>NC_141600.1:36723801-37923801 GCF_047967505.1 Dipteris shenzhenensis | reverse complement strand
GAACCCAAAACTACCTCCAAGTTGCTGGTGCTCTTCTCTCAGTGTGAGAGGATTCCTAGCTATCATAAGCCCTTCTCTCAGTGTGAGAGGATAACTAGGTATGAGATGATTACACGAGGGTAGTTGTTGATGACGAGGATCGAGTAGGAAAAACAGGGCCCACGTAATACACCTGGCAATGTGTATTGCCCTTCTCTGAGGGTCAACCAATCTATGAACCAAGGTGTGCAATTGTAAGAGGCTAGTTCTTGATGATGAAGAAAATACACAAACAATGCGTGTCTTCACAAGCCGTTAATGCAAGGTGCTTGTGGATCTCAAGAGGAGAAAAAGAATGCCTTTAAATGGCGAGGCTTGTGGGAAGTACTTCACTGCAAGGCTTCAGTTGCCTTATGACCAATTAAAATAAACGGAACAGCTTCAGTAAAGCTTATGGTGACCTCAAATGCTTTCAGTTTGAAAAACACACCATAGAGGCTTAAATCAAAATTCCATCAAGCTCAAGTGACTGAAAAAAGGTATTTCCCTCGACGGAAATATTCCCATCAGACTTCTTCTCCTACTTTTGTCCCTTTTAGTTGATGCACTATTTGTTAGGCTCTTTTGCAAAGCTTGTTTCAACTTTTGAGCTTTTTGCTCAAGATCCATTGCTGTCACAAATGTTCGCACAGATGTATCTCCTCAGATCTACACTGTATGATTCATGAAGGCGGAGAAAGAGGGCTTTAGAGGACTGATGTTCACAGCCAGAGGTGATGCTGCACCTCTGTTCCGGGCTATTAATGCTAGTAGAGGAGAGCTAGTTGATATTTTGTTTCTATAGGAGCTTGCCCCAATCTTTGTGTTCGCCTTTGCATAATCCGCTTGTCTTGTGCTTGAGCTAAGGCTCAAGCTGCTAGGGGTCCTTGAGTCTTCTTTGTAGATTTGCAGATATAGCTTGCAGATCCCATCACAGACCTTCAATCCTCACTTCTATTCCAGGCTTGCTGATTTTTCTACTTCAGCAGCATTTCTGCACAAGCCTTTGCTTTGTAAGAGCACCTCTCTATTGAGTCTTACAAGGGAGGTCTCAAGGAGCTCAAATTTCCAAGCTCAGCATATATGTGTGCACTTCTGACCTAGAAGACTGCCCAAGGTGAGTCTTGACAGGTCTATATCAACCTAGCTTTGATACCATGAAAGAAAACAGAAATGAGAGGCTGCTAGACTGCAGTGCCCCTCCACACACGGGTAGGAGATGCGTACACACTTTAATTGCTGCAAACTAAAATACCAATCCTGGCTATAATGAGAGCATACAACTGAAAATGCAGCAATTAGACTGCAAATATACAATGAACCCCAAATATAGCAAATTTTAATTGAGGAGATGTGGAGGTGAGAAGGGAGAGGCTTCCCGGTAGCTTTGCACAAAAGCTAGGTTTTCAGCCCCTTCCTATCTGGCACATTGACATAGCGTTCCCAATCAAAATGCATCAAACTCATGCACTAGATGTGATACTTGCATCTGATCGGACGCCATAGAGTAGTGAACGTGTGTGACATGTGCCAAGGCCACAAGTCATAGACCAATGGCATGATGCCATGTGGCAACCATCCTTTTTCCATGATGGATGTATGTGGAGGCTTGCTACATCAATTGTCCTCTTAAAAATCTCTAACCTGTATGACATAACATCATGGATGTCCAATCCTAGGACCTAAGATCCACCTATAACTCTTTTTGACCTGTTATCAATCCTAACCCAAAATGACCCTAAGGTAATTTAGTGAACTAAGTTTATAGCTCATAACTTTTTCCAACATAGCTCGCTCTCTATCTCTTCATCTCAAGAAGCCTCTTCGATGTTCCAAGACCTGGTTCAGAAACTCGCCAATTAAGCTGGTTTGCTGTCAGGAAGGACACAAGTATTGAATCTTGTCCATGACATGTTCATAGTCTCATCTCTTGACAAGCATATGAATATCATCTTCAACTTTTGCCTTCTGATGCTGGTTTCATATTCCATCCTTTTCTCATCTGAGCTCACTTGTATCTTCCATATTATCTGCCTTTTGTTGACTGGAATTCCACCTCAACTGTGGCTTTCATTTTTCTAAGCTTAGGTTTGGGATTGCACAACTGGATCTATGCCTGACTTTGTGGATCCCTGCAAGTGCAGGCTAAGATGTGACGTCAATCGGTGTTGAGATCAAAGTTTTTCTAATCCTGGTTTTGTACTATCTTCTCTGGTTGTTTTTTCTAATTGCAATGTTTGATTTCGAGTTCATGCACATTATCTCTCAGATACAAGGGACATAACTCCATAATTAAGCAACAATGAAAGAAACCTTGCATTTCATTTGGTTTTCAAGTTTCAACGGGTCCCAAGTGGAGCCCGCTTAACCAGCTTTATGAGGTGAAGCAGAAGGACACTCAGTCCTTAAGAGACTATCAGATGATATTGATTATGGAAATTTGACTTTGTATGTTGCAGGACGAAATTGAAGTCACAGTGAAAACAGGTAAATACAGTCACTGATAGAGTTCTCTTTTTCTTTGACGCAACTGCTTCATAGAAGGCTTTTATAGATTTCATGCTGAGTTCTCATCAACTCTGTTTTCCTTGGATATGCCTGCAGATGTCGAGAATGATTCTATCTCAAGTATTGAAATAGCAGAACAACAGATTCTGGTGAGATGCAACTTCATATGTGCAAACACTATCTGCTTTGCTGTCCTTTAAAAGCCCATTTGGACATTTATTTGAGAACACTTTAACTGTCATGTGCAGGTATCTTCCACTGAATAATATATGCTATGATATTGCTTGATTCCAATGGGCAAATTTGTTATCTAAAAACTGGTTCCCTGTTTGTTTTCATTGTTTCTGCCTGCATGTTATAATGGGTTTAGCCAAGGCCAAAAATAGTTTTCTTGCATCCTCTTCATGTTCTCTAGTGACTGCATCCTGATAAATGTGGTCGGTATTCCAGTAGCTGTTTAGTCTGTGTCACTGTAAGTGTGATCAGTATTGAGGAGTAGTGCACAATTAGTAACGAAATATGTGGAACATATATAGGCAAGTTGACTTTTATTGAGATCCTAGCTGTGTATAAAGAGTCCTGAGTGTAAAAACATAGTGTTGGAATCAGGCTATTTGTTCTTATCTCCCTTTTCAGAAGTTGTCGAAACTCAAATTTGAAAGGATTTAATCTAAGCAATCCTTATGGTTCTTTTCCTTGATTTTTGTATTAGTCTTGAAAATTGTAAGTTAGATACAGCTATCCCTTTGCAGTGGGCCTCTACTTATGGGGGACAGCATAGATGTATCAGATGGATGGTGCTTTTTCTGACACAGGCATCCCTTTTCACGTTGTAGGTCCCTTGTGGGATAGTGGATAGGAAACTTCGGTTTTCAGTGTACAGTCTGGAGATAGATTGGTCAGATCCCTGGATTCACAAGCAATTTAGCTTCAATGAAGAGAATGTGGACTGCTTTTTGATTAGCCTTCTCCTTTAGTACTAGTCTTTGTCACGGATGAGTCTGCCCTTCACATCCGGAGTGCTGACAGAAACCCAGTACGAAGGCTTTTGTAGAGATGAATGCTCAAGTATGTGTGGACGTGTGGATATGTATATGTGAGAGCATATGTTTATGGTCTACACCTACTGTTGGGCGCTGATGACATCAATGGGGATGTCATAGCAGCTAGCCCTGCTATGCATGACGGACTTCATGGTTTTCAACCTTGCGAGTGACTCTGATGAGATTGAAATTGCACATATGTGTTGCGTTTTCAGTGGATGAATTTGTGCATGTTCCTGGATCCGATCTAGAGACATATAGAACCCTGGATTCTGATGTGGTTTTTTGATGCGCATGTCGAGCTAGTCAGAGTAGTGGGCTTTGTTTAGCAGTCTTACGTTGCTTCTGGCTGGTTATCCCTCTTGGTAGTTTGAGGCTTTGGGTTTTTCAATAAGTTTCTTCAACAATGGGATCCAGGCAAGTGGGTGTGGGTTGTAGCAGACAACCACACAAAGAGTCTTCCCTTCTTTGATTTTACGATAAGCAATGCCAGGAAGTTTCAGGTTGAGTTGCACTCTTTTTTTGGCTTTCTATTGACGGAGGGAAGCTGATCCCTCTTGTCCTGGGTGCTTTTCAGCTATTGAGTCTATTTAGCACTGCCTTTGGGAGTGCAGATAACCTAGGATCATTTGGATTGGGATAGCAGATCCAATGCATAGGTTTTCTTCCTACCTTTTCTTCTTTGATTGGGGTTCTATACCCTAGCTCTGGCCTCTTGGGCTGTGTTGGGTGGCACCAGGGTGTATAGTTTTGCAGACTTCAGGCCATCCCTTCTTCTTGGTATGGATGCTTCAGTGGATGCTTGCTGGGAGATTGTAGCGAGCATCACTATTTGTCATGTCTAGAGATCTAGATGCACAGAGACTATTGATGGCGACCATGACCTCCCAGCTCATACATGGCTAGCCGAACCAACTCAAAGAGAACTCAATTTCTGTTAAAAGAATCATGGTTAGAAACACTCCCTAGAGGTTAAGGGTAGTGTATGCACATGATTCACATGAAGAGGCACATGAATCAAACATGGTTCTCATAAATGGAGTCACATGGAACATGGCCAATTTACTTTGTGGTCAAGGATGTAAACAAGTGTGGTGCTACATGTACACAATGTGTGGATGTTGTACAACCAAGTGGATGGCTTACACCTAAACTTGGTGGAACTCTTGGCTCAATTTAGAGGAGCCCAAGAGAGTGGCAGCTCCTCTGCCTGCTGCTGCTGCCCCTCTGCCTGCTGCTGCAGCTCCTGCAGCTCCGCCTCCCCCTCCTCTCCGCCTGCAGCCCCTCTGCCCGCCTGCAGCTCTGCTTGCTGCAGCTCCCTCCGCCCGCCTGCAGCTCCCTCTCCGCTCGGAGATCCCTCCTTCCCCGTCTAGCCTCGCCACCCTAGCTCCTTCCCTCCCTGCCTAGCCTCGCCATCCGCCTAGCTCCCTCCCTGCCTAGCCCCGCCTGCAGCTCCCCCCACCACCCGCAGCTCTTCTGCCCGCTGCCTCCTCCGCCCCTCCGCTCCTACTCGCCTTCTCTCCCCCTCTTCTGCTTCTCCCTCCCGCCTGCTGCAGCTCCCTCTACTGCGCCCCCTTCTCCTCTTCTACTCCGCCTCCTCCACTCCAGCCAGCCACCCACCACCCCTTAGCTCCCTGCCCCCTAAGCTACTCCCTTGACCCCTCAGCTACTCCCCCTGCTCTCCAGCCACCCCCGCCTTCCCTACTAGCCCCCCCGCCTGCTCTCAGCCTACCTACAGCCCCCCCGCCACCCCTCAGCCTCTTTTCAGCCCCCCTGGGGATACCCCCCATCGTGGGAAGGGAGCTCATGTTCATGCTTCCGCTCCCACTCCCTCTCCCGCTCTTGCACTAAGACCTGCACCGAACACAGGTCAATCAAACGAGATGGGAAAAGGTGGCAAGGATACATATAAAGCCGCCAAGAAAAAATAGACACATCTGAAACTCGAAGATGTGAACACACGATACAGCTGAAGTGGACTTGGAGTGGACAACAAAGCAAAGGTGGGGCTCACTTCCGCCTCAGCTTCAGCCACAGCCTCAGCCTCAGCCTCAGCCTCAGCCTCAGTCTCAGCTTTGGTCTCAGCTACATCAGATACATCCTTATACTTAGCCTCAGCTTTAGCCTCAACGTCAGCTCTAGTTCCAGTTCCAGCTCTAGTTCCAGCTCCACTTCCGCCCACAACCTCTAGTGTTACAACTACTGGCTGTGATATACCCCTACCCATGACATTGATTGCCCCACCCTCCCCTAGGATAGAGGGGTTGTCACTGACACCATCTCTTCCATCTCTCCTTTCTTCTCCCACTACAGTTCTCTCTCCGATTATGACACCTACTTTGGAGGGATTGTATACTGTTCCACACCACTTGACCTTTCTCTCCCCTCTACGTCTCAGTCAGCCCACACTCCCTCACCCTGTTGGGATCGCCTCATCATCCCCATACCGCACCCATCTTACCCAGTCATCACCCAATCTCCAGTCTCTTCCTCACACTTTCAGGCCACAATCCTATCAGTTTCCATTAGAGCACGGATGAGTTGACTCCATCAGAGGCTTGGGAGTATTTGTTGATGGAGGTCCAGAGCATCCGAGAGAGCGAGAGGGAGTTGTCACGCTTCGCACAAGAGCAGACACGCTTCACCCAGGAGCAGGCACAACTCATACAGGAGCAGTCTCAGGCTATCCGAGTCTAGGTTGATCTTATTTAGGGGCTCAGACAGGAGATCTCACAGTTCCGACAAGAGGTCATTGCTGTACGTACAGTCCTAGGGAGCACCCCAGTTGTTGCAGAGGCACAGATTGCGAGCATGCAATTTGCCATTGAGGAGATGTCTAGATGGTTTCACGTAGCCAAACGGGAACCTGCAAGGGTAACCGTTTCGGCTACCCTCTTGGAGCAGTAGAGCAGAGAGCCAGCAAGGCTCTCAACATCAGAGTACGTGGGATTCCCCGCACTGAGGCTTCCCCGATGGCAAATGCGCAGGCCTTCGTGACTACTTAGGGGCGACTGAGCACAGGATTGAGAGAGCATGGCGGGTTGGGAGGGACCCCAACCGAGAGCAGCCCCTTATGATCTGGTTCCATGACACCCTAGGCACGACTTCCGGCTTTACATTGTAGGTCAGTCTTATGAGACCAGCCAACGATCTCCATGGACAAGGAACTCACTCCACTACAGGTTGAGGAGAGGCGTTTCCTGTTGCAACAGCGGGATCAGATCCGCAAAGAGGGGAAGTGGGCAGTAGTACGAGATGGACGACTCCTTACAGGCCCTCGTCGGACACCCACCTCTTCTCCCGCATATCCGAGATCCTATCTTGTACCGTCTGGAACTGTAATGGTACCTTATGGTTAGAACCAGGGAACTTCTCGGAATCCTATACAGGTCACGACATAGTTTTTTACACAGAGACACATCAGAGTCCAGAGCGCCCACTACCAGCAGTCAGCGGGTATACATGGGAGTCTGTCTATAGAGATGAGACGAGGGATACAGGAGGGGTTTGAGGATTAGGAGGAGTCGTAGTCCTTTACAGATCCACACTTTTGGGGACCATCTCAATGGAGCAGAGAGATCCACACTCCAGGTTTTTTTGGCTTCAGATCTGAAACATGGATAGCCGAGATTTGTTTATTGCAGTTTGCTACTTCCCCCTGAGATCTCCTGCTTTGCCAGAGATATTCGAGGGGAGGATGAGACATCCCCATTTGCTGTCCTTTATTAGTCCATCGTTGACTTCTATAGGCGCGGGGAAGTCCTCCTAGTTGGGGACTTCAACACAAGAACAGGTGCTCGTCAGGCACTACTCCTCGACTTTAGGGATGATTCCATTCTACTGCCAGACATTGACCTTGAGGAGGCAGGTATGCTACGAGTTTCGGCTGACAGACGAGGACCGTTCACATCCTATGGGCAGACCTTGTTAGACCTGGGCAGGATGCATGATCTCATTATCTATAATGGTCTTGACAGATGGCTCGCATTAGGTGGCTTCACTTGCTTTCCACATGGGGGAGGCTTCAGTGTTGTGGACTACATCATGGGATCCCCTGCCTTCACATCTAACATCATTGACTTCACCGTAGCACCTCTCCCTCCAGGGGCTGACCATACCTATCTTTTCTTTAGCATTTCTACCCCCCGCCACACAACACTTTCTACCCCGTTGAGCTCTTACTCCACTTACCATGATATACGCTTTGATCGCAATCACTCACCTACTTACTCTGGCCATCTGTACATACTTCTCGCATACATTGACTTTATACCCTTACTAGAAGACCGTGCTGTCCTAGTCACTCGCTCACTACACGAGGCCTCTCTTCATGCCTTTCCCCACACCACCCGCTTCACCCACCCACCACCTCCTCGGACCGTACCGTGTAATAGCTGGTACGATGATGGGTGTAAGGCTTTACGCCGTCAGCTCAGATTCGAAACAAAAAACAGCCTTCCGAGTGAACCAGAGACGCTACGCGAGTAACGCTGTTTGGTACGCAGGAAGAAACTTGACTTCGTGCGTCGAAACAAGGAGGAGCTACTGAACATTTTGTTCAATAACAACTCTAAGGACTTCTGGCGAAGATTTCTAGAGGGACGGTCCCCCCCACTGCTCACTGACACTAAGGTGTGGTTTGATTATGCACGCACGCTCTATGATATCCCAAATCAGCCAGTCCCTAACCTATTACATATGCCACGCCCCACATCTTGCACCCTCTTAACTAGGGGGGGTAAAGGATGCCGTAATGAAACTTCATAATGGCCGAGCAAACGATCATGAGGGACTATGCATTGAGTTCATTGCATATGGGATTAACCTTCTAGCCCTGATCTTAGCCAAGCGATTTAATGAAGCCGTTTGCTTGGGATTTCCATGCACCTGCATCATCAACACTATCTCACCCATCCACAAGGCAGGGGATCCCATGAACCCGGAGAACTACATGACCATTATGATTGGACATGTCATGTCCAAGATTTATGCATCAATACTTGATTCTGAGGTCAGCAGATTTGCGGAGTGTCGAGGACTCAGAGCAGTGGGACAGGCTGGTATCAGGCGGGATCATGGGACCATGGACCACATTCTCGCGCTCAGATGTATCATCGAGGAGGCGAGGGCACGGAAGCAGAGGGTTTACTGTTACTTTGTGGATTTCCATGACACCGTTTCGAGAGCCCGCCTCATACGACGCCTATAGGATCTAGGTTACGACCATGAGATCATTTGGGCTGTCATGGCACTTTATGAGTGAGTTTTAGGCAGAGTCCGGACAGGATCCGGATGGACAGACGAGATCATGAGCACTATCGGGATCAAACAAGGGTGCCCATTATCACCTACCTTGTTTGGCCTCTACATCAACGAGCTCGAGAGTGTGATGTAGGCACAGGGTGGGGTAGACTGCTCTCTCGCGGGCACGCTGATCCGGATATTACTTTATGCAAATGACGTGGCTTTCAGGGGCTCCAGAGAAACCTAGATGCACTACAGTCCTTTTGTGAGTCTCATGATTTGAAGGTCAACTTGGGTAAAACCAAGGTTATGATCTTCAATACATGTGGAGTCGTCATGCGCGATGAGCATTTCACATTTGATGGGTCTCCTGTTGAGGTAGTTTCATCATACACTTATCTAAGGGTGGTCGTCTTTTTCGGACCCACCTTCACCATGAGACTCGTGATGCAGGCGCGCCTAAGCAGAAGATATGCTTCATTGGCTAGACTAGAGAGACAGTGCTTCCGCTCTCATTTTCAGGATCTACGGACCAAAGGGTTGCTTTTTGACTCCTTGGTCCACCTTGCAGGGATGTATGGCAGTCCATGCTGGGGGCCCAATTTGTCGGATACATAGTGGGCCAGGGTGGAGCGGCTACAGGTTCTCATGTTATCGCGGATGATCCGTGGTAAGCCATCTGTCCCTCACCAGATCATTTGGGCAGAGTTTGGGTCACCCCCATTACAGCTAGATGCTGCATTTCAGGTCATTACATATCTGTACCGAGTCAGGGAGTATGGGGATTACACATCCGGGCGTAGCAGGATACCATGGCTAGCACTGTCCTCTTCTATGGCACTTGCAGCAGGGGGAGATTTGAGGTGTTGGTATGCACGCACAGAGAGATGGTTTGCAGGACTAGGGCTCCACATGGACAGACTATCTCCTTTCCAGTACAACATGGATGCTCCTTTCTCTTCCCTCCTATCACACGAGGTCAACCAGGTTATCCGTGAGGATCTACTACAGCTACACACATTCCGGACTTGGTTGGGCTCGAGTGATCTTCCAGTGAAGCTGGGCTTCTACAGAGATCACTTCCTACATATCACAGCGGAGGGTTTCATTGATCCACCAGTATACACGCAGATTCACCTACCCCACTCACTGAGGATCTCCCTTCGGCAGTTCTGGGTCTGTTCACATAGACTTCGTATCGAGAGCGGCCGAGCAGAGCGGTTATCCAGGGAGAGGCGCATATGCACATTGTGTGACATGCAGGAGCTTGAGACAGAGGAGCATTTCATCTTCAAGTGTCCTGTTTACTATGAGATCCGAGGGCGTTTCTACTGCCTCTTTAGAGATAGTTATGGGATGTTGACCCATGTCCTCTCCTACCTAGACCAGCGATGCTTGGCTGGTTTCATTCATGAGATGCTCAGACACCACGATAGGATACTCCGAGCACGGAGACATGAGCAAACTTCTCCCTCGAATGATACCTCTTAGAGCTCTATCACGGAGTTCTTCAGCCAGATGACATAGACCCCCACGAGGCGAGACCTCGACATGACCGTGACTCGGAGCCTGTGACCTGATAGCTCAGACAGAGGGTTGACTCACAGATCACACTTGGAGACATTCCCTCCTTGTTTAGGGTTGGAGCCCGACCGACGGGGGTCACAGTGGCCTTGGTTAGACGCAGAGCTATGACCAGGAGACGTATCAGGACTGCACCCTTGAGGGGGCGACAGTGTTCTATTGCTGACCTAATGCCTCCACTTCCACAGCCTCATCCATTCTGATGTCCTGTTGATGACGATGATGATGATGATGGTTATGATGATGCCGACGATGATGCTGAGATTGATATACATAGTCAGGATATGACTATGTTGTACTTACGACTTAGTACTGCCATTTTGCATTTTTTGCATTCTGCATTGGTGTGGATGGTCGTTTAGTAGCTCCACTACCACAGCTCATTGTATCAGGTTTTTCACAGTCTCATAGGCCCATCGGTCTTCTGAAGACTTTAATAAACTTTCTTTCTTTCTTTCTTTCTTTCTTTCTTTCTTTCTTTCTCTCTCTATAGATCCTTTGAATGTTGACATGGTATCAGAGCTTAGGATAGCTCAATCTTTGAGAGGTTTTAAGTGTGAGATTCTTTCATGGGGTGCATTGTAATTTTAGTAAATTGAGTGTTGCTGTTTCTGAGACTTTTGAGTATATCTCACGTGGATGTTTCTGTCATCTGGAGTTCTTGAAGGTGATTTGAGAACTTGTGAAATAAATGTGTCAGAGATCTTGAAGGAAGAGCTGTGTAAAAGCTCAGAAGAAAGCTGCTGTGTAGAGGTGCAAACAAGTCAAGAGAAGCTCAAATGGAGCTACAGTACAAGAAAATCTCCAATGAAGGAGGTGCTTGAAAGCATGACCCATGAACAGCAGCCAAGAGAAACTCTAGAATAGCTTGCAAAGGAGTGGCAGCGCAGCTAGCAGATCAATGTGGTGGCTTAACAAGCAGAACTACAGGCAACAACGAATCACTGTATGTGACACCCACAATGTGACTCTTTCCGAATGTTACATTGAGGTAGGGTGTTAAAAGAATCATGGTTAGAAACACTCCCTACCTAGAGGTTAAAGGTGAGTGTATGCACATGATTCACATGAAGAGGCACATGAATCAAACACGGGTCTCATAAATGGAGTCACATTGGAACATTGCCAATGTACTTTGTGGTCAAGGATGTAAACAAGGGTGTGATGTACACAATGTGTGGCTGTTGTACAACCACCAAGTGGATGGCTTACACCTAAACTTGCTGGAACTCTTGGCTCTATTTAGAGGAGCCCAAGAGAGTCTTTTCCATGGACTGAAATACAAGGTGCCTGAAGTTTATAGACTCTTAAGTCTCATCATGTGTGGTCGTCTTTCTCTCTCCTTATCTCCTCCATGCAGAAGTCTTCTATTTCTTGCACGTGATAGCTTCCATTGTTCTCTATTCTCTCACTCTCTCTAGAGCTCATTGATCCTTAGAATGTTGACAATTTCAGCCTTAAATAAACATTAGCTCCCTTGCTCGACCTTTCCTGCAACGGCGGCTTCATTTGTATGAAGAACCTGAACACCCTGCTGCCACACCCCTCTTCAGGTTGAACAAATTAGGTTTAATGTTTGTGGATTGTGACAGTTGAGGATGACAATTTCAGACACTTTATTCTCATGGTGTGCATATGATTTGCAGATCTTAGCCAGGCAACAATCACAAAGGGAAGAAGAGCTTGCACAATGCCGACGCCACATACAAGCTTTGCAAGTATAAAACCTTAAGAGTTTTGCTTTTATGATGTAGCATGCAACTTAAAGAGTAATTCTCAGAGGTACTGTTTTGTTCATTTTAGAAAACCTTGTTTGGGGTCTTGACTGTTATTGTGGTGGTCGGTCTTTGCACAGGAAGAACTTGCTGAATTGGAACATGAAAATCGCCTTCACGCCCAACAGGTTTCTTCTTGACTACTTGCTTAAGTCTGCCTTATATTGTATTATGGTTTTTTTGAAAGTTTTTTTCCTCTTATAGTGGCCACGAAGTGCCTATTTTTAGAGTGGCATTGTAGGCTATGGATATTTTGATATTAAATTGTTTTCCTGGCTGAGCATACTGAGCTGGTTGCATGGGTGACCTTTGTCCCACGTCGATCTAGAAGCTTTCTCAAATCAATGATACTGAATGGACAGTTCCAGTTCTAATTTCATTCATCTTGTCACTTTATATTTAGAGCAAGCTAGGCTTTTTGTCAAAGTGAGCTTCGCTCTTTAGGGATAGCCTTTTGTCATGCCCACATCTACCCTTCCTTTCAAGATCTTGTAACTCAGCATTTTCATCTGGACCTATGTGTTGGCATCAATGATGTAAGTAGAGATCTCATAGCATATTAGATTTTTAAATATTAATATGCAAACCTGCTGCCAGACCAAACAAAGAAAAAGCTTCCATGATAGCACATAAATCCACCTTATCATCTCTAGGAGCAAAAAAGGAACCATCTGCATATGCATGTGCCACAAAATGGCTTCCATCAGGTAACTATAGCTTATGTAGGGCTTCTGCTGCAGTGAGCTGATCCAAGTATTTGAGCTTTGGATTGGCATAAAGCAGAGCACTCGGAGGGCATCCTTGATGATCTGACTTACCCAAGGTCTAGTCAGGCGTGAGTTTACGACCCAAAATGCACAAAGCTGAGCTGTCCTGGATGCCCTGTATGCCTTTTTGAAATTGGTTCCTTAAGAACTCATTTGAAGCATTGTGTCCATATGCACTTTCAACCACTTTATCGTAGAAGACGTGGGTTTGTTCTTGCAAAGAGCAATCATTCAAAACCACATCCCACCATTTTCTTACACCCATAACACCATGCACAAATCTTGAGCCCGGTGAGGAAGTTTTGGCTGTAGGTACTACACTCCAATTACGAGATATGCTAGGTCTGGGTTTTTTAGGGGAGTGCCAAGCTCGAAAGCACTCAGAAGGCATCCTTGACAAACCGCCTTACCCAAATTCTAGTTAGGCGCGATTTCACGACCCAAAATGCACGAAGCTGAGCTATCCCAGGTGCCCTGTGTGCCTTTCTGGAACCGGCTTCTCAAAGAACTCATCGGAGTCTGAAGCAATGTGTCCAGATGCATTTGCAACCACTTTATCAAAGAAGACATTTGCTTGTTCTTGCAAAGAGCATCATTCAAAACCACATCCCATAGTTTTCCTACACCGATAACATCATGCACAAATTTGGAGTCCAAAGAGGAAGTCCCGGCTGTAGTTACTCCTTCAGTCCGATAATGAGATAGGCCTGGGCCTTTTAGGGGATCGCCAAGCTCTAGGAGCTGGCTTTTTTTTATATCAATAGGTGGAAGAACAGTAACGGGTTATGGATTGCCTTTACCCTTATCAGGAAGAACTGATTGTATAGCATTTTCGGACACCACCACATATATCCCCCCCCTTCTCCCCCTGCCCCTTTGGACTGTGTACTGTTTGCTGGTGCTTGTATTGATTGTGCAGGCAAAGCAGCAGTAGGTATTTGATATAAAACAATGTGGCATTCAGACTGCATATGCCCAAAAGTTCCACAAGTAAACATGAGCCTGCAGATGTCCCCCATTTGAGCATGAAACATCCTTGTTTATTGGGCATTCCATCCATTTAAATGCTTACCACCACATGAGGTGGCGTGGGATTATCCGTATCCCCAAGTATGCAAAATCTGTGAACCTTGCCAATGGAGTGAGGCGGCCATACCCCCTTTCCCAAGGATTGGGCTATGTAAGGCATTGCAGCTTGGCAATACAAAGGAACATCAAGCACCACAATGCATACAGGCATTTGTGTCTGATCAAACTCTAATAATCTGTGGTCAGCGACTACGCATAAACATGAACCAACTGTAGTCCATAAAATAATGGAGATTTTTCTAACAACAAGTTCTTGTATTTAGGTTCCGTGAATATTACCTTGTAAAAGCCCCTTTCTATGATGTAACGTCCTCTTACAAAGCAGCGACCTAAAAGAGCCTTAAGCAATTGACCCACATCTGGCGCTGAAGGCATTCAACCTCGAAAGAAAAGCACAATTGCATTGTGAGCCGGCTCATCACTGGTTCAAACATTGCGTGTCCCGGCACTTCCACCTTATGAGCTCTCATATGGAGTGCAAGGTATAGATAATATCTTTGCCAAATGGCAATAAGGTAGCTGCCGGGTGGACTTAGTAGCCTCCCATCAAGGGCAACCCAGATGTTCCAAGCAATGATGTTGGACACCCTCTCCCATATACTGTCATGTAGTGAAGATCTGGAAGACCCTTTGTCCTTGGATCTTGTAGATAGGTGTAATTGTGTGAATTGAGAAGGCGTGACTCCTCTCCGTCAACTAGGCTGCCATGCCCCAAGTGATGCTTTGTGGCATTCTTTGTGTCCTAGCCAAAATCCGAAGGCCCCCTTGCCAAAAAGTGCTTCCATTTTAAGAAAATAGCTTACCTAATCTTGATAACATCGGTTTAACTTCTATATTGAAGTCATCTCAAGTTATGAGTGCTCCTCATTGGATTAGAGGAGTTTGGATGCATCCTATAATTGCTTGGAAATACGTGAAAACACTAGGACAAAAGGCCTTCAAGTATGTAGAGATTGGTAGAAACTTTACATTGCATAGAGACCTAGCCATTCTTAGTGGCCATTGTTGTTGCATTAATAAAAAGTTTACTGCTTTCACTGATATTTCTTCAATACATGTTGTTACTTTGATACTTTTGTTTTTCCAATTGCTTTTCTAAGGGATATTTTCTTAAAAGACACGACATTTCGACTTTCTTCTTTTAAGAATTTGTGCCGATTGAAAGCCATAGAGAAAGGAGTTTCAAAGTTTGCTATTGATGTAGAAGACTCTTTAGGGGTCCAAGGTCTCTTATCACATTGGAAATCGACAGTTTTGAATCTAGTTGGTTCAAAACGAAGAGAAATTGCTTTGGTTCGCACCTCTGAAGTGGTAGCTCTCTCTTCAGAGCATGACATATTTCTGTGTAAATCGAGGAAAAGTTTTTGGTTTCTTATGTAGACAAATTCTCAAATAATTGTCTTCACTTACAAAAAGTTTTATTTGCAATCTCTACTAGGAGAGGTTAGCTCTGTAGCAAAGACGTTCTATACCTTGAAAGGAGTGACTTTTGGGTTCATTTGCTACCTAAGTCTTCCTAATTTTTGTGTAGTTAAGTGGTTGAGTTAGTGTTTCAAGTCCATGTTACCCACTGTCCATGAAACGTTGGGAAAACCTATTGAGAGAGGTGGATGTTTTCAGCAGATTTAAGTCCATTGAGCGACTGGGGGAGCAACCTTGTTCGTCGAAGATCTGTGCGGGAAGGCCAACCGCATGGGAGCAACAATCTCCTCTCTTTGGGATTTAATTCTTTGTTCAAGGATCCTAAACTTACAAATCTGATGATCACAACCTAGGACAAAGCAGAGTTTCTTCATTACTTTTATTGTACTACAGATCTTTCTAAAAAGTATTAGGATTAAATTACTAGATTGAGTGATAAAGGCACTGTAACTTGCATAAAGATGAGCGAACCTATAGAATTCAGAACTAACCACTCCATATTTAGCCATATCAGAGATGCTTAAGTCAATATGAGGCATTCGTATTGAATATACAGCATACTCGGGCTGTTGTCGTTTATCATAGATATCAACTTGTAGCACTAAAGAAGATTGAGTTCCACTGTCTGTACAATTTAGAACACAAAACTCTCAAATCTCATGTATGGAGCTATCACTTCCAAGCTGCTAGCCCCCCCTCCCCCCTTCACACCCGATCTCTCGCCCTCCCCCATTTGTTCTGTGCCTCCTCTCCGCCTCCTGTGAAGGTAGTTGCACCTCTTATGGTGGTGTCTTTGGTCCATCTGCTGTTTGCGGGCTCCTTCAGTTTGTTGTAGGCCCGGTCCTGCCTTCAGTTTGGCGCGCCAGCTAGTTCAGCTGCTGCTGGCACCTTCCCCCTTGGTCGCGACAGGTTTTGAAGCTGAGGAGCTGGTACCGTGCCCCCCGGAGAAGCCCCCCATTTTGTACTTGGGCTGCAGCTGCTATTCGACTAGCAAGCTGCAGGTTTGAGGCTCCCGTGCTGGCCTTGGATTTCCTCTGCAAGGCTCGGGTTTGGAGCTCTTGCATAGGTGGTTGTCATTTATCATAGAGATCAACTTCTAACACTAATTGTAGGTGAGTCTTGCGCTAGAAGGAGACACATTCAGGAGGTCACCATCTATGGAAGGGGGGTCTTTCTTCTCCACTGGAGATGGCTTGAGATACTCGTCACTTGTCGAGTAGAGCCCCATCTACTTTGTCCCTCACTTGCTTTTTTACTCCTCACTTGGCTTCACATTGGAGGATATGGATACGACTCATCACGAGCCGCGCTTCCCGGTGGTGCTCCACTTCTTGGGGCTCTTGAAGGAGTATTGGGTCATCCTTCCCTTCATTGGTGGTGTGTTTGGCATAGTGCTAGAGGCTCCACCAGACACAACAACCTCTGTAGTGACAGATGATGGGGTTCCTAGACTCTGACTAGTGGTTGAGAGTCCAGAGCTCGTACCGAAGAAAATCTACCTCGAGACCCTTGACGGGGCCGAGATTCGACAGAGGAGGATCATGGTCTCAGGGCTATTAGGGCAATGTTTGCAGTGTCGGCAAATGGGCCATCTAGCGTGGGACTGCCCAAGAGGATAGCGATGGGTCTCTCCTCCTGCAGGCTCGACTAGGTCATCAGAGGGATCCTCAGGAGGATAGAGAGCAATGGCCTCGTAGATAGCAGTAGCAACAACATCAGGAGTTCAAGACTCCTTGGGTGGTGCCCTCTATGGGGAAATGGACCATAAGAAAGCAAGTAGGCAGGTAGTGAAGAATCGCAGGCGGCGTGCCAAACTCAAGGAGAAGGCATGCTTGGAGCAAGAGATAGCCTCTCAGTCTCAGGGAGAGCAGGTTGGGAGTGCCCCTTCAGGTCGCCATGAGATGCCAGAGGATGAGATCTTCTTTGATCTTTTGACGGATCCGCCTCTTGCAGAGGTCCAGAGTACGTAGACACCTGCATAGCAGTAGGACGTTAGAGCTGCCCCCTTCGCCTTCCTGCCCAGCCGCCCGGGAATAGGGGCTGAGAGCACTCAAACATCTACACATCAGACAGCCACCAAAGCTCCCATTACTTCAGTGGTTGATCCCGTTAGAGGTCAACATCTCTTGAGGTCACCTAGAGAGAGGGCCTTGTTTGTGGGTGTGCCCGCCCATTGAGTGAGGCTAGGGTAGAGTGAGGGCCAGTGTTGTCGGTGTGCCCGCCCCTCTTGTGAGGCTTAGGTAGAGTAGGGTTTGGCAGGATGCTCAGTGCAAGAGCGCTTGCCAAACGTCGCATTGCACCATCCACATGTTTAAGATGTCAGGCTCCTTCAGAGTGTCCTTCATTTGCTTTGGCACTGCCCGTGTTCTAGGAACCTCCTCGGGAAAATTTCAGATCATCTTTGGCTCCGTTTCCCAAGTCACATTTTTGGGAAACATTTTTGGTTATTTGGCAGATTTATGAGGTCTTTGTCTCAATACTCACTATTTCTCTCTTGGGTGAGATATTGGGCTCTTTGGACAATCTGGAGTGAGCATAATTTGGCATACCTAGGTCGGCAGATTCACATGTCATTTGAATCTTTTCGAGCCTCATTGCGGCAATCCTTATATGATGCCTGCCATGAGGGTGATATGGATACTTCTTGCATAGAGCTTTTCTTTTTTATGTTTCTGATCTTTGGGATCCTCTCCATTTCGGAGACTTCCCATCTTGTAAATTTATGAACATATAAATATACTGCACTGGATATTACAAAAAAAAAAGTGTGTGTGAGAGAGAGAGAGAGAGAGAGAGAGAGAGAGAGAATAAGTCAAGTGTCTTGTACTAACTATTCTTTGCTAAAGCAACTATCATATGTCTTCCTTTCCGTTTCTTTTAGCATATGATTAGTATTGTCTCAAGGTCAGCTATGAATGTACATTCTTCTTAATGAAAGGTTCTTTTACCCAAAAAAAAGTTTGTATATGCATATATATGTATATATGTATATGTATATGTACATACATATGTATGTAAGTATGTATGTATGTATGTGTATGTGTGTGTGTAAATGTTTTTTGTTTGGGCTCGCTAATATGTATGTATGTATGTATGTATGTATGTGTTTGTGTATGTGTATGTGTATGTCTGTGTGTAAATGTTTTTTTGGGTTCGCTACTGGGCACGCTGGACTCTATGAAAGAATAGAAATCATAGTCTTTGGTGATCCTACCTTTTCGCTTTTTTCTTTCTTCAAGCACTCTTTACAGCAATCCTTCTATGATTGCTTGCAAACTAAGTACATAGATCGTGATGTGTATCTGTCTTATACTGAGATTTTCTTGTGATGTAATCTTTTTCACATCCCGTTTTGGGATAGTGATTCTGGAATATAAAGCAACAAAATTTCCACTTTTTAAGTGTGGTGTATACATACACATATACGTATACATATATACACATACATATACATCATACACACATGCACGCACACATACATACATACATGTATGTATATATGTATGCGTGCGTGCATGCATGCGTACGTGTCTGTAGGTGACGTCCCGTTGCATCCTTTGTGTCCTATCCATGATCCGGAGGGCCCCTTGCCATATCATTTGCGTACGTTGTGGGGCAGCGAAATCGTGTGCACATCGGTAGCAACTCCCATCCACTTGCATCTGCTCTCCAATGGCAATCCCTATGGGCCACCATTGAGAAGAAATATGTAATCCTCTGTGGGCGTAGGCTGATCCACAATCGTGTGCAAACTCTGGTAATGACCTACTGCTCTACCCAATGTTGCTCTCCCAAGCTGAAGACGCTGACCAATTCATGTAGTGACAGCTTCTTCATCACCGTAGATTTGCGTAGGAATTTCTGGAGGAGGCTCTGGAAATCCCTCAGGAATAGAAAGATCACTCTTTTCTTTTGGCTTTCTATTCATGGAGGGATTGCAGTGAACGAGTGGAAATCACGATTGGGGCTGATCCCACTTACCCTTGTTGTCATTCTGCAGAAGAGTCAGTGCGACATTGCCTTTGGGACTGTAGTCAGGCAAGGACTGTTTGGAAAGGGGTTGCTTGGATACTCAACATTTTTCATACTTCTTCTTTCTTCATGACTTGGGGCTCGATCGCATGGTTATCCCTTACTAGGCCCCAGGTGTTTTATGAGGGTGAGCCTTCTTCTTGGGCACTCTCGGTCCGCCAGCAGGTGATAGAGCCCTGCTCCCTTCAGGATGTACCACTTACTCCCTTCAGAGCTTCTCATGCTTCAGTGGACACCTCTTGGGAGATTTTGGCTAGCATTTCCTCTTGGCACATTTGGAGAGCCAGATGTGCAGAGGCCTTGGATGGCACCTAGATACACCCATCACTGGTCACGGGTATTTGGACTGACACGGTTCACACTTTGATAGCCATTTGGGCTAGCATGCGCGGCCCTTCACGGGCAGCCTCTTCTCGGAGGACTGTATTTCTTGGAGTTTGGAGGGGTTCTCCCTTTTTCTTGGAGGTTTCTACCGGATTGAGATGGCACTATCAGCCCCAATCCTTTCTTTTTTTCTTGAGCTTTTCATGCATTGCATGGTGTATCCCGTATGGAGCTTGCTCTAACGGTTTTCTTTAACACTTAATAGAAGTCTCTTTTTGCAAAAAAAAAAAAGAATAGGAAATCTTGTTTCTCAAGTTTTCAAATTACAGACGTGAAAAAGATAGACGCAAAGTTTTAAGAGTTGAAAAATTAGCCTTGCATTCAACTTTTATTAGATGAAATCTAAAAAGCAAAACCTTGATTTGAAAAAGAAAAGGTGCTCATAACTCTAGGAGACTCTTTATTCCAAAAAAGCATTGGTATTCCAATAGGCAATAATTGTGTTGTTTTCTTAGCAAACTTCTATCTTTTTACTTTTAAATTCAAGTTTATGCAACGATTTATCTCTTGTGAGACCTGTCCAATCATTTTTCATAAACTTAGTCAGGTTAGAAGATTCATTAATAACTTATTTGTCCTAGATGTTCCTATTTGTCCTGAGACATAAAAGCTGAAATATCTCTGGAGGACCAATGCAGTAAAGGCAAAAAGAACTGGACATAGGACATTACAATGGACTGTACTATTCTGAGCCTGACATGAAGAGGCCAAGTAGAAATTTTCCAGTAGTCCAGTTTATGTTGAAGTCTTTGGAAGATCCATTTTAACTGCTGCTTCCTTGTGATATGCCATCCAATAGGATATCCCAAATGCCTGACTACATCTTTGGAATGCACCACCTGACATGGCCAGAGAATAGAATGCTAGTCACATTGTTTCAAGGGAAGCAATTTAGATTTGTCAAAATTGACATGCAATCCCGCTGCCAAACCATACAATGATAGGGTGCTCATGAGCATGTGAACTTCCCGGGGAGAATTCTGTGGCATAAAGAAGGAATCATCAGCTATTGCTTGTGCCAAAAAAGATGTAGGCCCAGGGATTTTAAGACCAGTCATCTGTCCTATGTTTGTAAGATGATCAAGATACATTAAGAGGGGATGGGTCGCAATGGCATAAAATAGGGCACTAAGAGGGCAGCCCTGTCTAACTGATCTGCCCAATGTCCATGACCGAGATAGATGACCCCCAAGAATGCACTGAGAAGTAGAGCCAGAATAAAGCCAGTAAACTGCATTTGCTATCTTGGAACCAAAGCCCATCTTTGTCATGATTTGAGAGATAAAATCCCATTGAACAGTGTCAAATGCCTTAGGAATATCTACCTGCAATATGAGCACATCTTGATGTGAATACTTAGCATATTCAATTGCAGTCAAGGCATTGGAGATATTATCATGGATAAGGGCCTTCATCATCATCAATATGGGTTTGTGTCGCGCAGCCCTTATCCATGAGGGGTTTCATTCTTGCCCTGATCTGCCATTTATGCAATTTCCTCTGATCATTAGCAGTCAATTTAATCTGAGCATGTGATAGGGTATCATTTTCTGAATCAGAGAGAGGCCGCAACTGAGAAAATTCAGTCAATTGTTGTGCTGTCCTTTTTGCCCATTGAACCTCATTCCTCCATTCAGTCATGTGCCATTTGCCATACTCCCTAATGACATTCTACATACGAGAGACAAAACTGTCCCAAGCATAATTCATGTCCTCCTGGGCATGCAAAGGCAAGGGATGAATTGCAAGTCTGATCATTTGCTGGAAATAGTGATGTAGGAGATAAGCCTGATTGACATTCAATAATTTACTGGAAAGAGGTGGCAACACACACACACACACACACACACACACACACACACACACACACATGCATGCATGCATGTATGTAAATGCATATGTATATGTACATGTACATGTAATGTATATATCTATATGTATACACATCTCTCTGTGTGTGCGTGTGTGCGTGTTTGTGTGTGAGTGTGTGTGTGGATCTGTTCTGTGGCTGATGTGATTCATGATGATGGTTCCATGATCTCTTTTCCTTTGGCTGTGAGACAATATGGTTTAGGGATGCACTATGGCCCTCCATGGCAAAATATTACTCAAATGCTTCAGCCTTTTCTGCTGGTGCCACCATTGAGCTTAAGGATAGGCTTGAAGATTGGAATCTTCATTCCTCAGGTTCATCAGCCCGTCCCTTGAGGTTGTCTCACATTATGGTACCTTCCTTGTTTAAAGTTTTGCTGCCCCCACCTTGGGTTTTAGATAAGGCAAATTAACTCTAGCACATGAATTGCCTGGCAAAGTGGTGGCGGAAGAGATTGCGGCAAATTTGGAGTTCCAAAGTTCCTCTTCGACAACAGGTTTTTTTGTGGTGGGTGATGCTAGTGGTTCTTTCATCTGGGCAGCTCTTGGCATGAAGACATATTGCTCCGGCTATTTGTCACAGATGTTTGGCTCCACGGGAATCTGTGCCTCATCTCCTTTGGCATTGTCCACACACCCGTGATTTCTTGGGTCTCCTTGCGCAACGTTTGAGAGCTATATTTCCTATTGCTACCTTTGGGAAGCATTTCTAGCTTTTTGGGACTCACCCACACATAGACAAGGGTTTGAGTTGTTCTTCACTTAGGTTTGTTACTGGGCACTCTGGACTCTATGGAAGGATAGAAATCATAGTCTTTGGTGATCCTACTTTTTCAACTTTTCCTTTTTTTCTGTGCTCTCTACAACAATGTTTCTTTGATTGTCTGCAAACTCATCACATAGACTACAATGTATACTTGTCACATATAGTGAGATCTTCTATTGATGTACTCTTGAGCTCCGCATTCAAGGGGAGCTACTGTGTAATATAAAGCGTAAAAAATTCCACACCAAAAAAGTGTGACAGAAATCACAGTCTTTGGTGATCCCACTTTTCCCATGTTTCCTTCTTCCCGATGTCACTCTAGCAATCATTCTATAATTGCTTGTGTGCTCGTCAAACTTACACATGACATTTTATGATGTTGCACTTGTATGTTCCCTTTGCTCTTTGTAATATAAAGGTATATGGATTTCACTTTTTTTTTTTAAAGTGAGTGAGTGTGTGTGTGTGTGTGTGTGTGTGTGTGTGTGTACTTGTATGATAGCATCCATGTGTGTCAACATGAGGACTTCTGCTTATGGCCATTGGACTACTGATCATTGGGAGGTTGTCATTGGGAGATTTGTAGGGAAGATACCCGGCTGTCCTTTCTCTACTGCTCTGATACTTGACTGGAAACAAGTACTTTCTAAGGTCAAATGGGCTCCCGATAATTGCTCGGGGACAAACTCAATGAGGAAAGAAAGTATTCATTGGAGTGCCATCTTTGACATTCCACTTGCTTTACAGGAACCTGTTCGGGCATATAATCTCATGAAATTGGGAATTAGATACATCAATGATGGCTTCTTGCATAGAGCTTTTCTTTTTATGTTTCTGATCTTTGGGATACTCTCCATTTCGGAGACCTCCCATCATGTAAATTTATGAGCATATAAATATACTGCACTGGATATTACCAAAAAAAAAGTGTGTATGTACGTACATGTCCATACATATACATGCATGAATATGTATGCACGTGTATGTATGGTTATACATATATAGGTATAAGTGTCTATATGTACGTACATACATGTATATATGTGTATACATGTATGCACATATACGTATGTGGGTCTGTATGTTTATATATGAATGTACATGTATGTACGTACATTCATATTATATGTATGTTTCACACACTTTTTTATTATTATAGTGAAAATCTTATATTTCTGTGTGGGAAACCTCAAAAGAGGTAAAAACCCACCAATAAGTACAAGAAAAAAAATTACAAGTAAAGCCTCAGAGCAAAAGTCATGACGCAACCAATTAAAAAGTTACATATCAAGCTGGAGGAGGATCAAACACAGCATCCTCCAGCTTCAAATTATTGCTCTGTAAAAACTGATGCAGTGATGAAACCACACCATCAATAAAAACCAGCTGTTTTTTGCCCTTGTGATTCTTCTTGATATAGGCTGGTACCTGAAATTTCTGAATCACAGGGTCAAAAACCTGTTGTAACGTGGGATGAAAAGATTCCAGTAAAAAAGGCACTTCTGTATCCCGAACAGAAGGATACTCTGGCACAGGCATTTGAGGCAAAGAAGCTAGATCAACATCTGTATCCTCCGACGAAAGAGCTGCATCTGATAAAGCAGGACTCAGCATTTCAGCTTCACTTTGAGAATCAACTTGAGAAAGAGCATGTGCAGCATCATGTATGATCCGGCACATCCATATCTAGAGGAGAAGGAGGCTGATGATGTTCAACGGGAGTCGGATCCTGAACTTCTTTAGCAAGAGGAAGATTAACCTGTGATGCTTATCCAGTAAAGCCTTAGCAGAAACCGGAGGAGAAGGAAGAGTAAACTTTACAGTTGAAGAAGGAACAGGAGGAGTGGTCATGGAAGCCAAAGGGCAAGCATGAGCAAAATGACCAACTTGCTGGCACCGATAACATGTTGCAGGAAAAGAGGCAAAATGCAGCCTGATGCAGATGAGCAAATCCCAAATCAAGATCCAGAGTAGAGGGCACGGGCTGGCATCATATGCCATAAAATACAAAGGCGAACATCCCGAGTAGCCTGCAAAAACTCATGTCTCAAAATATGTAGAGGCCTCTCCAAAAAAGCTGCAAGAGTAGGAAGATGCTGAAGACGAGGCAGAGGCAATGCTTTGAGGGTAATCCAGACGAGATAGTGAGTCAGAAGAGAGGTAGACGGATCAAAAAGCGGATCCTAGGGCATCACATAAGCAAAGAAACCAGCCCCATCAATACCAGCATGACTGACAAGTAGCTCCACCACATCAGTCGAAGAGCAGTGAGCATAATAAAAACCTTTGCCTAGAAAGAGAAAGGAAGAAAGGCAATCTTGTCCCACTGCAACTTCAACCCAACGATGAAGTTGAGCTACAGATAAAACCCTGCCCATAAAGTAGAGACAGGCCTCAAACTGTTGAGCCTGTCGAAGACCGGAAACCAGAAGGGCAGAATCCAAAGAACAAACAAGCGGTGAACCTGATGAAGGAACATCTGTAACTGAAGCAAAACACATCTGGCGAAGAAGGTCTAGCTAGAGGGAAGACGAAGGACCATCCACAATATCCAGCTTTGCCGATTTAACCAAAGTGGAGGGAGGCAAAACACCATGCTTCCGCTGAAAGAAGACACGTGCAGGAGGAGCAAAGGCAGAAGGGGGGGCTGAAGCAGAGAGAACGAAAGAGCCATCTGTCGGAGCAGCAGGAAGAGGGGAGGAAGAAAGATCAGGAAGAGATTGTATCGAACCCGACTGTACGGACATGGGAGTAGGTATGGATGAAGAAAACTGTACGAAGAGGGGAGTCTGCAAGGATGACCATACAGGTTGCATGGACGACCGTACATCAGGTACGGCCTGCGCAGAGGCAAAGGAAGGGGCAAGAACAAAGGGGAGCGCTGAGGGGACGGGCAAAGAAGGTACGGCTGGGGGCGGCCTGTGCAAAGGTTGCTGCGTAGAAAGTATGGGTAGCAGCGGGTTTTGTACTGGGGTTGACAGAGAAGATACGGAAGAAGGCGTAGCAGCAGCAGGTTTTTTTGGGTGAAATCTTTGATTGATTATATTATATGAGTAGCAATCTCAAAATAAGGTGCTACAATTACATCAACTGAAAATTTCAGTATATGCCAAAAAGACCTCATGATCTGTGCAGCGGGTCTGCAAGCAATCAAAGAAAGATTGCTGCAGAGAACGCCTAAAAAAGCCAAACAGAGAGAAAGTAGGATCACCAAAGATTTTACAGTTCCTATATGTCCATAAAGTCCATAGTGCCCAGTAGCAAACCCAAACGAAGAAAAGATGAAACTCCGGTCTGGATGGATGAAACCCAAATAGCCCGAAGAACTTCCCAAACGGAACAGATGGGAATCTCGCTCGCAGGCGCTATCAAAGCTGATGAAAAAACTCATGAGAGCACGGACAATGAATGCCAAAACAAGTGAGGCACAATCTCCGAAGAAGCAGAACATTTGTGGCAAAGTGCAAGAGCAATGTGTCGATGAGCTAATAGCTGTCCAGATGGAAACACTCCCAAAAGAACTCACCAAAAGCAAACATGTTGCCAAAGCGGTACTTTATAGGCCCAAAGTTGCTGTAATCTTTTCCTCCACCACTTGGTTGGGCGATGCATTCGCCAAACAGAATCACCTCTCTGAGAAACCCAAGGTTGAGGCAAAATGATTTTATACAATGCAGGTACAGTAATTTGAGATAGCCTCAAAGGACGAGAAGAGGACCTTGGAGAAGTCAAAGTCCAATCTTCAGCCGGTCCTGGAGTTCCAAAGGAGGAATCGGAACAAAAGGCGAAAGCATAGAAGTAATTTGTCGCCACAAAGGACGATAATGAGAGCCTAATCCATATGTAGTGGCTGCTAGAGAAAAGGGGAGCACAGTACCAGCATCATCTATAACATCAGCAACCGAGGTGATGCCTTTAAACGAGACAAAGTAGGAACGTCGAGGTTCCTCTAAAGCCAAGGGAGGCTGAAAGACTTTCGACCAATGAATGCTTTCAGCTCTCAAAGAATTCCCAAGCAAAGATTGCCGTCCATTCCATTCCAGATGAAAAAGAACATGCTTCCAGTCAAGAAGCAAGCGGGAGACAAAAGGGCAGCCAGGCAAAGTGCCATCAACACAGCCAAAAAAGAAATCCCAGTGATCGAGTTGCCAATGACCAAACACAGAAATACTGATATGAGTGACCAGAGTCCTAATCATAAGAGCCCAAGGCTGATCACCTTGCAGAAATTGCAGCAACATTTTCCCCCTGTGGGCAAGAATATGCACATGAATATCCGTGATGTTCAATCCACCATGCATCTTGGGAGAACAAATGTGATGCATCAGAAGCAGCCTGAGACTTTTTCTGCCATGTTTGGATCGCCAGAAGATTTCCATAAAGACAGACATGAAAGATGTAAGATCTGCCTTAGTGAACATCATCAATGGCAAGTAAAATTGAATATATGCCACAGACTGCACTATTCGAAGACGAACGTGCCAAGGCCATGTTGCCAGTTTCCAATACTCAAGCTTTTTCCAAAGCTTAGCCAAAACCCAATAACTTGCAAACAGCCCCCACTTGAGCTTGTAAAAGGCACTCCCCATGGAAACATTATTCATAGTAACTGAATATGAAGCTGGAGTGGGATGATCCGTATCCCACAAAATGTAGAAGCGATTCGAATTTCCATTGGGTCGCGGTGGACATACCACCTTACCGAGGGAAGCTGCAATTTTAGATAGAAAGAAGACAAGCATTGAGAAAAATCCACAACTTCTACCCAAACAGGGCAACGATGCTGAATCAATGCCTGATAATCCTGGGTGGGAGACTAGGGTAGGACATGGACCATCTACTAGCCATAGAAGAGAGGAGAGTGCTCCAGCAAAACCTGACGGTGCTCCTCATCAGCCATGATGATCTCAAAAAAGCCCCTCGTTGTATAATGAACTAAGAACCACCCAGGGTTGGAGTCAACCAATTCCCAACATCTGCTGCAGCAGGCATCCGTCCCGGGAAGAAAATTATAATGGCATGCTTTGCATACTCCTTAACTGGATCAAATATATGATCCACTTTCGTCATAATGCCAGTGGTGGGAAGTGGATCTTTCCAACCTTTGCGGGTGTCTTCAAACCCTTCATGCATAACCTCATAAACAAGCTGAGCCTCAGCAGAGTCATGAAGGGAATCATTTGAATCCATCACCTGTCTTTGTTTCTTGTTGGAAACCGACTTGTCTTTGTGAAAGATTTTCTCATAGGAATAATCCGCCATTCGAGTTAAGGAAAAGGCTTGGAAGCAGCAACGCTTTACAAGGAGGAAAGCACAGCAGGTACGAAATTGTCCAGATTTTTCCTGGCTGTATGGACAAAATCGTACGGATTTTTGACAGTACGATTTTATTTTTTTTCCCCTGACAACAAAACTGTACGGATCTCCCCGACTGTACAGACAATACGGACAAACTGTATGGATTTTCCTGGTTGTACGGACAAAATCGTACGGATTTTTGACAGTACAATTTTTTATTTTTGCTTTTTTGGTTACTTTTTTGACGACAGAGCATATGGACACAAAACAGGCGTCAAACGGAACCTCGAGGGCGTCAAACTGAGGGAGAAACAAGCAGCTGCACACACACACACACACACACAAACCCGCCCCCCCCCCCCCCCCCCCCACACACACACTATGTTTCACACACGCAGACACACACACACTTGAAATCCATTTGTTATTATATTACAAAAAACAGCCCCAAAGAACAGGACAGCCAGTTACAAGCATTAGAAGATTTCATTATATGACAAGAAGGCATGATAATCTAGATCGCGCGCATTTAGACAATCATAAAATGATTGCTGTAGAGATTCCTGGAAGAACTGATACTTAGCTAGGGAGGGATCACCAAAGACTCGATGGTTGTGATCCTTCCATAAAGTCCATACTGTCAAATAACGAATCCAATAAAATAAAAATCATATCCCTGCCTTACTGGATGAAATCCAAACAGCCAGAATCGCTTGTCAAAGCAAGCATTGGGAAAACAAGCCTAAAGCCTTTGCTGTAGCAATAGCAAGAAATCATGAGATTCAGGGCTATGCCAAAACAGATGAGGCTCTCTCTCTCTCTCTCTCTCTCTCTCTCTCTCTCTCTCACACACACACACACGAGCAAGTGTTTGTACAATTGGTGCAATGTCATAGTTACAGGTTCTGTCTTTTATACGGGAGCTGGATGGTTTACCTTCCTGATTAACTGTATTTGTTTTGCATAACGAGTTTGGGCGCGTTTATATGTTCATGAAGGTAGTACTAATTAGATTGCTCAATCACAGCATTGTTGGTTTTGAAATTTATTCTGTAATCCTGGAAGTGAATGTACTACAAGGAGGCAGAGATTCGTGGGCATATTTTAATTCTGCGATATAATTTGCAACCACAGGAATCTGCTCTGAAAGAAGAGCTACGAAGTGCGGAACGGTCGAGAAAGCGTGAAGGAGTTGATATGACATACGTTAAAAATGTCATTTTGAAGCTTCTGGAGACTGGTTTGTATAATCCTACTGGACTTTCTCTTCTGGTGCTACAGCTTGGCACATCTGTAGGATAATGAGTGCAATATCACAAATTTGGTTTCGAATTTATTTTGTATGAGTTTTGGATTTCATGTACTATCTTTGCTGATAGTCTCAACTGACAGGTGAAGTTGAGGCTTTACTCCCAGTAATTGCAATGCTTCTGCAGTTCAGCCCAGAGGAGGTATGAAAACTGTCATTGCCTTGAATCCAACAGCCATATGTTGCAGTATGCATAGAAATTCGGCATTCTGAAGTTAATCGTGGATTACATGCCTAAACATCATCTAGATGTAGCCTGCACCATGTTCGTACTGGGTTCCCACAATCAAATTTTGGTGATTGCAGCTGAGAAAATGTCAGGAGGTCTACAATGCAGTACCTGAAGTGTCTGCAGCAGGAGGAGATGCAGCAGTGGCTCCTCGCACATTACTTTCAAGATTCATGTTTTCTAAATCAGGAAGATAGCATTTTGTAACTCTTTTATAAAAGTAGCTGCTTTTGGTCATGTCAAGCAAGCTGCACAGCTGATCAAATTGATCAAAATGTATATTTGGATATACCTGCATGATTAAACTCATTGCAGCTCAAAAGAGTTGAATGTGGTCCTCAGTGGATATTGCTTCATCGTTCACTGGTTTTAGTGCATACCAGATAAGAACTGGATGAAGAAAGCATCATGCTATTACATGACCCATTCGCCTCATCAGAATACTCTCATTGTAAAGTGGAGATATTCTTTCAGACAAAGTGCTATATAAATGTAGAGGTACTTCTTTTGTAACATCGCGATCTACAGTACATAATTTGAGCTTCTGGAAAACATTGTAGACATCATTACCTTATATTTAAATTTGACATCTTTTGGTAAGCAGCATGAGGGAGAGGCTGAACTTTAAACACGGTTCGTGTCTGGATCCCAGTGTGCATGTTTTGCTCAGAACAACAGTACATACAAATGTGTCACTTGAACTATGGGTGTATCCTCCAGACTATATGGTCTTGGGTTGCATTAAGAACTATTCCCATGCATTGATATTTTTCTTCACTGGGGGTCTTTGTTGGGATGCCTCATTGCAAAGTACACCCTACCCTGACCAAAATTCTGTTGTCGATGCTTCATTAATATTTATGGGAGTTTTTTCTATCCACATCTGTTGTCTCCATTTGCCATTTTACATGGTCTTTTGTCAACACTCTTGACTATGTTGCCTTTAATTTTTTCGATGTGTGATATTTATTGGCAGGAAAAATTGCTTAATGGATGCACTTTTCAATGGTTTATTGGAATAGATATCCTTTCATGGAAAGCAATTGAGATGTCAGGATACCATATTGATAGAAAGTAATATTTGGAAAGCATTTATATTCGATTGGCAAATATACTTAAACCATCTTTCCAAGAAATTTTCATGTTGAGATGTGAGCAGACGGAAAGTCAGCCTAGTCCTCATCCATGATAAAATTCTACAGCTTAGGCAATGCTCCATTTGCAAGCAAGTTGTGTTGATTACAGATTTTCTCTACTTTCTCTTGAAAATTCTTAACTTGTTTAAGCTTGTAAGCTTCTGCATTTCAAAAGCAGCACCTGGTTGCTCCAATGGAATCCAATGACCTTGGTTCTTCCATGAAAGTTCATGTGAAGTTTGATCTTATTTGTATTAATGAAATCCTACATTGTATTCACAAGCAATACACTTCATAATATCCATCGCTGTGCAGGTGCAGGAGACATTGAAAGATGAACTGACTGGAAATTACAGGCTGTATCATAAAGGCAGGGGAACCATGAGGCTCTATTCATAGTATCTAGTTTCGATAATAACTTGAGATCTTATATTTTCTTGTTTTGTCTCATTCTTTTTCATTTTCGCGTATAAAATTTACATACTACAGACATCCTAGTAGACAAGAAACAAATTCCAAACGAATGATTAGATACAACAGAGAGTGGTATACTGTAAAATAAGAAGTAGCACTTTGCTTCAGAGTTGATATATCAGGTGGGGGGAAAGAGTTCTCCATGAGATGTCTGGTGGGTGTAAGTGCCTACACAACAAAGCCTTTTGTCTCATTCTTTTTCATTTTCGCGTATAAAATTTACATACTACAGACATCCTAGTAGACAAGAAACAAATTCCAAACGAATAATTAGATACAACAGAGAGTGGTATACTGTAAAATAAGAAGTAGCACTTTGCTTGAGAGTTGATATATCAGGTGGGGGGAAAGAGTTCTTCATGAGATGTCTGGTGGGTGTAAGTGCCTACACAACAAAGCCGGCTTTTAAAACAAAAGATATATACTTTCAATACCTAGACTTCTCGAACCAGTACTTGCAAGTACTAGATAGCTTTTGAGTATGAGTTGTTGGTACACGTCCAATGCTTACCTCTCATATATAACCACCAATGTTCCATAGTGCTTTTTTGTAAGGCTCTTGTTATGAGGAGAAGCCATGATGTAAGTGTAAAGATAGTGGGAGAGAAGGAAGGAGTCTCACTTGCAGCTTTCTCACATACACAATGGGGAAATGCACATAAAGGTGGAAGCTGAAAACAGTTTTCCTCTTCTTTAGTTGTGAAAGCCAAAAGAACTCTGGTACAAAGAAATAGAAGAACCCTATATGTGGGTCTCAAACCAAACTCAGCTAACTAAGGTGGCATACTAACTGAGCCACGAACTAGAGTACATAAGGATAGTTGTCATCTAGCTATTATTCATGGGCGGTGTACCAACCGCATCTACAGCTAACAAGTATGTGACATAAATGCACAACGGTCACCCTGGCTTTCTTTCATTTTTCTTTTCCCATGGTTTGGTCAAAAGAAGTGGGTTCTGGTTCCTGTATCACTTTGACCATATAGGCATAGTGAATGGCTGTAAATTCATCACATTTCAGCCTATCCACAGGATACCTAGCTCTGGTAGACCTGCGCAAAATAGGCTCACTTTCAGATGCTCTCAAAACATCCCTGGTCTTCCTCACTCTAGGTGTAACAATAGAAGAAATACCCAACTCATCATCAATGCTCTGTTCTGAGCCATTGGATTCATCATCCACATAAGAGTGACCTGTATTCACATCAAACATGGGCTGATCTACCTTCTCTTTTTCTTTTCGTGATACCTGGATACCACTATATGCATTGCTTTGAGGAGATTTTCTTGATCTCAATCTGCTTGTCCATGGTGAAGTATGTGAACCACTGCTAGAGGATACTGCAGGTCCACTAATATTTTGTGATTATTGCTGTGAATTTTGTGCAGCATTACCATTTTTTGCATCTACATCATCAATCACATTTACTGGTTTGTATCAGCTTGTTATCTCATCAAAAATATCTCTGCTTACTGTAAACTTACGAGAAGGGTTATGGCATCTATACCCTTTCTGCTGCAAAGTAACCAATAAAGATGCACTTCTCAGCTTTTGGATCCAACTTGGACCTCAACTCATCTGACACATGAACATAGGTAATGCAACCAAAAATTTTCAAATGAGAAACATCTGGTTTCTTACCAGTATACATCTCCTCTACTGTCATGCCATGTATTGCTGCAGTGGGAGTCATGTTCATTATGTAAACTACTGTAGCAACTGCTTCAGCCCAATAATACTATGATAGGTCTTTTTCATTTAGCATGGCCCGAGATACCTCTCCAATATGCCTGTTTTTTCTTTCTGCAAGTCCATTTTGCTGTGGGGTATGACTGCATGAATATTGTTGCTTTATGCCATGCTCCTGCAGGAACCTTGCAAACTCACTTGAGAGGTACTCTCCCCCTCCATCTGACCTTAGGCATTTTATTTGCAGGTCTGTTTCTTTTTCAACCATAGCTTCAAAAGCTTTGAAATGCCCAAACACTTTTCTTTTTCATAAAATACAACCAAACTTTTTTGTTGTAATCATCAATAAAAGTGACAAAATAATAACAACCTTCAATAGATGTAGCTTTAGTAGTCCGTACATTAGAGTGGATTAATTTCAATGGCTTCTTACTCTCTTGAACATCTCTAGAAAATGGTTTCCTTGCCTGTTTTTTAAATTGACAGGCTTCACATACCTTATGCATTTCTGCAACCTTGAATTTAGGCAATCCTGCAACAATATTTTGGGCGTGCATTGATTTAAGTCGCTGTACATTAACATGACCAATGCGTTTATGCCAAATATCAATATCTGCAACTACACCAGTCCCATGTGCAAACATTGCTGCACTCAATTCAGGCATGTCCGCATCCAGCGTAAACATCCTGCCCTTCTTCTTTCCTTTTGCTATCAAGCGACCATTATTTTTTATATCCTCAACAAAGCATCCATGAGGATTAAATTTGACCTGCAAGCCCTGCTCAACCATTTGACCAACAGAAACCAGGTTCTTGGTGATATTCGGGACATGAAATACATCAGACAGGTATTTCTTTTTCCCATCCTGCATAGACAAAGGAATTTTACCAATCTGCACAATAGGATGTGCAGTATCATCACAGTCTCCACAAATCCTGGTCTTTCTATTTTCCTTGCATCCTGCATCCATTCTGCATGACCTGTCATATGGTTTGACGCACCTGAGTCAACATACTACACATCATTGCTTTCTTGTGCACTTGTCATAGAATTGGTCATGTGCTGCACCATAAACAGATGCCCATTTCTGTCATCATCCTGTCTACTAGAAGATGCATAATTCCCTTGTTGCAATTTTTCATTCATGATGTCATTCTGCTTTTTATAGCATTCTTTAGCCATATGATCCATTTTACCACAATAGTAGCATTCAACATTGCTGTTTGCATTTTGGTCTCTCTGCCATCCACCACGACCTCTTTGGCTCCCCCTACCTCTAGAGTTACCACGTCCTCCTCCATAGGACTGGTTTTCTTGAGTTTGCTGCATATTCTGATTTCTACCATGGCCTCGAGATCGACTTGCTCTACCTCAATCTGCCTCTACCTGTTCCAGCATTTGAGTAGAAGATAGTTTCTTTTGAAGTTCCTCCTGAAGAAGATGTACCACCATTTCTCCACTCTTCAGAAATTAGAAGAGCAAACAACTCTTCAAAATCAAGAAATTTTTCACGGACGGCAATGGATGTCCGGAACTGTGCATAATCCTTTGCTAGACCATTCAAGGTCACAGAAAGTAAATCATCATCTTCCACTAGTGACCCAATGGAAGCAAGTGCATTTGTAATTTTCTTCACCTTCATGTGGTAGTCATTGATGCTCATATTTTCTCTCTGTACATTGTGCAACTCCTGCTTGAGCTGCATTTTCCTGGCTTGCTATTTGTGCTGTACATTTTTGCCAAAGTATCCCATGCCTTCTTTGGCGTACTTGCATCCTGAATATGCACAATCATAGAATCTGAAATACTGATAGACAGCCAGTACATAACTTTTCTGGCTCTCTCATGCCATTCTTTAAATGCTTGCATTTCCTGTTGATTGGGAACATTAGGAAGAACTGGTTCTTCTTTATTTCCTGTAATGAACTTCCAATAGTCTTTTCCCATAAGGAAATTCGTCATTCTAAACGTCCATCTTGGAAGTTGTTCTTGTCAAGCTTTTCAGTGACAATCTGTGAAAGAGAATTAAACGCCATTATAGAACACTGTAAAATATTCTCTCACTGCAAAAAACACAACTTCTGCCTCACAAGGGCAAATCTGTAAAACTGATGAAAGTGATATTTGACCACACAGTCACTTCCTAGTGACGATTTTGCATGAACAGGCAATAAGGATGATTCTGTAACTCCCAATATCTCTGCGCATAGGCATACGATGTAATTTCTGGGGTAACTTTTCACGGACCTGCAGAGCAGTGGTCGCACAGTAAAAACAGTGTCTTTTTCTCAATGCTTGCGGAGAACTTTCGCCTCCAAAATGGGTCCCGAAATGGCCTCGAATCAGAAAAATAAAGTCACCGAGGGCTTCGCCCATGCTCGCATCATATATTATCCTCTCACCACACTGCGAAGGGCGTCTCAATCTGAGACAATGCACTCTTACACTTTTCGGCTGTGCTACCTGTAGAGATTTGCTTCCAAACTCGAAAAAGGAAAGCAACACTAGTCCTCTTACCAGGACACCATGAACTTGGTTTGCTTTCTTGAGATCCTTACCACGAACCAGGCTCTGATATCATGTGAAGATAGTGGGAGAGAAGGAAGGAGTCTCACTTGTAGCTTTTTCACATACACAATGGGGGAATATACATAAACATGGAGGCTAAAAACAGTTGTCCTTTCTTAGTTATGAAAGCCAAAAGAACTCTAGTACAAAGAAATAGAAGAATCCTATATGTGGGTCTCAAACCAAACTCAGTTAACTAAGGTGGCATACTAACTGAGCCACGAACTAGAGTACCTAAGGATAGCTGTCATCTAGCTATTATTCATGGGCGGTGTACCAACCGCATCTATAGCTAATAAGTCGGTGACATAAATGCACAACGGTCACCCTGGCATATCACGAGTGGAGCTCGATATCTCAGCAGTAAGCATTGGACATTGGTAGGCTTCTCGTTTGCACACTAGATGAGGTTTCATGGTGATCATTTGATGGTTAGGAGATGATAAAAGGACTCTCTAGGGTTTGGGAGCCAATGGGGGGCTCGTGGGGCAACACCCCCAGCGGTGGTGTTCAAGGGTAGTTCAAGGGACCGCTACCATCTCATTTGTCGAAGCGAATGGTGAGTCCAAGAAGTTGGCTGATGTATTTTTTATTCACCAAATCAAAACAAACTTGCTTTCTGTCGCTATAATAAGTGATCGTGATCTTGAAGTTCGTTCAAGAAATTTGAAGTAGAAATACCAGATGCAAAGGTTAATGTAGTGGGCAAAGGTTCGAGAAACAACCTGTATGAGCTCAGCGCTCTTGTAGTTACTTCAAGGATTTGGCAGCAGCGTTTTTGTTATGTCCATGCTTGGACATAACCATGTCTTGTGTAGGGAGATTAAGACAATCGTGGATATGCGCCTAATGTTGGGACAGTTAGGGTGCCTAGCACATATGTTATAAATAGCAGGTCCTAGGCTTGAGACACCTAGGACATCCCATGCCTATGTAAGTGAAGGCCATTACTCACTTGGGGTTATTCTCAGGATTGGGGCCTCCTGAGAGACCTAGCTTAGTAGAGACCTGTCCAGGCCTGTGCCTCCCTAACATCGGTTGGGGCTACATAGTATGGGATGCATAGTCTTACCAAGGATGGACTACGGTCGGTGGTTGCTTGATCTCTAGCTCGGGGTTTTGGTCCAGATGGACCTATGGGATGCACTAGCCCTTTCATCATGTGTCCCAATGTTGTATGTTCTGTTTGCAGGATAGCTCGAGGATAGAGGGCCCTAGATTGGGTGTTATAGTTGGTATCAGAGCCACCTCTATCTTTTGCATCCTAGAGCTTTCCAATGGAAATCGCCAGAGAAGTGATTGATGGGAGGAGAGTAGCCTATAGGAGCCTTGGATTGAGATTGATGCAGGTGCTTAGGGTCAAAATCGTCTAAGAAGGAAATTGTGTTTTTGCCTCCCTAACCCTAATTAGCAGGAATAAGGCCTTGCTGGATGATGAATGAGGTAGATGTAAAGCTGAAATCAAAGCAGAGAAGACTGTGAGATTTTGGCTTGGATCAAGGATGAGTTGAGGTAGATCATCTTGTTTCTCCTTGCAGGAGAGGAGGTGATTTGTATTGAACAGTTTCGTGACTATGAAAGGAACCTAGGGACTCTTCTGGAACTCTCAAAGTGGGTGACTGATCTGATTTGGCGAAGTCGACCTTGTGTTGTGAAGCAAGGGGACTTCGAGAAGAAAACTGGTCTTCCCATAGAAGTGATTCATTTCTAGGGCTACACAAATCTAGGGCAAGAATGCTTGGTGTTGAAGATTGGGTGCCAGAGTCTCCTAGGATTGCATGAGGGTTGTTGGGTAGAGGTTGCTTGGATAGCAAGGTTGCTAAATGCTATCTGAGATTGCTGAACTACGTTTAGATAGCAGACAAAGTTAGGGTTAGACCTAGAATAGGCCAGATGCTTTTGGAAAAGCTTGGTGTGGAAGCCAAGATTTCTAAAAAGTAGGGTTGCAGCCAAATTGACTTTGGCTATTATCAACTCCTAGGAGCTAATAAAAGGAACCCCAAGGCTTAGAAGAGCCACAAATCAGCAAATCAGTAGCCCCTCTCTCACACTTTTCTGTTGCTGCCTAATTTAACCCTGTCCCTAAAGCTTGCGCAGTAAATTCGCCTTGCTTTTCCTTGTCATGCATGTCAAGCCACCATTCTTTATCTGCACCTTGCGATCACTATAGATACTTCTCCACTTGATAACGTTGGAAATATCCCTTCACAAGTTGTTCAGATTGATGCTACTGTGTTGAAGCGTTGTGCCAATAAGTTCAAAGCCTTCGATAGCAGTAGATTCTTTTGCAGCAGAGCCAAGAAGCCCACAAGAGGCATTTTGGGATTCCTTCTATCGCACTAGAGGTATACTCAGGCGAGAAGAAGGAAAGGACCCTGGAGTATGTCAAGTCTGGGATGAATCGATGGGAAGCACACTTTACCATTGTTGATTATCCATATATTATTAGGCCTAGTCTCGTAGAGATGTATCTTGGAGGGAAAGTTTTTACCTGGTGGCATGAATTAAAGACAAACCCATAGCCCCTCAATCTTGGAAGGAGTTCTGTGAAGCATTCACGAAGGAATTCCTACAAGAGCCGAATGAATATGATCACTTTAGGAAGCTACAAAACCTATGGAAAGGCTCAAAGATGCTGGAGCAATACATCTAGGATTTCGGAGACTTGGCAACTAAGTTCTGGACTTTAACCAGCAAGTCCTAAGGTTGTTCTTTGTTAACAACTTACCAAACGACTATCAGAACGAGATCAAAAGGAATAAGACCAAAACACTTGAAGAGGCGGTTCACTTTGCGAAGATCTATGATAGTACATACGGAGGCAAAGAGGGGCTTCATCGTCCGTGCAAAATGACAAGACTAGGAAGGAGAACAAGCGTATGAAACACCACATTGGCAACACCAAGCGTGTTAAGGTTGATATTGATAAGCAGAAGATGGGACCTCCGGTGAAGAAGTCCCGAACCGATGTTTTGGCATCGTTGAAAGCTCGATCGAAAGAATTATGCTTTAAGTGTGGCAAACTTGGTCACATGGCGAGTGCCTGCAAAGGTAAAGCGATTGTCCACTTTAGTGAAAAAAGTATGATCGATAACCCTTACCTTAGCGTTGAAGTCTTTTCTTCCGATTTGAGGTGTTTTCACTATGAACGTGCTTGACCCTCATAGTTTCATCCATATGAGAGGTTATGTTGAAGGCCAACTAGTTCATGTATTGTTTGATACCAAAAAGGATTTGACTTTGGTAACCGTTTTCAGAATAGGCCACTCGCATACCTTTCTGTCTTTTTCACAGTCAATACGGCCACCTTTCACTGAAATGACGTGTCCAAGGTACATGAGTTCCTACTTCAAAAACTTACATTTCGACATCTTGAGAATGGTCAGCATGATCCTCAGATGTTGGCCATCCTCCATGAGTCTTACTATAGATTAGGATGTCATTTAGAAAGACCACCACAAACACTCCTAGATATCAACAAAATAGATCATGCATCATTTGTTGGAATGTTGCTAGTGCATTCAAGTCCAAAGGTAAAACCAAGAACTCATAGTGACCAAACCTTGTCCGAAATGTGCTCTTATACACGTCCTTCTCGTATATCCATATCTAGTGGTGGCTTGTTTTTATATCGATCTTTGTAAAATACTTTGCTCCGCATAGCCGATCAATGAGATCGTCTATCTGAGGTAACATATATTTATTCTTGATGGTCAAACGATTCAGACCTTTAGAGTCCATGAAAAGATACATCACTGAGTCTTTCTTCTTCACCAAAAGCATTGGTGCATCCCTAGGGGGTTTGCTAAGTTTAATGTGACCTAGTTGGAGGTATTCGTGAATTTGCCTAGCAATTTCATCCTCTTCCTTCGAACTTGTCTTGTATGTTTGCCTAAACGTAGGCTGAGCACCAGGTACCAAGTCAATACAAAGGTCAAAGTTCCTTGTCGGAGGTAGATCCATTGGATGTTCCTTTGGAAACACTTCAGGATACTCAGACAACACGTCTTGAATAAGATGAACCTGGTTATCCAAGACTTTCTAACTCAATACTCTTGAATCTGTAATTGAAGATCAGGATCTCTCACTCCATTTCTCCTATCGTTCCCTGAGCTAGATTCACAAGATATCGATGAGTACTAGGAAGTGTCAAGATGCCCAGCTTCTATACAAGAGAGGCATCAATGAAATTACGAGTACTGCCATGATTTGTGGACTTCTTCCAGACACATATCTGGAAGTATGCTAAGATAGCATTACCTCTATCAAACTTGCTCAAAGGGTGGAGAAGGGTAAATATAATAAGTATATACCCATGATGTGGACTGAGGAGCTAGATGCGTGCTTCAAGCAGTTGAAACATGCAGTTACCATAGCTCCTATCCTGCAAATATTTGATTCAAGAAAAGCATTTGTGGTTGAAACACGTGTTAGTGACTATGCCATTGGAGCAACATTGTTCCAGGGTGGTAGACCAATAGCTTTTGAGAAAAAAGTTGTCTGATCCATAGTATAATGTGGCTTAGGGGGCAAGAAATCTTGGTGGTTAGAGTGGATGCCAAAATTCGATTTCGAGATTCATTTGTACCAATGAGGTAGTAGATGCTCTGAGCAAGATCAGTAGCGTGAACTAGATGTGCTAGGATGTGCTATATTTTCTTTGGAATAATGCTCAAGCTCTTGAAAAGTTCAAACTGTGGCACAAGCTTGTAGAAAATGAAATAGGATAAAAGGTGAAAATTTTTTGCATCGATCGAGGAGGAGAACTCTTATCAAAGGAATTTGACAAGTATTGTAGTGATCGTGGCATTAAGCACCAACTTCCTACTCGCCACACACCACAACAAAATTCTATTTGTAGAACATCGTCAATGGATTGTTGTTGAGATGGGTCGTTGCATGTTGAAGGCACACGGGCTCCCTAAGGCATTATAAGCTGAGGCAGTAACTACTACATTCTACATTCTCAATTAGTGCTACACAAAGGCTCTGAAAGGGATGACTCCATAAGTAACGTACTTGAGTAAGAAGCCTTCAATCTCTCATTTTCATACATTTGAATGTGATGTAGAGTTACAGAAGATCATCATAAGCTGAGATGTGGTGTTTGTTGAATGACCACACTCAGTGGTGGATGGGATCTAGCCACTTCATCATCAACTAAAGGAATAAATTACCATATGTCGACCCAAAAGTATGAAGAAAATGTTGAGGAGGAATTCTTACATGATATAACCACCAAGAAATCTAGCCTGTTGCACAATTTACACCATGTCGAAAGCACAACCATGGTGGGTGCATTAAATCTTTGATGATAAGAACCTTGAAACTATGCAGGAAAGTATGAAGAAAATGTTGAGGAGGAATTCTCAGATGATATAACCACCAAGAAATCCATCATATTGCATAATTTACACCACGTCGGAAGCACAACCATGGTGGGTGCATTAAATCTTTGATGATAAGAACCTAGAATCTATGCAAGAAAGTACACAACCAATGGAACCCAAGGATCAAAGAGAATAGAGGAGCAACAACATTCGGTTGATCTCATAGTCAACATGGCCTTGATGGTTGAGATTATAGAGACAGTCAAGGAGCTAGGATACTTGGAGAAGGCTCTAGAAGATCCCAAATGGAAGATGGCTATGCAATCTGAATATGACAACATAATCAAAAACGACACTTGGAAACTTGTAAATTGACATGCAAAGAGAGTACAAATTGGGTATGGAAAGCCAAATATAAAGCTGATGGTAGTCTAGAAAAGTACAAAGCTTTCCTTGGTGCACAAGGATTCTCACAAGTGTAGGGTTTTGATGTAATTGAAACCTATGCATCTATAGCCAGGATGACCCCTACATGCACAATACTTGTTATTTCTACTCATAAAAACTTGGTAGTCTCAAATGGACATCAAGTCAGCATTCTTGAATAGGCATCTCAAGGAGGAGGTGTATGTACCTCAAGTCACCCTGTTCTTTAGAGAATAAAGTGTACAGGTTAAAGAAGGCATTGTACGGGCTGAAAAAGGGCCACAAGCATGGTATCAAAGGATAGATGGTTTATTCCATAAATGTGGTTTTCTTAGAAGTGCTTCAGATCCTAACCTCTATGTATTGAAGCAAGATGGAAAACAAGAAATTGTACTCTTGTATATGGATGATGTTGTCATCACAGGGGACCATGAAAAGATGATCCATCAAACACGAAAGCTATTGAGCTTCGAATTCAAATGACAGACTTGGGGCTCTTGTGCTACTGTTTGGGAATTGAATTTTGGCAAGATCCAAAGGAAATCTTCATCTCTCAGCAAAAGTATGGTTGAGAATTTTGAAGACATTCATATTTTTTATATGTCATATTTCTATATGAGTATGGCATGATATCAAGAGAAATTTTTGTCTAGTATAGCATACATACTTGAGACCATAGCGAGTGAACACCCTTGAAATGCTATTGTAGAAAACATGATCAAATAGTTGAAAGCTTGATGTGGAAATGAAGAGGAAGAATAACCTCACACACATACATGCATATATATGTACATAGACGTACATATTACCTTGCACGTGTTTCTTGTAAATTCTAATTTTTCCCCTTCATCTTGAACTCGTGATGGTTGTGTATAGCATCTACAACTAAATCCATTATTGGGCCAAACAAGCCTACCATTTATCATTAACCTCATTTGGGTTGTATATTGATGAGCTTGAGTCATTCGTCACAACAGTAAGCAAGATGCCATGCTCACCCTTATCTGGGTCCTGAGTTTGATTCTCTTATTTGTAGATTACAGGGCCTTATTATGTTCCTTCAGTGTGAGTCTCTACTAGTGACGTCGAGATGCAGACTTTTTGTGAGACACATGATCTTACACTCCACCTTTGCTGAGAGAATCCTACAACATTTGGATGCACTTCACACTTTTTATGAGACACATGATCTAAAGGTCAACCTTGAGAAAACCAAGGTTCTGATCTTCACCATTTCTCAAGCAGCCACCCACTAAGAGTAGTTCACTTTTAACAAGGCAGTAGATGAGGTTGCTTCATTATATATATATATATATATATATATATATATATATATGGGAGTTATCTTTCCACGATGAGAGTAGCTATGCAAGTTTGATTGAGCAATGGGTGTGTCTAACTTGCTAGACTTGAGCATCAGTGCTTCTTGGATTGGCTCTGCCCTCCTCTTGTTTGTCTAATTGGAATGTATGGAAACCCCTTTTAGCGAAGATATTTGACTCTCTTGTTCTCCCAATTGGAATGTATGGTACCCCTTTTAGGGAAGATCTATTAGAGGCAGACTGGTCCTGAGTGGAGAGATTAAGTTTTACTTCTTGCACTTGATCCACAAAAAGTCATCCTTCCAACACCATATCCTACTATTAGGGTTTGGAGCTACTCCCTTACAACTTGATGAGTCTTTAAGATAGTCATGTACGTCCATAGAGTTAGGGACTGTGGCACCATAATATAAAGATGGAACAGGCTAGCTTGGTTGGTCCTAGCCATGTTATGGCACTAGGGGGTGTAGGGAGACCAAAGGAGTTGGTACACTCAGACATGCATATGGTGTGCAGGGCTTGGGACTTCATATGGAAATAATTCCATTGTTTGAGTGTAGCCTCGCATTCCTATCCATCATGTTCACCTATCACATGGTTAATTAGGTCATTATAGTGGATCTTCCATAGCTCGTATGTATAGGACCTAGAGCATCCCATGAGCTTTTGGACAAAGTTATCCTCTATAGAGATAATTGCAAATCTTAGAGGAAGGTCTTCATTGAACCCCTCAAATATACCTAGATCAATCTCCCATATGCCTTGAGGATCTTGATTAGGTAATTCCAAGTGTTCTCTTATTGACTACGTATTGAGATAGGACAATTAGAGGAAGTCCCACATGAGGGACGATTATGTACCTTGCACGATATATAAGAAGTTGAGTTAGAAGAGGAATTTTTATTCAGATGCCCTGCATAGTATAATGAGATATGAGGACACTACCATTGCCTATTCATGAACGAATTTTGACCACTTAGTTTTCTTGGCCCAATGTCTTGATCAATGATGCATGGCAACCTTTCTACTAGATACCTAGCAAGAGAGATCGAATTCGTTGAGTGCATAGGTGAGATCAAGAGGGCTTGTTGGAGCCTTCTTGGAGGATGATCATCACAAATTTCTTCCACACTAGAGACCCTAACTAGAAGCCACAGTGAGATCCAAAGAGCATGACACGATAAACTCATCGTCGTGTTGACCCACATGTGGGAGCTGCAAACATATCCTCTTTACTCAATGACTTGGGAAGACACACAATGTGAGTGACAATGGTGCTTGCCAAATGGCGAGATACCTCTCAAAGACCACAAGGGAGGAGAGATGGACTAAGGCAAGCTAGAACATTAGCAACATTCTATCAGTACTTCCTATCTCAACAAAAACAACCTTCACTAGAGCCATTATAGATAGATATCATCTCTTCCATCCTTAGTTGGCTAGTGATTTGGTCCCCCAAACAATATATAGATGCTTCAACAACTTGGTGGACAATTGACACCGATTGGTTCCCCTACAGGGATTCCCCATGGCCCCCATGCAGAGAATTATGCTAGGCTAGGTATGTCCTTCCATAGAAATTTCATGTTATACTTCTCTACTTGTTCTCCTTGTTTCTTAGGGGTGGATGCTTGCTTTAGTAGATAAACCATTTAGATTTTATTATATTTGGTTTTCTTTAGTCTCTTAGAATGCTCTCTCTCTCTCTCTCTCTCTCTCTCTCTCTCTCTCTCTCTCTCTCTCTTTGTCTCTGTCTGTCTCTCTCTCTTCATAGGGCTTGGGCCTTGCCTAGCTAGAGAGTATTGATGTTGGCAATAGAGTCATCCATAGGACTAGCTGAGGGAGGGGGTACGTATGCATATCCAAAGGGTTTTCCCATCAGGGTATTCAAATGGATTTCCTCCCCCCTTACAATACAGCTTGAATTCCCCATCCCTCTAGATCCTGCACGATGAGATAAACCATATCATACCACTGGATCTACTCCAATTATACATCACACACTTGGGGGGGGGGGACCAAGAGTTCTCCCCACCAAATTGTATCTCTACCATGAACACTTCCTGAGAGTATTAGAGGATGGTGTGATTAGCAAACCCCAGTATCCGGAGGGCACATGGGTATCACATGCATTGATGATCGCCATCGGACAAGTGTAGGTATCATCTCATCAGTTGCGGATTGAGGCAGGGAGAGCCACATGCACACCTAGAGAGCAGTAGATCTAAAAGTTATGCACACTAGCAGAGGTGGAGACAAAGGAGCACTTCCAATGTACTAACCCGATCTACTATAGTCCACTTTCATGACTAGGTTTGCATTGGCCTCTATTTGATGGAGATGCATGACCATAGAAAGTCTATTGCGGCAAAGTAGACAATAGGAGATAAAAATGCCAAAAGAGACAGAGATAAATTGGACACCCTAATGTTATGGATTTCTATGTATTTGGGTCAACCGCGAGACATAGTGGAGTAGAGGAGGAGGAGATAGTTAACATGAGAGCAGATTAGCATAACACTTAGCACAGGCCTTAGCAAGTCGTTTGCCTCAGCCCACATGGCTTCCATGAGTCACTCGTTGATTTTACTTTGTCTCATAGGCCCGTGAGGCCTCCCGAAGATATTAGTCTCTCTCTCTCTCTCTCTCTCTCTCTCTCTCTCTCTCTCTCTCTCTCTCTCTCTCTCTCTCTCTCTCTCTCTCTCTCTCTCTCCCCCCCCCCTGTGACATAGGGTTGTAACAATGATACCCCTTTTTCTCAGTTGAGTATCCCAAGAAAATGCATTTTTCAGCCTTTGGATCAAGCTTTGTCCTCATTTGGTTTATACACATGTGCAACACATCCGAAGACTCTGAAGTGTGGCACATCTAGTTTTACACTAGTATACTTCTCCTCTAACGTCATATCATGTATTATTATAGTACAACTATAGCCCAATAATAGTTGGGCATATTTCTCTCATTTAACATGACTCTTGTAGCCTCAGTAATATTTCTATACTTCCTTTCAACAACGGGATTCTATTATGGGAGTACCTACATGTGAATTGCCTTCTTATGCTATGCTCCTTCAAGTAGTTGTCAAACTCATGAAAGAAGTATTCACCTCCACCATTTGATCTCAAGCATTTTATCTTCCTACCATATTCATTTTCAACCATAGATTAAAATCTTTGAACCAACAAATTTTTTATATTTTTTGCTTCATAAAGTATAACCAATTATTTCTTGACTAATCATCAATAAAGGTCACATAGAACTTGCTTCAGTCAATGACTAAGTGGCTTTGAACTTATATGTCTTTCCCATGGAAAGGATTTCCTAGCCTGCTTCCCAAACTAACAAGCTTCACACACCTTGTCCATATTCTCAACCATGAACTTGGGCAAACCTCTAACTATTCCTCTGGACTGCATTGACTTCAATCACTGCATATTCACATGACAATCCGCTTATACCATGTCTCTGTGTCTGCAATAACTTTGCAAACATTGCAGAATTCACACTTGGCATGCTCACATTCAAGGTGAACATTCTACTAGCTTTGCATCCTCTTGCAATAACTTTATTGCTGTTCTTGCAGTTCTCAACAAACACATCTTCTTTGTTAAACTTGACTTGCAATTTTTGCTCTACCATTTGACCAATAGAAACCAAGTTCTTAGTAATAATTGGCACATGTAATACATCAACCAAAAACTTTGTTTGCCCTTTTTTCATGTTCAAAGGAATTCTAACAATGTGCTCAATTGTATGGATAGGTATCATCTCCTATCTCAACAAAGCCAGGCTATCTTAGGCTCCTCCAAATCAGCAAACCACTCTCCATGACATCAGATGTGGTTTGATGCACCTAAGTCCACGTATCATACATCTTTAACCCTTTACTTATGCAAAATGGCATTCAATTGAATTACAAACAAATTTTCTCTGTCTTCATTTTACCTGTTAGATAATGCCATTTTTCCTCATGCAATTTGCCATTCTGTACATCTTCTTGTTTCTTGTAACAAAACTTTTCAATGTGACCTGATTTTCCATAATAATAGCAACTACTTTGATTTTCACAGTGTCTTATATTCTTCCATCCTCCTTAGCCTCATTGCTCCCCCTACCTCTATAGTTTCCTCTTCCTCGACCTCGGGACTTCTCACTAGAGTATTGCTCATTTTTGTTGTTTTGCTAGTATTCACTACCAACTCTTCCAGCAGCACGACCTCTCTACAATCTCCCCTTGCCTCTACCAAAGTCTGAGTAGAAGGCACTAGCATGTCATTTCTCTACTGCTTCCTCCACCTTCAACTAGCTCTTCAATGATCATGAGAGAATGCCATCTTCAAAGTCGGGGAGATTTTCTCGTACATGAACTGAAGTTGTCAATGATTCCACTTCTCATCGCCATTTAATCCATTCAAGGCTATAAACACTAAGTCGTCATCATCTTATACTACTCCAATAGATACCGAGGCATCAACAATCTCTTTTATGTCATTCATGGGGCATATTTCTCTTCTTGACATGATTGAGCTCATTCTTCAATATGTATCATCCTGGCCTTTGTATTATTGATGTACAGATTTTCCAATGTTTCCCATGTAGCTTGTGTAGTCTCCAAGTCTTGTGTATGGCCAATTGTGCCATCTATCTTCCCATGTAGCTTGTGTAGTCTCCAAGTCTTGTATATGGCCTATTATGCCATCTATTTGATATATACGTTTCTTATCCTTTTCATTCTAGTTTTCCCAAGCCGTTTCGGGGGTTTTAGCCTGCTTCGAACGCGCCGGTGAGGTCAAAAGCTTTTGTGGGGGGATGAAGCATTTTAGACCCATATTCTTTGCAGAAGTTGGGGTTGCTAGAGGGTCAAGTTTAAATTCAAGAAGAGGTTTCTTAGCAGTAGCCGATCACTATGGCAAAGAGGCACTAGGCAACATTCAACCCCTCTAAAGCCCAGGTAACAGCCATAAATAAATGTGACTCAAGCAGCAAGCCATGATGACCACACCACACAAAGTGGCAGACAACAGCAATTAGATGAGCACAACGTACAAAGTGATAGACAGTAGAAGCTGAGCTTCATAGGGAGCTCTGTTTGTGCCAACCATGTCTTGAATGTGTGTAGCTATAACAGATCCTCTCAAATGATCGGGTTGAGCTTGTTGCCCCGATGAAACAGAGCGTCAATGCTATACTAGAAGGGTGGCAGCCTGTCTATATGGAAACCTAGTTGCTTCAACCATTTGCATGTGTGCGCATACCATCATCTCTGATCGCTCTGAGCTACTAATGCCATAGACGAGGGCAGCGCCAACCAAGGTAACTTGCATTGTCTAAAGTGTCAATGCTATACTAGAAGGGTGGCAGTCTGTCTATATGGAAACCCAGTCGCTTGAACCATTTGCATGTGTGTGCATACCATCATCTCTAATCGCTCTGAGCTACTAATGCCATAGATGAGGGCAGCGCCAACCAAGGTAACCTGCGTTGTCCACAGTACATGAGCCATAGTCTCGCACTCGGTTTAGGTTAGTGATAATCTAGAATGCCACATCTAACAAAAATGGAGATGCCCCAACCTCAAGCGTGAATGATCTGATGAGGAATTGATGGCTTATTGCGGATCATCCATGATAACAAGAGAACCTCTAGTCTCTCCACTCAAGTCCACTCCGTGTCGGAGAGATTTGACCCCCATACATGCCTGTAGATCGGATCACAAGGAGTGGAAGAGAAGAACTTTGGTCCATGGGTCCTAGAAATGTGAGTAGAAGCATTATCTCTCCAATCAGGAAAGGGAGGCGTATCATCTACTCAGCTAGGCTTGCATCACCAGTCTCTCATCGTGAAAGTTAGGTGGTGTGGTGGACAGTGTGGCAAGGCAAGGGGTGGTGATGCTAAAGAAAAGATACAAAGAGGTGGTGAAACAAATAAGTATGTGATGTGTGATGTGAAGGCAAGAGATCCCTGAATGTAATCAACCATACTAGACCCTTCTCCATGTGGAAAGCAGGTAAAGCCACCAGAGGAGGGCCATCACTCAAGACCATTGTAGAGAATGAGATCATGTGCCGTACCTAAATCAAGGAGTGCATGCCCATAAGTGGTGATGGGGGCTCGTCTGCCAAGGTCTATCATAGGACACTCGTGAAATGCCAACATCATTGAGATCTATGTCAGAGAGTAGAACCGCATTCTCTCAAAAATCTAGCAATGGCACTTGACGTGCTCCCGTCCTCGTGTTAAAGTCTCCAAGTAAATATCTCTGTGACTCGAGAAATCCATGGTATCCTAGTGAAGAGGTGTATATGGTGACGTCTCAACCTCCTCTCGCATTGCCCTTGCAAAATGTGAAGTCTTTATGAAGAGATCTCGAATGGTCGTGTCGCAATCGGATCCAAAGGAATCTAGAGTGTGGGTCCCTCCTCTCAACTGAGATCTCCCCAATAAGGGATGATCTATATAGTACTACCACTCCTCCAGAACCGCGTACTCCACCAATCTCTCACATAGACTCCACCCCTAAGTGGGAGAGCGGTCAGGTGTTCGACGAAGCCCGATGATGAGACTTCCATCCCATACTACTACCCACTTCCTCTCCTTGTGAGCCGCATCTTGCTACTGCAAGAAAGCATCTCTCTCCTCTACCTGTAAAGGTGTCAAGTCCTCATCCATGGATATGGAGGGGGTGATCACGCAAGAACATCCTGCGACGCAAAGCTGCCAAGTGTGCCTAAGTGTCTCTGAACCATATAATGAGAGGTTGCTCTCTCTTGGGATCTCTCCCCACTTGCCATGCCTCCACTATGGCGTGATCAAAGATCCCTAAAGTAGTTGCAACAAAAGTAGTTGTGTTGCCTATCATTGTGGTTGAGAGCCTTAATGACCCTCTTCTCTACTCTAAAAGGGTAGCCGAAATGGTTGCTTTCATGGGCTCCCGTTCCACATCTACCCATTTGAATGTCTCTGCAATAGCTGACTGCATATAGGCTATGGGGCCTTCACTGTTGCTATTGGTATCCCCCTTGAGGCAGTGCTCAATGAAGACATATCCTTCCTAAGCTCTATGATGTCCTGCCTTAGCTCCTGAATGAGACTAGCTTGCTATTGTCTGATAAGTGCGTGCTCCTAAGTGACGCAGGCTTGCTCCTATGCAAATTGGGTCAGTTCCACCTCACATGCATGGATGCTATGTACCTCAATGAGGAGACTCCAGTCATCCATCAGATTAACAAATGGAAAGCCCGTCTTCTCGAGATCTCGAATCGGAAGGGAGCTAGCACAAAGGTGGAGGGGTGGGGCGGGATAGTAGGTGGCAACCGAGTGAGTTGAGCAGAGAGAGGGGATATCTGAGACAATGGTGAAGTGAGTCCAATAGAATACTAAGAGTAGATGGGGTGATAGGGACGAAAACAAGTACTATGGACCAATCTGGATCTATAGAGACTGCAAAGTAGATGTGGAACTTGGTGCAACAACTGTAGTAGCGACCGATGTGGATGTGAAAGTAGTAGGTGAGGATCCCGAAGATGATGATAATAATGAAGATGAAGCTGCCAATGTGAATGATGATGCAACGTTCTTTGTTATTGCTTTGTTGTCCACTCCTAATGTGCTCCAATTGACGCATGTATTTACATCTTCGAGATTCAATTGTTTTGGATTCTTGTCCTCTTTCCTGGTTCTTCCCTTAGCCTTGTCGTTCTGCCTTTCGCCTTCCCCATGATGTTGATGCTGATTTTGACTCTTTTTCAGGATGATCTAACGGGAGCGGCAGTCATGAGGACCCCCTAGCCCATAACGCTGTGTGAGCAGACCTGGCAAGGCAGCGGAGGCTGGTAAGGTGGGAGAGGGGTGGCTGAGGGCAGCGCAGGAGGGAGCTGCAGTGAGGGGGGGTTGAGGCGGCAAGGGGGTGGCTTAGGGCATCCAGAAGGGAGCTGCAGCGAAGGGGGGGGGCTGAGGCGGCGAGGCGGGGGCTGAGAGAGGAAGGGGAGAGAGGGAGAGAGAGAGAGAGAGAGAGATGGTGGGCTGAGTGAGGGGAGAGATAGGATGGGACAGGTCAGCAGTGGGCAGAGAGGGCTGGGAAGGGCAATGAATAGGAAGGGGGTGAAGGTAAGGGGCTGGAGAGAGGATGCCGGCAGCAGGATGGGAAGGCGAACAGAGAGGAATGGGATTGGCAGAGAGGGGCAGATGCAGCAGGGCTGAAAAGGGAGGCAAACAAATAGGCAGCAGGGATGGGAAGGAGAAGGAGAGAGAGAGAGAGAGAGAGAGAGAGGGGGTCAGGGGGGGGTAAAAGGGAGGAACTTCTGGATTACTTGCCTACAATGAAGTTAAATCATCCATCAATGTACTATTTGTCTTCCATTACATAGAATACTTTAGTGATTTACCTCTACAGACAACTCAACTGAAAGGGCATCACAATATGAAAGGCATCATCATACTCGGGGACAAAATTAGGGGCGATTTTTAGCCCAATGATGACTTTAGAGGCTTCTCCAGGTTGGACGGGCTAATTTTCAGAGCTTCAAATGTGATAAATTTGACCAAAAATACAAGTGTGCTAGTATTTAGAGCCCCAAATTTGATGAATTCACCATGAAAATAGTAGTACGGCCTCAGTAAGTCTAATATTTGTTACTGTACATTGGGAATACACTTCATAATTGAGCGGATTCCACAGGTTGAAAACCCTGGGGACATATGTCCAGAAGTAATCTTTTGTCACATCAGCATCTTCTTAAATAGCAAAATTGTTTACACCTTGAGCTTTGTTACATTAAATAGCTTTCCCACAACTTTCATATCATAATTGCAACCAGATACTCTACAGATACATCGCAGGGATGACTGATGCCCATACGAAACTCTGTAAACTTGAGTACTAATTTCACATACAGAGGAACGAAAGTGATTTGAAAATTGAAAGCTGTACTCTTTTGTTACAGCTAACTGCACTCAGCATGCAACCGAACATTCAGTACACTGACTGAATCAAGGTCCTAGGCCCATAATGGGCTTGCAATCAACTGAATTGATCTCAATGCAGCGTGGCTGCTGCCACAGTAATGATTTGAGCAATGTGCCCAGTTTCTTCCAGTATTAAGGACAGAGAGGGGTCACCTTGTTCAAAGCATCTCATGAAGAACTCCAATTGATACATATACATTACACTTCCAATAAGTCAAGCTCAATAATTTAAATGTTTCCTGCACCTGAATTTTGATGCCTTTAAAAACCTGTCAAATACTGCTGGCTGGCTGATCAACATCAGCTGCAGATATCAACGCATAGTTACAAAGGACCAATTGCAGAACATAAAAGCAGCCACTCGCACACTGTGGTCAGCAGTGATCACTCTCCAGCCAGTAGCATGCTCAAATGAAACAGCTCGGCCAGTGCTGCTGGTAATGCACACTCCTGCTGGCAAGCGTGCATAACCCTGCACCAAAGTCCCAGTATACACATCAATGAACACAATGGAACACCCCCCTAAGCATACCAAAGAAATCCAAAACTAGCTTCAATACAAAAATGCATACCTCCTTCTGTATGAAAGGTGGAGGGTGGGAATAATCGGTCTTTCTGCACCCATCATTGAACATGCGTTCAAGTGACAATTCCCTAAGAGCAGTTGAATTAGTCTCCAACATTTCCAAAGCCGCATTGTTGGCAAATATGAACTCTGGTAAAGGCTGCTTCACACAACTTCCAACATTTAGGCCCAAAAAAATGCAAGCAAACCAATGAATAAGTTATTTTTCCCCATTCCAAGAAAAGTGGGATTTTTGGGGCCACGCAATCATTTGAGAAAAATACCAGGGCACAATTACTACCGTGAAGTGAAAAAATAAAGCAGAGCCATGAAATGACCTTCCAAGCACAGCAGACAATTGAATGTCTGAGAGTCCAGAAACTTTTGAATATGACTTCAGCACTCCCATCCTTATTAGGTAAAAGATCCTGGCCCAAATGAATCCTGCACAGCGTAGTAGCTCAAATAATGTTTTCAAGTATTCCTTTCAGACATAGAGATGTACACACCCATGGTTGCAGATGCAGATATATTTCGTTCTTACTTGCCAAACAGTCTGCCATGCTACCAAATAATAGGGCATTCGACCATCAGACGTGTGATTGGAGGCACTATTAGAGTCCCTTTCTCATGTGATAGACATATGACTTTTGCACAGCATGCATACACAGTGAAGCTAGTAAAAGAGGAACATGCTTAAAGAAGTGGTTTGCAACTTTAACAGACATAAGCCCGGACTAGAAAACCCATTCACAGCACACTGCAAATGGCATGATTCAATTTTCTCTTCTGACTGAATGAGTACCAAAGACTCTGAAGTGGGACAGGAATTATGTATACATGTAGCATTGTCTCAGTGGGTGATTTACAGCTGCACTAATGAAAGCACAAAATAACACTACTCTGGCATTTTATAGAACAAAATGACTTCACAAAATATGCTGGTGCAAAAGGAATGAATACATGGGCAGTTCAACGGTAGGAGAGGCATGGACAAAACACGTCATTCCCACATATCCTTTCACAAATGAGGCAAACATTTTTACCTGTAGCTGTCAGCTATCTGCTGAACAAGTAACAGAGCTTCTACTCCATATAGTGGATCCATGAGGGATACCAAGCGAGGAGGACACAGGGAAACAGCAGCCTGCTGAACAAAATCAACCAGAGCTTGCACATGCCGCTGAGCTTTTAGAGCCACAATATCACGGCTTTCCAACTCATACATATATTGGAAAGCTATAGTTAAAACCGATTTCGTCTCTTGTGTTGAGTGAGTAATATAATTTTGTATCCTGCTATTCTCTGATCTGGCCTCAAGGGTGGAAGCTAGATCCAAGGTCTGAGACGAAGTTGACCCTTCCTGGATGATACAAAACAATCAAGAGGAATCCATTTATTTGGATGCATAGATCAGCATGTATGTGGCACATTATACATAAACAAGACAAATGGGAAATCTATATTCACAGTATCAACTTACACTGTGACTATCCAAATGCACAACGCGGAAGCCAGATGGAAGAAGAGGAGCCTCATCTGGAACAGATGCATCTATTGGAGCAAAAATCAACTGAGCGTAAGCACTGACTGCCGTGTCTTCGACGCCAGTAGAGAGCTTCAGGCCAAACATAAGGAAAAGAATATCAGTAGCAAGATGATATGCCACTTTTCTCTTGAACAAATAAATAGCCATGCCAAGAGATTGCAGGCCACCAATAGTACCTGCAGCAGAAAGTTGTCTGATTGAGATATATCATCACTGCTTGGCGACGTGGCCCTCTGAAGTCTCACCACCTCCAATACCTGAGCAAAAAGTCCATGTCAGATGACATGGCCAATAATCAGCTACTTTACCAGCATCACTTGATCTCTTAAATCAATTCATGAAATTCTTTGGCATGAAGTTGAAGAAACCACCTCATCTTGCCCTAGTATTGGTTGAAATACTTGCACAGAACTGTACTTTCGCTTTGGCAGGTTGTCATCCAGGCTTGTTCTTGAGGCGTTTGCCTGGCTTATCTCAGTATCAAAGTCTGTCCAAGCTGTCCGTCGCTCTCTCAAAAAGCGCACCAACAAAGGAGGAGGGACACTCTGGAAGGAGGAAAATAAAGTACAACACGTAAATAAACAAGCATGACAAAGGACCATAATTGAACTCACAGCTTATTCACCTACTTGTAGGAGCAAGGAAGCCTTTGCACATATTATGCCCCCTCTCACAGCTGTCCCAGATTCTCCAAACTGCCTATAATCAGTGCGTGGATTGATGTAAACGCTGACAGTATTGGGCCCATCATTTATGATTGAGACCCACCCTTCATCAGGGAAACAGTTCACAGCATCGTTGAAACCTCTGAAAAGCACAATAGGAGCAACAAATCAGTCTCTTGTATGACCGCTTTCTCATGTAAGAGTAAAAACAATGGACACAAGGTACTACATGATCACCTGACAAGACGATGACTGAAACCCCGTAATGAAGAGGTTGGGTTGTTTACCAAACCCATTTCTGCTCGCTCTCTGGCAACACTATGTAAATGACATAAAACCTGCAGTTCAACAAGCTCAAAGAAATTAGTTAGAACAAAAGGAACCTATAAAGGCCCTCCTCACGATGCGCACAGCATTTAACAATGGCATGCATACAGAAGACATGGGCTCTGGACAACACGGATCTTGCTCGTTTACATACAGCAATCTAATGTTTGTTTGGGAATGTTTGTTTGGGAAGCATGTTAGTAATATGCCAAACACTGTATAATAAATGATAAGATAATTCTTACAAGCATCTAAGTTTTTCTGTCGTTCTTGTTGGAAGAATATCATGTACATAAATCCAGGTAGGTCATAACCTCATCGTTTCAAAACAAGAAGAAATAGCACACAGTACCAATTCATTCAAGACCTGAAGGGATTGCTACCATGACAAATGAATTTGTCCTTGTCATAGAGCATCACAAACTGTTCATGAAACGAGGACAACAGAGTACATTATGGAGAACACGGGATCACCTTAAGATTTATGTCGCCTACCACCATTACCATTGACCTCCCTTGTTCGCAAGGTCGAATTAAAAACCCACTTGGTAGCATTTCTGCACGAACAAACCCTGGCATCGTAGGGACTTCTTGCATACCTTGCCCAGCAGCCAAGGACCTTTCACATATCTGTCCAAGTATAAAGAAAGTTCAGCAGTTACAAAAGCCTACTGATACCTTCAATGAAACATGTCTCATATTTGGTCTCAAGATTTACCACCAAACTCCCATCCTCCAAGCAGCAAGTAAACCTAATAGTCCAGAAGTCTCTTGGGGCAACCAATGTGGTAGGAGCATACATCTGGAGAGCAAAACGAGAAAAGCTTAGATGTGCGTCTTTGGACATAACCAGTCGGAAAGCCAGATTCGAGAGAGAGAGTTGATCACAGTCAAATCACAGTTTACATATCTTCATAGGACTACACTACACCCTGTCTTACAGAGAGAATTTCAGTCGCTAATGAAGGATTGATTAAGAACCTGAGTATGAATAAGTTCCACCAATCTCCCACCATCAGCTATGAAAGTAGCTAGAATATCCTGTCTTCTGCAGTCTTGAAGCCATGAAGCTCGATTCTTGACAATTTCAGCAACCTATAATGTGGTTGTATCCTTGTTAGAAGTAGGCAGACAAAGAGCATTCATGTGTCAAATGAATGTTTAGCACAAATTCCCGCACCTTGATGGGTTCAATATTAACAAGGGTGCACGTTTGGGCAGTAGCAACTCCACAAGATGAAAGAGCTAAAGCCCCAGTGGAATCCGGACCAGGCTGAACAGTAGAAGCATGGCATGAATTTTTAATGAAAAACAGTGTACAGAAGTCTCAGCTTTACAGATTCCTGAGCTTGCTTACCTTCATCCCAGGCAACTGGATCCCATCCACCGTATTTCCTGTGGCCTTTGCTAGAAATTCTGCCAAGGTCTTCTGTGCAATGGTCGATAGTCTGCTCTCGCAAGTAAGAATCATGTCTTAATTACCTCAAAATGATAATGCCCCACAACAAATTATCAAGTCTCTAAGACTAAAAGAGGAGGTGGGACTTTACTGAGAGATGCTCCATTCTTGAGATGGATGCTGAGGAGAGTGATGCTGTCCACTCGTGACAACAGACTCTGAGCTGGTGTCAGTTGTGGCCATGATTACCTGATTGAGCAATAAAATTAACATAAGGCGTCTTAAAAGAAGCAATCACAAGAAAGTACATAAGGGAATGATCTATTTCACCCAACTTGGAGGACAATACTAGGAACCACGTAGCAGAAGCAAAACAAAGCCTACTATCCACTTTCAATCATTCTTTTAACTTCATTATACTTGCAAACTATTGCAAATATATGTTCTCACACATGCATACAAATCCCCACACCCATAAAAACATGAGCATACATCTTTACAAAGGCCCTCATCCTAAGTTTCTGGCAGCGCTCATGAAGTGGGGGGTAGACTCAGCTACGTTCTCTTCATCCAAAGCTCAAGCTGTGTTAAAAAAAGATTCGTTCACATAGTCTTCATTATCTTTAAAGCGGAAGTACAAATCGTGACCATGGTTAGCAGTACTTGCTACCCCTGCTTTTCTATATTATCAAGTCTTAAGTGAGCCCAAATGATTCTTCAAGAGCATCTCACGCAGTGAAGATGGTCTCAGAAAGCCTTTAATGAGCGTCCAAAAGATGTGTTGATTCTTATTGGTGATCTTTTGTCGATCCTGACTATTCAGAGCATAAAATTGTTTCAAGGAACCTTTATCCAAAGCAGAAACCTGGAAATGAACACCCTGACGGTGTTCGAAAAGGGGCAGAGAAAGCTTGGGTAGATTTACATCAGAAAATTAACAACAGCTGAAGCAGGCAGCCACTATATGAAACACGTACATAACATACGCGTCTTGGCGTCAAAAAGAAGGGGAGAGTAATGTAAAAGTGGCTATTACATAGCAGTTCGGAGGTGCATCCAAGCCGTAGGCTGTACATCGAATTCGACTACAATAACGACAAGAATTAAAGGAACAGATTTCAAAAAGTGATGTATGGCATTTCCTTATAGAAATCCTTTACCTTAGGTTCCGTGAACTGGTACAATTTACTAGAAGGATAAGGAAGCTACAGGAGGGAACCAACCGGCTGCAAAACTCGTTGATTAAGGTCAGCATTTGGCTGCTGTAGCTGTAGCTGTTGCCGCAGGTATTGATTCTCCGAGATCAGCTGCCCTGCTTGTTTCTGCAATCTCTCGTTTTCCTCCAAAAGTATTTGATTCATAGAATTCAGCTTCGAGTTCCAACTCTGGAGACGGCTGGTTTCCTTCCGCTGTTTTTCCCTACACCTGAAATGCACACGTCACATGTCATGCTTCCTAGACCCTGCACTTATCTATCGCGAATGCCGGATCGCATCCCAGAAAACAGAGTTCTCGTATATTACCTAGGATCACGTCGGCACTTACCGCCTATTTTGAAACCAAACTTTCAGCTGCTTCTGGCCGATGTTCGCAAGAATGGGACACTCTTTGATGAGCTGCTGTCGACGTGTAGAACTGGGTTTTGGACAGTCATTGTATACCCGCTCAAGAATTTCAACCTGCTCGGGAGTGTAACGGGCATACTTGCCACAATCCACGGAAGCCTTTCCATCTTTGCCTTTTGTCGTGCCCATGTCAATCCCACGTTCCTAGAACCGTCTAATTTGAGTGACCAGAATCTTTCACTCCAGCCATAAAAACAAGAACCTCCCAGAAAATCTGAGTCTTTCACACAAAGACGTTATCATGCTCCATACACTTGCAAGCCGTGAGGAAGCATGGAACTAAACTATGGGATCGAAAGTCCTGGCTTGAAAGTTGCGAAATTGTCACGGTAACAGAAGGTACCCATTTCGAAGTACCGGGCTTAGGTTGATACTAAGAGCTGAAGGAAGCTAGGTGGACACGGGAAAGATGAAACGCTATAGATTATGTCGTTGCACCATGGGATACACGTTCCGAGTGTTCAAATGCATGGGGGGAAGGTGAGAGAAGCTTCAAGTCAGGGTGGTCTGAAAAGGGCAGCAGGAGACACAATGACCTACCATTGATTGCGAAGAAAAGGTGCAGGAGGGAGTACTGACAGCTTCGGTGGAGGAGATAAACAAGAGGATGGAAGGGTAGGAGAACACAGAGAAGGAGAGGAGAGAACTCGAGAGGGGAGAGATTTGCAAGGAGAATGAGAGCCTAGAGGTAATGCAAGGCAAAAATGGGCATGTCAGTGCGGAAATCTAAAGACTAAAGCCTAAAGGTGTGCTGGATGCGGCTTGACTGGCATCAATTCCAAGAGAGGACAACAAGCTTCGAAGGACAAGCGACACAATCCTGACAAATCCCACAAACTACGAGGCTATGGAGGCCGTGCGGCCCACGGGTGGCTATGGCCTTGCTCCCAAGGTGCTCCTCCATAAAGAAACAGTGCAAAGACCGAGGAGTTCAAAGCGAGAGAGAGGCAGGATTCTGGGTTTTTCTATATATCACAAAAACCAGCAGCGAGGAAGGTAATGTCTGTGCTAGCTACAGTGGCAGCACAGTGGATGATGGATCATCGAGGTTTGGATTTGCTTCAGGGGGAGGATTGGATTCAATGTGGGTGATTGTGCTGACTACTACTACTACTACTCGTGATGAAATGGGTGTGTTCAAGAATTGCAGAAAAGGCTCTAAAAGAAGGGATTGTGTGCAATGGAAGAGAGAGAGAGATGGGTTGTCAAGATTCGAAGGTGGGTGCCAATGCAGGACCCAGTTTTGGAGCTGCAAAGTCGGTGGAAGGGAATGGGAAAGAGCTCAGAGGAGATGGGCTTCTCTTTAGTGGGGGCCTATTGGCCTGCAAATGGGCATGGCTGTTCATACCTTTGCGGTAATGTGAAGTGTTTGACCTGGACTCTCTGCACAGTGTCTGAGCATCTTCTTGCGATCAAATAATTTAAGTAGATTATTTCTGGGCTTGATAGCAGCAACAATTGATGCTAATTTGTTGTAACCTGCAGGCCTATAAGCTATACAAAATCATGGGTGATAAGAAATGCATAATTTTGCCTGGACCATTATCTTCACTTGGACAGATTTGGCTACAAAGAGCTCAAGTAAATGGGTATTGCGCCCCAAATTATCGGCATCAGGACCTGCAAAATATACCTCAAAAACCTTCTGGATTTGGAGGACGGAAAATTATAAGAGTCCGTAAAAGGTACATGTGATGATCCTCGGGCATAGTCCCATAAATGGGGGACATAAACCATTATTATCCCATAATTAGCAGAAAAGAAAGATTGACTAGACTAGCCGAGGAAGTGGAGCCTGGAGGCAGATGCAGGCTAACCGCGAAATGTACTTCAGGAGGAAAAATGCACTTTCCCCCCCATTAAACTAGTTTCAAAAATTTGAAAGTTTTTTAAATAGAATTTTTGACTAAAGAAGGGAGATTTTAAGAAATTGTGGGAAATTGTATTACTTTAAATGTTAAAAGTTACATTGTATAAAGTTTCTGCCGCCATGGATGGCTGCTCAAATTTAAGCAAGAGGAGAGCCCACAATTCCAAATTGCAAAATAAAGACCAAGGGGACAAAGAGATAGGGACGGAGGGAGGAAGGAATGAACGATAGCGATTGTTCAGGTGGTGGCAACTTATGAAGAGAGAGAAAAATGGACAGCTGCTCTCCACTAACACCAAAATATATCGCCCACAAATATTTTTCATATTATCCCTTCCCCCATAAGCTCCTATTGCACATACTTCTCTCCTTATTAGCATCAATTTACAATCAATTTACAAATGCTAAGTCCTTCTTAGTCATCAATTTACGTGTTTTCTTCCCATCAATTTACAAATGCTAAGTCCATTCTCTTCTTATTAGTCATCAATTTACATGTTTTCTTCCCATGATCCGCCAATATTCTACTTTTGTGGACCAATGTACTTTTAAAGTTACCTACCAACGCCCACTCTAGTCCCTCCTTCCCACCTACAACCTAGTTGAGCATGCTTATCTAGCTTAACCTAAGCATGGTGAGAGCATGATGTCATATGACTCATGCTTGCATCTTAACTTCACTGTGCCTCCTATGGTTTAAGGCTGTTCACATTTCCCTTTTGCTTTAGTCTTTTTAACTCTTGTGCCTCCTATGGTTTAAGGCGGTTCACATTTCCCTTTTGCTTTAGTCTTTTTAACTCTTTTTTTCTGGCTTGTTAACCTAGTCAATTTAGAGTCTAGACTTCCTTTTTTGATTAATAGAAAAGGTACCCTAGGCCTACGCTTAGACAGCCTTTTTAGTCAATGACACGGCCTATCAAAGCTCATTTTCAAAACTTATTTGTTAAGCACTAGTGATTGTTCCTATGACTCTCTCTCTAGCTGATAGTCGTGAGTGTGGATTAATGTGGATATTCAATTGTTGTTGCCACTCCCAGTAGCTAAATTCTTGTTAGCTGATCTTATAAACGATAAGCTGCCGAATTTGATTTTCCAACGTAGCGTATCCACTATTGATGCCCTTATGTAGCATATACTCGGAAGGAACTGAACTTTGACTGTTTAAAATCTATGTTATAAGCTGCTTTTCCAACGTGTTTGTTTGTTTGTTTGTTTGTGTTCCGATCCCAAACGATAAACTACCGCATGCAGTAGCTGTAGCTACACGGTTTTCAAAAGGGTCTCCATCCGCCACAGAAGAATTTAGCTCGAATCCAACGACGACAGCACTCCCAACGGACCTCTACGATTTTGATCGACGGAAAAAGAGCAACACAAGAACGACGCGCCTGCGAAGATCGATCGATCTGCGCATGCACCGCCAGCTTTGATTCTTGCTGTCCAAGTCTTTGCATTCCACGATGCATCGCTCCATTACCCATTGGATTTGATTGAGCGTTTACGAACGGATCAAATCTCTGTCGGAACGCAGCCCCTTTAGCAGTGCGCACAATCCCATATATCAATCTGCACCCGAAACTCTCATCCGCTACTGTTGTAGTGTCTCCAAAGATTCAAAAGATATACCCAGTTTCTTTGGCACTTCCTATGAAACCATGATTGCCGCCTTCAGAATTTTGGAGATTCTCTTCCCAACGTCCATCGCCATCTCCAATGAGTCCAGTCCTCCAAACGCCTTGAGAAAACGAGGCGCTAACAACAGACATCCCTGGCCGTTTGCGCAGAGAAGCTCACACATTCCCCGACAGACTGTCGGTCTCAAACGTGCTCTTCTACACAGTCGTCCACAAAACTTTTATCGTGATCGATAAAACTGGCCGATATACCTCCTCGAAAAACCCACGAGACCGGATACGACAACAGTTAATCTTCCTTGGGAATCCCCGCGTCTCTGTTTAAAGTTAAAGTTCCCGGCTCGAGGAGCTAGCTGTTGATAATCCGGAGCGAAATTCACAGATGCTGTACAGTGTAGTGATCAAATTCAGTTCAAACCGGACCGATAATCGAAAGTTGGCTCGAGAATCAATCGCAAAACATTCTCGGACTCGAACGCAACCACAAGCTAGCTGCAATCGTTTTCCGCAGCAGCCGCAACAATACGAGCGGCCAGCCCGCTTGTTCAAATTCATCTTTGACCATCGATAGAGAGAGCAAGATACTGTAGAAATCACAATCTGCACAAACTCTGAACAGGAAATTCTTTTCCCAAAAGGAAACCGCTGTGTGGTGCACTGTGCAGCATGCGAGGACTGAGAAGACAGAGATAATCAAAAGAGTGGGCGAGCCGGCTGCCGACTATCAATTCTTTACTCAAGCACCGACTGCGGATACAAACGGAAAGCAAAAGAATTGCGCATCAGACACGTTTGTGAAAAAATATCGTAATGGAATCGTGGTCACATCGGCCCATATCCCATCATTTCAACAAAGAGGTGGTCACCTCAGGCACAATAGTCAGATGACAATCAGTGCAATGATACACAAACTAACGTGAATTTGGATCCCGATACAGGAACTGTAGAGAGTGGACTAAGAATTTGAGTCACGAAAACAAGCACGAGAGCATGTTTGTGTGGTGAAAACAACCATGGGAGCATGCGGGAGATGGCGATTCAAGGGAGGAGGAAGTGCTTCCAAGTGTCTGATCAGCAAAACATTCCGTTTTGGCTACGTTTTGTGGACTCCATGGAGAGACCCAAGAAAGAAAGATGGTCATCTCCTCTCTCTTTTTGTTTGTGGGGCTTCAAGGAAAAGTGGACACCGTTTGAAATACGAGTTCGTCAAGAGAATATGATGTGCACACACAATTTCACTCTACAAGAACGTTAGTATGCACTAAGAGAAGCACAACGCAATCCCTCCATACACACTACTTCTTCCTCTAGAGGGATATAATCTAAAGATACACCATTGTATTATTCGCCTGCCTCAACGGTAGCCTTAGTAATGAAACTCATCTTCAAGAATTGATATTACTTTCCAAAAATTCTTTCTCCCATATTTGGACATATTCCACATGCAACTAGAGTTTAACTTCCACATAATCCCTAGTCTCTCTCTCTTTCCCCTAGAAATTCCTCCTTTACTCTCTCTCTCTCTCTCTCTCAACTCTCCATCCTCTTTTCCATGCTCCACATCTAAGAAGGCAGGGCTTATGAATGATTATGAGCATTCAACTTGTATGAGAGTGTGTGTGTGTACATATACATACAACATACATACACACAAGCACACTCGCATGCACACATGCATATATATATGTATGTATGTATGTATGTATGTATGTATACGTATCATGTATGTTATATGTATGATATATACATATACATACAACATACACACACACACGCACACTCGCATGCACACATGCATATGCATATATATATATATATATGTATCATGTATGTTGTACGTACGATATATATGTGTGTGTGTGTGTGTTGTGTATATGTGTATGTTGTATATACATATACATACAACATACACATACACACACGCACGTGCACACACATGCATATATATATATATATATATATATATATGTATGTATGTATGTATGTATGTATGTATGTATGTATGATATATATACACAGAAACATATTTTTTATAGATTGTGTGTGTGCGCGTGCGCGTGCGCATGCATAAGTGTGTGTCGTATCCACATCAATCAATATCTCACAAGTCAAATCCTTACCCCTTCACCAACCTGTCACATCTCCACCCCCCTTTTCCACCCATGAATTCCCAAACTCTAATTCATGCAACTCCATCCTTCCCCTTCTTGTAGCATCCCCTTCCTTGCCGTTAGATTTTGTTGCATCGCACTCAGCTTGACAGTAGATTAATGCTCAACCCTTTTCTTCAACCACTCATGGTCCCAGGCACACTTCTCTACCTAGTCACATCCAACCCTACCAAGATTCAAGACCTACCAACAAAAGTCTTATAATTCATTGGGTCTGAGGGCCATACCTCCTTACCTCTAGCACACGGCAATTCAAGTAGTGGCCTGGCTTTGCTTAACCAAGGACTAATGAGCATTCATACTACAAAGGGTTTGCTCCCCATCCAAGGGACCTATGGCTTGATATATAAATAATCTCTAATGGAAATGGTGTGATTGTCTAACAAAATTTTAAAAAAGAAAACTATGTTACACAAATGATTACATTTAGCCTCATGAGTGAAAGTCCAAAAGAATCATGGGAAAGACTTTCGTTTGAGAAATGCAAGGACATTTTTGAACAAACATATCTTTTAGAAATTTAAGAGTCATAATGAACTAAGCAAGGATTATGCATCATGGGCACATCATCTATTAAGACTTTGATACCAATTTTCACGCTATACCAAAAGTAGCTTGGTAAAAGAACTAAGTTAGTCTAGTAAAATACCAACATCACGAGCACACATTATCTAATTTGAACACATCTATGGAATGCTTTAAAGTACCATACATTTGATAACAATTAACAATTCAATTGTGAAGAAACTATTGCAAAATTATGTTTTAGTACGCTCATGCACTTCAAAATTTTGGATTTGAATAAAAGGTCCTCTTAAAACCAAATTATATGTTTGTACTATCTGCAAAACCTCATTTACAAGTTCTTAGGAACTTTATGTAAAAACAAGTATGAAACTATTCTCCCTATGCATATAGCTAGCAAAATGTGTATCAACCTATAGGTGCACATGCACACACACTTAAATGCAACTTTTTGTGTGTGTGCATGCATGTATGAATGAACATTACGGCTGTCAATATGATTATGTGTGTGCGTGGATTGTTCATTTATATCTTTCTTTACAAAGAAGATATGATGAAATTTTTAACATGGTCCTCCCAATTCTCTTCTATAATGATGTTTCACATACTTGAGATATCTCTCACATAAACGTGTCCAGGTGACTTACCATTTTTTGTTCTCTCCACTATAGCGCTGTCTATTAAAAAGTTTTTGTCTTTATCATGATAAGGTGCTATTGCTTACATCAACAATTGATGACATCAAAAATACGTCATGATGTCGTAGACCTATGTCATTTGTATACTTCTAAGTAATCTAGTTTCAGAAAAAATCACTTTAGATGAAAACCTAGTCATATAACATATGATTATTAATTTTTCTATGGACTTAAACTTTTCTATGAGCACTTTAGATCAAAAGCTAGTCATATAGCATATGATTATTAATGTTTCTATGGAGTTAACTTTAACATACTAGGGGAAAAAGTATTCAAGCACATTATTGAAATACCAAGGTAAAGAACCATCTACACATTTACAAATTACTTTTTCATATCCTTAAGGGACATTTTGATTGGAGATTCACCTAAAAGATGCATAAAGGAGTGGAAAATATTGCATCACACACGAGCATAGGTATAGGAGGAAAGTTGATAGAACAAGGCTCAACAAATCATGTAGTTCAACAAATCTTTTAAATTGAGGTAGCCCATGAGCATGTGGACTCAATGATAGTGTAGAATGCATGATGGTTGATGATGAGTTTGAGCATGTATTGAAAGTCCTAGCAGTGTTAGCAAGAAAAAAGAGGCCTTAACATAGATATTTGAAAAAAAGGCCTTTTCAGGGTGGTAGCAAGCTAAGGGTGTCCACTTTTTTACCACTTTCCATGGCTTGAGACGGGGTAGAACATCCTTTTTTGCACACAACTTGGGAAATCTAATCTAGTTCCCTAAGTATTTAGTTCTCGAAGTCTTAAGACAAAACACCACACATGCCTTTGTGCACATAATGGTGTGATTCGATCAAAAATTGGAGTTACTCTCATAAAAACTTTGTTTGCGGTTGACTTCAGGGTCATAGCGCCTGTCACACTTTTTCACAAACAGACACTATGACACTAAATTCACAATTTCTCCCTTGTTATACATCAAATGAAGGTGAAACTTGATAGGAAGTGTGTTCACATATGGTGGAACTTAACTTGATTTTTTGGAAGGGTTATATAAATAATATTAATTTTTGTAAATTTATGAAGGACAAAAAAGGCACATTTTTTTGTACCACAACATTTTTTTAGTACTATGATTAATTGAACAAATCCAATTTGATAGAGGGTTAGTGGACACACAAGGTTATGTGCTGGAATTGAAAGATCACAAATTTAATGGTTGGATTTTGAGAGATCCAAGATTAATTTTTACTTTCACTTGTAAGAGGAGTGGTAAAGGAAAAATGAAATAAATATAATAATTTGTGCACCTAACCAATTACATCAAAATTCACATATGTCAACCTCCTCCACGTGATGAATCCAAGGAAAATTTTTTGGTTAAAATTGACATAGGGAAGGGTCAATTTTGGCCTCTCCATGTTAAAATCCCCCCTTTTAGGGAAAAGAGGCCAACCAAGCCAAATACCAAGCCTAATTAGGCTTGGAAAGATAGGCTTGGTAGATCACCAATCCTAGTGGCCACCATTTGGGGGGTGGCATGGTGCACATGTGGAAGGCTAACTCATTAGACAGCTCATCTAAATTGCATCATCATCTCGCCATGTAAGCAAGTTTGACTATGGTCACCCATGCCACCTCCCCACCTCTTGCCACCTCACACATCATCAATGTCCACTTCATCAGCTCACCCTCTTCCACATCATCACATGAGTTGCCACATGACCTTGCCACCTCACCATTCTACATTTTTACCACCTCAACCATGTGTGCCACATCATCAAGCCACATCATAGGCATGGTTGGAGCCTAGTCATCAGTAAGTCACCACCTCAATCTTCCACCTCATCTTTGCCAACTCATCATTGCCACCTCGTGTTGCCATATCATAAAGCCATGTCATATGCTTGGCCACCTTAGCTTGCCACCTCATGCACGATGACCTTAGAGGCATGACACATGATGTGCCACCTCAGCAGTAAGCATGGAGCCACATCGCCCATCAACCATGCTCATGCATGCATGAGCATGCATGCCCATGCCAATCTTCAAATTGCATGGTTATGCCAATATTCGTGGAATTTCCCATGCCAAAAAATATGCATGGAATTTCTCCCGCCAAAAATTATGCATGGAATTTGATCCAATAATTAGCATAGGTGAATTGTATTGCTACATAACTATACCAATACACCATTTTTAAAGCATAGGTTAACGTATAATATTTGCAACATAATCAAGATGTTAGTACATAGCATTAGGTTAATATGGAAATAAAATTAAGTGAAAGCATAATATCTGCATAACATAATCAAAACGTTAGGACATACCATTAGGTTAATTTGGAAATAAATTAAAATTAAACATAATAATATACCACTATATTATGCAAACATGAAATCCGATAAAATTGGATTCCTTTAAAATTAGTGTAAAAAAATAAAATTATGTCAAATTAGAAGAGCCACTTATTTTGGCAAATCACCACAACCACTAGATTTAGCCAAACTAAATCCAATCAAGATTTATATTAGAAGAGCCACCAAATCACCACAACCACTAGATTTAGCCAAACTACATCCAATGAAGATCTAGGGGAGGATTGTCCAACCTCTCTATAAGAGACTACTTTTTTAGAACTCATTTCACGCATCCTTGTTTGGAGCCTCTCCATTCTTGCCTTCCCATCACTTGTCACTTTCTCCTACCTTCATTGAGATGGATTCTCTAAGCCGTAGATTCGATAGACGTGATAGAAGCAGGAAGCCCCCTACTCATACTCTCGTGGATGAGGAGAGGAAGAGGAAAAGCGAAAGAGAGCCTCGAGAGCAAGAGCGAGAGCTCGTGCTTCTAATGATGCACCCTTACCCCCACCACCATCTCCCACCTCCACCTCTACCCCCAATTCCCTCCCTCCCTCCTCTCCCTCCAACCCCCCCCCCCCCCCCACCACCACCTCCACCTCATCACCCCCTCCCCTCCCCCCCCCTCCCATGCATACTCTCTCCCCTCCCCCTCTCCCCCATACCCTCTCCACCTCCTTACACCCCTTCACCTCTTCTCCCTCTAGCCTTCCTCACCCCCCTCCCCCATCCACTTCCCTCCTTCACTCCACCGGGTCTCCGTTTGCCTTACATCCCTCCCCCCCCCTTCTTGTTCCCCCCTCCATTATTCCCTCTAGCTCTTCCCCCTCCACTCTATCTCCCCCCCTCCCCCCTCTAGCTCTACTTCCTCCACTCTACCTCCCCCCCCCCTCCCCCTCCCCCCTCACCTCCCCCTTGTGATGGTGGATCATGACGTGACCTGCCTAGGACTACCATTCGTCGTCTTGCTAGTAGGATAGTGGAGTCGTTCTTTAGTGCAATTACACCAGCTTCACAGTCAGCTCTACTATCTTGCTTGATAGATCACCCTGCCTTGGTATAGTGTGGGAGGCTTACTGGTCTTGTTGCAGGTAGTATGTAGCAAGGTCCTTTCTAGTGTTACGCATCCATCAAGTGTAGGAACATTGCAGATGCCTTGGTAGCACGTCATGCCATTGTGGCTGCCATTGGTAGACCACAGATGGCTGGCCATGTACGCACCACATCACATCTCCTTGACATTGAACTGCACACATTGCAAGTAGGTATGATTAGGAGGCAGAGTCTAGAGGACCATGATGTTGATGCTCTTTGGGCTTCGAGTGATCGTGCACCCCATAGCGATCGACTATTGGATGATTGCACTAGGTCCATCATACAGCAGTTTTGGGAGGAACATTGCAGGGCATCTCCAATGTTCAAGAAGGCAGTGCGAAAGAGGGTGTCACGTGGTGTGTACATTGAACATGGTGCATGTTTTTTGGAGTGTGCCCAGACTGAGTTGTACACTCAGTTTGTAGAGGTGCATACGGAGGTCAGGATTGGGCAGAGGTCATTTAAACGGTGTAGGCCATGGTTTGTGCGGTGCTCTAGAGAGCGTGACACGTGTTGTTGTCGCTATCATGTTGATTTTGGATTGATGTACAACGTATTTCATTCCCTTGATGGTCACAGGGGAGTGGTTCCTACTAGCCCTCGTGACTTCATTCACTCCATATTGTGTGCACGAGATGGCGATACTTTGTACCACTCCCTTGATTGTGTAGAGGGGAGGTGTATGGTGTGTGGTCACTTTGTTAGAGTGCCGTGAGTTCTGCTAGATGCTAGTGATGTGGAGATTGTGCATTGGTAGTAGTACGAGTACATCATGTTGACATTAGATGGTGGTTTACAGTCCAGGAGGTTGCAACTTGTGGAGCAGCAGACTCCATGTGTTACTTTCATTGATGCTTTCCGAGGGAAGTTGTACCACTACATACGACACTCCCACACTGCGAAGTGGGAGGATCGACAATTCTTGCTTGCTTGAGCACATTTCCCGTAGGGGTGGTTGTCTCGGTGGTGGACTTTGCAGAGAACTATACCTTTGCACCACAACACGAGATCCAATCAGAGTATTATTTTTTCAAACAGGTGACCAAGTATTGTTCTTACTTGTGTTTTCTTATGCATTTCATTTATTTCTTTCCATCATCCTCATTGTTTTTTATGTGCCATCTTGTAGGTTGCTATATTTGTGCATATTAGCTATCGTCGTGAAGAGGCTCAGGTGGATGGCATTGATAGCACCATGGACTCGTGTGTCATTGTGCGGGAGTATCACTTCTACATTAGTGATGATCGCTTGCACAATGCCCATTTTGTGCAACATTGTTTCAGTCTCCATGATAGTTTCTTGATGGATTGGGGTGTGACATGGTAGCGGCATCAAGTTTGGTCTGACGATTGTGGTGGTCAGTTCAAGTCTTCTAGGCAGTTTTATTGGTTCTACAGATGGCACCGTGAGACGGACATTCCGGTGATGTGGAGCTACTTTGAGACAGGGCATGGTAAAGGAGAGCATGATGGGGCAGGTGCTTGCGTGAAGCGTTCTTTGTGGTGACACCAGTTGCATCATAGTGCCGCTCGCTTTGTGGATGCACACGATGTGGTGCAGTGGTGTACCCCCAGTACTTAGGCACTAGTGCGTTGTCCTCGTATCAGTCGCGTGATGATAGGGTGGTCATACGATTTTTTTGGTGTGTGGACGTAGGGAGCATTGATCAGTCTAGGCCTTTTGATTGTCATACCGTGCCTGGCACTCTTGATTTACATTCTATCAGGAGCATAGGTGACTCAGACCCTGCGATGTTTTCTCGATGCTTTCCATGTTTTTGCTCGGCATGCATCGATGATGATTGGGGAGGTTGTTCCATGGTGCCATGGGCTGATCCATGGATGCGACACGTACTTTCCCCCATCCATCCCTGGGAGGTTGTACACGAACATCAGGATGCAGGGTTCAGTTCTAGCAGAGATTACGACCAGTTGATAGATCTCTTACGTATTGAAGATCGCAGTCATTGCTCTAGAGGGCAATCATGAGCATGTGGATTACTATCTGTTGAGATGCTCTATGTGTTGAGATATCGAGCTCCACTCGTGATATGCCAGGGTGACCATTGTGCATTTATGTCACCGACTTGTTAGCTGCAGATGCAGTTGGTACACCGCCCATGAATAATAGCTAGATGATAGCTATCTTTATGTACTCTAGTTAGTGGCTCAGTTAGTGCAAGAGTGCACTGTCTCATATTGGGATGCCCTTCGCAATGTGGCGAGAGGGTAGTATATGCTACGGGATCGGGCAAAGTCCTTGGTGACATTATTTTTTTGATTCGAGGCCATTTCGGGGCCCGTTTTGGTGGCGGAAGTTTTCCGCAGGCACTCAAAAAATGCCCTGTTTTTGCTGTGCGACCATTGTTCCACAGGTTGGTGAAAAGTTATCGCAAAAATTGCATCGTATGCCTATGCGCAGAGATGTTGGGAGTGACAGAATCATTCTTATTGCCCGTTGATGCAAAATCATCACTAGGAAGTGACTGTGTGGTCAAATACCACTTTCGTTAGTTTTGCAGATTTGCCCTTGTGAGGTAGAAGTTGTGTTTTTTGCACTGACAGAATATTTTTGCAGTGTTCTATAATGGCGTCTGATGCTCTTTCACAGATAGTCACTGAAAAGCTTGACAAGAACAACTTCCCAGCATGGAAGTTTAGAATGACGAATTTCCTTAAGGCAAAAGGCTATTGGGAGTTCATTACTGGAGTTGAACAAGAACCAGTTATTCCTAATGTTCCCAATCAACAAGAGTTGCAGGCATTTAAAGGCTGGCATGAGAGAACCAGGAAAGTTATGTACTGGCTGTCTATCAGTATTTCAGATTCTATGATTGTGCATATTCAAGATGCAAGCACGCCGAATGAGGCATGGGATACTTTGACAAAAATGTATAGCCTAAATACGCAAGCCAGGAAAATGCAGCTCTTGCATAATGTGAGAGAGAAAATATGAGCATCAATGACTACCACATGAAGGTGAAGAAGATTGTAGATGCACTTGCTTCCATTGGGTCGCTAGTGGAAGATGATGATTTGGTTTCTGTGACCTTGAATGGTGGTCTAGGAAAGGATTATGCACAGTTCTGGACATCCATTGCTGTCTGTGAGAATTTTCTTGATTTTGGGGAGTTGATTGCTCTTCTAATTTCTGAAGAGTAGAGAAATGGTGGTGCATCCTCTTCAGGAGCAACTTCAAAAGAAACTGTCTTCTACTCAAATGCTGGAAGAGGTAGAGGCAGAGGTAGAGCAAGCCAATCTAGAGGCCGTGGCAGAAATCAGAGTATGTAACAAATTCAAGAAAACTAATCCTATGGAGGAGGACGTGGTAACCTTATAGGGGGAGCCAAAGAGGTTTTGGTGGATGGTAGAGAGGCCAAAATGCAAACAGCAATGTTGAATGCTACTATTGTGGTAAAATGGGTCATATGGTTAAAGACTGCTATAAAAAGCAGAATGACATCATGAATGGAAAATTGCAGCAAGGCAATTATGCATCCTCTAGTAGATAGGGTGATGACAGAAATGAGCATTTGTTTATGGTGGAGCACATGACCAATTCTGTGACAAGTGCAGAAGAGAGAGATGTTTGGATTCAGGAGCGCCTTGCTACAGCAAGGGCTCATATGCAGACATTGTTGGATCAAAGAGCAGAATATGCCTTTCATGCTCGGGAATCCTTTTGGATTCAAATGGGTGGTAGGGTCAACAAACACTTTTTCTCTACTCATGGGCCCAGACATAGTAGAGATAGTGTCTCGTAGCTTATTGACTCAGACGGGTTGTTACAATCAAATCCTGATGTTGTCATGCATGTAGCTTTAGATTTTTTTGCATTCCTTCTTACTGTAGATCCGGGCACACAAGCTATAGATGATGCTAGAGAGGTTATTTAGCAGTGTATCCCTATATTGGTGAAGGATGAGATGTATGTTTCTTTGGATGTACCTTTCACTAATGCAGAATCCAAGACTGCATTATTTGCCCTTCACAAGGGCAAGTGCCCAGGTTTAGATGGACTTACCCCTTCCTTTTTATTACTTTTTGGGAGCAGATTGGTGATCACATTACATCAGCCCTGCAAGGCGTGTGGGACTCTGGTGAGATGCCAGACTCACTTACAGATGGTCTCATTCATCTCATCCCAAAGGGGGGTAATAGGAATCTTGTGTCTCAATGGAGACCCATCACTCTATTGGGCACCTTTTATAAGATTCTGGCGAAAGCCATCAGTCTGCGGCTACAGGTTTTTCTTCCAAATTTGATTCATGACATGCAAACAGGGTTTATGCATGGTAGAAGTATTTTTGATAATATTTTCTCATTTTGGCAGGCCTCAGAATGGGCCATGCAGAGCCGCCAAAGATTGGCCATTCTACTCTTGGACTTTGAGAAAGCTTACGACAGAGTAGACTGGGATTTTTTAGAGGGTACTCTATCTTGCTTTGGTTTTTCAGATGCATGGATTAGAGGAGTATCCTCTCTTTACAGATCATCCCATAGCCAGGTGCTCATTGGGGGGGTAAGAGGGGATAGGTTTCAGATTTCCAGATCAGTCTGCCAGAGATCTTTTCTTGCCCCTTTTCTCTTTCTGTTTGTGGCAGAAGCTATGAGTATCTACATTAGATCTCAAGCTGATATTTATGGGCTAAGGCTTCCTATCCGTCGGGAAGAAGAGCTCCTGGATAGTGAGTCGGCAGATGACATGGTTGTTTTTTTGGATGCCTCCCCCAGAACGCTCACTTCCCTCCGAACAGCCTTGGATCTATTTTGCACAGCTGCAGGTGCACGCATTAAATGGCATAAATCCAATGGTTTTTGGATTTGCGATGATGACACCCTGGATTGGGTTTTGATTTTGGCTTCACTTGGGTATAGAGGGGCGTCTTCGTTAGATATTTGGGTTGCCAGGTTGGGGTGGGCATCTCTCCTTCACAACAATTTGCTCCAATGTTGGAGAGCATCAGAAGAAAGCTCCTTTTTTGGAGCTTAGCCAAACTTGACTTGGCTTACAGGGTGGTGGTCATTAACCAGGTTCTTCTAGCCACAGCTTGGTTTGTTTGCTCTTGTTGGTGCCACTCTAGGGATTGGATCACTCAGCTTAAGAGGCCTGTACGAAACTTTTTATGGAGTGGTCTAGATGGCACATCTGATGTTACAGTAAGGGTGGCTTGGGAGAACTTGATTCTTCCTACAAGAGAAGGGGGTTTGAATATCATCAACCTGGATCCACAGTGTAGATCTTTACTACAAGGTCGTTGTGAGAGGACTTATGCCAGGGCAAGAGCCTTGGAAGGATTTCTTTATCAGATGCATACAGTCTCACACGCCCACTTCAGGAGAGGATTGGACACACAGTACCAAATGGGTTTTCACCACAGCCCACTCAGATCTCCCTCTTCCCCTCTTATGGTTGCTATCCTGAAAGCATGGGCCAACTTTAAAAGTAGTCTTTGGAGGATTCCCCCATCCACCCGTGAAGAGATTTAAAGGCAGCCTATCATGTGGAATGACAAGATTTTGGATGAGCGTGGCAGACCACTTGGAGCTAGTGGCCAAGATGGGAGAGGGGCCCTGCATCTACTATGGGAGCATGGAAAGCCTTCAGAAGCTTCCTGAAGACCAATAGGCACAAATGGTTCTTAATCTCAGAGGGAGTGCAGGGAGAGTCTGACAGATTGATGCAGCCTTGCCCTTGGATTGGGTGGACACAAATGACATGCCTATTACTTGCTCCACCTAGATGGGGGCATTTTCCAGACTGGGAGTTCCTTTACAAGTGATTGCTTTTCATGACACACATGAGGATGCCTTAGTCTTTGATGTTTCTTCAGGGGGCATGCTGTCCAGATCCACAGACGATATCTTGTTGGAGGTACCATTTCAGCCAATCAGGATAGTGGGCTTCAAGGAGCATGGCTCTCTTTCACAGTGGTACTTGGATCCTGACCCCGCTTCTCATCACCCTGGGCTCATGGAGGTTGTGGCTCTATGGAGGGGTCCCAATTAAGTCTTTACAGTGGGAACCTGGGGAATGGGAATAAATAGATGAAGGGCACCGAGAGAAGGGCATCCTCTTCTTTCGTTACATGGTTAGCAATGCCAAAAAATTCCAGCTCAGCTGTAGGGGTTGGAGGCCTACTAGAGCTGATCATTGGGAGAACTTTCAGATTTTGGCTGACTTGCAGAAATTTTTTTGGCAGAGGCTCTGGAAATCCCACCGGAATAGAAAAATCACTCTCTTCTTTTGGCTTTCTATTCATGGTGGGATAGCAGTAAACCATTGGAGATCCAGGTTTGGAGCGACCCTTCTTGCCCTCGTTGCCTTTCTACTTTGGAGACAATACAACACTGCCTTTGGGATTGCAGATAGGCGAGAATCATATGGAAGGGTATTGCAAGACTTTTCAGCACTTTTGTTCACCTACCTTTCTATATGACTTAAGGATCAGTGGCTTGGCTGACTCTTTCAGGGCCCTAGGTCTTTTTTGAGAGACTTGACTCCTCTTCGGCTCTTCACATCCGATGACACCTTGTGGAGTTGTGCTCTCTAGAGGATGTTCCGGCCACTCTCTTCAGGGCTGCTCATTCCTCGATCGACTATCCATGGGAGGTCTTAGCTAGCATTGCAGCATGGCACATTTGGAGAGCCAGATGCACTGAGCTTTGGAGGGTTCTCAGGTTCACCCTTCTCAGATCTTGACTAGTACTTGGACGGATACGGTACACACTATGATGGCCAGTTGGGTGACCATGCAGGGATCATCTCGAGCAACCTCCTCTAGGAGAGTTACTTTTCTTAGAGATTGGAGAGACTCTCCCTTCTTTGCTGAGACTTCTACAGGGTTGAGTTGGCATTTTCAGCCTCAGCCTTGGTTTCTTTCTACCTCATTCCTTTGAGATGTTTTTTATTACATGCTTAGCATGTTGTATTTCTGCATAGAGCTTGCTCTAGCGAGTTTCTATCTTACTTAATAGAAGTCTCTTTTTTGCCAAAAAAAAAAAAAGCTAGTGGCTAGTTAGGACAATCCTCTCAGTGAATCTCCTTTGTACTGCAATATGTTTCATGTTGACAAAGGGATAGTCGAACCACAAAAGTATGTCGAGGTCCAATCCCTACAACCATCCTTCGACTTTTTTGAGTAGATGCGAGCAGGCTTCGAGAGGGAGCTCCTTAGAGATGATTCTTGCAGTGGTCTTACCATATTGAATGCTCACAATGATGAAGCTTTAGTGAAGGTAGGAAATTCTAGCACGGTTTTATTAAGCAGTAAAAATATTAAAATGAGAGGTCAGTAATCCTTCCTTCTTAACATGGTTCCAATTTAAGATGTTAATCCCCATGATTAGTAATGAAATAGCTGACACTCTTATCCAATTTGCATCACGATTCCCTCATAGAATTGAGGGAATTTAACAACATTTCAACTTAACCTTTGAGGGGTTTTTGACCAAGGGTTGGGCTTATCCTATAGCTCAAAAGAGTGACGTGTTTCATGTATTTCAAAAATGGCTAGTTTTGGCTAAAAATTAGTCAGGTAGAAGGCTTAAATGCCTACGGACTGATAAGGGTATGAGGAACACTAGAGCCCGAGTCGCTTAGCAGATGGTGATCATGCTGCAGGCACTAGGAGGCTTGACTATCATCGATCTAGAGATGCAGAGCAGAGCCCTCTTAGGCAAGTTGGTTGTTCACAGCCTCACACCAGGTGTAGAGTCTTGGAAGCTCCGCTTACAGCAAGGGCTTCTCAAGAACATCCCATGCACTCGAGGTAGTGGTAGCTTTCACACAGATGGATCTTCTCAGAGGCCCCCCAGGGCTTCTCAAGAACATCCCACGCACTCGAGGTAGTGGTAGCTTTCACACAGATGGATCTTCTCAGAGGCCCCCCTTATAGGGAAGTGTTCTCCCTTGATGAGGAGCCTCCATAGGGCCTGGCAGAGATTGGTAGGGGGCCTCATTCGAGCTTAGCCTAGATGCAAAGAGGAGTTCGAGCGTCGGTCCCTTGTTTGGCACCCAAAGATCCAAGATCAGGAGGGGTGTATTCTTGGACAACGGACTCACATTGGTTGGGCACAATGGGACAGTGGACCAGCTGGGTTCTTTAGCAGATGGAGCAAATTACCCATGGAGGCAGAGGTGAGGCTTGGCGTTGTAGTGCATCTATGAGGGACAAGGCAAAGGATGAGAGAGATTGACATAGCTATCCCTAAGTCTTGGTGGGAGGGACTTCACGTGTGGATGGATAGTAGATGGTTGGGACAATTTTCTCAAAGTGGTGTTCCCTTGAGGATGATGATGCAGTGAGGTAGCACGCAGCCCAGCTTCTTCAGTGTAGGACCTGGAGGCCTACTCCAGGCACTCACTGCCAGAGATGGATGGGAGTCTAGATGGGATTCACTGGCAGATGATCAAAGTGGTGGGACGTTTGGGGAAGGAGTGGCACATTGACCCTCCCAATATCTCACAGCAAGTTATCCTTAAATGGCGCCTCTGGCTTTGGGAGAGTAGGCCCTTGAGGAAAGTCTAGTGGGATCTAGGAGATTGGTTCTAGCCCTTCTAGGGGCAGCCTTGCCGAGCAAGTGGACGAGGTGCCCTTCTTTTCCTACACCACACAAATTGGCAAGAGGCTTTAAATGGATTTTCAACGTGGACTCCTTCAAGGGAGAGGCATTGGGTGGCCCAAAGAGTGTCCCGGAATGTCCGCTTTAGGTTTTGGATGTGGTTATGGTCTAGTTTGTAGCCGAGGAAGATATCCTACTTCTGGTTGGTCGCCCACTATGGAGGCTTGCCCATTGGCCCCTGGTTTGGAGCAGATGCGGGTGGAGGGGTAGTGTCACTATTGCTCTGCTGGTTTTTTGGAGACGATCCCGCACTGTCTGTGGAGTTGTCATACCGTAGTGAGGATTTGGATGGGAGCCCTCAGGATTATAACCCGTATGCAAAGTCTTCAGAGGGACTACACTTGGGGAATGGTGGCCTGGTTGACTGAGGGAGGACACGCGTTCCATATTGATGAGATCTCCCCAGCTTATCGGATATAGGGTCAGAGCATTTCGAGGATAGAGCTCCATGAGGTGGCCCCCCCTGATAGCCTGGCTCCTCCTCCTCCTTCGAAGGAGGACAGTGTTTGGGAGGTAGTAGTTAGTATCACTGCGTGGAACATTTGGGTTGCTCATTGCATTCTGGTGATGGGTGAGCATCCGGTTCCACCCTCGGCTACCTTGGTCACCATCTGGCAAGATATCATCTCCACCTAGGAGCGTGGGACCCCAGACTCTAGGGCGACTGTTGCGAGGCATGCTCAATTCTGCAAGGCTTGGCTTGTAGGAGTTTTTTACATTTTTACTCTGTGAGTGATTCGCTGGTTGTATAGTCCCCTCACCTAGCTATTAGCCCTAGTACTAGAGATCCCCTAGGCAGTGAGCTGGGTTTCTCTAGAACAAGCCGGTTTTTCTTTCAACCTTTTTTCGATTTTTTCCATACTCAGCACCTTCGGGGCTGCTGTTTTGTATGAAGTTTTTCAAGCATTAATAGAAGGTTCCTTTCTTTGCACACAAAAAAAAGAGAGCACAAGCTCATGAACTAGAGAGAAACTATGACATTAAATGACTTAATAACTCTCACTAAAAAACAATTCAAACTTCTGTCAAACACCGAGCTCATCCCTATGGGACTTGTTGCTCTTTACAATGATTATAAAGCCACACAGGCTCATACCACACAACTGTAGTCAACCTACTTACATGACCTACTCAGGACCATATTGGTCACCAACACCATCAAAGAATAGCCACCTTACGTGCTCGTGACCTCGAGTGCATGCAGACACCAAGAGTCAAGCTCCCTCGTTGATTTCGCTAGAGTCGACTCTCAAAACCGCCTTCTGGAGCTTGCTAGAATGGAGGCGATTCTACTCCATCTCCTACTACATAGCCCAACTCATGCAATGAAGCCACGTAGTCTCCATGCATAAACTCTAACCTTTATCACCCATGAGGATGAATACCTACTTCAATTTTTCCCTCATGCTCATGAGGGTGGACCTATCTTTTATTGTCCAAAATCTCAATACCAGTGGCCTGGTTGGTGCATTGGCCTTGCCCTCTCCCCAAACTGCATCAGATGTAAACTATTTTGGTGAACAATGCTTCAACATCTGCCAAAGAGGTGTTGCATAAGATGTTTTTCCCTAATTCCCACCCTACTTTTTCCTCCCTCTTGGTCTTCTCTTTCCTCCATTCTTCTTGCATCTTTCGCCCATGCCAAAGAGGTGTTGCATAAGAGGTTTTTTCCTAATTGCCACCCTGCTTTTTCCTCCCTCTTGGTCTTCTCTTTCCTCCATTCTTCTTGCATCTTTCATCCATGTTTGTTTACCTCATCCTGTGTCTTTCCACTTGTGCTTTCTTAACTAGCAAGGCCAGATTTATGGCTTTCAAATTATCAATTTTCTTAATTAACTCAAGGTAGATTTTGTTGAGAATGGTGAGGATATCAAAGGTAGCCTAAGCGAATTGTACCCCACCATATACACTATTAGAGAGAGAGAGAGAGAGAGAGAGAGAGAACTAATCATATGGATGTTTATTTAAAGGATTCTAAGGGGACACAGACATATAAGGCAACTTTTGAAGAGTTGCCTTCAGAACTACCTTTTCAAGGGAGCTTCTCCCAAGCAATGAAAGATGAGTTTACATCAATATACGTAATCGATAAGAGAAAATGGCACAATGAAGGCAAATTTAATATTATGGTTGTAGGTAATGTCTCTTATGCTCAAGTGATATATAAACATGTATTTTGCTTAAATTTTTTACAAACTCAAAAGTTACTACCATGACAATGATAAATTTTTAACAAACTCAAAAGTTACTACCATGACATTGTTTTTTTAAAGACAATATTCTATGTCTGGATTCGACTATTGCTGACTTACGCCTTTTGTATACGGAGGAGGCTATCTCTTTAAAAAGTTTGGATAGGTGTTCATTTATCGCATATCTTTATTTTTTGAAATTTCAAGTTCTTTAGGATGTTTACCAAAAGAATGCATATGTTTTTCCACTGTTCAGTTAGGACTAGCTAGGGTCTAGCATTTGAGGGTGGACCTCCATTGAAGGAGTTATAGCATTAGTGTCCGACAAGTTAAGGCCGATCTTCTTAAGAGAAATGTAAAGACCACACCCCACCCGAGAACATCCATTGGTTCCTTGATTCTGTTGTACGTAGATGCCATGGAGCTATTATCCTCTTTAGTAGAGGGCCTCGAGAGACACCTAGATCCACTACAGGCATTTTGTGAGTCACACAACTTGAAGGTCAACCTTGATAAGTCTAAGGTTATGATCTTCAACACATCTTGAGCAATGATGCACAAAGAGCAGTTCACTTTCGATGGATCCCTAGTGGAGATTGTTTCATCATAGACTTATTTAGGGGTTTATTTTTCTGGCCCCATTTTCACGGTGAGACCGGCAATGCAGGCCCGTTTGAGCAAAGGATATGTTTCATTATCCTGGTTGGAGAGACAATGCTTCCACTCACTCTTTTAGGACCTTGGGACGAAGGCTCTCCTCTTCGAGCTAGTTGAACCGATAGGCATGTTATGGTAGCCCTTGTTGGAGATTGGATCTTTGAGATGCAAAATGGGTTAGGGTTATAAATATAAATGTGTGTGTGTGTGTGTGTGTGTGTGTGTGTGTGTGTGTGTGTGTGTGTGTGTGTGTGTGTGTGTGTGTGTGTGTGTGTGTGTGTGTGTGTGTGTGTGTGTGTGTGTGTGTGTGTGTGTGTGTGTATGTATATATGGTTTGGCTGCTGGGGTCTTCGTGTCAATTTCCAAAGATCAAAATTATTGCCATTGCATGCTAAAGACTAGCATAGTCTTTTGTGGCCTGGGGAAATTGTTCCAACTTCTCAACCGATTCAACATCTTGGCTATCCTCTAGGTTGGGGGCTTACTCATTCTCAACAAACTGATTGGGTGCTTACAAAGTTAAGGGCAAAACTTGAATATTGGAAGCTTGCAACTTGGCCATTACATGTCCGTTTGTGAATAATGCAATCCATTTTGACAGCATACATACAATTCTATTTGCCTCTCATCATGTTCACTAAGGCTAACCTGGTTTCCTTTATGTCTGCTATCATGGAGATTTTTTGGTGTTTAAAAAATGGCTAGAAAGTCTCAGAGTACTCTCTATGCATCATCTCTGCTCTCCAAAGATGCACGGGGATCTGAACATACTCAATATTCAAATGCATATACTTGCTCACAGGGGGAAAATGATGTTGCAGTTCATGCAAGGGGATCAGCCTTGGGCTTTCATGATCCGCTCTCTTTTGTTACATATTGATATTTCTGCATTTGGGCAATGGCAGCCTACACAGTCGGATTTCCTATTTGGCTCTATTCAAGGCAAGATCAGAGGCTGTCCTTTTGTCTCTCATTTGCTTCTTGATTGGAAGCATATTTTATCCCACCTGGAATGGAATGGCAAGGATTCTTTGTCAGGAAATTCCTTGAGGGTTGAGAATATTTATTGGTCCAAAGTATTTGACCCTCCTTTGGCTATACAAGAACTAGGCATTCTTACTTTCTATCTTTCAAAGGCATTTCCTCTGTGGTAGACGTACTTCAGGATGATGGCACTCTTTTATCTTTTTTTATGGCTACTAACAAATATGGTTTGGGAGCTCATTATCGTCCTTTATGGCATCAAATTTCAAAAATGCTTCAATCATTCTTGCTGGTACCTCGGTTGGAACTTTAGAATAGGCTTGAGGATTGGACTCTACATTCTTCTTCCTCTTCAGCCCATCCTTTGAAGCTCTCACATATCACAGTGCCTTCTCTGTATAAAGTGTTATTACTTCCGCCTTAGATTTCTGACAGAGCAAATTATGTTTGGTATATGGATCGCCCATTAAAGTGGTGGAGAAAGTGGCTGCGTCTCCTTTGGCATTATAAAGCCCCTCTTCGGCAATAGCTTTTCCTTTGGCGAGTCCTACTTGGCATTTTTCCATCTGGGCAGTTACTCGCACATAGACATATTGCTCCGGCTGTTTGCCACAGATGTCTACATTCTGCCGAATCTGTGCTTCACATCTTTTGGCACTGCCCACACACTTGTGATTTCCTCGCTCTCATCTGACAAAGGCTTCGAGCGAGATTTCCTACTATTACTTTTGGCAGGTTCTTTTGGTTATTTGGTTTTCATCAGCTAGACAGGGTTTTGATTTATTTTTTGTTTGGGTGTGCTACTAGGCAGTGTGGACTCTATGGATAGACATAAATCATAGAGTCTTTGGTGATCCTACTTTTCCATCTTTTTTTTTTTCAAACGATCTTTGTGGCAATTGTTCTATGATTGCTTTCAAAATCGTTTGATTGATCATGATGTATATCTAGCTTATACTGAGATTTTCAATTGAGTAGTAGTTACTTCACTTTGGAAGTAGCTATGAATGTAATTATTTCATAGCAATAAAATGTTTCTTCTCACAAAAAAAAAAGTGTGTATGTATGTATATGTATATATATATATATACATGTGTGTGTGTGTGTGTGTGTGTGAGAGAGAGAGAGAGACAGGGAGAGAGAGGGAGAGAGAGAGAGAGAGAGAGAGAGAGAGAGAGAGAATACATATATAGATTATTTAGATTGAGTTTGGATCGCCACCGCCGCTGTAGCTTAATACGGCATTCCAAGTCATCACGTACTTATATCATGTCAGAGGGTATAGTGACTGCACCTTAGGGTGGTGTAGACGACCATAGCTAGCACTATGCTCTCCTATTGCCCTAGCAAAGCTGAGGGTGATTAGAGATGTTGGTATGTGCATACACGCAACTAGTTTGAGAGATTATGACTCCACATGGACATATTACCCCCCTTCTAATACAACACATATGCACCATCTCTCCCACTCAAATATCACGAGATGATACATGAGGACCTTTTATAACTATGCACATTCAGGACCTAGTTGGCACCAAGTGAGCTCCCAATGAAGCTCAGCTTTCACAAGGGTGGGCTTCATTGATCCTCCAGGGTATACCTGGATCTACCTCCCACATTCATCGAGGATCTCTATTGGGACAACTCCCTCTGTTTCATCGTATCAACTCTGCATTGAGAGTGGACAAGCTAGGGGAGTACCTAGAGATAGTCGCATCTACACCATGTGTGATGGACATGAGATCTAGTTAGAGGAGCACTTCGTCTTTAAATGGCCTATATATTTTGAGATCCGAGGCACTATTACTATCTCTTCAGGGATGGCTTCGAATTCCTTCCAGTTTCCTCTCCTATCCAAATTAGAGATGCTTAGTCACCTTCATCCATGAGGCACTTAGACACAGAGAGTGCTTGCTCTGATCCAAGAGACAGAGACATGACATATAGCTAGACTCATCTTAGAGTATGATTACAGAGTTCTTCTAGCTAAGTCACACAAACCAATTGATTACGAGTGGTTGGCGATGTAGAGATCCAGAGCGAGCAACATGACACACTTAGCAGAGTGGACGCATAGATCATGCTTGGGGACATCACATCCATGTTCAAGACCAGAGCCAACAAGGGTTACAATGGCCCTTGTTCAACATAGAGCCATCACCAAGAGGCCACGACAGACCACATCCGCAGATAGCTGCCAATGTTCTATCTTTGATCTCATGCCAACACAATCCTCTACCCACCACTGGGTCCATCGTGATTTCCCACTCCTTTTTTGGGGCCTCCACCCATATATTTGATGTATCTAACCAGAATTGACATTGGGTCTAACTTGATATGATGATGATATGTTCAAGTTCTAGAGACGGCCTATAGATTAGATCACATTTGAGAATGGCTCGCTATTACAGCCCTTGGTCTATGAAGCAAGGATGAATTGTTGGAAAATTCCAAACCACAAGATGGGAGTGGCATTACTTGGCTGAATGTCAAACCACTTCACACAAAAACAAAAGATCATATGGTCAATTGCAAGCCTAGAGAGGAAATTGAATGCAATTAAAAAAAGAAGTGCACGTACAAAGATGTTCAACAATGCTATGCTAAGCTAAAGAGATCAAGAGCTCAAACTCGAAACTAAAGCTCAAGATCCAAACTCAAGATCTAAATCCCGGCACCATGGTGGTTTTTTGGTGGGTTGGAAAGATGTCTTGGGAATTTGCGTCGCCTAGTTGTCTCTCACTAGGCCAAAGGACCAACCTCTGTATCTGATGAGCTACGTCAAGAGTGATGCCTTGTTCATGGTGGTCTTCTCTGGGGAGAGCTAGTATATGCTCTGGTCACTCTTTGTATCGGTCTCTGTGTCCTGGCTTTGTAGCGGTGCGTTGTCTCTCCTTGCTGATCCATACTGTCCTCATGTTAGCTAGCTCCTCCTCCTCCACCCCACTATGTCCTGGAGCTAACTCAAATGCATAGAAGTCTATGACATGTCGCTGTGCTCAGCATACTTTAATGCATTTCAAAGTCCAGCTTGCCCCGAAACATTGTTCTAGAAAGGGTCAAGGTTTGAAATGCCGTTGCAAGTCTGAAACACTGTTTCAAGTATGAAAGGGCATTTGAAACATTTCAGCCTGGTCTACAATGCATTTCAGCCAGCTTAACGTGCTGTTTCAGACAACAAGCCCCTCCACTACTTCCTTTTGCTATTTCTACTTGTGGTTTGGCCTCCACTTCTAGCCTTGCACTCCCTCCACTCCTTCAGCCTCATACTCTTGCACTCTTGAGGGTTTTCCAGCCCTCCTTGAGCCCCAAGGGGACATCCTTGGCAGACTGATACTATATAAGGAGGAAACCCCTTTGATCCATGCATCTGAAAAGCCAAAACAAAGAAGGGTGCTCTCCATAAAGCTGCAATCTACTCTGTCATAAGCTTTCTGAAAGTCTAGGAGTAGAATGGCTAATCTCTAACCTTTGTGCATGGCCTAATCTGGGCCTTCTAGAATGAGAAGATACTATCAAAGATGCTTCTGCCATGCACAAAACCAGTTTGCATGCCATAAATAAGATAAAAAAGTAAGGACTGCAATCGCAAGCTTATTGCTTTGGCTAGCATCTTGTAACGTGTGCCCAGGAGTGTGATAGGCCTCCATTGGGACATTAAATTTTTGTAACCTCCTTTTGGGGTAATATGAATGAGACCCTCCATAATTGAGCCAGGCATCTCACTCGAGTCCCAAACTTGCTGCAGGGCTAAGGTAATGTGATCCCCAATCATATCCCAAAAAGCAATAAAGAAAGAGGGAGAAAGTCCATTTGAACTTGGCCACTTGCCCTGGTGAAGGGCCAAGAGGGCAGTCCTGAACTCTACGTTGGTGAAGGATGCATCCAATGAGACTGGCATATCCAGTTTCACAAACACAAGAATAGTTTGCCAAATATTATGTCTAGAATCATCTCTAGTCTGAGAATTAGGATCTGCTACTATGAGAAGGGAGGCATAAAAATCTGATGTGCAAGACGGCATTTGGATCTTTTTGCAAAATGCTGTCTGATTTAATGAACTGTGAAACACTCTCTACTATGTCTGGGGACTAGAGTAGAGAAGAAGTGTTTATTGACTCCACCCCCCATCTGTATCCGGAATGACTTCTGGGCATGAAAGGCATACTCAGCTCATCAAGCAATATCTACAAATGGGCCCTTGTTGCAGCAAGGTTCTCCTGAATTTAAGCATTTGTGGGCCTTTTTTTCTCTTCCTTCTATAGGGCTGCCAACTACTGGCAGATACCAATCTCCCATCTAAGAATCTCTCGTCTCCTAGTACTAGTGACTGAATGATAGAAGTCGCTGATCGAATGATAAAAGTCGCTAACACTAGTCAGGGCTGCAGTCATACATGAAGGAGATAGCACTCCCCCTACATATGTGACATTCATATCTACAAAATTGCCTCCATGAGATCCTCCTTTGCATAAAAGGCATCTTGAATCTTAATGCTAGCAGAGTGTCCTCTCAAGTAAGGCTCAGAAATCATGAGTACTACTAGAAAGTGGTCTAACGTAGAAACACCAATGGCACTACATACTGACCCACCTCCTATCCAAAGCCCAATCATCAACATCTTGAAGGTTGTTGGATGAACATCATTTAAAATTTCCAAACATGTGGGAGAAATCTCGAGGTGATTTCAAGGACATTGTGCATTGATGGACATAAAATTTAGGCAATCAAAGGAAAAGGAAGAATGTTATATGGTATTCACCATTTTCTGATGCGGATGCAATAGAAGTGGTCATTCTTTAGCACTTACCACTAAGCCATCAATATTATATGTAGCTTGTAGGAGTCATTATCCTTTAGAGGACACCTATTGTATTACATTGTGCATTTTATACTATACCCAAAGGAGGATTCCTTGTACTTGCCCTTTATAATGCAATTGGTCTTCTTCCATTCGAAAAAGAAAAATAGTTTCCTTCCTTTATTTAAGAAGGTCTTTGTAACAAATCAATCAATCCGTGCATGAATAGGCATCTGTTGTCGACCACCAAAATAGGAGAGACCGAATATGAGTTTGAAAGGCATCATCAATCTAAGCATCTCTATCACTAAAATAAAATAAGAAGGCATCCCAAGCTGCTCTCTCGAGAGAGTGAATGCCACCCTCTCTACCCCCTTTTTTTATCAGAAGGCACATCAATCTTGTAGAAGTCACCTTTAATGACCCATGAATCTGCAATGGGGGCCCAAGAGAGCAGCTCCTTCCACATAAGGACATGATCCCCTCTATTGTTGGGGGCATGAAGGTTCAAAAAGCCAACCTTACATCCCCCAATCAAAAGAATAATCCACGAAGCTCTAGAGGAAATGATCACTCCATGTCCAACAACCAAGGGAAGAAAGGATTGTGAAACTAAGATGCAAGTACCTCCTCTAGTGCCCAAGACAGGTGATCAAAAATTATGACCCGAAAGAAGTTTGTCTGACTTCGCACAATCTCTAGCATCTAGTTTGTGCTCCTGAAAAAAAGAATATCAATAGCATCCCCAGTAACACTTGGATGTAGCTGATTTCAAATTAGTTGCCTACGATGACGATGTGGCACACCTCCTAAGCCCTGTATGTTTTAGCTAATGATCCTCATCGGTGCAATATAGTTGGATAAAATACCTTACCTGACCTGGTAGCTGAAACAAATCTCTCCTGAGTAGTATCCCTCCTATTGAGGGGAGGAAAGTCCACTAGAGAAAGAACCCCTACACCTGCGGAGGGGAATACCTTGTCGATAGGATTCCCAAGACAACATTCCCAAAGGTAGAGGGAACAAACTCCTCAATGATGTTCGCCAAATCTACCAGTACAGAGAATGAGTTCCTATGAATCAAGCCTGGCCGAGGAGTACGAAGAGTGCCTAAGCTCGAGGGCAGTAGGGTTACAGAGGGACCACCCTCTTGCCTCTATCAATGGAGGTGGAATGAGGAGCATCAGAGGCAGGGGTTTGCACTCGAGAGGAGTCAGAAAATGGGGTTTTGAGCTGAGCACATACACATTTGGAATGTTACAGCCTACATTCTACTTGTATCTTAAAACATAGTGCATAATACATATGTGAAAGAGATATAGTGCGTAAACATAGCATGGAAGAGAGGGCTGAAAGAGGAGGCTGAAGAAGGGATGAAAGAGGGCTGATAGAGAGGGTTGAAAGAGAGGGCTGAAGGAGTGGAGGTTGAGCTTTGAAAAAGGGATAAAGGGGAGTGGAGGGTTGAAGCAACCTACTAGAGTGAAAGGACTATGCAAAGGAGTGAATGCTTCTATTCTTTGGCTGAAGTTATGAGTATCTATATTAGATCTCAACCTGATATTTTTTGGTTGAGGCTACCTTTGAGACAGAAAGTTAAAACACTGTAGGGATCGGGGTGGCTAGAAATGGTTGAGGGGTGTAACCCTGAGTTGCTCTAAAAGCAATGAAGCAAATGGAGATGGGAGCAATGGAGAGAAACCGTACTTGTGTAATGAACATGTACTAACTATACCATATTTCCTAACTGCCTATATCTAGGGCTACAAGGCACATACTAAGGAATGGATGACACCTATGAATAGCTCATAGCGTGGCCTACATCTATAATAAGTTGAAAATAAAAATTTCAAATACCGATTCATATATATATAAACTTAATTTCATTTTCAATTCTTGTGCAAATTTGGTATATTTGCTTTCCTCTTTAATCCAAAGGTACTCATCAATTCCACACTGGTCCAAAAGAGGCCACCCATCCCTGCACCTCTTTGCCCTTGTGAACATCATCGGCTCATGGCCGAGTTAGGGGTGTGCCATAGTTTTTTAAAACTCCATCAATCGTCGTTTCACAAATGCTCTACCATGCATTTTATCATGTGATCTTGATCTTCCTGACTACCATAGGTTGCTATATCCATCTTGGATGAATATGTGCAACTATGATATAGTTTCTAGGTATATCCAAGATACTTCAACCAAACCATGCAGCAGGGTTTGTTAGCACTTAGACCAGATATGGCCTTGTAGGCTAGTTAGGATCAGTCAACCCTTAGGTTGACTGCATTGGTCAACGCTTGTGGTTGACTTTGGGACCTACATTGGCCACCGCTTGTACTTTCTCATTATCCATTTGTAAATTTCATTGCTCCTCGCCCCAACACTCCATGGGAAAAAGGCTGTTGCAAGGCTATGGGAAGAAGGAACTACAGGAGTTGTACCAACATGGCTATGTAGAGAGGAAGCTGTAGGAGAAAGCGTTGCAGCAAGAGGAATGTTGTTGTGGAGAGAAGCTGAAGGGGGGATGATGCAGGAGGAGCTGTTGCAGAGGAAGGAGTAGAAGGGGCTGATGTTGTGCTGCAAAAGCATGAGGAGCTATTTTTGCACAAAGGTTGCTGCAGAGGAAGGAGTTGCTGCTGCACTGCATGGGGGAGGAGCTGCAGAGGCAGATAATGTAGAAGGAGAGGCTACAGTAGAGTATGCACCAACAAGGAGGAGGGAAAATGAGAAAAAATGAGGGTGGGGGATGTTTCTTCCATAGATTTAGGAGGACACAACTTCAAAGACGTGGGAGTGAGCTGCTGTTCCTCCCCGCTCCCTTGCTAACCCCTCTCCATCAGCCCCTCCCTCAGCCCCCTCCCTCTGCCTCAGCTGCTCCCCCTCCCCTTCCCTCAGCCTCTCCCCTCCTCCCCCTTCTCTCCCTCTCAGCCCGCCCCCTCACCTCTCAGCCCGCTACCCCCTCCCCTCCTCTCCCTCTCAGCCCGCCCCCTCCCCTCTCAGCCCGCTCCTCCTTGCCCTGCTCCCTCGTTCCCTGCTCCCCCTCTACCCCACTCCCTCTACCCCTCTCAGTCCGCTCCTCCTCTACCCCTCACAGGCCGCTCCTCCTCTACCCTGCTCCCTCGCTCCCTCTTCCCTACTCCCCTGCTCCCTCTACCTCGCCTCTACCCTTGCCTCTGCCTCTACCTCTCCCCCGCTCCCTCTACCCTGCTCCCCTCTCCCCTGCCTCTACCCTTCCCCCCGCCTCCTCCCTCCCCCTACCCTTCTTCTGCCTCTACCCCTTCCCCCCGCCTCTACACCCTCCCCTGCCTCTACCCCTTCCCTCTGCCTCTACCCCTCCCTCACCTCTACCCTTCCCCCTACCTCTACACCCCTCCCCTCTACCCGCTCCCTACCCCCGCCTCTACCCCCTCGTCTCTACTTCCCTCTCCTCTACCTCCTTCCCTCTCCCGCTCAGCTGCCCCCTCCCCTTTCACCCCGCTTCCCCTTCCTCGCTCCCCCGCTCACTCTACCCTACTCCCTCCCCCCGCTTCTGCCTCAGCCCTCCTTCTACCCCACTCCCTACCCCCGCCTTTTTTTTCCTTCTTCCTATCTTCCCCCTCTTCCTTCTCCCGCAGCATTTTTTGGAGTGGAAGGAGCCCCAAAAATGTCAAAGTCGGCCTCCTCACCTCGATTGGGAATGGATATTTCATCAGCCAATCCTACTCCACCTCCACCGGCTGCGAAAACTATTACTTTTTCTAAAGACGAGTTGTAGCAGCTCAAGAAGGATGTAGAGATTGAATGCTCTACCACGTTGCTAGCATGCATCTTCCGGTCTCACCCTTCTAGATCCCAAGCCAGAGACTGGATGCTTGCAGCTCTCCCCCTAGACCTCACTACGTGATTGTTAGATGTTTGTCTTCTGGGAAGAGGTTTTTTCAGGTTGTTTTTGACACTCCAGAGGCTGCGAGCAGTGTGCTCAAAGCTGAGTTTTTACACCTGGGACACAGGAAGATCTTCTTTGACGCCTTTGATATTGGTTTCGACCCAGTGGAGGCAGATAAGGAAATCTTTTCACTCTTCATCAGATTTCCTGGGCTTCCCCAGGTTTACCATTGACTTCTTTCTGTTATTGGGGAGCATTTTGGCACGGTTGCTAAGATCCCACCCCTCCCTGGGTTGCCATTGACTGCAGCAGAGGCAACCAAGGCTGATTGGGTACCTAGAGTTAGGGTCCAATGTAAGAATCCTAACCTCACGATGGACCATGTTATGATCCAGTGCCCGGATGGTTCCTTTTTTTGCCAGAGAGATCACAGAATTGAGTATGCCTTTCATACCCGGGAGTGAAAGGCAAGGATAATGTGTACACCAAATTGAAAATGCGATACTATGGACCGTTTCAAGTCTTGCAAAAGATAAATGATGTAGCTTATAGGCTAAAGCTACCACAATTCACAATGCTTTCGTGTGAGTTTGTTAAAACCTTTCCAGGGAGATGTATCTGAAGAGATGCTTGATGAGAAACAGCCTAAAGTGGAGGAACTTGATGAGATCTTGGAACCAGAACAGATCTTGGCACATCGTGAAAGGAAAGTCAGAGGTAGAGTTTCTAGAAGGTATCTATTTAAGTTTCAAAACTATTCAGCACTAGATGCCAACTGGATGGAGGCAGGTGAACTATCAGATTCACCTTGGGTATTGCAGCTCCACCTTAAAGCATTTCATCTTGAGCTGACTGCAGTTGAGGCTCATTCAGGCTCAGTAGAGCACAGCACCAGTCTGGAGAATAGCTTGATGCTCAAGAGGGGGTTAGCACCTCCACCCCTTCAGGATGGACAGGCTCACGTATCTAGAGGTTGGGTGGTGACATTGCAGGTCTCACCTAAGGTACTAATTACTAATAGTATTTCCTCCATGGGACCTCTACGATTAGTGTAGTACTCACTCCACACACATGATGCATTGATATATGGATGGAATCATGCACTCTCCTAGACCATATCATCATTGCTGGTTGTATAATACAGATTATGTATATCTGGTATGGGCTATTCATGCCTTTTTCATAGTTATTTATTTGTTGTATGTGTTAGCAGCAGTAAACTGGATAGGTTGTTGTTTCAAGAGGAGGGTATGTCATGGGGACGTGAATTTTGTAACTGTGACTACTTTTGGCTTGGGGGACTAGCTTAGGGGAACTGGTAATTCCTAGAAGTCCTTAGGAAATGCATCCAATGCCTATGTGCACCCACTAGGCCCAAGTGCTAGGCCAAGGCAAGGTCAAGAGGGGTCTAAATGTTGGGCTCAAAGGAAACCAATGTGTCATTGAGGGGGGTTAGATTTTTTAAGTATGTCATTGGTATAGTGCGTTAGGACTTTAATGAAGGGGGGGCAAATGTGCCACATGGCATAAACCCATGCAGCTTTCTCTCCATCCTCCCCTACATTTAATGTTTGAGGTATTCCCTTCATTGTACGGATTTTCCACGCCTCTTTCTCTCTCTCTCTCTCTCTCTCTCTCTCTCTCTCTCTCTCTCTCTCTCTCTCTCTCTCTCTCTCTCTCTGAGGATAGAGAGGGCATGGCGGGTGGGGAGAGATCCCAACCGAGAGCAACCCCTGATCATACGGTTCCATGACACTCAGGCACGACTTTCAGCTCTACGACGCAGGTCAGTCCTTTGAGATCAGCCAACGATCTCTATGGATGAGGACCTCACACCTCTACAGGTTGAGGAGAGGCGCTCTTTGCTGTAGCAGTGGGATCAGGCCCGAAAGGAGGGGAAGTGGGTAGTCGTATGAGAGGAACGACTTCCAGGCCCCCGTCCCCTCCCCTACTTAGGGAAGTAGGTCTATCAGACTCAAATATCTGAGACTCTGTGTTGCACCATTTGGAACTGTAATGGTACCTTATGGTCAAAACCAGGGAACTTCTTGGAATCCTATACAGGCCATGACATAGTCTTTTATACAAAGACACATCAGAGTCCGAAGCGCCCTCTTCTAGTGGTCAGCGGATATACATGGGAGTTTGCCTACAGAGATGAGACGAGGGATACAAGAGGAGTTTAAGGTTCATTTTCAGATCCACACTTCGGGAGACCATTTCAGTAGAGCAGAGAGATACACATTCCATATTTCTTTGGATCCGGATTCGGATCCAGATTCGACACATGGACAGCCGGGATCTATTTGTCGTAGTTTGCTACTTCCCCCCTAAGACCTCCCACTTTGCCAGAGATATCCGAGGTGATGATGAGACATCCCCATTTGCTACCCTTTATCAATCCATCGTTGACTTCTCTAGCCGTGGAGAAGTCCTCCTAGTGGGGGACTTCAACACGAAAACAAGGACCTATCAGGTACCACTTCTTGACTTTAGAGATAATTCCACTCTACTGCCATATATTGACCTTGAGGAGGCAGGTATGCTACGAGTTTCTACTGACAGGCGAGGTCCATTCTCATCTTATGGGCAGGCCTTGTTAGACCTCGGTAGGATACATGATCTCATTATCTATAATGGTCTTGATAGATGGCCCGCTTTAGGTGGTTTCACATGCTTTAGGTGGCTCCAGTGTTGTTGATTACATCATGGGATCCCCTGTCTTCACATCTCGCATTACTGACTTTATTGTAGCACCTCTCCCCCCAGGGACTGATCATAGATACCTTTTCTTTAGCATCTCCACCTCCCTTCGCACAGCACCTTCCACCCCACTCAGTGCTTACTCCACCTACCACGATATACGCTTTGATCGGGATCACTCGCCTTCTCACTCTGGCCATCTGTACATACTTCTCGCTTATATTGACTTCATATCCCTTTTAGAGGATCGTGCTGCCCTTGTCACTTGCTCACTACATGACGCTGCCATTCATGCTTTCCCCCACACCACCCGCTCCACCCGCCCACCCCCTGGAACCGTACCCTGTAATAGTTGGTACGATGATGAGTGTAAGGCTTTACGCCGTCAACTCAGATTCCAAACCAAAAACAGTCTTCCAAGCGCACCAAATACACTACGCGAATATCGTGGATTGATACGGAGAAAGAAACTAGACTTCGTTCGTCGGAATGAGAAGAAGCCATTGAACATTTTGTTTAGTAACTCTAAGGACTTTTGGCGGAGATTTCTAGAAGGACGGTCCCCTCTGCCACTCACTGACACTCAAATCTGGTTTGATTATGCACACACACTTTATGACATCCCAAATCAGCCAATCCCTAACCTCTCACACATGCCTCATCCCACATCCTGCACCCTCTTCACTAGAGGAGGGGTAAAGCATCCCGTAATGAAACTTCATAATGGCCAAGCGAAGGATCATGAGGGGCGATGCACTAAGTTCATTCTATATGGGATTAACCTCCTAGCCCCGATCTTAGCAAAGCTTTTTAATGAAGCTGTTTGTTTGGGATTTCCACACACTTGGGCCATTAACACTGTCTCACCCATCCACAAGGCAGGGGATCCCATGAGCTCACAGAACTACATGATTGGACATGTCATGTCCAAGATTTATGCATCAGTACTTGACTCCGAGGTTAGCAGACTTGCAGAGTGTTGAGGACTCAGAGCAGTAGGTCAGGCTAGATTCCGACATGATCATGGAACCATGGACCACATTCTCACGCTCAGGATGTATCATCGAGGAGGCGAGATCATGGAAGTAGAGGGTTTATTGTTGCTTTGTGGATTTTCGCAAGGCATTTGACATGGTTCTAAGAGCCCGCCTCATACGGTGCTTACAAGACTTGGGTTATGACCAGGAGGTCATTTTGGCTGTCATGGCACTTTACGAGAGAGTTTCAGGCAGAGTTCGGGTAGGATCTGGGTGGACAGACGAGATCATGAGCACCATCAAGGTCAAACAAGGGTGTCCTTTATCGCCTACCTTGTTTGGCCTCTACATTGACGAGCTTGAGACAGTGATGCAGACACAAGGGGGTGTAGGTTGCTCTCTTCTAGGCACGGTGATCCAGATTTTGCTCTACGCAGATGATGTGGCTCTCTTGTCTTCCTCCGTAGAGGGACTTCAGAGACACCTAGATGCACTACAGTCCTTTTGTGAGTCTCATGATTTGAAGGTCAACTTGGGTAAAACCAAGGTCATGATCTTCAATACATCTCGAGCCATCATGCGTCAGGAGCAGTTTACATTTGCAGGATCATCTGTTGAGATAGTTTCATTATACACTTATCTTGGGGTTATCTTCTCCGGACCCAGCTTCACTATGAGACCCGCGATGCAAGCATGCTTGAGTAGAGGGTATGCTTCATTGGCCAGACTAGAGAGGTAGTGCTTCTGCTTGCACTTTCAGGATCCACACACCAAGGGGTTGCTTTTTGACTCCTTGGTTCGCCCAACAGGGATGTACGGCAGCCCTTGTTGGGGGCCAGACTTGTCAGATACAGAGTGGGCCCGTGTGGAGCGGCTACAGGTTCTCATGTTATCACGGGTGATTCGTGGTAAGTCATCCATTCCTCACCAAATCATTCAGGCTGAGTTTGGGTCACCCCCTTTATAGCTAGATGCTGCATTTCAGATCATCACATATCTGTACCGAGTTAAGGAATATGGGGATTATACCTCGGGGCATAGCAAGCTACCATGGATAGCTCTATCCTCTTCTATGGCACTTGTAGCAGGAGGAGACCAGAGGTGCTGGTATGCACGTACAGAGAGATGGTTTGAGCAATTGGGGCTCCATATGGATAGACTAGCCTTGCTGTTATTCCTCTTCTCGGTTCCCAGAATCTTCATCTCTCATATTCTCTCTCATTCCCCTTGATTGGAAGCCATTTTTGCACCCCTAGGGGCCTGGATAGAGGATAGGTGCAAGGATAGATCTTGCCCCCCTTCCATGGATAGCGGGTACATTCTTCTGACTTCCCTTTCAGAATTCATTTGTCCTTTTTGAAGTTGTTATTACTTATGTTTGCTTCGAGGCTCTCTCTAGGCCATACAAGCTGTAACTAGACACCCAACCATAGAGGGTGTGCTTGGAAAGGTGCCAGAGGGACAATGTATTGCAGTTCTTATGCCTTGAGGCTTTTTTAACATTTGCTGGGGCTGGTGTTGATGCACTGTCACTGTCAGTGGGGCACAGTCAGTGTGGAGTGCCTTTCCCCTTTGTCTAATCTGCCCCTATCCCCTTTTCTACATGCCTAGAAGAGAAAAAATAGCAAGTGCTGTAATTATTGTAGGAAGCCAGGTCATGACATCTCTAAATGTCGCAAGTGCATAGCTTCAGAGAAGAAAAAATAGCAAACAAGTCTTGCTATCACAAATGCTCTGCTGCCCCTGAACGTGCTCATGAGGCAACAAACATTTCTCATGATGACGAGTGGGAATTTATTGTGACATGCCATTACTTTCTAGAGAAGCATGCTATAGCCTTGTGTGTCTCAGATTCTGAGTTAGATTGGTACTTTGACAGTGGTGCTTCTAAGCACATTACTTCCTGCAGATCCCTCTTTCTGTCTTTGGGGGCTACTCCACATGGTGGCACATTGACATGTGCCAACAATGCATCTTATCCCATGAAAGGGATTGGCCAGGTTGAGGTCACCTCAGTCCTCATGCCAGCATGATGTATTTTCGCTTCGAGCTTGCTCACACGAGTTTCTTTCATACTTAATAGAAGTCTTTTTCATGAAAAAAAAATAGCCCTACAGAGGCCACTCTTTATGTCCGAAACAGTGAATCAGAATTTCTGATTTTTGTTCTTTATGTGGATGTCATGTTTATCATCACTTGGCCAGACACTCAAAAAATTGCAAAGGAAGCACAGCACATTGGAGATTCCGAAGTCCTCTACACCTCGCTTTGCCTCTTTTTTCATCATCTCGGCATGCTTGGTAAAGTGAAGGCCAATTCGTGATGCATGGTTGTGAGTGAGGAATGGATAGGATGGGATAAGCCTAGGAAACGAAGGCAAGGGAGTTTGAGGACAGCATATTTGATGGAATGCAGTTAAGGAAATCATTGGCATTGTAAAACCCACCCTTCGCCTCACCAACAAAGAGGGTTCCACTATAGGATTGGTGTATGACTTCATGGAGAAGGTTGGAGAGGCAATGGAAGGTTGCACTTGGTTGCAGAGAGATAGGTACATCCAAGTAAAAAAGCTTCATCTTTTAAATGCTCAAATGCCATTCCAATTCAAATTTGTATTACCTGAAACTTTCTTTTACTTAGAATTTCGAAACTGTTATGGCAGGCTAAGAAAGATCATGGACATATGGGAGACTAGATGGAATAACTTTCATAGGCCAATCCATGCAGTGGCCCATATTTTGCGCCCTCTATGAAGGGAGGGCCAAAGTGATGATGAGGAGCTCTCACAAGGATGGACCAATTTCTAGAGAGAGCATACCCTGATGCGAGTCTGTAGAACTTTATGGAAGATGAACTCCTCACATTCATAAACTCCTTTGGGGAGATGGTACAGCTCGTGCATGCATCCATAAGGTCTAGTTGAGGCCTGTTTCATAGTGGGACAAGTATGAGAAGAGCACTCCTTCCTTGAGGCATCTTGTCATTAGAGAGGACTTCTCATCTAGTGCATGTGAGAGGAACTGGAGTGTATTCTTCCTTATACACACCAAGAAAAGGAATAGACTATCCACTGCTCAACTTGAGAGGAAAGTATTAAAACCACAGCAAGATTGAAATTTGAAATTTACATTGAAGCACAACTATGAGGTAATCAAAATTTGAGTCTTTTAATTTTTGTGGCAGGCTTTTGGATGTCCATGCAAACCCGCGGTGACAATTGTGACATTGTCTCTGCTACTGAATACTAAATTCACCTCATTTCTCACGTATTCCTAGGAGTATTTCACTTTGCCTCATATTGAGAGGCACTAGATTAAGGTGTGTCCTTTTTAGTTGTGAGAGAGGAAGAATCAATATTCTATACGTAGGAGTTTTGTGGATTCTCTGTAATCATTCCGATACGGAATATTTATAAAATATAGCAGCGAATCTATTTCTTATTTCTAATCTAGTAATGATGTATTTTGTATTGCATTGTTAAATTCTACAATGGATCTCTATTAATACTAAAGGATTCATGAGGTGTCCATGTGATTGAGATGTGATTTCATTCCGAAATGATATTTAGAAGACAAATTCTCTATTTAAGTCAGAAAGCTCTATTCATATTTTTGTGGAGTCTTGTACCTCGTTAACACACCTCACAATTTTTGAACTACACATCCTCAGAAAACTGCTTGTAACCAATAAACCTGGCTACACATGAATGCTTGGGAAATCCGAACCTACTAAATAGTCTGGACATTTTTTATGACAATTGTTTGTAATATTAAATATGGGATTCTAATGGTATCTCTTGTTACTTTCAGGTTTGGACCCAAGGTCCAGGGGGTGGCTGGCAAGGAGGTTCCTATGCCGTCTCCGAAGCTTTAACAAATTTGAAGAAAGTTAGGCGAAAGCCTATAGCCTTTCAAGGCTGGTCAACACTAGAGTGGGCCTATGGAGGGTTTCGAGTCCATTCTGAACTAAAATAGATTGAAGGGGAGATCTTGGGGATCTATGATGATGGAACACTCTAACCATGACCCAAGTAATCTTTGGCATGCGGGAAGTTGACCTGAAGAGTTACATGCTAGATCGGAGTGCACATTATGTAGATGGGACCTATGTTGTTGGGGATCTCTACATCTGGAGCGAGGTAGGTGTGTGTGTGTGTGTGTACTTGTCATATATTGAGATTTTCTTTCTTTTGTAATTGGTTGTCCCTCTCTATGGGACTGACTTTTGTAATATAATGACAACTAGATTTCACCATATATGTATATATATATATATATATATATATAGAGAGAGAGAGAGAGAGATTGCACTATCAGCTTGCAATCCTTGACATAACAGGTCTTCACTCTACTTGTACTGTCCAGATGTTCAACTTTCCAACCTCAGATAGGATGAAATGGAACACAATGGGGAGTTTGCAATTTTTCAAGAGCATCCTTTGCATATGCATTGGGAAGAACGTTTTGAAATGGAAGAAAGGTAAAGTGGAATGGCTGTTTGCAGAAGTGAGGGCAGGAGCTGAAAAAAAAAAGAGACATGCTTCAGCAAGGCTGTCTACGAAGCCCTTCGCAAGCAAAAAGGTAAAGATTGCAATTCAACTAGCCTTGTGTAGACATCCTTGTTTGTATGTATATAAGCTCCTAACATGTATGTTCTTATCTATGTAGGTTATGGAGGTGAAAGGCGAAGCTTGCTAGCTACCAGTTTTAGTGAAAAAAAGCTGAGGCTAGGGGTTGATGTAGCCATGAATTGAATTTTAAAAATGATTCCCTTATGCAGGTTTGAGGTTATAAACTTTGATGAAAGGGAATTCAGGGAAAGAGTAATTAATCGAGCATCGAGCAATGGCTATTGGCGGCGAGCATGATTCGCCATATTTTTGTACGCATAAGGCACAACCAGTGATGCAGGGAATAAACAAGGCTTACTGTAGAAAGCCTAGTTTTTGAAATTACAAATGCTCATGTATATATTTTAATTTTTGAAACATTAGAGGCTTAGTCTAAGCATATTAGCTAAAGTGGAAAAAGAAAACTCTATTTCTAGAAAAGGCAAGCTATTTTGGAAGGTGTATGTGTGGCTTATCTCCAGTTCATGCATGGAGGAGGTGTACATGAGCTTGTAACAATTGTTGCTCGAAATTATTGAATCAATCAAATACGCAAGAAGTGGGAGACAAGCACCATTCCTATGGGGGAAGTGCACTTGTTATCTTTTTCATTTGTGAGTTTTGAAAGATTGTGCATTATTTTATATATAGTTTTCGATGATTTGCAGGTTTCGTGAGCGATTCTTGTTATAGTGGTATCATCCCAATGCTCGTAACATCTAGGAGTTGTGGACATGCTGCTAAGAAACTGCCATCATTCTGGATTATCAAAAACATTCTCAATCCTGATTGTGATTACGCCTAGCTACTTCTAAGAAATATGAATCAAAATAGGCATATAAGAGCCCCTAAATAGAAGAGGTATCCAATCCTCTCAACCCTTTGCAACCTTAAGTCTTGTAGCACCAAGGGCAGGCCACCATGGCAATCATTGTGGAAATCTTTTGAGGAGTTAAAGTGTCAAAGTGTGTTCTCAAGAAAGGGGGCTTTCGTGGCCCTTGATTCCATCTAGGTGTCATGTGACTTCAATTTTGTCAAAGTCAGTCTTCTCTTTAAGAAAGGTCTACAGTGTTGGGGACAACTATGGAGCAAAGAGAACAGGAGGTAGAGGTCTTGGCCTAAAAGGTAGGAGGGAGTTTCCACTGTCAAATCAATTTCTGGACGGCACTTACCTTGTCTACAAGATGGAGTTCGGTTGGATAGGTAGCACTCATGTTTTTGTCATACCCACACTCTCATCTACTATTGCGGAGCTATTCAAAGTTTTAAATTCTAGATGGAAACTCTTGGACAATAGAGAACAATTGAAAGTCGAATTCTACAAAATATGGTCTAAGGCTATGCTGAAAAACATGTCTACTTTGGTTTGGCTAATTCTACATTTGGCAGTGTGGACTAATGCTAGAGGATTGGCCATTGGAAAAGGGGATGGTAATCACAGGAAATGCTTAGGGGTAAAAGAGGATGTTTTCCACTTGTTTGTTGCTTGCCCTCAGAGCATAAAAGTTTGGAAGATGATCCATATAATTGTAGGAACAACCCCTAAATTGGAAAGCCATTGTGCTAGGAGGTGCCTTTAAAGCTAAGTAGGAATTGCTTAGTTTTGGAGCTAAAAATTCAGTTTTGGAGCTAAAACATGAAACAAATTGAATAACAAATACCGAACCTTGTAGCAAACATTGCCAGTACCATGGTTTAGAGAAGGTATTCAAATTAATTTAAAGTAAAGCAAAGGAGGTGTCAAAGCATGTTAATGAAGATTATTGAAGATAGTGTGCTGGATATGTTAAAGATGCCACTGCACAATCATGAACTAAGCCAAAAATGTATTTCAAAGTTGGAAAACTTGTGCAAAAACCCTAGAAGAAGCTACATGGATTGCTTGGCCCAAAAGGTTCAAAATGGAGAATCCATATGTTTTGGAACCAAAGAGAGAAACTTGAGATGTCATGAGCCTAAGATCCAAAAATAGAGACCCTAAGATCCTGGCTTGCCAAAAGTGATACTTGAGACCGAGTAGAGCATCTCAAACCAAAGCGAAAACATCTAGGAATGGAAATAAGAATCCATGAATAAAGTCTAGAAATTGGAATTAGGAATGAAAAAGGTCTAGCAAAGATGTGTGGAATAAGGAGTTGAACATTGAGACTATAATAAAAAATCCAAAAAGTGTATGAAAAGAAGATCCAAAAAAGTCAAACATTGGGACTATGTTAGAAATTCAAAAAGTGATATGAAAAGGTCTAAAAGGAAGATCCCAAAAATCCAAAAAGTGATCCCAAAAGAGATCTAAAATTTTCCCCCCAAAAAATAGACTCCAAAAAGAGTGTCCAAATAGTGTATCTAGGAGCGATGTTGAAACCTAGAATGAAACATATCTAAAATGAAATATATGGTCAAGGATTTGGATAACCACGTCAAGAAGCTTGAGAATAGACTCTAAAAATTAGACATGCTACCGGAGTTTAAATACTAATGTGTAAATCAATATTTGAGAGTGATGATGTTTAGATTGAGGCCTAAGTGAGTCGATGTGAAAGCAAGATTTGAATGCTTTCTTAATGAACTTGGGATCTTGGTTCAATGATGTCTTTGAAGATGCTGAAGTTAGGAAGGATCCAGGAAACAAACCCGAAGGGATTTGGATTATTGACCTCGCAATTGAATGTTGGACTATTAGAAGGACAAACTCTGGATGTTATAATTTGGATGCTCAAATCCAAGCACTGAGATTTAGGTTCAGAGTTGTTGGCACTGGTTAGAGAGGATAAGGCTATCTTCAGACCTATGCCAAGATGTGCCTTTAAAGCAAATGCCAAGAATACGAAGAACAAGGCTTGAAGAAGATGGAGCTCCTTGTAATGTAATCACGACGAATAATGCCAAAAAATTCAAAGTAATGGAGCAACAATATGTTCAGTATGAATAAGAAACATATGGAGCTTGGATTAGTCCTTTAGAGCATAACATGAGTCTAGTGAAGGCATATTGAAAATGTTGAATAGATGGATGAATAAACGACAACAAAAATCTTGTTGAGCTGATGGAAAAGACCTAGAACTATGGCTTAATACTAAATAGATAACTACAACCCTAAATTTGGCTATGTAAAAGCAAACAATGTAGAGTGCAAGCTAAATGCAAAATGCTCAAGCCACTTTTGGCTCTAATACCATGTTAAATTTATTGAGAGAGAGAGAGAGAGAGAGAGAGAGAGATGTGTGAGCAAGACATAAGGATATTGTACAAGAGTATACACTATGCTCCACGAAAGTGGAATGAACCCATGAAGGGGTCGATATATAAAGCATTGGAGAAGGAATGATACCACATGCAATTTGTGATCCCATTAGCTAGGAAGGTGGAGTCGATGTACCACTAATTTAGGCCCATTCTTGTCTGCCTTTGGTGATCACCATAATTATTATGTGGTGTGCCCTTGGTAATATATCATATCCATTGTATTCTCTACAATCACAGTAACTCAAGAGGCTTAAGCTTTTCAATGCCCAAAAAGGAATGCAAACAACTCTACATATGAGATTTAATGCCCACTCCCTCTACTTCTCTAAACCACATGAATATTTCCCGAAGTTTGCTATACTTGTTGCCAAAGCCCTTGTAATATCTATTAATATCTCATGCTCTCAATGCCCATAGCCTACACACTAGGCATGAGGAGTCTAGTGAAAATGAATTATGGTAGATTGTAGTGTTCAGAATTTAGTTTTTAATAAGTCATCCTCAAGCATGCTAGCACACTCCATTAGCATCATAATTAGGTTTCTATAAGCTATATATACATGACCAAAAAGACTTAGCTTTGTACTAAGGGTTGAGGACTACTATGATTCATCTTTGTCACCCAAAACTCAAAGTTATTATAGCTTCAAACCATGCAATAAATTCTCAAATTGATCAAGGTGTATGTCTATACTTTAAAATCAAGGACTTGCATTACAACTATTGTATTACAATGCCGCTAGGGCTTAGCCAAGGGTTGAACTCATGCACACTCACACACACCCACTCGCTTTAACCACCAGGCTAGGACCCCATTGGCTTACATTACAACTATTGAACGTAATCATAGTCCTCATATGTTACACGTCAATAGTATTGGCTAGAATTCAAAAATGCCTTTTTTGGCCTAGTTGTGAGTGGAAATTCCATTATACATGCAATTTTTATCATGTTTTGAATTTAGATTCATAGCTCATTTATATGTGATCTGCACTTTTTGTTTTGTGGGATCATTTATTTAGGGCATTAACTTAGACACATGTATATTATGAATTGTCCAAGTCTCTGAAACAATTTATTTTTAATCCTAATGAATTGACATCTCTCTCTCTCTCTCTCTCTCTCTCTCTCTTTCTCTCTACCTGCTACTTATGCTCCTAATTAAGGCACTTAAGCTACATTGCTTTTGCTAGTTTCCCTCTATTTGAGGAGGAAGGTATTATAGAATAAATTTTTAGATATCAATATAATACAACATAACTTTTTTGGTCCAAAAAACAAACAAACGGAATTTATTTTTTGCCATTTTTGGTTCATTTGTTTTGAAAGTTGAGAATTTAGAATTTGATTTTTCAAAAAAAAATTGAATTTAACGATTAAAGGGATAGATTTTGTAATGAAGCAGGTTTTGCAATATCAAATAAATCATAAAATCCTTCTTCACAGTTGTACACATTATCGCTAGAGCTAACCTTGTGACTTGCAAACAATAGTTGATATTTTTCAAGCCATAAGGGATATTCTGGCAATGACGTACACTAGATGTAAGATGGTTTAGGGTTTATCAAGTGAAATTTATTCCCACAAGTTGTAGTATAAAATTTGATAGACACATCAAAAAGCTATTTGATAAAAAGGACATAAAAGACCGTTAACACTACCCCTGTGGAAGCGCCTCCATTGAAAAAGGCTAGTTCGATGGATGGCAACATATATAGACCATAGTGTCCTCTACCTATACCCCATCCAAACATTGCTCTCTGATCCATGCACTCTTTCCTCAAGCGTGAGTTCATGTCTTCAAAGCTCTCAATTGTGACTATAGATCCATGATAGTTTTGTAGAAAATTGCAAGTAGCCTACCATTGGTTGTGCCGAGTCCAACGCCGGCGGTCCCATGCCCCTGCCTCCTAGCCACGCTTAACCTCCTTCATCCCCAAGCAAAAGGCAAGCAGGACTGAAGGATTTTCTACCCATTTATCTCATATATATCAAGGAACCTTCATTACACTCTTGCATATGGGATTTCTTGCCAATATTCCATGTGTCACTTGCGTGTGCTAAGGGCCTCTTAGCCCCTCTAATATTCACATATTACCAAGGTGCCACCATGAGGGGGGTTAGGACCACACACCAAGGCCTATATTTCCAACACCCCCCCATGGACCTAACCCCACGATATAGAACTGCCAGTCACAACAATGTTGCCCACCTACTCTCAGGGCCCGCACCAATCATGCAGTTGCCCACTAAGAGCTTAGGTCGCCAATCAAACGACTGCACTGTTCACTGACGTAGGCCATCAATTCTCGTGCCAATCTTCACAGCATGGAGAATACACACAACACACAAGGGTCATCACCTCCCAGATGTGTAGCTGCCAAAGAATTGTGCGTGTGTACGGCTTTCACGAACAGTTGTCATCGCCATTGTCGTTGCCACATGTCACCGCCATAGTTTGTAGGATGATTGCCTCCTCTGATACCATGTAGAAAATCTACAGGTGTAGCCACATGGCAACCTACCATTAGTTGCACCGACTATGAGGGGGTCCCATGCCCTTGCCGCCTAGCCACACTTAACCTCCTTCAGCCCCTAGCAAAAGGCGGCGAGACTGAAGGAGGGTCTACCCATTTACCTCAGGTATACCAAGGAGCCTTCATTACACTCTTGCATATGGGATTTATCCCCAATATTCCACTTGTCACCTGCGTGTGCCAAGGGCCTCTTAGCCCCTCTAATATTCACATATTACCAGAGGGGGGTTAGGACCACAACATTCATGGAGAATGAGATAATATAGCCTTTTACTAGCACTATACAATGAGGACAATGAGATCTAAAGTTTTATGTTGCAAAATTACGTGAATCTTCAATTTTGAGGTTGCTTTCAAACACATACACCCTTGTTTGTCCAGTTTTGTATGATCTGACTACATGGAACCCTAGAAATCCTCCCAATAGGTAATGCAGGCTAGCCTTTTAGAATGGGACACAAACTCGTGCTCAATGCATCTCCCCTTCTTCAGGAACCTAGCAATCCTCCCAACAGGTAATGTAGGCTAGCCTTTTCAAAATGGGACATTGACTCATGTTCTTGACCTTTACAAACATTAGCTTTGCAAATTTGAGGCTCTAAATATGAGCCCATGTGTATTTCTGGGTGAGTTTATCAAACTTGAAGCTCTAAATATTCGCTCAGCCAACTTGAGAAGCCTCTAAATTTTCCATTGGCCTAAAAGTTGCCCCTAATGTTTTACCTAGTTAGAAATTAATGCTCCACGAGGCTACCAATTATCTCTACTTTGTAAGCCCCCTTTATGAGGAAGGCATTGAGTAGCACGGATGCTTGGTCAGTGGTAGGTCCTAGTTTAGACACTGTATAGATCCCGAAGAGGTATCGAGCAGGTCTAGGGTGGGACCCATCATGATATGGGTTCCCTAATAAGGAGTAGGGGTTTAGTTTGTCACCGGCCTAAGTTCATCTACCAACTGTGAGTACCAAAAAGTCCTATATAATGATCACCCGCATAGCCCATGTCTTTGCTTGGCATATAGCCTACGTCGTCTATTGTGTCTAGCATGCCATTGAAGCTTCTTTACTAAACCGCATGGCTAGGAAGCGATTGCCATCATCTATTGTGTAGTAATGGAGTTTTATTCTCCACTCTCTCTCTCTCTCTCTCTCTCTCTCTCTCTCTCTCTCTCTTGCGGCATATTCTGTTCGGAAAGTGGGCTGGCTGTTAATGTTACCAAAACTAAACTCATGACAGTCAAAACTATATAGCCAAGCAACCCCCCCTTCAATCTCATACATGGGTCAATTGGCAACCCCCCCTCAATCTCATACATGGGTCAACCAATTGATACAGTGCACTCATTCAAATACCTAGGCATTGAAATTCCAGCCAATAATAAATGGAGCAGCTGTGTGCAATGGAGACTTGATGCAAGATGGGGAAAGTATTACCAATTTGAAAATGACTGTAGTAATAGCAATACAAGAAGATGGCATGTACGAAACATGATTTTTGGGGCATATGTGATACAGACAGTGCTCTATGGAGTAGAGGTGTGGGGTGGGAGTATATCATCCTCGAAATGGAATGATTTGGAAAAAATGCAAAAATCTTTTATTAGGAGACACCTTGGCATCAAGGCTACTACACCCTACTCTCTGCTACTTCTAGAGACAGGATGCTTACCCATAGAGTTACATGCTTTAAAGAAGGTACTCAGATACATTACAAAGGTCAAAGGCATGGATGCTGAAAGGCTGCTAAAGAGGGCATGGGGAGAAAGTCAAAAGCCCCAAAAGACAAACAAGCATAAGATTTTGGCATCTGGATGTGCACTAGATCTAAGAAATCGGTTCAGGAAGTGGGAGGTAGAGGAGTACTTGAACTACTCACCAAAGGAGGTAGATGAAGATGCTTTTCATCGTGACCTGCTGAATGCACTACACAAGAAATGGCAAACAGCTAAAAATAGAGATAAGTTCGAGTACTACTGCACATTTATCAACCCGCAATATTGGCCCACTTATACGGTAGAGGAGTCAGCCATGCAGCAGTACATTTGCACACCTATGGGAATGCATAAGCGGAGGGCTTTTGCTTCACTTCGCACCCGATCACACCAGCTGCAAATTGAAATAGGAGGATGGAAAGACATGCCAAGAGAGAGCAGAATATGCCAATTATGTGACCACGGTATGCCAAAAACAGAAGAACACATGGTAATGATATGCCCTTACTATGCACACATTAGGAAAAAGTTTAGCTCTCTTCTTGAGGGACATACCAGACTGGCTGATTTGCTACATAAGGCATCACCCTCAGCTTTAGGAACATTTGTATCTAAGCTTTTCAAGCATAGAAACTCACCTAGACATAAAGGTAGTTTCTCTTATTACCCTCCCCTTTGAGGGAGGAGTCTTTATGTATGTAAGGTTTTGTATTGTTTCAGGTCCCATAGGCCAATTTTTGGTCTTCAGAGGACGATAATATATTCTTCTTCTTCTTCTTCTCTCTCTCTCTCTCTCTCTCTCTCTCTCTCTCTCTCTCTCTCTCCCTCCCTCACACACACACACACACACCACCGAACCTACTTTGACATCTATGGGGGTGTGTGTGTGTGTGTGTGTTGTACTGAGTTAGACTGTATTTGTTAGGATGTTGATGATGTTAATGAGGACTATGATTATGGTGATATTGATGATGATGACATTGACTATGTCCTACACAGTTTTCTAGCATGGGTTAGGATGCTCATTTAGTAGCTCTACCCTTTTGGCTCATTGTATCAGGTTTCTATCAGTCTCACAAACCCATCCGTCTTCAGTACACTCTAATAATCTCTCTCTCTCTCTCTCTCTCTCTCTCTCTCTCTCTCTCTCTCTCTCTCTCTCTCTCTCTCTCTTACTCACACTCATCTATAAAGATCTTGTTGTCTGTATTATACTAAAAAGTTATATATTCTTATGGTTGCATTTCAAACATATACAATCTAAAGTCATAGACAGGCTCAAGTAAGAGTACCCCAACCCACCGGAATATGAGTTCGATACTCACTAAATGCTTAGACGCATGGGCAATGTACTCAAACATTGCAGATTAGATGCGCTAAGGGCGGGTATGTCAAAGCCATTGCATGTAGATAAGCTAGATTGGAAGAGGGCCAAGCTAGAGCTTAGAGACAATCTAGACAAGTGGGATGATTAGTAGAAGGCGGCAAGTGCACATATGTGGACCAAAGGTGCTTCACACCTCAAGAGGGCATTGAGGCATGGGTGGTAAGAATATGTGTACTATAACATACTTCTTTTGTAATTCTTAGTTTGGTTTAAATACACCTTTCCTTTCAAGATTGCAATGCCTCCTTCCTCAACTTGCTCGACTCAGTCCTCATCCATCCGATACTTTTCCTCCCAACTCTTAATCATGAGGGTTTTCTTGTCAAGTTGTAGGACTCTACTTTTATGCAAGCCCATATTGTATCCCACTGTTCCATTGGTGATGCGCTAACATCATTGACAAATGAAGATCTTGCAACCCAACTTGTGTCATAAGATTTTCAACGTACGATTCAACCTAAAGCAATGCATTAGATTCCCGTTTCATGATACTAATAAGCTCATTGTTTTGGGAATCTACTTCTAGCAAGCTCCTTGTGACCTCTATAGCCTTGGTCTTCAAATTTTGCAACCTATCAATTCTATTTACTATGCCCTCCAAGCTCTAGCAATTGCTCTCAATGACTAGCTTGCATTGAGCCGTTGTTAACATAGCACCAAGCTTAGCCAGCCAAACTTTCACTTGATGCCATCTTGTAGAAAAAACCTGCATGCAAAATTTTGCATATGGCAAGCCACAAGATCCATGTGTTGGTGCAATGTGAGGTGTATAGGTTTCTATTGAATGGGCATCACTTACGCTAGAGTGTCCTTCCTTTCCTACATTCCACCAATGCCAAATAAGGTGCCAAGTATCTAGCAATTCAACATTGAAAAGCATAGAACTACAATGAGGCCATGTGTTTAGATGGGTGCTCTTAAACATATTCCAATGGCCATCAAATTTATGAGAAGGACCTCATAGCATTAGGTAAGCATAGTCAAAGGAGACAACCAAAATCTTGGATCTAACCAACTTCCACACACCCTTCTTGTATACATAGGTCATGAAGAGGTAAAATGTGTCCTCTTAAGCAATGTGGCATCCAAGGCATCCCAATCACAACTCTAGATCTACTCCATATTACCTTGTGTAAAATCAACAACATCAAGAAATAAGATTTCTCTAAAATGTTGCAGCCCCAAAATTTTGAGAAACAAGGCTCACCACACCTCTAGTGAATACCTTCTCATTCATTTGTAATTTAAGTACTCAAAAGGTTCCCTCACATTTGATGAGTTCAAGTAGCTTTCTTTCGTTGATTCATTTAAATTCTTTGGAGGTAGTGAGAAGCTCACCTCCCATCTGGGACAAGGAATCATGGCCCCAAATCTAGCTTTTGTTCCTTATTAGAGTCGAATGACTTTAAAGTCTAGTCTTTGTTGTGTATTTCACTTCCACTTTGCTACCCTCTATTCCAATCTCTTTGGATTAGTGCATTTATCATTCATTCGCTAAAGAATCAAACATTTATCTATTTATCACTCCTCCTTGGTTTGAGTACAAAAATCCCCTCTAACTTAAGAGATTCTCCTATGTCCCTCATCACTCCACTTATTTCACACCTTTCTGGTCGCTAGCTTAAAAAATGTGCTCTATGTATTGTGGGCATTAGCCTCCACCCCAATTTGGGCCTAGTATTGAATGGAAAAAAATTGTGTCCAAGGACCTAAAGCAAGCACTCTGATGATATTGTGCTAGCACAAGGAAATGGATCATCCACACAATAAGATGACCACACAGATGGACTAATATGCCCATCTCAAATACCTTGAAGCCCCTTTGCAAGGCAAGAGAAGCATGCTAAGTGGCAAGGCAACTTGCATGCACACAACCTACATTCGACGCATGGCCTCTTCAACATAATAAATTTAAATATATGGGCCAATATTATCATATCTCCAATGCCTAGGGGGTCAAGGCAAGAGAGAGCAACCTACATGCCTATCAATACTTGTGTACATGCAACCCAAGATTTTACTTGATGCGCTTCTGTAGAAGCTTATAAAGAATTCTTCCACAATCCACATCAATAGTATATGTGACTCAAAAAAAGTGATGGAGACCAATTGTGCCAACCTCCTCATGCACTACTTCATTTTTACTTTAGTTTCAATATAGGAATCACCAATCATCCTTTAGACATATTTAGCTTGTTCATGAATTGGTAAACCCACATCTTATATTTCAAGGCCTTTGTAAAAACCTATTCGATTTGAGATATTTGTCCTCACTTTTTGAAATATTAATTAGTATACATGCAAGTTCTTTGATCTTAGCAATCATTAGTTGCTTTAGGCTTACAGGCCAATGCTTATATCAAGTTGCAAATCACCTAAATGCCCTAGTTTTATATATTGAAGAAATGTTGCATTCATTAACTTATTTATGCTTATCACTTTTTTAGTTCTCTTGCATTTCTACTGGTCTAAAGAGGCTTTTAATCAAATAATCCATGCATTTACTTCTTCAAAAAGGCTTTAAAATTCAAAGAAACTTTGCTCTAATCTTTGTTTTCATCTTTACATATAAGTCTACAACCTTCAAACTCAAATCCCTCTTTCTTTCTATTCAGAAGTCCAATATTGTGGTGATTCCAAAGCTCTCTCTCTACCTCCAACTCCATCTCCATCTCCATCTCCATCTCCATCTCCATCTCCATCTCCATCTCCATCTCCAGCTCCTTTCTATTCAGAAGTCCAATATTGTGGTGATTCCAAAGCTCTCTCTCCATCTCCATCTCCATCTCCATCTCCATCTCCATCTCCATCTCCAATTCCAACTCCATATATATATCATCTATTCTATATTTTGAGTATTATCAACTAAATCTAGTGTAATGGAGAAATTATGCATCATGTGTGTTTATAGTGGAGGTGTATGTCTTCATATGTGTACTAGACGTGTATACATACATGCACTACTGACAAATATAGTCATCTTCGCATGTATATTTGGGTGTATGCCCATAGTACGTACATTTATGTATATGTGCGTGCATGTGTATGTGTGTGTGCACGCCCATACTCATGCATAGTGTTCACTCACTCATGGAGAGATGCATGCACATCCGTGTGTAGATTTATGCATCTATACTTTACATAGTAAACAGGCGTGTGGTTTGCTCCAAGTCCCTTGTGATCTTTTAATTGGAAAATAACTGTCCTTACAATATATCGTAGGAAAGGATATAAAACATGACAAAGCATGCCCATTTTCATCCTTCTGGAGGACCAATATTACTCTCAAAACCTGGTGTTCTTCTTCAGCTCTAGGAAAAGAGTGAACATACAGTGCAAAGATTCCACGCGGCTTTTGTACCTGTCCAATGGATCAATATATATAAGGCAAAGCTCTTTATGGCTATACTTCATGGCAAATCAATGGAAACGATCTATCTGCAAAATGCTCAGTAACATCATACATGTATGTATCTGAACGTCCTATTGTTCTTGAGCATTATTTTAAAACTGCTCAAAGTTAAAACTTTCTTTGTATTGAGATATTTCTATGCTTACACAGGGATACCGAGGAATGAGCAACACATGTCCACGGATGTTGCCAAATCTACATCCAGTGTATTTGGAAGTTGTATTTCCACATGATCTCTATCTACTTCTATTGGGCACTCCTGAGAAAACTTGGCCATGGATATAATTAATTTATTGCAGACATGGTTGACAAACACATATTGTCAACTAAAATGTCATTGCAGGCAAGAATGTACCAAACTACGCATTTAAAGACTTCTGTGAAGAATGAGTTATCTGCAGCCATTAAAGATTAACACTGTATATCCAGCCTACTTATACACTAAACAAACTAAAATTCATTTAGTTATAAAAAAATCAGCAAAGATACTACTCTCATTATGCAATAAACAGGAAATGAGGCCAATCCTGGCATTGACCCATGTCAACATTGACAAATCACTGGGTGTTCCACCATTCAGGGGAAATGCACAAACCTTATTATATAGATAGAAAACACACAAAAGTGTGAGGAAACCATATGGGAGCCAGATTACTTGCAAATTCTACAAATAGCCTGTGTGGATGCATGTTCCATAAGATGTCCATTCCTATCAATGAGAAGCATTCAATGTGGCCTAGAGGTGGTCTGGCTCCACAGCAAATAGAAGGTGGAGGATGCACATTTTTGCAAGGGTTGGCCTGCATGTGTCTTAATGTATTCAGAGAGCTAGGTATTCAATGGAATGTGAGCTGGGTTCTCTGAAAACAGGCTGGTTGAGAGCCCGTTTCTCTCCCTTTGATTCTCCGACATTTAGTGCCACATGGATTGCTCATTTGTAAAAGCATTTACTCTCCAAAAAAAATGGCAGCTAGTTAGTACTGGTGAGCTACTTATAATATCGGTTAGCTAGTTATAACGGCTACCTAATATCGACTAGCTAGTTATAGTACAAGCTAGCTAGTTGTAGTACCGACTAGCCAATCTTAGTACCACCTATGCTGTACCCAATAAAAAATTTACCTCTGTGAGTTTCTCTATGTCTGGCATTGGCTTTGAATAGGTGACTGATGATGGCAGTTTTGTTCGATGCAGATCCTTCATGCTTTCAATCCAGGCATCTATCTTCCTGGGATTATTTTCAGGATCTTCTAGAGTTGCAACCTGAAGAATACACAAACAACTTTCAAACAAGGATACGAAACATATCTAAAACCAAATTAGTCACATTAATTATTTAACTTTGTTGATTATTTTGAGCTCATACATTGCAATAGTCCTGTTGCTGCTGGCTTCCAGTACACAGACAACACTTACATACACATCAATTTACAGAGCATTATTGACCTCAACAGGGTGATGACTGGATTGCATTGTTGCAGCCCTGAGCTGTAGAGATATCACACCTGGATCACTTTGGTAGGGACCACTTTCATCTAAAACCTGCAGGACAGAAAAGGGAAATATGTTGATGACACCCAAGCTCTGTTGGAAGAAGACTGTATGATCTAGGATTTTCATTCTAGATGTATGTAAGAAAAGAAGCCATGGATCTGCAGTCAGATCATCATTTAAGTGCAGAGAATCCAGTACGTACAATTTCCCTCTTCAAGTCAATAACTCGAAAGACTCACCCAAATGCATTGGTAATGGGACTTCCATATCTATATCTAATCTAAGCAGCATAAAAGAATCTGTGAGTTTGCTTTACATAGAGCGATCAGATAAAGAATCTTAAAACACAAGAAAACTGAAAATCCCAATTAATTAGATCTCAATGGGTATCAGATTTATACTTGTCAGAAGCATAGGGATACTGTAGTTAGTGTGCAAAGATGAAATTTAGTTTAATGCATAATAAACTCCTGGCCAAATGATTAAGAAGAATCTCACCTTTAGTCCAAGGTAGTCTGGTAGACCATCAGGACGAGGCACTTTAATGAACTCATCCACAGCACCGACTGCTGGTATGTAGTCTGGAATGAATGGCCTTAATAGTGTTCCTATTTCCACCTCTCGAGGTTTGTAACATCCTATAAATTGAAACAAACCCTTTATCTCCTCAGTTACCTGTTTTCAAAATCCAAAGTCTTAGCATTTTCAAAATATTAACAGATTTGTTTACCACCAGTCTAAATAGAACAGTCAACTGCAAGGAGGAAAATACACGGGTACATGACGCATCGTCTAGAAACAAGAACTAGAAAAGCATATCCAGCTTAAGTAGTGGAATAAAAAAATAAGCTTTTCATTTGACATCTCTCAAGAATCCCTTCAACAGTGAGGTGATGCTTGTTAGAACTGTTAGCTGCCACAGTGGGTAGATCACACTTTTATGTGCATATATAGCTACACAAAATTGCACCTAAATTTTATTTATGTATCTTTTAGTGAGGTTACAAGAGGATACTCTACACTAAGCCAGGTAACAGGATTGCGATCTAAACTGAAGTACAAGAATTCAAACCAATAAGAAAAATAGAAATCTAGCATTTAAAACTCACTCTCAGTCCTTCACAAAGAACAGCAGGGCTAACAAAGATCACTCTATCCGTGCATATTTATCTTCAAAACGAACTTCTCTTCAAAATACTGACAATTTAAAGTAAGCATGGAAAAGGTTGCTGAATTTTACGGTAACCTTATGTGGAACAAGAGGACTTACTCAGGGTCATTTTTCAAGAGATTAAGATATCAAAGCCCCTCCACTACTGCAAGAGTCATTCTGAAAGCACTAGTACCAATATTCGAGCACCACACATTGCAGTTAATCATAGAATTATGTGAGAAAGAAAGAGAGAAAGAAAGTTTATTAAAGTCTTCGGAACACTGATGGATCTATGAGACTGTGAAAATCCTGATACAACAAGCTGTGGTAGTGGAGCTACTAAACGAGTGTCCATACCAATGCAAAATGCAAAAATGCAGAATGGCACTACTAAGTCCTAAGTACACAATAGTCATGTCGATGGTCGACTGTATATCAATCTCAGCATCGTCATCAATATCATCATCATCATCGGCAGCAGCAAGATATCAGGATGGATGAGGCAGTGGAGGCATGGAGTCGGCAATAGAGTGTTGTCTGCCACTTAGAGATGCGGTCCTGGCACGTCTCCTGGTCGTAGCTCTGCGTCTGACCAGGGCTATTGTGACCCCCGTCGGTTGGGCTCCAACTCTAAACAAGGAGGCGATGTCCCCAAGTGTGATCTATGTGTCGACCCTCTATCTGAGCTGTCGGGTTATAGGCTCCGGGTCACGGTCATGTCGAGGCCTCGTCTCGTGGGGGTCCATGTGATCTAGCTGAAAGAACTCCATGATAGAGCTCTGAGAGGGATCAGCCGAGGAAGAAGTCTACTCCTGTCTCCGTGCTCAGAGTATCCTCACGGTGTCTAAGTGCCTCATGAATGAAACCTGCCAAACACCGTTGGTCTGGGTAGGAGAGGAAACATGCCAAAATCCCATAACTATCCCTAAAGAGGCAATGGAAACGCCCTCGGATCTCATAGTATACAAGACACCTGAAGATGAAATGCTCCTCTATCTCAACCTCCTGCATGTCACATAGTGTGCATATGCGCCTCTCCCTGGGTAGTCGCTCTGCTCTGCCGCTCTCGACGCGAAGTCTGTGTGAAGAGACCCCGAACTGCCCAAGAGAGATCCTCAGCGAGTGGGGTAGGTGAATCTGCGTGTATCCTGGTGGGTCAATGAAACCCTCCGCTGTGATATGTAAGAAGTGATCTCTGTAGAAGCTAAGCTTCACTGGGAGTTCACTCGGTCCCAACCAGGTCCGAAATGTGTGTAGCTCTAGTAGATCCTCACGGATAACCTGGTTGACCTCGTGTAATAAGAGAGGAGAAAACGGAGCATCCATGCTGTACTGGAAGGGAGGTAGTCTTTCCATGTGGAGCCCCAATCGCTCAAACCATCTCTCTATACGTGCATACCAGCACCTCTAGTCTCCTCCTATTGCAAGTGCCATAGAAGAGGATAGAGCTATCCATGGTAGCCTGCTATGCCCCGATGTATAATCCCCATATTCCCTAATTCGGTACAGATACGTGATGACATGAAATGCAACATCTAGCTGTAAAGGGGGTGACCCAAACTCAGCCTGAATGATCTGGTGAGAAACGGATAACTTACCACGAATCATCCGTGATAACATGAGAACTTGTAGCCGCTGCACACGGGTCCACTTTGTATCCGACAAGTTTGACCCCCAACAAGGGGCTGCCATACATCCCCGCTGGGCGAACCAAGGAGTCAAAAAGCAACCACTTGGTGCGTGGATCCTGAAAGTGCGAGCGGAAGCACTGCCTCTCTAGTCTGGCCAATGAAGCATACCCTCTACTCAAGCGTGCTTGCATTGCGGGTCTCATAGTGAAGCTGGGTCCGGAGAAGATAACCCCAAGATAAGTGTATGATGAAACTATCTCAACAGATGGCCTCGCAAATGTGAATTGCTCCTGGTGCATGATGGCTCGAGATGTATTGAAGATCATGACCTTGGTCTTACCCAAGTTGACCTTCAAATCATGAGACTCACAAAAGGACTATAGTGCGTCTAGGTGTCTCTGAAGCCCCTCTGCTGAGGAAGACAAGAGAGCCACGTCATCTGCATAGAGCAAAATCTGGATCAACATGCCCGCAAGAGAGCAACCTACACCCCCTTGTGTCTGCATCACTGTCTCAAGCTCGTCAATGTAGAGGCCAAACAAGGTAGGTAACAAAGGACACCCTTGTTTGACCCCGATGGTGCTCATAATCTCGTCTGTCCACCCAAACCCTGCCCGAATTCTGCCTGAAACTCTCTCGTAAAGTGCCATGACAGCCCAAATGATCTCCTCGTCATAACCCAAGTCATGTAGGTGCCGTATGAGGCGCGCTCTCGGAACCGTGTCAAATGCCTTGCGAAAATCCACAAAGCAACAATAAACCCTCTGCTTCCGTGATCTCGCCTCCTCGATGATACATCTGAGCGTGAGAATGTGGTCCATGGTTCCATGGTCACACCGGAATCCAGCCTGTCCTGCTACTCTAAGTCCTCGACACTCTGCAAGTCTGCTAACCTCGGAGTCAAGTACAGATGCATAAATCTTAGACATGACATGTCCAATCATAATGGTCTTGTAGTTCTCCGGGCTCATGGGATCCCCTGCCTTGTGGATGGGTGAGATGGTGTTAATGGTCCAAGTGTGTGGAAATCCCAAACAAACAGCTTCATTAAAAATCTAAGATCGGGGCTAGGAGGTCAATCCCATATGCAATAAACTCAGTGCATAGCCCCTCATGATCCTTCGCTTGGCCATTATGAAGTTTCATTACAGCATCCTTTACCCCTCCTCTAGTAAAGAGGGTGTAGGATGTGGGACGAGGCATGTGTGAGAGGTTAGGGACTGGCTGATTTGGATGTCATAAAGTGTGCGTGCATAATCAAACCAGATCTGAGTGTCAGTGAGTGGCGGAGGGGACCGTCCTTCTAAAAATCTCCGCTAGAAGTTCTTAGAGTTGTTACTAAACAAAATGTTCAGTAGCTCCTCGTTCCGACGAACGTTTCTTCCTCCGTACCAGTCTACAGTATTCACGTAGCGTATCTGGTGCGCTCGGAAGACTGTTTTTGGTTTCGATGTAGATATGATATCGAGGAAATAAGGAAATTTTACATTGATTGTAAACACAATTCTAGGCAGTATTTTACAGTTAGGGCACAAGGAGATACACATGCAATAAAATATAAGCAGTAATAAGATGATAACAAATGAGTAGAATGTTAGAATACATCCAAGGAAGGAGGTAGCGAGCTATTCACATCTCATAACCAAGGACTGGCAATTGCCATCCTCTTTGTATTTTCAATCATGTTATGTTAACTCTCATCACGAGCCTCTCGCAGATGAAAGCTTGGCCACGGTATTCCTCACAGATTCCTATATTCCTCACAGATTCCTATGCCAAGCCTTGCCCTCTGATATCGTTGAACCCATATGCTGTGGTTTCTTTGCTAACACTCTCAAGAGGGAGAAGAATGTCAGATAGAAGATAAATTGCACATTCTTGTCATACAGACCATTTAACTTTTAGCAAAGAACTAGAAAATACTTTTCTATTCTTGATCATCCACTTTCAAGAGATCTCCTATTCTTCACTGAAGTCCACTAAGAAAGAGCAATATGGTTGACGAGGCATCTATCTCTCATCAAGAAATTCCTTTGTCCTTCTGCACATCTTCTCATATCTAATTGCACACAAATCGAGGAGATCCATGACATGGGAGCTTGTCAATTGTGCAACATCCAAGAACCAGATGTGACCAGGATTTGAGGACTCGGTACTCCTCATCAGATCACCGGGTTTGCCCACATGTTGTTCCATGACTCTAGACAAGCACTCTTCCACATAGCTCCATGCCAACCGCCCTCTTGCTGCTGTTCTCTTCCCATGCCATTCTCCTTCCAAGTTTTTGTTTTCTTCCTTCTTTGGAGGCTTGGACTGTTCAAATTCGTTTTCACGCATGGTGATGCAAGCAACCAGTTGAAAAATCAGCTCGAAATACCAAAGAGTGAGCAGTGGCAGGGCATCATTGGCCTGACCCCATTCACAACAGTAATCTCAAAGAGTTTTGGATGAAGCTATTGGAGAAGAGATCACCATATCCAATCAAGGATCCCACCCTTTGAAAAGCTTGCCTGGATACACTCTAAGATGTCCTTAACCAACGTAGAGGTCATCCCTTGCCCCACCATATCCATGATCTTCATCATAGCCCATCTAAAAAAAGCAATCAAGAATCTCCAAAATGGAAAGACCAAGGATTAGATGGGTCTCCAAGTGAAACTCCTAACCCACCGGTGGGAGGTTACTTGCTCCAATCCTAGCCAAGTTATTCAATGAAGCTTTATGCACAAGCCTCACAACCTCTTGAACCACAAACACGATCATTCACAAGGCATGGAATCCCATGGATGCAAACAACTACCGGACTATCATGGTTGACCATCTGATGGCCAAGGTATATGGATTAGTTCTCAAGATACGCATTAGCGAGCATGCCAACAGCACAGGCTTGTACCGACGGGATATGCAGGTTTCAAATGGGATGGCTCACGCAAGACCACATGTTCACCTTAAGAGCCATCTAGTGGAGGCCAGATTCCAGAAACAGAGAGTATATTGCTGATTTGTAGACTTCCGGAAGGCATTTGACTCTATACCTCGTGAGGCCTTTGAAATTCACAATAAATAATCAACACATCAATTGAGAGTCTCAAACCCACGTGCCAAACTGGCTCTAGGATACATGTGATGGAAGAGAAAGCTCCACGTACCAAACTGGCTCTAGGATACATGTGATGGAAGAGAAAGCTCCACGTGCTGTGGGCAGCACGTGGGACTCCAAGAAATCAGGTGGTATTGGTAGAAGTGAGGAGTGTAGGCAGCGATCCAACGAAATGCTTCATCACAATTAAGGAAGGAAGTGGGGAAGGAGAGAAGGGAGATAAAATGCAGCACTAGGGACCACAGGGCTGGTCCCCCCCTGAGGTCCTTATTGCAATAGAAAACGTGTTTGTACAAGATGGCTCACAAGGGAGCAAGAGCTGAATATAAATCACTTCTCAAGAGAGCACAAAGGCTCTGAATTTATAGACTGGGGCAGGCAGCCAAAAAGCATATGCTGTCTAAAAGCTAACGCTTGCTTTCTGTAAAACTGAAGCTTTTTGGGCCAACCTAGCTTTCTCTATAAAGTTGCACTGCAACTTGCTTTTGCTCCCGTGGGTCCTCTTTTAAAGTTAGGCGCCACTAATCTTACATTTTTCCACTTAAAAAGTGGAAAATTTAGCACTCTCCAAGGTACAAACAATATCCAACTTGTAACCCATTACAGGTTAGCTAATGCATACATTCTAGTTCTTGGACTAGTCCTAGTTCCTCATGGGTGTCCCCACAGTGCTCACTAACCAATGTAAAACAAAGAAAAGCAAACTTGCTCTAGTTAACCAAAGTCAATTTCTTTGACCGAACCCCACCATGCAAAACAATGCACACACATTAATTCTTTGGTTGACCAAGGTCAACCCTCTTTGACCATGATTAAGGACTTTGACCAGCAATCAAAATACCATAATCGTAATCTTATCTTTCTGACTAGAGTCAAAATGCTTTGGTTGACTAAAACTCAACCCTTCTTTGTCGAAATCAAGTCTCTTTAACCGGAGTCAATACATTGACCAAATAAAAGAACTCTTTTACCATAGTCAAATAAAAGGTTAACTTTATTATTTACTTAGGATATTTACAACATGGTAACATCCCCTCGACTTCTAATCCGTTGACCTGAGGATATTTACAGCATGGTAACATCCCCTCGACTTCTAATCCGTTGACCTCAACTGAAAAAGCCTCGTAAAGATCCAAAACACATGTGTACACACAATGCATGCAACAATTACACCACACGCAACACATGCAAAACAAACTTTAAGACACCACACACAACACATGCACCATAAACACATCACATAGCCATAGCACACATTGATAGCATGCCCTCATGCAACACATGAATGATAGAGACAAAACACACAACCACACACGGGTTGCACACCAACATGATGCACTCGCATAACCCTTGGAATACATAGCACAAACCCGATGCATAGACTTATGACAAAAAAATCCATAGAAGACACTACAAAAGTGCACATGGGAGCACGTAGCCCGAACATGCAGCAATCCTACCCCCCCCCCCCCCCCCCCACACACACACACTTTCATTCTCTCAATTATACTAACACTTGTGAGTTTTTTAAAAAACCTCCCCACCTCGCCTCCCTAAGAGATACACACACACACACACAATATATGTTTATATATTTTTAGACTTGTAATATTATTTTCTTTATGTTATATCATGTCTTCATATGCCAAATAATTCTTGAACTTGACAAGGTACTTGTAAGTCACCCTGCCTTGGGGTACTTTGTGTACTATGGGATCTCCACCATGCAAAACAAGGCACACACATTAATTCTTTGGTTGACCAAGGTCAATATCCTCTTTGACTATGATTAAGGACTTCGACCAACAGTCCAAATACCATAATCATAATCTAATCTTTCTGACTAGAGTCAAAATGCTTTGGTTGACTAAAGTCAACCCTTCTTGGTCGAAACCTTAGATCCGGTGGGCTAGATCAAGAGTGACGCCTCGCCTCTAGCGGTCCCCGCTAAGGAGAGCTGAGATAGGCCACACCTCGATTGTGTGTGCTCTGGTCACTCTTCATGTCGCATGGGGTCTCTGTGTCCCTCGCTTGGCAACGCCATTGTCAGCTCTCTCTGTTGATCCATACTGCCCTCATCTCACCTAGCTCTACACCTCACTATGCACTGGATCTGACACAGATGCATAAAAGTTTGTGACACGTCCCTGAGCTCAATTGACCTTAGTGTCCTCTGGGATCGTCACCTCCTGTTGCTCTCTGATCTCTCGCAATATTGTCTCTTTGTGTCGTCGCCTCTCAATCAGATAAAGCCCAATGCAAACCTAGTCATGAAAGTGGATCAATCATGAGAGTGAACCAAAGGCATGCCCCTCTTGGAAGAGGTAGTGGTACCATCCCCAGATCTCATAGTAGACTGGAAAACAAAGATGATGCTCCTCTGTCTCGACCTCCCCCGCTATGCATAACCTGCAGATCCGCGTTGCTGCTTGGGTATGCCTGCAGCTCTCCTTGCCTCAATCCTCAACTGGGGGGACGAGACTTGCAGCTGTCCAATGGCAATCCTCAGTGCATGGGAGACTCTTCTGTCCTCGAGATACTAGAGCCTGATGATGATTCCATACTCTGATACTCTCAAGAAGTGGTCATGATAAAACTGGATCTTGGTGGGGAACTTCTGGTCCCCCCCAAGTCCGAGACGTATGAGTTGGAGGAGGTCTAACTGTATGATACGGTTAATCTCATCTCGTGGGATCAACTCGGGTGGTGCATCCATGTTGTACTGAAAGGGGGGAAGCCGGTCCATCTGGCTACCATGGCTAGCAAGCCATGTTCATATATGTGCATACTATACTGTATCTACTCCGCTCTCTGCTAGTCTCCTCGTGGGTGTCCCCACGGTGCTCACTAACCAATGCAAAACAAAGAAAAGCAAACTTGCTCTAGTTAACCAAAGTCAATTTCTTTGACCGAACCCCACCATGCAAAACAATGCACACATTAATTCTTTGGTTGACCAAGGTCAACCCTCTTTGACCATGATTAAGGACTTTGACCAGCAATCAAAATACCATAATCGTAATCTTATCTTTCTGACTAGAGTCAAAATGCTTTGGTTGACTAAAACTCAACCCTTCTTTGTCGAAATCAGGTCTCTCTAACCGGAGTCAATGCATTGACCAAATAAAAGAACTCTTTTACCATAGTCAAATAAAAGGTTAACTTTATTATTTACTTAGGATATTTACAACATGGTGACATCCCCTCGACTTCTAATCCGTTGACCTCAACTGAAAAAGCCTCCTTGTAAAGATCCAAAACACATGTGTACACACAATGCATGCAACAATTACACCACACGCAACACATGCAAAACAAACTTTAAGACACCACACACAACACATGCACCATAAACACATCACATAGCCATAGCACACATTGATAGCATGCCCTCGTGCAACACATGAATGATAGAGACAAAACACACAACCACACACGGGTTGCACACCAACATAATGCACTCGCATAACCCTTGGAATACATAGCACAAACCCGATGCATAGACCCATGACAAAAAAATCCATAGAAGACACTACAAAAGTGCACATAGGAGCACGTAGCCCGAACATGCAGCAATCCTACCCACCCACCCACCCCCCCCCCCCACACACACACACACACACACACACACTTTCATTCTCTCAATTATACTAACACTTGTGAGTTTTTTAAAAAACCTCCCCACCTCGGTCCCCTAAGAGATACACACACACACACACAATATATGTTTATATATTTTTAGACTTGTAATATTATTTTCTTTATGTTATATCATGTCTTCATATGCCAAATAATTCTTGAACTTGACAAGGTACTTGTAAGTCACCCTGCCTTGGGGTACTTTGTGTACTATGGGATCTCCACCATGCAAAACAAGGCACACACATTAATTCTTTGGTTGACCAAGGTCAATATCCTCTTTGACTATGATTAAGGACTTCGACCAACAGTCCAAATACCATAATCATAATCTAATCTTTCTGACTAGAGTCAAAATGCGTTGGTTGACTAAAGTCAACCCTTCTTGGTCGAAACCTTAGATCCGGGGGACTAGATCAAGAGTGATGCCTCGCCTGTAGCGGTCCCCGCTAAGGAGAGCTGAGATAGGCCACACCTCGATTGTGTGTGCTCTGGTCACTCTTCATGTCGCATGTGGTCTCTGTGTCCCTCGCTTGGCAATGCCATTGTCAGCTCTCTCTATTGATCCATACTACCCTCATCTCACCTAGCTTCTCCACCTCACTATGCACTGGATCTGACACAGATGCGTAAAAGTTTGTGACACGTCCCTGTGCTCAATTGACCTTAGTGTCCTCTGGGATGGTCACCTCATGTTGCTCTCTGATCTCTCGCAATATTGTCTCTTTGTGTCGTCGCCTCTCAATCAGATAAAGCCCAATGCAAACCTAGTCATGAAAGTGGATCAATCATGAGAGTGAATCAAAGGCGTGCCCCTCTTGAAAGAGGTAGTGGTACCATCCCCAAATCTCATAGTAGACTGGACAAACAAAGATGATGCTCCTCTGTCTCGACCTCCCCCACTATGCATAACCTGCAGATCCGCGTTGCTGCTTGGGTATGCCTGCAGCTCTCCTTGCCTCAATCCTCAGGTGGTGGGACAAAACTTGCAGCTGTCCAATGGCAATCCTCAGTGCATGCGAGACTCTTCTGTCCTCGAGATACTGGAGCCTGATGATGAATTCATACTCTGATACTCTCAAGAAGTGGTCATGATAAAACTGGATCTTGGTTGGGAACTTCTGGTCCCCCCCAAGTCCGAGACGTATGGAGTTGGAGGAGGTCTAACCGTATGATACGGTTAATCTCATCTCGTGGGATCAACTCGGGTGGTGCATCCATGTTGTACTGAAAGGGGGGAAGCCGGTCCATCTGGATACCATGGCTAGCAAGCCATGTTCATATATGTGCATACTATACTGTATCTACTCCGCTCTCTGCTAGTCTCGTCTAGATGACTCTAGTGCCAGCCTCTATAGTCTCCAATGGGGTAAGGCCCAAACTGTGTGGAGGAATGAGAGAGAGAGAGAGAGAGAGAGAGAGATGATATAATATGATTGTAGTAAAGTATATTGATACCCTTTAGGTATGGGATTGGTGACCACTATTAACTGATAGAGATCTTTTACATCCAATGAAAAGAAACCTTTACAAACTTGTGCTAACCGTAAGACTTTGCTGTGGTGCTCCAAGACTTCCTTTAGGTAGCTTCCAAGCTTTTGGCCTGGCTGTTCCAGCAGATTTTTCAGGTTACCCCTGCTGTCACTATTTTTTTCTCTAATGTATGCATAGGTTTAGCATTTTAGGAGCATGAGCTGCTCATCTTCTACCTCCCCTATGGGGCAGATTTTGCAGATTCTTTCCTCTCTGGATCTTGGGTCTTGCCCACCTGCCCCTCTCCACCACTAGATCATGTGTTTATTTTGCAGATTAAATGCCTTTTGAACAATCATATATCGTCCCCAAGATAATTCTGCATTTCATAACTGTCCATTGGATTGATTTGCTGCTTGTAAAACTACATTTTTGTTCCCATGTCCAGCCATAATTTTTGTAGCATTTTCTGTGTTACTAATTCTCTGATTTCACTTGAGTCTTCTGGTATATCCGCAGCCTTTATGCCTCATAGCTCCATCCATTTCTCCTCGTCTCTGCACTAGCCAGTGGTCTTTGCAGCCTCCATTGCTTTATGTGGTATCCGATGTGCATTCATCTTCCCAAGCTTGTTGAGGTACCCCATGTATTGGCATAATGCTTCTCCCTCCAATTGTACCATACCAGTCTCAGCCAGTAGTATGGGATAGGTCATTTGTGCCTTGACCCCCAATTCTCCTATGAGAAAGCATTTATGCACTATTTCTATTCTTTTCCAATATGCTCTAGAGAGCCCAGGTGCCCAAGCTAGGCATCCATAGAGGATCATTGTTTGCACAAGCATAGTGTATAAAAACTTTCTCATTTCCCAATTCCATAGTTTGAAAGCTGTAAAGAACTGTCAAACCTCCAGGATTCTTCTTTCCACGCATGCATTCCACTTGTATATTATCTACAAATTCCAGCCTGGGTATTTGTATGTGGTGACTATGTCCAAAGGCTGTCCTTCGAATGTAAAGTCCACTTGTTTATTTCGAGTCCCAATCACCATTACTTTGGTTTTCGCAATGTTGACTTGAATGCTTGATTGTTTGCAGAAATTACCCAATGCATCCAAGTGAGTTTGCATGTTCCTTTTATCTTTTGCAAAGAATACTACATGTAGGATCAATAGGCAAAAGAGAGAGAGAGCAAGGTACAAAGAGTCGATAGAGTCTACCGTCACGTCAACTAGGATAGTGAAAAAGAAAGAGTACAAAGTACTTGTACCTAGACCTAGGACTAAGTGTCCTAGGTGTTACATATGACTAAGTGTCCTATGTGGCCTAAAAGGCACTAACACTATAAGTGCCTATATTTATGCCTACAAGGCACATACCATGGCCTATCGGGCATCACTAGAACCACCAGAAGATGGCCTACAAACCCCCCTCCATGGGATGGGCTGAAATATTCTAGAAACGTCTCAGAATACCTTGTTCATCCAAAAGTATATAGCCACCTATGAATGTACAAGGGATGTCAGATCATGTAACAAAGGGAACCAAGTGTAAAGCCTGTCGGAAGACTTCGAACTTGGGACGAGGAAGTGCCTTTGTAAACATATCTGCTATGTTGTCCTCTATGGGAAGATAGGACAACTCTATGTCTCCTGCTGACAACCGCTCCCGAACATAATGATAGTGAGCTTCAATATGCTTGGTACGTGCATGAAACACTGGGTTACGCGCAATGGCCAAAGCACTCTGCTATCAGTGTAAACCATAGTGGAGGATGTCTGGCGTATACCAAGATCTGTAAGTAACTGTCGAAGCCAAACACACTTACTGTAGCGGTGAAAGCTGCCCTGTACTCAGCCTCACAGCTAGATGTGGCAACTGTTGGTTGCTTCTTGCTAAGCCAAGAGATACATGAATTGCCAAGCAAAAAACAATTGCCGGTATGTGACACTCTGGTGTCGGAACATCCTGCCCAGTCACTATCCGTGTAAGCATGCATGGTAAGTGAACCCTGATCACCATAGAAGAGGGCTAAATCCTGAGTGCCTCTGAGATATCTGAAGACTCTCTTCACTGCCTACCAATGCTGTGAACTGGGCATGTGCATGAATCTGCTAAGCTAAGATACTGCATACTATAAGTCAGGTCTGGTGTGACATAAATAAATAAGGCATCCAACAGCTTGCTGATAAAGAGTGAGATCACATGGTGGGCTCCCATCATGAGCTGAGAATTTGAAGCCAGGGTCCACTGGAGTAGAGATTGGCTTGCAATCCTCAAACTGAAAACAATCAAGGAGCTGTCCAATATACTTGGACTGAGACATCATGATACCCCCCTCAACATGAGTAAACTGAATGCCCAAATAATAGTGGAGCTGTCCCATGTCTGACATTTCAAAAACCTGCTGCAAATCAGCCTTGAAAGCTGCAATTTGCTGAGTATCTGGGCCCGTGATGAGCATATCATCCACATTGCACTAAAAAATCAAATCCACTCCCGCGGACATAAAGAGTGAGTTCTGTTGAAAAGGAAATCGATGCATCTTACCCAAAAGACAACCCTCACACACATGTTTGGAAACTGTGTGAGTTTGAGGTACATCATTTGCCATCTGCTGTGAATGTAGCTTTGCAAGAGCTCTATAATTGAGATGACCCATTCTCTCATGCCAAAGATGAGTTTCAGCAAGCTGTGAATCTGAAATTGCAAATGCTTCAATAGAAAGTGCAGCTGAGTGGTGATCAAGGTGATAAAGCCCCTTTTGCAAAGTGCCAGTGAGAACTATGGCATTGTCATCACGAAGATCATAAATTAGGCATCTGTAGCCATCAAAAATAACTCTGAAACCTGAAGTGGCAATTGCTGAAATTGAAAGACTTCAATTCCAAGCACAAAAAGAACATTTGTCAGAGTGACAGGATGGCTTGAAATGGATGTGAGCTGCACATCTCCAATTCCTTTTACAGCATATGAAGCATTATTAGCACATGTGGCAGCTCCCCCTCGAGGTGCATCAGCTAAAGAATGAAACAACTGTCTGCAAGATGTGACATGCTTGGAAGCACCACTATCAAAGTACCAGGACTGAGCATCATTAGCAGTAAAGAATGCATCAGCTTTGGAGGGATCAAATGAGCAATGGACAGCCCATGCCCAATCATCCTGAAGAGCATGTGCATGTGAAGCATCTGCTGGCTCATGGGATTCAATAGCATGTGAGGCATTAACTGTCAATCCTACTTTCTTTTTCTCTGAAGCAATCCGCTTCCTGCATTCTAAAATGTCATGTCCAGGCTTGCGACAATAGTTGCATATTTTCTTCTTTGACTTATCTGCTGTATTTTTAGATGCATGGGAGGAATTGCAGCTACTATGCGCAGATTTTGGCTTACCCATAGGCTTGGAAGCCTTGCCTCTTCCTGTCTGCCGTGAAGCAAGTGCATGATCAGGAATAATGGCTTGTCTATTAGCTCTACTTTGCTCTTCCTGCAAAAGCAAAGTAACTAGCTGATCAAAAGAATAGTGGTCTGGATTACCCATGGCCACTAATCGAAGGGTTGTAGCAAACCCTTGATATGTATCTGGCAGTCCATTCAATGTGGTACTGACAAGTTGTGAAGTTGGCACCACCTCATCAATGTTGGCAAGTTGTTCCATGAGGTCCTTGACCTTTGTCAGGTATGCATCCATAGAATCACTTCATTCATACTGACTTCCTGCAATTGCCTTCTCAAATATGCAACACGTGCCTCATTGCGAATCTGATAGAGAGAAGCCAACTTGTCCCAAGCATCCTTTGCTGCTCTGCAAGACCGAATGTGTGGAATAATGATTCTCTTGCATGATAAGGCAATACATGAATGTGCATTTGCATCTCTTGCATCCCATCTTGACTGTTCCTGAGTTGGAAGAGCAGCAGCAGGAGTGCTAGAAGATGAGGCATCAGGAGGAGTACCCCCTACAGAGGGACCAGCAGTAGAGGCAACCACTGTAGCATTGGCTGGCCTCATATCAACCCCAGAAACAATATTCCACAAATGCTTTGCAACAAGAATATGTTTCATGAGATAAGACCACATCGGATAGTTGGTGCCATCCAACTTATCATCTTCACGAAGAACGCCAAATAGATCTTGATTGTTCGCAGCCATAGCGAATGTGATACCCTGAAAGAGACCTGAAAACCCAAAAGCCTCAAGGCTATCACTGCAAAGAGCTGGCTGTCCAAAAATGACAGCAAATATCTACAAATTTCCAACCCAAATCAAAGGGCAAACGCAGATCTGACCCAAATGTGACTGTGGCAGGCAATGTTCACTGCAAAAACAGAAAATCTGGCAAAAGCCCCAAATTTAATGAGGGCAAATAGGCCAAAAAGAGGGCGAATGCAGAAAAGCCCCAAATTTTGCTGAGATTTTGGAAATGTGACCCAATGTGTGAGAATCTGACTCAATGTCCTGCAAAAGTGACTCAATGTCCTGCAATCTGACCCAAAAGTACTACAAACAAACAAGAGATTGCAGCCCCAAATCCCAAAGTCCCAATGTTCTTGCAAGAAATTGCAACCAAAGAAGGTGAAAAGAACTGAAAGCCCCAAAAACTGCCAATGTCCGGATTCACAGCCAATGCCAGCTAGTACGGATTCTGGCAACAGTTTCACACGTGTGAAACTGTACGGAATACCTGGAGCAGATACAAGCTGTACGGATTTGTTACGTTGTACATATATGGTACGTTGTACGGAGCATTGTACGGTGAATGTACGGAATCAGGTACGATGCCTGTACGGAAGTAGGTACTGAACATGTGCTGTGCCTATATGGAGTTCAGGTACGACTGTACGGCAATGCAAGTATGCTGGATGAAAAGTACGAAATCCAATGTACAAAAGCAAGTACAAGGTAAGGGTACCACACAGTATGATGTACGGCGACGCAAGTACTGAATGCAGTACGGAACATGCACTAGACCTTCAGCACGTCTGTACGGAGAGATGTACGGCACAGTACAGAACGGAGTACAAAGCTGGCACAGTACGGTCGCCCTATGTGCAGGTAGAGTACGGGCTGTACGGCTGTACGGCTAAGTAAGTACGGAGCAGGCTGTAGGTACGGTTGTCCATACCGTACAACTGTACGGATGAAGGGACAATGAAGTTGAAGGGAGCTTATGTGAGTCCAGGTGCAGGAGAAGACGAGTCAAGCCTGGCTCTGATACCACTGTAAGATCAATAGGCAAAAGAGAGAGAGAGCACGGTACAAAGAGTCGATAGAGTCTGCCGTCACGTCAACTAGGATAAGAGTACAAAGTACTTGTACCTAGACCTAGGACTAAGTGTCCTAGGTGTTACATAGGACTAAGTGTCCTATGTGGCGTAAAAGGCACTAACACTATAAGTGCCTATATTTATGCCTACAAGGCACATACCATGGCCTATAGGGCATCACTAGAACCACCAGAAGATGGCCTACACTACATAATCCGAGTAGATGAGCACTAGGAAGGCATACCTTGCAACTTGAATACCTTCTCTAATGTATGTTCTCATCCAATCTTCCAGTTCATCTATGAAGAGACTGAAGAGAGTCCACGACAGGGGACAACCTGGCTTGAACCCTATATATCATTGCTTATGATGGCATTTTCCCTAGAACAGGATCCATCTAACAGTGGCTGTGCTAGCCCGGCCTGTACCTTCTCATATAATTGGTATGTGGTTTCTCTGAGTTCCAAAGGGACCTTGGAGCCTTTCTAGTCTCCCATAATTTTTTTCTTGGTACTGTGTCGAGAAGGCTTTCTTGAAGTCTACAAAAAGCAACAATAGACAGCCCCTTTCTTGTTCTTTGCTCCCTCTGTTGCCGCTCTTATGGCGACTAGATGATCCACTGTCGAGTGCTGGGGATGGAATCCTGCCTGAGATGGTGCGCTTCCTTGTGCCTCACCCATTAGCTGATTTTTTGCTCAAGGATAGTTCCATATAATTGGGCCATTAGACTACTCACCATGATGGTTCTATAGTTTTTTGCCACCTTATTATCCCTTCCTTTGTGGATTGGCACAGTCCTGTTAAGTTGCCATTCTATTGCATTCCTGGTTGTACTAGTGGTTGCAAGGCATGCCTTTGCTCCTCCCCTTAAGGAATTCATGGGCTGTGTTATGCAGTATTTCTGTTATGCATCTAGGCATTGTTTGGCATGTAGAAGGCATTTGACATCGTGATACTTCTGTTTCTATTTTATGGTCATCGATGTGAGCTTTTTATAATCCATTCTCAGTCTAGGCTGTGCAGTATTTTTATGTTTTTATGCAGCGGACTTTGTTCCTTTGAGGCCCAATGATATTGCCTTGTAGTTGGACTCCAGAATCTCCTCATTCTTGAGGTAATTCAATGTAGTGTTGCACCTTGGCTTATTATCACTTAGTCAATTACGCTTGATCCGTGAGGGGTGTTGCATGTATAACCTCATGTGTCTTTGAAAAATGATGTGCCATTGCATATTTACAGCACAAAAAGCAACCACATAGGGTGAGGATTTGTCTCCCAATGTAGGTGACCTCCCCCGTGTCTCTTGATGAGAGAACATGGGATGAGACAAATCTGCCTGCAAGTAGACGAACTGCAAATCTGCAAATGTCTGTCCACCAAAACTCTGACCAACGTCAAATTCAAAGACAAATGTCTACTCAAATCTGCTTAAATATACCTAAAAGTAACATGCCCAACGCACTGGGACCAATGCACAACAAGAGTGCCAAAACTTAAAAGCCCCAAATGTGACCCAAAATTTTGGGAAAAGAGGGCAAAATCTGTCCACGCAATAATTTGAACCAAATGTGCAAGAAATTAGGCAAAAGCCATAATTTCAAAGAAAAGACCCAAAATTTTCGTAAATACCTGAGTCAAAAAGAGGGCAAATGCTCCCAATGCCAAATATCACTGCAATAGACTGCAAATGTACCAGAAGCCCCAAATTTTGTGCCAGATCTGATAGTCCCAAAGTCAATTCAGTTGACTACCTTGCAAATGCAAGCTCCAAACAGAAAAACTAGAGCCTACAGCAGAGAAAACCAACTGAAACGGAGCAAAACTGGCAGAAACTGGCACAGATGGATGTGTAACAGTACAGACAGAGTAGGGAGCAAAAAATCACAATTCTGGCCTAAATCTGTACAGTTGTACGGACATGCCATACGGAGAAGAAATAGGTCGCGATTATGCAGCAGGTGTTTATGCCTGTCCAAACAAATTTTCAGCAAGCTTTGGCGATGAAATCAGCAAAAAAACGAGTGTTTTACAGCTCCAAAAGTAAGTACAAATCTGTCCAAAGCGTCCCAGCAGTCAATGAACCAAGAACAGTCAGTGCAAATGCTGGCTGAAGATCTGGAGCAGGCTGGAATGCAGGTCAAGTTCAAAAACGAGCTGAGAAACAGGTCAAAATGCTGGCTGGAAGCTGCGCCGAGCTGAATAGGAGCACAAGGAGAGTAGGTAGGAAGGTAGAACACTGCTCTGATACCACTATTGGATGTGGGGGGAGCAATGGAAGGAAGCTGGAATGCAAGGAGGGGACAAGCTGAAGGAATTAAAGTGTACTTGCAAATGGATAATGAGAAAGTACAAGAGATGGCCAACCAAAGTCAACTTCGGACTAAAATGTCCCAAGTGTACTAGGACAGAGTGTCCTAACTAGCCTACAAGGCCATACCAAGGCTAAGTGTCACTATTTGCATGTGTGAGGTATTCATTAATGAAGGCCCGAGTGCTCTCAAGCTCGCTCATTTTGTTAAGATTTGTTGTCACACAAATGCATCCTTGAACTTGACAATTAGAGCCTTCTCCCTTGTCTCATCCTTTCCGACCCTTCTTGCATTCTCAATCTAATTTGTATCTCAAGATGAAAGGAGTCTACCATCCATATCATGTGAATCCTTTCCATTCCCAAGACCCTGTCTTTGACACTAAGTGGAAGAAAGTCGAGGGGAAAATGAATCAACCCCTATCCCTCAATCTCTAAGTCTAAATATAGTGTGTGGGACAGTGTATGAACCTTAGCAGAAGGGGGAATGCAATCAATCCCTATTGATCCAAGTGTGGGTAGCATCCTGGGACCACTCACCACCTAAGATTAGTCGTGAGAGCTATCTAGGATCCTCCTTTGAATTTTGTAAAAGAAAGGTCATTCTCATGTTTTGGCATTCAAAACCTTTATATGTACTTCTTTCACAACATCATTATATAGCTTCATGCTAAGACCTTGCGAGTGGGTAATAGGGGAACTTGAAGAGCACCACGTTGCAGATTGTGTCTCCTCCTCTCCCAACCTCTACCTTCTCTCTTTTCCTCTCTCTTTAATGACTCCCCCTATTCTGTATTGTAACGCTACTCTCAACCTTGACACTATCTGCTTCCATCCATTACTGATGATCTTAGTTTTTGTAATACCCTGGTAAAACCTTGGCATGCCCTCCCCGTCCTCTTTGCTTCCATCAATGGGCTTGGTGATGGTCTTGATCCTTGCCACACCTTGCTAATTGTTCTAGGTATGTGGCTGGAATTTGCAATGCTTGTACCCTCCTTTGGGCTCACTCTTTCCACATACATTCTGGCTAAATATCACATCAGAGGTTCAGTGTGCACTCTCTTTCTCTCTCTCTCCCCCCCCCTTGACGGGGATGGTCATAGTTTTGTCCGTCCAATCTGCTGTGTGTGTCTACCATTGGTCATCTGTCGTGCATGTCTATTGCTGTCACTGGCGTCTTTCCAGCCTGCTAGTGCCTCTATCCTAGGCTTTCTTGCTTGGAGCTCTCTGCCCCTGCCCATTCACCGTCACTCCCCCATTCGTTCATTCTTTGTCAGCCCACATTCGGGCTCGTCTTCAACTTGAAACGCCTCACTCCCTAATTGACGAATCTCTCAGATGGGTTACAACGGGGTGGTGATTGTTACAGTAGACTATCCACCAATTGTATATACCTAGATGAATCCAGGAACATTCCCAAACTCATCTAGGTAGACTATCCACCAATTGTTAGTGCTTCAACTATGTAGGCAACTAAGGCTATCCGCCAGTTGTAAGTGCTTCAACTATATAGGCAACGATATAGCCCACATTGGGATTTGTCTTCAACTTGAAACACCTCGGCCTCCCTGATTGATGAATCTCTCAGATGGGTTAACGATTGGGTGGTGATTCTTACGGTAGACTATCCGCCAGTTGTAAGTGCTTCAACTATAGGCAACCAAGGTTAACGATTGGGTAGTGATTGTTATGGTAGACTATCCGCCAGTTGTAAGTGCATCAACTATGTAGGCATCTACGGCAGCCAATGAAGAGGATCGACTGAAAAACAAGCTCCAAAGAATAGAAAAAGAAGAGAAAACGATGGGGCTTTTCATTGCATCCACCTTCATTGATCAGCAAAGCAACCCACAACAAAAGGAAATTCAAAAGGAAGAAGACCGGATGGTGATTGTTATGGTAGACTATCCACCAGTTGTAATTGCTTCAACTATGTAGGCATCTAAGGCAGCCAATAGATGATCGACAGAAAAGCAAGCTCCAAAGAATAGACAAAGAAGAGAAAGGGGCTTTTCATCGCATGTACCTTCATTGATTGGCAAAGCAACCCACAACAAAAAGAAATTCAAAAGGAAGAAGAATAGAGACATGATAATATTCCATCAATGAATTTGGATGGAATCAGACGGAAATTGTGGATTGTTGTGGCTGATCTTAGCATTGGCATGCAAAACTTTAAGAAACAGCAAGGTACCTCATCGTTTTGGATATATTTTGCACATTTTGGGGACTCTATATTTGGGATTGCAGGGATGGCAACAAGTGCCAAAGGGGGGGGGGGGGGGCATGAAGACCTTGGAAGAAGTTTTCAAGAAGCTCCCCTTCCCTTCCCCTCCGATGACAAGGTTAAAGAGGTACAGGACTCCAGCACCAAGATGAAAGAATGCTTGGCCATATGCATACAAATAATGGACAATCAGGAGGACACATTAAATGCAGCTAAAAAGGAGTTTGAAATGAAATACAATGTTCTGCTCGAAATAATATACAGCTTATGGATTACATGGAAGGAATGCCAAGATTCCTCCAACACTTCAGCTCTTGGGCCAGGAAACTTGCAGACTCCAATACCTGTTCACCGTGTGATGACTCAAAGTCAGGTTGGAGATGCAAAACCAAAAGAAGAAACTCCTCCAACTGCCTCCAAGAGGAGGAAGCTAAGAGTGTGTGAACCTTCGCTCTAACTCTTTCTGTGTCTGGGACCGTTGGCTGTAGTAAAACGTGCAGCTGCATTGTGTAACCTCGCACCTGCTACGTCTTCTCATGGCGCTGCTGATTGTGCCCTTAGCCTCAGCTTCAGCCCTTCAACAGGTACTTCAACAGCTCCTCTTCTTTTTCCCTCTTTTGTCTGACGTGCTCTTGATGATTGTGTTTATTGCAGGATGGCTCCATTTATTTGGTTCAAATTGATGGTGATAGTAGATACTGCTTGCATGAAGAAGGCTACCCCTTTTCTGAAGTCATAGGCAAAAGGGACTGGGCATTAGAAAATCCAATGAGAAAGATAAGAGGAATGGACTGTGCAGACGCCTTTAAGGAGGCCTCCTTTGCGTTTCTTCCTATCAATTGCGTATGCCTATGCTCCCTCTATGTCACTAACACCGTGTAAGCTCAAAAGCATGTCTTCTTCTCAACCCAATTGTCAGGATGTCCAGCCTCTCATGCATACCTGCACACGTCCCTCACCAGGCTTTGCTAGTGAGCACCCACATTATGCATGATACGGATAAACGATGGCTTGATACCAAGGTTGAGGATCTTTGCAAAGACAAGGGTGTAAGGATGATGATGATGATCCCTTCAAAGTGCTGAAATCAGGTCTGAAAATCTGGAGATAGCAGCAGTTTCAACTTCTAAAATATTTTCAATGAATGTTAAAATCATGTTCCAAAGTTCGTTTAGATTCACGTTTCAAAACAAGCTTTCCAACTCACGATTAAATGCAATTCTAACTATAAAGAAGTTTCTTCAAACCGGAGATATGATAATCTGCAAAGGTTTGGAACACGGAAGCTTACATCAAGTTCACTAATGTCAGATGATGTGTTCTCTAATCCGCAGGGAATTTTAGCAGCTCTTTCAGAAATTCCTAAAAGTTCTGAAGATGCTGGAGTTTCTTCATCTGAGGAGTCGATCGAAGTTGATTTTAGGAAGTCCTTGTCGCTCATCGTGTTCTTAAGGCCAGGCTTCAAGAACATCGTATAATCTCTGTTTTGAAAGATTAAACAGGTGTGAGAGTGATAATTGGAAAGGAAAAAGGTACAGTGCAATAAAACTAACATGAAATGCCTAGACAGCATTGTATTTTAGAAAGATATTACAAAGCAGAGAATACAAGGTGAAATAAAGCAATATGACATTGGGATTCAAGCCTTTAGATACGTCGATGTGGTACAGGTTTTGTCTGTCCGACCCTGGATACAACCACATAATAGCACAAATATGGAAGAAGCAACTGATAAGCCTACATGCAACCAACAAGTAGCTACAAAGAAAGGGGCAGGTACCTCGAGGGGAGTTTGTCCAAATGAGTAGGAAACTTCTTGCCATTCATCAAGCAATGTGAGAGTTAGGGTCTTTACACTCCAGTATAACCCAAATTGTTGGCACGGCAATTTGGAATGTGCGCACTCCGGTTACACACCAGTTGCCCATCAAAAAATTCAATGCCCACCCCTTTACACACCGAGGTTTTGTAATTTTAAAAAAAATATGCAGGACCTTGAAAACTGTGGTGATTGGCAGATTTGAAGGGTGCCCATCTCTGGGGAGCCAAGCTTGGCTACCCCTTGGAGAGCACATGACTTGGAATCCACGTAGGACTGGAAGGTTTGGTCATGGGCAATGTGTGTGTAATAAGGTGCCCACCCATTGTGGAAAAACTTGCATCCTGTTGGTTCAAATGGCTGCCCAATGGTGGGCGCCTCTCAGTGTGTAAACAGCCTTAATCCCACCACTAGGAATTGTTAACTCAATTGTTGTTTCAATTTCCAGCACTTCCTTTCCCGTTCCTTGGATATCACAAATATAAGGTTATGCTTGCCAAAAATTTGAAGACAACTCTCATTCCTTTCTACCGCTTTGCCCCGGTCTTTATCTTGGAATTCTATTATTATAGCTCCATGAGAAGAGAATCTTTAAATGTACAATTTATTGACAAAACTAGGTTGGAAGAGAGGAGGAGGAGGAGGAGGAGGAGATAGACACCACAAGTCCAAGATCTCTATACACAATATACATTTTCCTTATTGGACATGCCTAGGGTTATAATGTTATATAGCTAGGAGAGCTCGAATCTCCAAGTTCCCTTCACACACATCCTGTATATTTAGGGACACTTCCCTTCATAAAATTACTTTGTATACTAAATGAAAATTTCATCCTCAAAACCCCACCCCGCCTTAAAATTACACTTGCAAGATGAGGTGGAGCACAAAAGAAAAAAATTGTGTCAAGAACAAAAACTTTTAGGCTTTGATGATGCTATGGGCATGGCTACAATGAACTAGAACAAAACTAGAAAACCTTGGAGCAACATATCCGTTACTTCCCCTTGTAAGATGCAAGACATTTTGGTAGGTGTGTTGAATCAATTTTGGAAGTAGGAAAACTTGTCAAGCTCAATGGTGGGGCAATAAACCAACTCAACTTCTTTAGAAAGTATCTCTTCATGAATGAAGTGATGATACACTTCAATATCTTTGGTGCAAGCATGAGAAATATGGTCCCTAGTAAGTAAATGCTCCTCATGTTGTTTGAATATATGGGAGTTGGATTCCCATCACACAAGTTTGATTGAGACAAGAGCCTTTGAACCATATAGTTTTTGAAGCTGTATTTATTGTAGCATCACACCATTTGATAGAAGGGTGAATTAAATTATATGGCTATGGAAACCACTATTCTTACCATTGTCATTTTGGCAATGGGTCCAAATGTCTCATCATAACTAGTTCATACTCTTCTGAGTGTCATTTGGTAACAATTTGGGCTTTGTACCATTTGAACTAATCTTAACTTTGTAGACCCACTTGTGTCCAATATTGTGGTTGTCATCGGGCAACTCTTCAAGAGTTCATGATGGCTGGATATTTTTCATCCATGGCTGCTTGCCATTCTAGATGTTGTGTGGCTTCTTGATAAGTTGTTGGCTCATCAATTTCCATCACTTTGGCAATAAAGGAATAATTGTTTTATAAGTGCATCTATTCAAGACATTCTTCACGTGCATATTTTTTGAGGTATGTAGAGAAGAACTCTATACAAAGTTTGTGTCAACTTCAACAATCTACATACTAGCTTTGTCTTTCCTCTGACTAGTTGCATAGATCTGAACTTAATTCAGTGGAGCATGAGCTAAGGGGGAGGTGACACTTGGTATGCAATGTAGTTTGGAGGTAAGTTGGTTAGATCCCTAGATTCTGATGTGGTTTTTGATGTGCACTTGGAGCGAGTCAAAGTTGTGGATTTGTTGAGTAGTGTTGTTTTGCTACTTTGTAGAGCCTCATCCAAAGGATGTCCATCTTGGTACTTCATGTCGTTGTCCTTTTGTCGTGGTCGCCATAAAGTTTCTTCAATAAGTAATAGTGGATTGTAGCAAATAGCCATTCAAAATATCTTCCCTTTTTTGACAATAAGTAATGCCATCAAAATTTTAGGTTGCTGCTAAAGGTTGGAGATATTTCAAAGCTCCATGAGTGAACAATAGAGTCTCATTCAAAAAAATCTCTGAATCTTCGTGAAAACGTCACCCTCTTTTTTCTAGCTTTCTATAAATGGAGGGATTTTAACAAATGAGTGGAGAAGTACTTTTGGAGTACCATTGGGGAGTGCTTTTGAAGGTGATCCCTCTTGTCTTTGGTATTCTTGAGCTATTGAGTCTTTTTAGTAGTTCCTTTGGGAATGGGAATGGGATTGTTGTTTGCTGTGCAAATTTCCCTCACCCCCTTTCTTCATTGTGTGGGTTTTGTGTCTTGGCTCTCACTTACTTGGCCTCAAGTCTTTTACGAGAATTAGGACTCTCGAGATCCACCCAACTCATACCTTGTCTCTTTAGTAAAGATTATACACACTCTCATTGCTATTTCATCTAGGATATAGGGCTCTATTAGGTCAACTTCGACCAAGAGGATGGCTTTGGCAATTGGTCAAAAATCAATATTGCCTCAAATTGCTAGATTAGTGCTAGGCATACTTTCCTAAAGTTACAAAGCGTTCATCATGATCATGGTAGTAGGACAAGGGTCAGCACTAATTATTTTTTGTAGGGTAAACTTAGGAGAAGGAACATGACGAATTTGGAGACAAGGAGATATTTGGAGCATTCCTTTTGATATCACATATCACGAATCAACCATACAAACCTTGAAAACTTCAAGTCATTCAACTTGAGCCACTATTGGACCTCTTTTGAGATATTTTTGATGCTAGATCCTCCATCAACAAGGACTCTTTCCACCTTGTGGTTTTGAACCTTCACAATGATCAAGGGCACTTCTTTATCCTAGATCTCTATTTCAATCACTTCCACTATGGTGATCAACATGTCTGTCATGGGTGGCTTGCTGGTTGGGGGAATTCAAAAGAACTTTATGTAATGGGGAGCAGGTAATTGACTTAGGGAAATCATTACATTCAATTCCTATAATTTCTCCCAGCCTATATTGATTATATTATGCTCTACTGGAATGCCTTCCACCTCATCATTGCTTGCAAGCTTTTTGTTTCTTCACCTAGATGGACGTTGGCTCCTTCATGCTCCCATTTATTATATGAGTGTGTTGAGTGCATTTTGGTTCTCTTAGCTCTACAAGAGGCTCCTTTTGCTTTAGTGCTTGGCTAATTTCCTTCACCATCTTCTTTTCTTCTTTCTATCAAATCCTTAGTTTGCTTGTCTTTTATTGATTTTTTGGTCCTATTTCTCTTCTAACCTTGTGAAGAGATTCATTTCTACTTCTACAACACCTCTCTTACAATTTATGCATGATCATCTTGGTCACATGCTCTTACAGCATGTCAAGTTGCCTCTTCCACAATCTACAATTGCTCTAGTAGTGAACTTCCTTCGCGTAGCAGAAATATGTTATATTGGTGTTCTTTGGTTTGTTCCTTAATATGGCTTTCTACCCTCCATTTCTGCTTACAAGACCTCTATGGTCCTCTTGCTTTCATTGAACTAGCATTCTTCACTCGTGTGCCTAAAATGATTGCACATATTTCAATATTGTCATGATGAATAATACTCATTCGCTATATGGCCATCCACTTTGCACACGTGGCACTATACTACTATTTTTGGAGTCCCTCATATTCCCATTTCTCAAGTTAGAAGCTTTTTCAGCTCCTTTTTTCTATCTTGGTGTCTTTTTTCACAATCACATCATCATCTTCTTCTCCACGGTCCACATCATGGAAGATAGCTTTTTCTTTTTTTGGGGGCTCAATGATGACCCCCTTCTTGATTGCAATTTCCTTGTGAAGCAATTTAATACATTCTTGTCAAATTTTTAATATACATGTTGTGTAGCTCTATACCATTGGTGAGGCTACTTAGCAACCACCAACATGATGCCATTTCATCTTGAGCATTGGTCAATTGATTGGTCATGTCATAAATTGGTACACCAATTCTTTGGATTTTTGCTTGATTCCATTGAGTTTCAATATCACATCCTCTTTTCTAAACTCATGTTGAAACCTCTTCAAGATGGCTCCCCTCAATTGTATCCATATTATGAAATGAACATCTTGATATTGGTTAAACCACTCAATGGCTTTATCTCTGACTATGGTGGGGAAGTACATCAAGTACTCTTCATTTGTATTGCATTGCAATATCCCTAGCATTCACAAACTTTTCAAAGTGGGAATGAGGATTCTCATGCTCTCATTGCATGTGTCTTTGGAATTTGATCTTTATCTTTGGCCCTCTCATTGTTGTTGGATTCATTCATGGACTTAGTGGTGGGATTTTGAACAAATCTGTCCTTGTGGTATGTGATGTTGAGCTTGAATTTATCTCTCACCCTCATGAGTTCAATGGAATTTTCTTCCCAATTCTTCTCTTAGAAGCTAAGGTCTTGGCTCTTTGGTATTCTTTGACTCCTATCCTTGGCATCATAATTGGTTTCAAACTATTTTCCTATATCTTTCTTAGGTTTGATTATCCTCTTCATTCACATCTAGCTTCTCTGAGCTTGGTCATCCAATCTTGCCACCCATTCTTCTCTCCTCTGTTTATATCTTTGTTGAATCCCTTGAATGAAAGGCCTTAACAAAATGGATTGGTGCATGAAAGGCCTCAACAAAGCAATCCAAAGAATGAAGGGCTACAATGAAGCAAAGGTTCAAGTGAAGTCCTTTAAGTGGCACAAGGTAATAAATTTGCCAAGTTGTAAATCCTTTAGATTAAACTCAAGTAAGGAAGCCGCATGCCAAGTCGAATAGTGGAGTCACTATGTTAGAAAAAATATGGTTTAAATCATGGCAGTACTGAATTTTCACACCATAAGATGTAAATGCTTAGCTATATTACCCATCAAGCATTGTCATCAGCATTGCTAAAGTAGGAGTATAAAATGAGGAATGGAAGCCATAGAAGGGGCCATCTTATTACTAGTGTGATAAAGAGTTGGGATGTTAGTTATACAACATGCCATTTCTCCATACAACATGCACAGTTTGTGAGCAATAGATTTTATCTTTCCATTCCATGTTCCATTTGCATCCATATAACACATTACACTCATCCATTCCATAGCACATTGTTTGTGTTTTGACTCCTACGAATGCTTTATTAAGTTATCTAAGAAGGATAATTTGCCTTTGTGAATGCATGTCCAAGCAAATGAATTCATACGTTAGCTATGATTCATAGTTAACATTTTTGGTGATTCGATTAGGGAATGATCGATGCACTAGATGTGCCAATGAAGTAATATGGGAACAAGCAATGCAAATCAACTAATGAATGGTAGGACTAGTGGATGCAAGAACTCCATGTCCTCTTACAACTCAAAGAGGGAAACTGCTCGTCTTTTGAGAGAACTGATAGGGAGCTGTATAAACCAACACTGATAGACCAAAAGGACTACAAAAAGGACTCACTTTCCTATAGTAAAGAAGACTCAACCTTCAAACTGACATAACTTGAGCTCCAAGACTCTGATTCAAGATTTATAGATACCAAAATCTTAGAAAATCTTTAAGAGAATGAGATCTAGAAGATACAATAAATCTGGAAGCACTCAACAAGCAACTATGGCTTGGAAAACATCAAACTAAAAGATAGAACATAACTTATGATACAATGTTGAGAGAAATGGGAGGATGTATGTAGGAAGGAAGAGTAGGACGAGATAGCTACCATAAGACAATGTTATATAGACAATCCTAACTAGATATCCCTAATCTCTATTAAGTTTTCTTTACATATAGCCTATGCCTTTAGGGACATTCCATTATATCAGTCTTTTGTACACTATATGCAATTCCCATACTCAAAGGAGGAGACAGCTACCATAAGAGAATGTTATATAGACAACCCTAACTAGAGATCTCTAATCTCTAAGTTCTCTTTACACATAGCCTATGCCTTTAGGTATATTCCGTTATATCGGTCTTTTGCACAATATATGTAATTAGCATACTCAAAACATATCTATCTTTACTATTGTTTTGAGACTTAGTTGTAATACAAAGTTATTTATTTCTCATTAGTAGCGGTTTGCATTCAATAAAACTAATACGTGTTGTGTTCATTGAGGAGGCATCAACTCCTTTGCCCTTTAATGTTGATTGATTTTCATTCTAAAGTTGCATGTAAGTCATAGAGGAATCCAAATAGTAACATAGACTATGTTGTCAAAAACATAGTCTATGTGCAAAAAACTTAGCATAGAACTTATGCATATATAGCATGTTGTAAAATCATACATTATATTACATAAAACTTAGCATGTTCACAATAAGACATCATGTACCACAAATGAACTATGTACACCATGACTCATATATACGAACTATGCATGTTCACAATAAGACATCATGAATGAACTATGTACACCATGACTCATATATATGACAAAAAGAAATCCAAGAACTACATGTCCATATCATGTTCTCATGTTTACCATGACTGATATATATGGCAAAAGATTGTCCATATCATGCTAACATATAGCACAAGCAAACTATGTCCAAAGCACATCCAACATAATAAAATATCATGTGAATTATGTGCACCATGACTAGTACATCTAACCACAAAAGTAATGCAACTGCATGTCCATATCATTATCTCATGTCCCCTACACCAAATGGAGTGGAAAAAAAACTAAAACAAACTTAGTGTGTCCATATCATACCACCATATAGCACAAGCAAACAATGTCCATAGCAAGGTAGATCCCTAGATGTTGCTCTGTTGAGCCATATTATCAAATATGAGATGGAAAATATCATGACCCACTTAAAATCATATAAAAACCCAAGATATAATGTTCTTAAACCAAAACAAGTATAGGTTTCACATGTAGACTAAACTAGTGAACGCCTACATGTCATGGCTCTCCTCAGCCATGTCATCTACCAAAATTGACCGAAATGGTTGTTGCCTTTGCCCCAGTAGATTGGAAGTGGAATCAAAGATTGGAGTCTGCTCCATGTGGGCAGCCATGTCCTCTACATAACAAGGAAGAGTGCTATTTTCAATATACTAAAAAATCTTACCTTGGGGTGATTTGTGGAGCTTAAAGCAAAGAATACAAAAGCCTACTCACTAGTCCAAAGGATCATGGAATGCCAAGTCAACAACATCATCATTTGTGTCCACTCTAATAGATCTGTTACCAGGCATAAGTCCCTATACAAAAAACAAATGTTTAGAAACAAAGAGCACTAAGATGCAAACAATTTTGATATCATCTTTCTCACCTCCATCCTCTTGGCATCTTGCACAAGGTAAGGTGGCAAGCACTTCTCACATATAAGTGGGTCATTGTCCATAGACAAACAAGCACACCCAGACTTGAGTGCTGCTCTCATGCATGGCCCGATATCCACTCCAAACTCCATAACAACACCCCCTCTAGGACACATAAACTCCATAAAGCATAACAAAAAAGACGAGCTTTTCTCAAGCCCCACACGCCATGTCTCTTTGCCTTCCTTTTTCACTCGATCTAGTCGATGGCAACAAGTAATGAAAAAGCACGTAGTCACTAAGACTCAATCGTAACTTGGAGAACACACATTTGCTGCATGGGCATATGTACATGCCTTGTGGCCAACACCTTGCAATGCCATGACATGAAAAGCTGTAACTTGCAAAAGGGCATCCCTACTTATTTAACAAAACCAAATAATCAACATCATATAACCATAATCATGTTGTTTGAAGCCAATAGGAATACCTTCATTTGAAGATTTCCCGCTTGTGCATAACAATAGGCATCACCAATATCAACCATCCATCTCATGCACACCTCTAATCTCACCCGCATGGCAACTCACTCCACCATGGAAATAGCCATAGGAGAGCACATGATTAACACCCAACCATAGTCATCAACTACATCTGCAGAGACACCGATGGAGTATGTGATCTAATCTTTTGCAAGAATGTTCCATGGGGGAATATCATTTGACTAGGAAGACAACCCTGTCCCTATAGGAAGATCCACAACACAGAGATCCACACTCCAAGCATGTGTTGAGTTCCGTTGCTTTGGAGGTTGCCCCAAAGAGGACAAGAATTGCCTAACCACCTCAAACTCCCCTTCATCCTCGAATAATGTAATCACTAATCCACACCTTCACTGCATCTTTACCAAGAGGACCATCGGACTCCAAAGCCATTGTAGACAATGGTAGTTGAACCATCTCCAAACTCTTAGTTTTTCTTCTCTCCAAGATCCCCACCACAACCAGCCCTAGCACCACCAAAATCTAAAAAAATCACAAACTTACTTAAAATGTATCTCGATGAGGATGAATTATAGATAGTTTTGTGGGTATACATATATGTATGCATCTATGTACATGCAACATATAAGTTTATTCATGTACACATATATTAGTGTACGTGTAAATGTTTCATATGTGTTGTGCATATTTAGATGCTTTTGTTGGTATAGCTTTATATACATATGTGTACATATATGCATATACATGTGTATCCTACAAGAATGAATAATGCAATTGAATGAATCTGTGTGATTGGAAGGCCTCCAGACAATGAGGAGTATAGAAGGCCGTTCAAAATTGGAACCAAGAAATGGTTTAAGGAGAAGGAGAGAGAAGGAGTGCACATCAATTGGGAAAGGATCACCTCCACCATCTTTGTGTTGTAATTGGAGGTCTAGAATAGGAGTTTCCAGCAGAGGGTGAAAAGGTACCCATTGCAGAAGCTCTAGGTATGTTTGAAGCATACAAATTTCTAGGAAGATCATGAAATTCCTTTTCTGTAGAGCTTGCTATCTCTGGTGATACTCGTTGCTTAGCATGTTGAAAGCAGTCGGTTATTGCTTCTTTCGCAGAGGTCAATATACCCTCGAACAAACATTGAACTATTTGCAGTCATCTGGCCTCATATTGGAATGTGTGATTTTCCATATTAGTAGGTCCATGTTTTAGACACAAGATGCTACAGGTGAGAGTTTGCACCTTTTGGCAAAGAGGAAGCAAAAGAACAAGCTGAAAGTCTCTTTTGTAGAGGCAGCCAAGAAAGAAAGGTTTAGCATCACTTAGAGTTACATTGGTTCTTATAGTACCTTTGGCATTCACATGGAAATCTCAAAGTTTTAAGGAACCATATTCTAAGGAATGTTAGGCGAAATAGGTGATATACCTTGGAAGGTGATGCCCATTAAAAATTTGAGCTTGGGCCTGGTGCGGATGTCAATTTCCACCAACAATATTGATGTCATTGTATTTGCATTGTTTAGCATGTTCTTAATAATATTTAATTTCAAGTCATGTGACAATGGGAAATCTATGCATATTCAAACAACGATATATCAAATGTAAATCACAAGAAATCCCTTGTACTATTGAAATGTGATATTATGATGGACTTAGGGTGTGGAACATGCATATTAAGGTGTGAAATGTTTGGCCCTTTCATCAAGTTTCTTTGGTACTTTGGACACGTGAAGATTGGAAGAGTTGCCTTTCTCAACTTGATGGTTCTAGTTTGTTTGTAGAAAAAGATCAAGCAAAGAAAGTATTAGCAGTCGCTCGTGGTGATTTTATCGATGTTTGACTCTGATTATGACCCACTACAAGACAGGGCCTCTTTCCAACACCAATACCGACGCTAATTACAAATAATTTTTTTTAAAAATGAGTGGAAAGTGTCAAAAATTCTGTCGGTGTCACCGTCAGTAAAGTATGCCTGACAGTGTCAGTATGGGCATCGATGTAGGCGTTAGTATATATCAACACTGCAGTGTCAATACAGGCATCGGCATATACCGATGTTTTTACAAAAGCTTTGAAAAAATTATGTGGGGCAGGATGGGGCTTGTTTCAGTCCCATCCTGCCCCACATATTTATTTTTTCCATTAAAATCATGATTAAATCTTACAAATGCGGAGGCGTGCATTACAATTTTGCAATGAAAGTCTACAAAGTAATGGCAATATGATACAAAATGGAAAATCCCCTGAAGTAATGTGCTAATGTGCTAATGCACTACAAAATAGCAAAGTATGCTGAGCTCCAAAATGGCAAATCCGCCACTACAAAATGGCAGAAGTGCCAAAATATTGAACCATCAAATGTCCTATCCTACTATTGCTCCTCCTCGTCCTCCTCACCCTCGATCTCTAGTCTATGTGCGCCCGATCCCTCACCCTCGGTCTTTCTATGTGCACTTGATCCCTTGCCCTCCTCTTCTGCGTACCTAGCCGCTTCTTCCTCAGATCCCGTCTTTTCGTCGAGATCTCCAGGTAGGTCAAACGTGCCTCCCTAAGAATGAAACAAGTTAGAAAAACTAAGAGCGTTGATTGTAAGAAAATGGTTATAGTCAAACGATAACGAAGAGGAATAGGGTATACTCACATGATGCGCCGCCACCTCACTATCTTAAGAGATGATACTCCAAGCTAACAATCTACAAGACAAGGATAGAGACAAAGAGGCTTTTAGCATAGCAACCTTAAATTCATGCTCCGCATGAAGGTTGTGTGGACACCAGCAATAGTAGAAACCTCGTAAGCCTTGTAGCTAAAATATCCCTTTTGTCTTAGACTTGCTCAAAAATCTTAGATCTAGTGGTTAGCAGCTCATGTATAGAGACTTGATGTTGAAAGTGAAGGGCAAGACATGTAGACGGATCTCGAGAGTGGAAAGTTTTGAAAGAATGGCAAAAGAGTGAAGAAAATTCTCCTTTCTCTCCAAAAGGATTGTAACTAGATGGAGGCATGCTCAAATACATACAAGCAAATTAGTTGGCTAATCATGACACACCTTCAGCAATTCTCTCTACATCTGACTGGGTAGTGAAGAGAGATTTGATGGACCGTGAGTGCGGATTGTGGAATCTTTATCTGAATATTCAATATTTGTCGATTGCAACTACTCCTAAGATCACATTCGGATCCGGTACCCTCAAATATTTATCCACTTCTTCCTTTGAGGTTCTTCTAGCTTCAATACCCTCAGCGCATGGCCTACTATCACCTTTGACCTCTACCCTTGAACACCCTTAATAGATTTCTCTCAGCACAACACACTTCTCTGCATGCTTGGCCCTGATGGCATTCACACAGGTCTCGTTCTCAAGCAATAGAATCAGCTCCTTTATATATACCAGTAGGAACTTGCCACACTTCCTAGTTTCGGCCACCTCATCTATGGTATTGATGATCAGTGTATCAACCAGCTTCTCACCCTTAACATTTTTTTGTGCTCTCTTGCATGAGTTTCTCTTTTTCATAAAGGCTAGTGATATTGTGCATCATGATTGATAACCTATTCACCTCCTTAGCTTCCAAGTCCTGATATGCCCATGAATTTTTTGCAAGATTGTTTTCCAAAGCCATGTTTCTCTCTTCCAACATCTTGTATAAGCTATCCCTATATGCTACAAGATGCTCTATTTTGAGACTCTACTTCTACTACAAGATGTCATCACAGCGCTAAATACAAAATGGTTCTGAATAACTACTTGCTAGCTTGCGAGTTGGGAGCATTGTGCAAGAAATCATCGTCCAAACTTTGGTGCACTAGAATCCATCCCTCCATGAACTATTTCATGTAAAAGTAGCTCGATATCATCAATGAACAAAGGGCGTGAATTTTTTTTGAAGAAAGCATCTATATAGCGCAAGTGTTATCCACGCCCACATTCTTTAGGTACAAGAAGATTGCACACATGGATAACATGAGTGTCAGGAAGACCTCAAAACCTGCGCTTGCTAGAGCTGCCACAAGAGTATCATAGATGGCCTCAAAAATGTTTGTATATGTCTTTGTTTGGTCTTTCTTTGGAGAGGCTAGGCCATCAAAGGATGCATATTCTATTGGAAAGTGTGGATCATTATAGAGGCTAATGAAAGGGTAAATGTTCATTATGAAGTTGCAATTGTTTTGGTGTAGCAATTGGACGATTTGAGGCATCTTCAGTAATATATCAAGAGGATTCAGGACAAAACTTCCTCTGTGATGGTAAGAGTGCATCTGTTAGAACATTTGGAGAAACACTCTCTCTTGTAGTAGTCTTAATCAATGCATCTTCTCTTATTGCTTTCCTCGGGGTTGTCGGGCTAAGTCAACAACTCCAATCTCGATTGGTTCTGAAGTAAAAACGTGGAGATTGCAATGCAACTACAAAAGACCATGACCTAGTGTGTGTCACGGGGTGTTATGGAGCAGACTCCACCCTATGAATTTTTGCAAAGTTCAATGAACTTTGATGCTTACTACATGAACAATGAATAATTTTCACATGACTTCTGTTGTGAATGATTATCGCATTCCACAAAACAATTTGTGTGGACTTTGATGAAGTTAAAACTACAAAACATATGTCATTTCCCATTTTCTTTACCATTATATGCTCATGGGATAGGTGGTATGGTTGGTTGACTGTTAGTCTTGGGATTTCTAAAGTTGAGTCCATATCTGGGTCATTATTGATTTTACTATGGAGTTTTTTTATGGGAAGTTCATTTCTAGGTGCTTTCCAGTCTTTGTATTTGGGCTTGGCATTTGTGATTTGTATGTTGATTACAAAGTCGTTTCATTGGTTGGTGGTATGTGATTTTTGATTGGAGGTCCTATTTCTTAGCATTGAGGATTTACATGGAACACATATCTACTACTCTTTCATGAAATCAAATCTTAGAAGCACTTTCCATTTTACTATGCATAGCGAATTAAATATCAAAAGTCTTTTACTGTCATTTGTTTAAGAGGCCTTAATACTCTCAAGTTATCTATTTAATTTGTTCTAAATTTCTAAGACTATTAAGATCTTCTTCACAGGTTTCCTTTCTATGGCAAAAAATTTTTGTTCAAGATTTCTTTGCTTTCATAAGCATGTTGATTAAGTTTTTGGTGTTTAGAAGAGGTGCTAATGTATGATTTGATGGTTCTCTTTTTTGTTCTTTGCTCTCATGAGCTTTTAGCTTAAGTTGTTGGAGGTCTAGAAGAGGTGGGCATGGTTACCTAGTCCATCTAGTGTGTTTGGCTTTAACTTTTTTTCTTTTTACTGGGTTTTTACGTTTATTCTAGTGTGAATCTTTATGCTCTTCATTTTTGGTAGCTCTACTAGAGTTACATGTGCTTAATGCTCTTGGGAATCACTAATTAGGTAGTCATTGACCGTTCCTTTGTCTGAGTGATGCGTTGTTCGTTACAACCTTTGATTATTACTGCCTAATGGATCTACGTTTTTGCTGTCTTCTTCTGAGCTGGTGAGCTAGTTGCTATCACTCATGGGAACTTGAATGCACTCTTCTCTCTGGTAGTTTCTTCTCAAGAGTAGCATTATTGCTCGTTGTTTGTGATCCATCTTCTTTGAGCTACTGCCCTAGCCCTTGACCCTGGTAGGTGGTGATTGTTATTTGCTGCGTCCTCTCCAGAGTCCAAGGTCCTTTGGCTAGTGATTGGCTCTCTCTACTCTATGCTGCATCTTCCCTGCTCTTTGGGCATCCATTGTTTCAACTCTTCTGGCAGTTTGGCCATGCTCAAATTTTCCTCCTACTACTTCTCCCTTCATAAGTCACCTCCCAAGTCATCTCGATATGTCGATGCTTCTAGCTCCATCCCTTGTCTTTGCGTGCTCCTTTCCTTGTTTAGGATGGCTCATGCTTTTCCTTTGAGCAGTTGAGTCCATCCCTACAAGGTGGCATTCTAGTCACTTTGCATGTTGTGGTGGGGGTGATATTTTATAGTAAGGTCTTGGAGCCTCTCAATGGCTTTGTCGGCTTGTGTACATGCTCGTTTCTCATAATTTCTTCTGGTAAGTAGCTACTCAGGCTCTCCTGGTGTTTTCCTGTTCATAAAAGAAAGGTGGCATTCTCGAATGTATGCTTGTTGACTTTCTTATTGCTCCTTCTTCTTCATGTTGTGGGCATCTCCTTCACTTTTTCACCTTGGTTCCCTCTGGGTTTTTCTTTTAGGAAGCCTTTCTTAATGTTTCATGTGCACTCTACTATTTTCGGTGTCTTCCTAGTAGGTATTGAAGGTTGTGGCTTTCTGTTCTTTTTGGTCTTACTAAATCTCTCTCCTAGTCTAGTCTTAGACTATTGTGTTATGCTTTTTCATCTGTCATGCTGGCCTATCAGGTCCCGAGCCACCTACTCCTCTTCTTCACTAGGTCATCAGTCCTTTAAAATTCTTTAGTAGGTCGCCTCTTGCTATCTTCTATGCAGTCTAGGCACGTGAAGGTTGTGGCGGGTATACTCCTTGTTGCTCGAGATCTGGCACACGGCATTGTAACAAGTAAGTAGTTCAGTTGGATTTCTCATCTCACGAGCATGTGTAGTGTGTGGTGATCTGCTTTTCTTTTGTGATTTAGAGTCTGGTGTTGTGCTTTACTTTGCTCTCTTTGGAAGAGTTTTCTTCCTTGCTTTTACCTCACACTGAATCTATGATATAGAATGGAGACAATGCAAAAAAGAAAAGCACATTACAAAATGTGGGGTTAAATGTCATTACTTTGATTATAGCACAAATCCATATATATCTTCTTGCTCACCCACACACAAATGAATGTCATTGAAATGGCATACATGATTTCACTGAAATGCCACAAGCAAAATTATTCTAATTATAATTTTTGATACTTGACATTAAAAATGATTCTTATGGCTTGAGGTCCTTGACATGGTGGATTGCAAAGTTTTCAACCCCAAATCATGCCTAGACATCTTACATTAGTGGCAAAAATATTGGAATTAACTAAGCCATAGATGTGCTCCAACCATCAAGCCACACAAGCGTCCTGTCAAATTGTGGCTAGGCTACTTTCCACACCCACTTGCATAGAGTAATTTTGATCCTTGGACACATGGGAATTAAAATATTAAACTGAAATAATTAAGCTAAAATAATCCCCATTGAAATATTAAAATAAAATAATCGATATTTTCTTTTTTATTTTTTTAAATTAAAATTAAACTTAAATATATAAGCTAAAATATTCACCATTGAAAAATTAAAATAAATTACATTGCCACCATTTGGTCATTACGAAAATAAAAGAACAAATTATTCAAAAATATATTAAAAAATCCCAAAATAAAATTTTAAACATGGACATCATGTTGGTCTTGGTGTTCATTATTAAAGTGTTAAATAAATTGTAAAAAACATTCATACACATAATTTAAAAAAATTGTTAAAAAAATATTCATACACATCGTTGAGAAAGCAAAAAGACTTCTTTATTTCAAAATAGGATTTACATATAGGAAAGACACTCTAATTCACATTCTTTCCTTCTTCACACTTCTCAAGCTCCTCTTCCGTAGACGTTCAACTTCCTCTTTTTGATTCTATGGCACTATAGATCCAACAAGGCCTCATATATTTTTTTAAATTTCACTTCTTGAGATTGTGTAATAGTGACTTGGGTAGCCATCTCGGGAGGTTCACTACCAAGGTCTTCACTAATAGGTAGCTCTAGACTAGTTTGGGTGCTTTCAAGTATAGGCTCTAGTTGCTCTATACCATTTTGGGAGCTTTCAAGTATAGGATCATCACTTCTTGGTAGTACATCACAACATGTATGAAGCTACGAGGTGCCAATCGCAATCTCCTCAGTACTTGGCAGTACATCTACTTTGCTTGCTAGTGCTTCATCCTTAAGTAGTCCACTTCCCTCTGCCTTCAAAATAACCTCTTTTTGAGGTTTCATGCTTTGCATTTGGGCCTTCACTGCTTTCCCTTTCCCTTCCACTGCAACAATTTGTTTTTCTTGCTTCTTGCTGTCTTCTTTTATGACCAATGGAGCCTCAATGGTCCTTTGCAATCTCTCATCCATTCTCTTCTTTGTGCATAGTTCTGGATGTGAGCTCTCTAATGTAGAGCTATCAGTTTCATATTTTCTAGATGTCGAGCTACCATCCTCAGTAGTAGATTCTATGTTTTCCATGACTTTCTCACTTGAGTCATGTTGCACTTCTTTGCTCGATTCCAGAACTGAACTCCCTTCCTCTTTATCATAGAATGTGGGCATGCAACTAAAGTAAGTATCAAAGTATTGAATTCGATGGAGGGAATCAATGACAACCACATCAATTCCTTTTCATAATATAGTCTCTGCAGCTAACCCCATTCCATACAATGCCACATTCCAACCTTTTAATCCATATGCTTCTACCATCTCTTCTATCAGAGAAGGATACATTGGATGTCGATAATCAAGAGAAGGGGAGATTGAGAGAGCAGAGTCTTCTTGGGAACTTGAAATGATGGACCATCACCCCTATGCATAAATGCAACCATCATGGGTTGCAAGATTTGGATGCCAGTGTCACCATGATAACTATGCTCATGTCACAATACCATACCATGCAACACCTTTCCAATGACACCCCTGAATGCAGATTTCAAACTAGCAAACAATGCATCCCATTGTGCATCCATGATAAACATGACAAATGTTGCTTTTGGTTGTCTTGACATAGGACCTTGTATCACCGTTCGTATAAGTTGTACAATCCGCGACACTGATAGATCCTATAGTTCATAAAAGAAAAATGCATATGGATTGTCCCAAGGTTCACTCCCATTGTGGCCATAAATCTTTCAGTATCAACTCCCTTGACAACATAATTTGAATTATCCTTTGATAGACTAATGTCATAGGAGAACATGAAAGACACATTAAGGACTTGAAGTTGCATCTTGTTTTTCATGGCATTTGACTTTATATGTGCATAAATTAGTTCCACACAAATAGGCATCTTAGCTCGAAGATCCTTTGTTGGTGCTACATCTTTATCCCATGATTTTATCCATTGCGAGGCCTAGTTCTTGTCAACCATTTTTCCTAGTGCACGTGCCTTTTGCTTGTCCACCTGATACTTTTGATCCACCAACTCTTCATTTGATTGAAGTAAAAACTTTAATGCTCCATATGCAGCTTTAGCCTTTACTTCCTGGTTGACTATTTCTTCAAGGCTTCCCTGCTTGTTCTTCTTACCAAAAAAGCATTCTCCATTTAGTAACTTTTGGAAAACCACCTTTACTATTTTGTCCAGTACTATATCTCAATGGCCTCCACCAAATAATTGACATAACCTTTATAACTTTTTGCTTCTTGTTTACCTCGTGTTCAGGTGACTCAAAGGATATCATACCAAATTCGAATGCAATGCATACATCCACAATACATTGAAAGATTATTTCAGGATGAAATACGATGCATGTGTAATCCTTGTATTTATTGACGGCTCTTGTTACTTCTAGAAGACTTGGCTAAACATCATTTACAACAGCTGTCAAGCACCTATACAAATTGTGCCTGCTCTCCTAAGTACTCTGCAGTGGGTCTCTTACCTTTGAGTGTAGTGGCTTCCTACACCCAATCCATAACTCTCTTGCTTTAAGAAGAATCTCTGAAAGAGTTAAGTTTTTCTTCTTTTGAAAAGGTTCATTATTGAGCTTAAGGGATTCCAATATATACTTAGAGTCATCTTTGAATAAACAAATATAAGCGATGACTATTGCAAACTTTTGCATGTACTCCTTGGATGGTAAGTTTCCTCTTTTGGTCTCCTCAAATGCAATTCTACATGCCTCATAGAAGTGTTGACCATCAATGGGCTCAAATCTACACCTTTCAATGAATTTGCACATAGGATTGAGTAATACTAAGATATAAGAAAGAACAATGATCTCCACTAGCTATGCAATTGAATTCACAAAATTCACGAGGATAAATTCCTTCTCTAAAAGAATTTGCATCTTTGTACATGAAATCTTGAAAGTTCGGGAGATCTGGGGCACAAATAGATCATTTATAAATCGTCTTACTTGGGTAAGTTTATGAAGGAAAATGGGACAAGTTCCAAAAGAAATAAGATGTTGCATGAATTCAAATTCATAAGTGAAAAGATAGAGGTTTGTTGAGAAGATAGCACACTTTGTACCCATGGGGATACCAATTATTTGTTGAAATAAAGAGTTACATACAGTTATGAACAAGCTGTCTAGAAGAAAGAATAGCCAAGAATATACATCTTCAGTCTCCACTATTTCTTTTCTTTGAATCAATTTCAAAAATTTTCGATTTAAGCCAACTAAAGTCAAAATGTAAAGCGGATTTTTCTACTTTTAAAACTTTGCACCTATCTTTCTTGAATTGATAGCAAAAAACTTGAGAGACAAGCTTTTGAATTCTAGACTTAAGATCTTCTAAATTTGCTTTTGTACTTCTTTTCATCATCATCCTTGTATCTGCTCTCATAAAGTGCCACTTCATGTACAATGTCAATCTATATGAATTCTTGAAATGTTGTAAAGAAGTCTGCACGCATACAAAAAGACACATCATATAACATAGGATCATCACTTGCAAGTTTCTTGAATGACATTGGACGTAGCGTGATATTACTGGGAGATTGTATTTTGGCCTACCTTGCATCCTCATATAACTTTCTTGCAAACTTCTCATCCAGCTTTCTTTGATTTGGTAAACAAAGTAGCTCGATTATTGTGTGTTGTCTGCATCGAATACGGTGAGAATCCCCATATATACATTTCATCATCATCAGAGTGTAAATCAACATTTATAAAAGTATCTTCAAGTAGTGATTCTGTAAGCTTGGCTTATTGAGCTTCTTCATCCTCGTTATCACTGTCATCATCATCCAACCTCTCCCGTGGTTAGATCTTTCAAGTCAAGGCCTTTTTTCTCCTCTTCGAGGTACAACTGTGGCTTCCACACGAGGGTCTTACTTAGATGGTGTCTTTTTCTTTTTCTTGCTTATCGTAGTCTGCACCTGTGCTTCTATAGTTGGGACCAAAGGTGAAGGTTATATAAAACCCTGAGAAGATCCAAGTGTACCACCATCTTGACCATCCTAAATATTTGGTAATGCATCTCATATAGCCTTAAGAGAACTCAAGGCATCACCTATATATGGATACTTTGTGGAATCTGACACTTCTCATAAGAAGTACTTCTTAGATTTTGTCCTCAACTTTAGTACACACTGGTCCTTCATGTTATCATCACATATGGCTATCATGAAGTCCCCATGTGGAAACAAATCCAACTTGAAGAGAGCTCCAACACTTCCAATTGCTTGGCTAGAAAATTTTGGACTTATCACTTTTGATGAAGTGATAACAAGGTGACAACTCTTTGGCTTCTCCATCATAAACCAAGCATGATCGATGAATTTCTCGTGAACAAGCACGGCCATTGCAAATTCTATAAAATGTAAAACATTTTACATAAGACACCCTCCTTAACCAAAGAATAAAATCAATAAAAGACCATTACTAAAAACTGAAATTTAGATTTATAAATTAAGATAAAAGTAAGAAGACATTGCATAGTGTAATCACTTTTACTCCTATGGGGGTTCTCTAAAATATTTGTAACACCAAGCATGGTAAGGTATCTTTCATGGATGGTGTTCATCAACAAGGAAACAAGATTGGATTGTAATTTGCAAAACATTTGAACCATCACGGGCATTGCCTAGTGCAATGACCCCTACCCCATTGTGGTGGGAACTTGGAAGTACAGGGAAAGTCTTTAACCCAAGGGTTGGGATTCCTTGTCGATAAAATAGCATCAACAAGGCACTCTCTATCCCAAGAGTTGGGATGAGTCTCGTTGATCAACAAGGCAAGAATGATTCGATCATAGGTGTCTAAAATAATTAAACCACCACAGATGATTAAGATTTCACATGAGAAACTAGAATAGAAGTATTTTAATCATATGAGAAACCCGAAATAAATATACTAAGTAGATGTATTTAGATATATTTTCATCCTAATGTAGATACTAATTCTGACCTAATGCTAGCCAATCCTAATATATTATAATATTCAAATTAAAGATACTTATAATTTTATCTATCCTAACTAATCTAATATTAATATAACTAGTTAAATCAAATTAATTGACCTATATATCTTAAATAAATTTAATTCAATACATACCATATATTCTAAATTACCACACAATGATTAATTAATTAATTTAAAAATATTAATCAATTTTAAGTGATTAACTAATCTTAATTTACATAGATTCAATTGATTAATTTAAATTAAGTAGATTAACTTAATATAAATTTATTAACTTAGATTAAATAAATTAACTTGACTAATTTAACTAGATTAAATTAAATTAAATATATGAATTTAAATTAAACACATTAATTTAACTAATTTAAATAAATTAGCTTAAATTAATTTAATAAATTAACTTAATTTAAATTGATTAACTTAAATTAATAGATTAAATTAATTTAAATCGATTAACTTAAATTAAATAGAGTAGCTTAAATAAATTTAAATCTATTAACTTAAACTAAATAGACTAATTTAATTTATTTAAATAGATTAAATTTATTTGATTTAATTAATTAAATAGATCAAATAAATTACTTTAAATAAATTGGTTAATTAATTTAATTTATTAATTAGTTAATTATTTACTTATTTAATTTAAATCGATTAACTTAAATTAATTTAAATTAAATAATTTTAATAGACTCACCTCTCTTTTGTCACTCGCCGCGAGCATGCATACTGCTCTACACGCCCTCTCGATTCCCGCCAGAGCTTCCTGGACCCTCCGTTCCTCGATGTCCTCCTCTGATTTCTCTCTCTCTCTCTCTCTCTCTCTCTCTCTCTCTCTCTCTCTCTCTCTCTCTCTCTCTCTGTACTCCAAATTTCTTCACTTTGCTCCCGAGTCTCGAGCATCTCAAAATTGCGAGAGCATTGAGAATTAGTATTCTGATCTTCAGACTCGAGAAGTCACAACACTTTTCCCCTTGGACATTCGTTGAGATTTGCTCTCATCATCTCCCCCCTACTCCGCATTCACTGCCCTGCCATTCCATTGCTTCTAGATTCCATCCGTCAGCCTCCCGATGCACCCTTCCAAGTTTGAATCCTGCTGCTGCTCCACACTCCACCACCAAGTATAATAGTTTCTGCTCCACATTAGTTTGTGTCCTCTGAAGCTTTGAGGTTAGAGCGAGTGTCCGAAATGTGTTGCTCACTATCGAGTTAGTGGGCACCGCCTAGAGCGAACGTCCGGAAGGCTAGAGAAACCTCCAAAATCAAAATGAAGGTAATGTGAAACATATGGCGTATGCTATATCTCCTCTTTTTCTTGAACATGTAGCTCATTTAGAGAAAGAATACAAAATTAAGCAAAATGATTAATTCACATATGGTGTACACCACATCTCCTCTTATTTTTGACCATCTAGCTCATTTAGAGAAAGAATACAAAATTTAGAGAAAGAATACAAAATTAACATGGGTACTTTATATTATGCTATCCTTAGATATTCCGCAATTTAAATTTATGGATAACGATGTACTCACCTAATTTTCGGTGCCTATACTATTTTATGCTTACTTAGTTAACTAGGTCCTATGTGTACTCTATCACCTTCTACCTATTTAACTCCTGCACGGCCTCCTTCTTGTTCTGCTGCCGCTACCTCATCCACCTCTCTGCTCTACCTTTGCTTCATCCTTGTCTTTGCTCTATCACTACCCCTTCTCCCTTGAAGCTCACTGAACGGCTAACCTATTATGATGGCATTGACTTAGGTCCTTATCCCATGCTTGCCTTTATTCCGTTGTTTTGTACGTGGGTACTGTGGCTTTCGTAGCTTACCATTTACTTATCTCAAACTCTTCTAGTCACTTGGTTCATAACACCATCTTTATCCTCTATAAGCTGGTACTCGTATTGGTTAGATGTTCCTTCATGTCATTTCACTCACTAGCTCTCTATCTCCTTTGTTTCGCTACTACTGAGCGCTAGTACCACCATAGCTTGGCTCTCCTTGACCATGGTTACTGCCTCAGACTGGAACCTTGTTGTGGCTACACTTACGGGTCTTTAGTAACCTTTTCTTTATTCTTTGTGTTATCAACATCTCACTCCAACTAGCTATGTATTCCTGTTGGCTTCTTTCCGGACCTAATCTTTATTTGGCTCTACACTTACTCCCAATGCTCAGTTGTTGTACTATTCCTTGCATGCCCGAACTGATCTTACGACACAACTATATCCCCTCTTGCTCACTTGCACCCTATCATCGCTTGCTGTTACTGCACCTTTCCCATATGCTTGAAGATAATTGTGGGTCTTAACGACTACTTGTTTGTCCCGTTTGCTTGATTAATGATGTGCCTGATAGGTCGTAGTTCCCTTTTAGGTTGTTATTATGGTCTTTAGATAGTATAGTCTACTTATTGGCAATAAGTACGTGTTTGGTGTGCTTTTGGTCTAAGCTGTGTGTTGGCATTTATTGCATCATCTTGCTTGGTCTTTATTTGCTGATCGTTAACCTCTACTAGGATTTGGTTCAGTATAGCTGTGTACTTGTACTATACCTTCAATGTAACTCTTCATGGGCTTTTTCTCTTCTCCCTTCTCTTAGAGCAGGTCTCATTTCATGTGTTTGCTTGATAGTGTGATGCTTGGTTGCTCTTCTTCCCTTGCCTAATCTTCTACTCAATGCCCTTGCCTCTTAGTTTACTTTAACCTATAAGCCATATCTAGATATATGACCTGTAAACCTTTAAGCCGGATAAGTAATCCGTATATATATATGTGTGTGTGTGTGTGTGTGTGTGTGTGTGTATGGATGGTTACATTTTCATAGGTATTTCTTTAGTTACGTATTTTCCAATTTCTTCCTTATTAAGTTGTACTCTCCTAAGTAATTGCTTCAGTTTCAAGATATGCTATTCGGTGTTAGTGGTCCTTGTTCTTGGTTCTTTTCTTAGTCCCCCCATTTTTTCCCTCAGATTTATTTCTATGCTACTAGGCATTAGTGAGCTCATCTGGGGGCATTTGCTGCAGTTGGGTTATGCGCGCGAGTTGGGTTATGCGCGCGATAGCTGACTCCTAGGACACACTAGCATGCTTTTGTTACTGTGGTTAGCATTTAGCTTATAATGATGGGACTTTGAACTTAGTACTACCCTTTAGTAGTTTGGTTCTTTGTTAGGGCATACATCTCTTTACATTTCTACCACTTACTATGCAAATCTTAATTATGTGCTAACCTTTTAACTAGCATTGGTGGTCTAATGCATTTTTCTATTTTTGCCAATTTATATCTCCTGGTTCTAATACCTTTAATATATTTTACTAAAAAGTGTCTTGTCTTACAAGAAGAATCGATCATAATAACCCCTGTGGACAAAAAAATTGCTAGAATTAATGTCAATCTCAAGTTTAGTTATATAGCTTTTGTCAATGCTAAAAGACCGTGCAGATGAAGCTAAACTTAGGCATAGACCATATTTGGCAAGAAAAGCCAAAAAACAAATGAATGAGCTTTGATCTAGAAGCACCTTTGGTATGGTACATTTTGGAAATATTTGATGATAGCACATATCTCTTAGATGCTTAGAAATTATTTTGTATCTTTAATTTATCTTTAATTTTGCCTCCTTTATGGAAGGCTAGGCAATTAATTCTCTCTCTCTCTAACTTCTTTAAATCTTTTCCTCACTTGTCAGTTTTTGTTCGTAATCTTTATTTTACTTTTAGTTTTTAATTTTATTTTTGCCTCGGAAGGCTAGTCAAATAATCCTCTCTCTACTTGTTTTGCCTCCTCTATGGCAGGCTAGATTAACCCCCCCTATTTTTTGCAGTGAATTAACCCCTTGCTTGTAGGTAAACCCCCTTTTTTATAAAAATTGTTAAATTCTCCCTTTTAATCAAAGTATTAAACCTATGCTATTGAACTATTTTTTAATCTTTGTTTTTGCATCTCATACAACTGGCAAGCTAACTATTTATGTGCCTCCTTGACAAAAGCTTGGAATTATTTAAAATTTTTGATCCTTCTTAACTCTTATTTTGCCTCATGCATCCCCCCTATTCTGTAGTTTTGTTATTTATTTATTTACACCTAAAAGATTTGAAAGTTTCAACTTTTCCCTTTAAATTAATTTATTTAGCCTAGGTATTTGTGTGTTTGCTATTATTTGTGACAACAATAACAAGTGTGGAAGGATCAATGATCATGAAAATTCTAACTTTGATCATTGTCTGGTTGGTTGACAGGAATAGTTCCTTCTGCCTCAAATAATTGTCAGCAAGGACATAATTACTGTGGCTTCATCATGACTATTCATATATTTCAACAAGACTATTCTTATGTTACTCCATATGTTACTCTAATTGTTACTTTTTCATCAAATATATAAGTGAAACTTTGTCTTTCTCATTTTTTTGATATAAATTATTTATTATACTACTTTGAAATTAATGTATGGTTCATTGATGTACACACACACACACACACACACACAATTTTTAAATATATGTATATTATATATATATATATATATATATAAGTTTTATATATGTAATATATATATATATATATATATATAATATGTATATATGTATTATTTTAAATATGAATATATATAAAGAATATATATATATATATATTTATATATAATACATATGTATATATCTATATAATATACGTAATAGTACATAATAGATTATATAATCCCCCCCCCCTCTCTCTCTCTGTGTCTCTCTCTGTGTCCCCATGTGGGAGCATGTATAGCTGCTGCAAAGTGCCAGAGTTCCAAATGGATGTTTTAAATCTTAATATATGCTAATATAATGAAACCATAATATATTTGAAAATAAATATCCCTATTTAATACTAAATAAATATATTTAAATCTTAATTTCTATGAAAGTTTTTTTAAAATTACAATATATACTTTGCATCTTAATATATCATAATATATTAAAATATTAATATATTTTAATTAACTCTAATAAATATTATATCTAAATCCTAATTTAAATACTTTCAAATAAATAGATATTAACTAAATATATTATTTTAGTCTTTAAAGTTTAGGGTTAGGGTTTAGATCTTAAACACTTTAATTATTTTGAAAGAAATTAAATGATATTTTTTATTTTCATTACTAAATGAAATGATCTTTGTTTCCAACAGAGGATTTCACTCTTAAAGAGGGTTTAGATGTGGTATTATATAGAAAAAATGAAGTGGTTGCCTTTGGGCAAATATAGAGTCTTGATCCCAAGAGCTTGTGTCACTTTCAACGTTGTGGTGAGGAAAGGTGTGTGATAATAATCACTAAGGTGATTCAGCTCAAAGTGGATTTGAAGTATCCGGAAGGAGATTTTGAAACACTTGTGACTTACTAGAATGTCAAATTATTGACATACAAGCACAACAAATGCTTTAGGATCAGGAGATCATCCCAAAGTCTCTTCTTCATAATGATGATATTACATTTCAAACCTTTCTTGAGGGAGAAAAGGTTGATATTTTGTCTTGGTCAGGAGAAGTACTAGGTTGATATTTTGTCTTGGTTAGGAGAAGTACTAAGAGTTGGCACATTTATGGGCTATGCTCACAATATACTTTGCATGATCAAGATTATTAAGTTGACAAGTGAAGGAATTATTCAAAGTGTAAAGGATGGTGAATTGTGCACAGTTACAGGTGCAGAATACTATCACTTGGGGGGTAGCATTCTTGAAATCCCATGTGTTTAAAAAGGTATCTTTCAATGTAATGGATGACATAGTTCTAATGTACTACCAAAATAATAGAAGATGACATTTAAAGGGCACCCAAATTGAAAGTAATGTGCTTATAGAAAGCAATGATGTTGGTCATGAAGTGATTATAGGGATAGAGGATATTGATGATATTTGTGGGATAAGCGATGGCCAATATACTTTGCATGATCAAGATTATTAAGTTGACAAGTGAAGGAATTATTCAAAGTGTCAAGGATGGTGAATCACAGTTATAGGTGCAGAATACTATCACGTGGGGGGTAGCATTCGTGAAATCCCATGTGTTTAAAAAGGTATCTTTCAATGTAATGGATGACACAATTCTAATGTACTACTAAAATAATAGAAGATGACATTTAAAGGGCACCCAAACTGAAAGTAATGTGCTAATAGAAAGCAATGACACTGGTCATGAAGTGATTACGGGGATAGAGGATATTGATGATATTTGTGGGATAAGCGATGCAATAATAGGGGCCAATGATAAAGTTAGTGATACTGGTCATGAAATGCTTATTGGAATAGAGGATATTGATGCTGTTTGTGGGACAAGCGATGCAGTAACAAGAGTCAATGATAAATTTAGTGATACTGGTCCGGAAGCACTTACAGGAGTAGAGGATATCGATGCCATTTGTGGGATAAGCGAGGCAATAACTAGGATCGATGATAATAATGATATTGGCCATGAAGTTCTCACAAGGTTGAAAGACATAGATGCAATTTGTGAGACACGGATTGATTTAGACATTGGTCATGATGTTCACATTAAAATGGAGCCGATTCAACAACGTACTTTTGGATTCAAACTATTAGCTTCAATGAACTCAATGTCTAAAATATTACCATTTCCAAGGTGTTACAGATCGACAAATAGTTCTCAAGGCCATTCCACATTTGACTTCACAAATGAAGATGCAGGAGAAATGTAGTCTGAAATGGACAATGATGTCATGTCGAATAGGAAAAGAAAGTTGCTAGACTAAAAAAGAAAGTATGTAAGCATTAAGAGGCAATGAATCATGGCACCAATTCCAAAACCCAAGAGGCATGTAATGCTATCCTAACAGAATATATAAGAAACTATAATGAAAGTTTGCTGCAAGAAACTTTGCCTTAGAAGAGTTACAAAGGAAGATTGTGAGGCTATACATGTAGGTATTGGGAGCAAGATAGGGCCAAATAGACATAATCATCTTCTTCAAGAGTTTTCTTGCTTCCTTCGACAACCTGAAGACGTCTTAAAGACAATGCTATGCAAATCTTGGTTTATGCTGATGGTTAATGGACTAGTCATATGTAACCAAGGATACCAGTTGTTAAGTGGATTATCACATGGTACCTACTGGGGCATATGGGCAGAGGTCAAAGATAAGGTGATTCATAGAGTTCATGGAAATGTGTGCAAGTTAAAAGGACAAAGAAGCACCTTGAATGTAGCTACAACTTTAAAGCAAATCCTTGAAGACCATGCATTGCCACAACCTCATCTTCCACAAACAATGCCAGATGGAAGTATCATGTGCCAACATCATCTTCCTTTAGGAATGACAAAGAAGGTGGTGCTAGAGTCTATTAATAAGACATTACAAGACAAACAAGAGAGCGAAATTTCTAGAGCTACTTTTTATAAAATTTGGTGTGGGCAATTTTGCAATGTGAAGACTCCATCAAAGCAAAGAATGTCAAAATGCATGACATGTGATGAATTGAAAAATGCCATTGAGCACACAGTAAATGCAAGAAACGTCGAGGAAAATATATAAGATGGAGAGAAATCCATTTACGTCATGTGCAAGATGCTAGAATGGTGTATGCTTCTTGGAGGGAGGAAGCTATTTCAGATATCAGGAAGTCTATGTGCATCACCATTGATGGCATGGATTAGAATACAACTTTGCCTATATTTAGACGCACCCCGCCACCTCCATTGGAGGGTAAACGTGGACTTAAAACACACTTGTGTGGAGTATTAGTACATAGATTCTGACTCTTTTGTGATCTATGGATTGATTGCTTGCATGAACGTGATAATAACCAAGTAGTAACATCCATCACGAAAGCAATATGTAAGGTCAAAGATGCACATGGACGTTTACCTCGCATCTTGCATATACAGTCTGATAATTGCTGGAGAGAAAATAAGAATAGATACATTTTTGGTTTGTGCTCTATGCTAGTTGGTTTGAAAATATTTGAACAAGTGGAAGTCAGTTTTCTTCTTGTCGGCCATACACACAAAGACATAGATCAAATATTTAGCATTATCTCTAGAGAGTTGAAGTCCGGAGATGTTTTGACAATGGATGACATGAAACATCGAATTGGGAAAAAAATCAGAGGTTCTTGAAAGGAAGATTCAAAAGTGGCTATCCTGGAGAGGATGGTAGAGTGGAGAGCATTCATAGAGCCTCATTTAAAACGAGGAGATGATGCACTATGTGGACACACAAATCCACACTACTTCTGGTTTAGCATGCATGACAACACTCCAGTGATGCAGTGGAAGTACTACTCAGTGGACATAGATCATTTATGGAGTGCGCCATATGCATTACTAGAACGAATAATCCCCGTGGAGGAGACTACATTAGTTCTCACAAAAAACAAAGCACTGGACATGGATGAAATGAAAGGCTTGCAAGCATTCATTTCTCACGTTAGGAGTATGATGCAAAAATACCCAGAGCAGTCTGAGAAAAATATGGAGATAATCACAGCAAATGAGTCTCTTCTCAAATATCTAAAAGAGCAAGAAAATTTACTGAGCATAGAATACTCAGATCTATTTTCGTCGCAACAAATTGAGTCAAGAAAAGATTTTGCATTTGCTAGAGAGTCCACTATAGTTGAATATATGGAAGAAGCTGAGCAATGCCATTTGCCTCGTAAATTTTGTGGTAGGAAGGGTGATAAGACGTTGCCAGAGCTTGTACCATCCGATGAGATCCAAGAGGGACTTTTTATTACCATTTGTGCAGTAGATTCAAATACAAAATTAGAGTTGGATGACTAAGGGAGACCAATTTGGGTTGCAAATGTTGCTCGGATAGCAAGGGATGAAATGGGAATCCCTATGTGGCGGCCCCCTCTCGATGAACTTATACATCATTTTCCAAAATGGTGTATCTTTACACCACCTCTATGTTGATATGAATAACTCTTGAATTCTATCTATTAATAATTAAGCTTAAATTAAGATATTAATTATTAATAAATAAAAAAACTAGTTGGTAATAAAAGTAATTAATAATTAAAGAATTAACAAAAAGTAATAAAAATGAATAACTTAATAATTAATAAAAAAAATATTTAGTAATAGAAAAGGATTAGTAATAAAAATTAATCAATAATTAAGAAAATAATAAAAATGAATAGAAATTAATAATTAAAGAATTAATTATAAATTTAAAAAATAAGTAAAAATTAGCTAGTAATAGAAGGCTCAAGCATTAGGTGGACATGTAAGTATCAAGCCCTATGTGGCCACATATTAAGGGGTGTGTCACATGTGGCCCCTCACGTTCACTTTCCCACTCACTATACCTGCACCTTTGTTTCAACAGATCATAATTTGCAGAGATAGATATATATAGTGTTGTAAAAACACCCTTTTTTGAGTCTACTAGGTCAATATTACGTGGAGGTGATTGGTTTGGGAAAAAAGTCCAAAACAAGAGAAAAAGTCCAAAAATTTTGAATACAATGTTCCATTGCTTCCTGCTAGTTTGCTTCCATCATCTGCGGCGGCTATTCCACTGAGCGGCCAACAACATGGCTTGAAAGTCTATTGCAGCAGTGTGTCCTACTTGAGGATTGAACTTGAAGATTAGGAACTTAGAAACTTAGGAAGAGCTGAGATGAATCTCGAGAGAGATTAAAATTGAAGAAATTGAAGAGCTGAGATGAATCTTCATTCCTTGCTCTAGAACCTGGCATCTTCATTCCTTGCATGAATCTGGCTCAAAAGCTCAAGCTGCCGCAAGTAGTTCTTGTCGTCCAAGTTGATCGTCTTCTTGGAGTTGATTGTCTACTCTCTTTTTGGCACCCTCCTCAACTCCGCAATCGCCACACTCCAGCTCCACCACGAAATCTCCTTCTCTTGATTAGAATCAATCTCCTGCTCCAACTCCTCTTGTCTCTACAGCATTCTCCATCTCTATGCTCCATCTTCTCCACGAATTCTACTTTCCTTGTCCATGTATCCGTACTTGCTGCTTTGCTTAACCTTATTTCAAAGTGCCTCCTCATCTCCCGTCCACCATCACCAAGCTTAAGCTCTACTGTGAGATCTACTCCACCCTTGATGCCCATGCCCATTTCTCCACCTGATTTGTAGCATTCTCTACACCTCCGCAATCACTGAGCTTGCATTCTTTTATCTGCAATGGTGTAGACCTTGCCCGAGAGTCATTTGCGACATTAGCCAAGTGTGAGCAGCGGTATCGAAAGTTGTCCATGATAGCAGAGCAAGTGTGAGCTCGTTATTCTAGGTAACTTCATTTTCTACGTCCATCTTCTAGAAGTAATAATACTCTTGAGGACCTTATCGCCAAAGCGAAACGGTCTTAGGAGCTCATACAAAAGCTAAAGGTAAGAAGAGAAAACTCATTTTCTACGTCTCATCTCTTCCATGACAACTAAACCATACACACTAAAAGCAACTAACCATCAGCACAAGACATGCAGTAAAATAATCAAGATCCCAAACGACCCAAAAGCAAATAGTAGGGCTACACATGGAGATAGAAGTTAAGGAAGGGATGCTAATTGAGATTTGCTTTGGAAACCTCAACACCAAAGATGGGTTGGTGAACAGAGCTGATGGTATTTTAAAAGGCTTCGAAAGTAGAGGGAGCATAGATGTGCTTTGGATTGGATTCAGAATGACATCATATGGAAAACAACATGCATTCAAACCAGTTGTCTTTACAATGACAATACTCCACGAAACTGGACAACAATATTGTCAATAACATGTGAATCCCAAGTGGGCAAAAACAGCCTAAACACAATCACAAGAACACAATTCCCGATCGAGCCGGCTACAGCAAGGACAATACATCAGGCACAAAGGTTATCCATGGACATTGTCACGTTTGATCCATCAAATATTAAGACAGCGCACAGCCTGAACACACAACAATTTCTCGATTACGAGATCCAAAAAACCTATTCTTGCTCAACAAAATAGAAAGAAACAAATAAAGATTGATGATAATGTCATCAAAGAAATTAGCCGACTGCAAATAGATTTGCCATGGAGAACTGAACAAGTAGACTTCTCAAAAGATAACAACACATGCATTAGCTTGTAATCACTTAACACAAGATCATTCAACTCCACAAAAAAGACATCCTCTATTCAAAAAGTGTATTAGTAGCCACATTCCTCTACCTACAAAAAAGGCATGAGCACAACCTAAAAAATCTATACTGAGGTTTAGCTTGGTGTGTACTAACAATGGCCTAGGTGTTGCAACATACTATAAGCCAAACACAACCTTGCTACAATCTCAAACCTGTAACAAAAGCGGCATCGAGGCACTACTAACAATACATCACAAAATCACAAAGGACCCAATCACAATAATCAGCATTTACAAGGCAACAATAGAAGACTTCCTGAAAAAGATAAATGATCAAACAAACATTTAGATAGTTGAAGACTTTAACATTGACAACACCAACAACATTACAAATAAATGAATTCATGAAAAGATACAACTTCAAACAAATAATACACATGCCAACAACAACATATGGCTCCACTCACGACCCCCTCTCGATAATATCTGAACATCAACATCCAAAACAATACAGATGATAGGCGCAAACGTGTACTCGTGTGACCACTCCATTGTTTACACTACAATTGTACTCGTGTGACCACTCCATTGTTTACACTACAATTGAGGACCCTAATCTCTAACAATAAACAACTTTGGGCAGGCCATTTGAATAATATTCATCTTGTTTCCTTTATAAATTTGATAAAATGCTAGGATTCAAGATCAATTCGGAGTTAGTAGTCACCTGATCAACGACCGAAAGGATGAGTGACGGAAAGGATGCGTGGAAATTATAATTAGTCTCCGGCACTAGTATTGAAAAATCTAAAAAACAGGCTTTACTTCAGTAAGAGCTTTACTTGAATAGGAAGTTACGGGCTTTACTTGAGTCTGAAGTCAACTTCTAACAGCAAAGCGCTTTTCGAGGTGCTTTTCGTGGCATTTAAAGCCTTCCCTGTGAGCTTGTTTTCTCGTTCGGCACTGCTGTTGTTGTTTCTAGTCCGTGTTCCGAGCTAAGTTCTTGGTCAGTTGATCTTCCAGGTAATGCTTCTCTCGCTTTGAATTTTGATTATCATTGGAATCTCCGGCCTAGGTCAGGCTAGACATGCACTAGTGGCAAGTAAGGCTTGAACTGCTTAATCTGCTCGAGTCTACAGAATTTGATCGTTCAGACATTGGTGTGTCTGAGTCTCGTTGTAGTATAGCTTTTGAAATCGGGTCAAGCTCCCGTTCAGGTTGGCCAATCGTTGCTGCAAGGTTTGACAATTTATCCGTTAGTGTATGTGACGATCAATCCTTGTAGATAATCGAAATTGATGCGCCGATTTTCATCGCGCTCGTTATTACTCGATTGTTGTCTTCTCCAGTTGTGTCTTTGCTCGATCTCTTGCTGCAAGTGGTCATCTAATATGTCGTGCTTGTCTTGAGTCTTTGCTGCCTGCTGGGTTGCTCTGTTTTGTTGTAGTTGTCACATTGGTTGCTGGCTTGAGTTGTTAGCGTAAGTTACTCTTTCTGTTTGTCCCAAAATTCATGTCTATCTTGCATCTTTGCTTGCATGATCTTGTTGTATTTTTGCTTTTGCTTGAATTAGGGGGCAATTTGCTGAACTTATTCCAACAAGCTAATTGGTAATATATACCTGCTGGCTTTTATCCTCGATGCTAATTGGTGATCTATTGCAGCCATGGGTAAGGAAAAAACTCATATCAACATCGTCGTTATTGGTCATGTCGACTCCGGAAAGTCGACTACCACTGGTCATCTCATCTACATGCTCGGCGGTACCGACAAGCGTACCATAGAGAGGTATGAGAAGGAAGCAGCTGATATAAATAAAAGGTCCTTCAAGTATGCCTGGGTGTTGGACAAACTCAAGGCCGAACGTGAGCGCGGTATTACCATTGATATCGCTCTTTTCAAGTTCGAGACTTCGAAGTATTATTGCACTGTGATCGACGCCCCGGGTCATCGTGATTTCATTAAAAACATGATTACCGGAACATCACAGGTACGTCTTGCGCTATCTCATATGTCTCAGGGATTTCATCTTGAGTGATATTTATGACTGAGTGGTTTTTTAATCCACAGGCTGATTGTGCGGTTCTAATTATCGACTCTTCCACCGGAGGCTTTGAGGCTGGTATCTCTAAGGATGGGCAGACCCGTGAGCATGCCTTACTGGCCTCCACTCTGGGAGTGAAACAAATGATCTGCTGTTGCAATAAAGTGAGAATTCGTTTGCATGCCAATTACTTTCCTATCGCGTTTGTTTGATATTCAGGAGCTTTCAGAGTAACCTTTAGTTTGGTTTTGAGCAGATGGATGCGACGACACCAAAGTACTGCAAGGCTCGATACGATGAAATTACCAAGGAAGTGTCCACCTACCTCAAGAAGATTGGGTACAATCCTGATAAGATCCCGTTTGTTCCAATATCTGGCTTCGAAGGCGAGAACATGGTCGAAAGGTCTGCTCATCTCGATTGGTACAAGGGACCAACACTGCTCGAAGCGCTGGACATGATCCAGGAACCAAAGAGACCCACTGATAAGCCGCTTCGTCTGCCTCTTCAAGACGTTTACAAAATTGGAGGTATTGGAACAGTACCTGTTGGACGTGTGGAAACGGGCATCCTCAAGCCTGGAATGATGGTAGCCTTCTCTCCAACCGGGCTGACAACCGAGGTCAAATCTGTGGAGATGCATCATGAAGCTCGCTTGGAGGCCCTACCTGGTGATAACGTCGGTTTTAATGTAAAGAACGTTGCTGTGAAGGATCTCAAGCGAGGCTTTGTGGCTTCTGACTCCAAGAACGATCCTGCAAAGGAGGCTGTAAGCTTTACTTCCCAGGTCATTATAATGAATCACCCTGGGCAGATTGCTAATGGGTATGCTCCCGTGCTGGATTGCCACACGTCCCACATTGCAGTTAAGTTTGCTGAGATCTCAGCCAAGATTGACAGGCGATCTGGCAAGGAGCTGGAGAAAGAACCGAAGTTTTTGAAGAACGGTGATGCAGGGTTGGTAAAGATGATTCCTACAAAGCCGATGACTGTGGAGACGTTTGCTGAATGTCCTCCTTTGGGTCGTTTTGCTGTGCGTGACATGAGGCAAACTGTGGCAGTTGGAGTAATCAAGGCGGTGGAGAAGAAGGAATATACAAGTGGTGCAAAGGTTAGCAAGGCTGCTGCTAAGAAGAAATGAAGTGAGTGGGTCGATATGGAAGGTGCTAATTCCATATCGACCCAGACAGTGCAGAGTGTTTTGGTGTTTTGGTCTAGAGTCTGGTCTTATAGAGTCTGTAGTGATATCTGTTTAGTGCGGATGATTTTGTTGAAAGCTCTGCAAAATTGGGTCTTAGATAGGCGGTGGCGTGGCTATAAGACAGTTTTTTTACTTCCTTTTAATTACATGATCATAATAGAATTTTTGATGTTAGAAACTCTCTCTATATATAAAGTGACAGATCTTTTACTTCCTTTTAATTTCATGATAATAGAATTTGGAGTCTTTATTTCATCAATGATCCCTAGTATTAAAATTTAGAAAAAAACTTTCAAAAGCGGCTCTAATTTTTAGTGCAACCCTTCTCAGATATAGCTAGCTTGATCTCTCCCCTTTCAAAATTTGTATATGTGCCAAGTTGGTTATATATCATGTCTTTTATTTTTAGGCAATACTTTGGAATGAATTAGCTTGTTTCTATTTCTTACTCATATTCTCACATTCAAAAACAAGCTAGTTGTTTTGTTAAATATCTCTCATTTCTCTAACATAAGTGTGTTGGTTGTTATTCAAAATAACCATTAGGTAATAGACAAGTAGGCACTTCTTTTTTGTCAATCAGCTAGCTAGTTGCGAAGATTATTCTCAATTGATTTGATACAATGATAGTTTGGTTTCAACTTCACATGTGAATGCATTTGAACCAAATTACATCTACAATAGGAAGGCTATTTTCTAACAGTTACAATCATAAGTGTATATCTTTGCAACATGTACAAGATCTTGGAAGAAACATGGGAGGGGCAATGTACATGAGAAGATAGGATAGCACGTACAATGATGTCCATCTTTGCCTTATTGTAATATTGTGCAAGGGTTCTATATACAAGTTGCTATTGTTCATGTGTATTGTCTACTTCTACTTCCTCTTTGGCTTAAGAACTCTTATTTGTATGCAACACATTATTTTCTCTTTGACCATATATTGCTTCATATGCTTCATGGCTTTCTTAGCCTTTCCTTTCCAAAACACTATGATTGTTTGTCGTTGCTTTGATGTAGATTCATTGTTTGACACCCATTCTTTTTTCATACAATGTGTTTCTTATCATATACCTTTGCAACCCAAGACATCACATTCTCACATTCATCATCTAATGGTCGAACTAGAACAAAATTGTCAACTTGTATGTCTATTTCGAGATCTATGTTGGCCTAAGCTTTATATGTGGATTCTTGACTATGAGCCTACTTTGGATCCATTTTATTGCTTGGAAACAAGGTTGGCCTTTGGGTTTCTGTTTTGTATAGTGTTTTTCACTACATGATTGGTTTTCATCTTTCAAAATGAAATAAAAGTAATGTGGATGGCTTTAAGTTGTTGAACAAGATGTTGAATAAAACTCTACAATCATTCATTCATTTTAGCTTTGAGCATTTTATACTTTCCTCCTTAGCTACATACCTCCCACATCTCCTTGTCGAATCATCCACTGTCCCCAAGTCCCTTCGCTTTAGCTGTCTTGAGATATGCTAAAAAGTTGATGAATATTGATGTCATTGTTCTCAAAAGGGTCTTGAATTAGTGTCTCAGTAGGGATTGCATATTTACGTGATCACATCAATTTCTCTATGATCAAATGTCGTGATCATGCATTTCATGCAATCACAGATGTAAAGATGCCTTTGTGCTGTCTAGTGGCGTTGACCTGGAACCGAAAAAGTACTAGCGGTAGTGCTAAAATTACTATAGGTAGTATTACTACTACCACTTGTATGTTTATTATTACCGACAGTAGTATCCCTATTATCACTGTTAATATTAATGGGTGGTAGCATGTTTGGTCGGTATGCTTTTTGTGCTTAAAAGCATGTGCTAAAAAAGCACAATTTTAGCACTTTTCAAGAGGTGCTTGCTTGTGACATATATCCACTAGCCATGTAATTATGATTGGGCATTTTGCACATGTGTCCCATGACACTCGTTAACTTGCTTTAGTAGTGCTTTGTATGTGTGCTTGTCAATGCTTAGTAGTGCTTTCTGACTTCTTTACCACTGCTTTCTTTTTAAAAACCGCTTTCCATGTAAACAGTCATTGCTTTTAGATTGCTTTGGCACTACTTTGTGACTGCTTGCTTTTGTGAGTGCCTTTGCAGTGCTTTAGCACTGCTTGTGAGTGGTTTGGTAGTGTTTAGGCACTGCTTTCTGACTACTTTGGTCATTGCAGCTTTGCATTTTTAAACTACTTTACATGGAATATGCAAAGTACTCTAGATGTGCTTTGTGGGTCTCACTGCATTAGCACTGCTTTGTATGTGTGCTTGTCAATGCTTAATAGTGCTTTGTGACTGCTTTACCATTGCTTTCTTATAAACAGTCATTGCTTTCAGATTGCTTTGGCACTACTTTGTGACTGCTTGCTTTTGTGAGTGCTTTTATAGTGCTTTAGCATTGCTTGTGAGTGGTTAGGTAGTGCTTTGGCACTTCTTTTTGGCTGCTTGGTCATTGCTTTGCCACTTTTAGACTGCTTTACATGGAATATGCAAAGTACTCTACATGTGCTTTGTGGGTCTCATTGCTTTAGGAGTGCCTTGTATGTGTGCTTGTCAATGCTTAGTAGTGCTTTGTGACTACTTTACCATTGCTTTCTCTTTTAAAAATGCTTTCTTGTAAACAATCATTTCTTTCATATTGGTTTGGCACATCTTTGTCACTGCTTTCTTTTGTGAGTGCATTTGCAGTGCTTGTGAGTGGTTTGGTAGTGCTTTGGCACTGCTTTTTGACTGCTTGGTCATTGTTTTACATTTTTAGACTGGTTTATATAGAATATGCAAAGTACTCTACATGTGCTTTGTGGGTCTCACTACTTTAGCAGTGCTTTGTATGTGTGCTTGTCACTGCTTAGTAGTGCTTTGTGACTACTTTACCACTCCTTTCTCTTTTAAAAATGCTTTCCTGTAAACAATCATTTCTTTCAGATTGCTTTGGCATTGCTTTGTGACTGCTTTCTTTTGTGAGTGCTTTTGCAGTGCTTTAGCACTGCTTGTGAGTGGTTTGGTAGTGCTTTGGCACTACTTTCTGACTGCTTGGTCACTGCTTTGCATTTTTAGATTGATTTACATGGAATATGCAAAGTACTCAACATGTGCTTTGTGGGTCTCACTACTTTAGCAGTGCTTTGTATGTGTGCTTGTCAATGCTTAGCAGTGCTTTGTTACTACTTTACCACTGCTTTCTCTTTTAAAACCGCTTTCCATGTAAATAGTCATTACTTTCACTATGCCTTGGCACTGCTTTGTAACTACTTTTGTAGTGCTTTTGCACTACTTGTGAGTGGTTTGGTAGTGCTTTGGCAGTTCTTTTTGACTGCTTGATCAGTGCTTTTGCATTTTTAGACTGATTTACATGGAATATGCAAAGTACTCTACATGTGCTTTGTGGGTCTCATTGCTTTAGTAGTGCTTTGTATATGTGCTTGTCAATGCTTAGCAATGCTTTCTGACTGCTTTACCATTGCTTTCTCTTTTAAAACTGCTTTCCATGTAAATAGTCATTGCTTTCAGTATGCTTTGGCACTACTTTGTGACTACTTACTTTTGTGAGTGGTTTGGTAGTGCTTTGGCAATGCTTTCTATGTAAACAATCATTGTTATGAAAATGCTTTGGCACTGCTTTGTGGCAGCTTGATTTTGTCAGTGCTTTGGAAATGCTTAAGCACTACGAGCAACCCAGCATGCCCTTGCCAACAAACCGAACAACATCATGCACTGTATGAATAGGAGGACTCTTTTGGGTGGCAGGGTCTAAAGGGTACAAGTTTCCATCCACCCAAGGGTCAAGATGCTTCTTCCCTTGCAATCGAAGACTGTGGAGCACACTTTGAGGAGTTCCACTATATCCCAAAGAGCATGTGCTTGCATATTCTGCCTCCAGTTGTAGGTTCGCATGGTACTTGTTGGATATGTCCTCGAATGGTGCCATGAGTACTCAAAGAGAGGTATCAGTGATGCAAGCTAAAATGTAGGGGAGAGCTGGCAAAGATGGAGCAGTGAGAGGAAGAGAGTAGCAAGGAAGATGGAGGAGGAGAAGCAGATGAGGGCAAGAGGAAGAGGAGGAGGAGAGTAGGGCGATCCTCCCTCCTCCCTCTCCCCTCCTCCTCCTTCAGGCTCCTCCTCCCTCCTTCCTCTCCCCTCCTTCGCCAGCCACCTAGGCTTCCTCTCCTCTGCTCCTCCCTCCTGCAGAATCTCTCCCCTCCTCCTCCCTCCTGTAGCATCTCTCCCCTCCTTCTCCCTTCTACAATAGCTCCTTCCCTCCCTTCTACACCTGTCGCCCTACTCTCCTCCTCCTCTTCCTCTTGCCCTCATTTGCTTCTCCTCCTCCCTCTTCCTTGCTACTCTCTCCTCTCATTGCTCCATCTTTGCTAGCTCTCCCCTACATTTTAGCATGCATGACTGATACCTCTCTTTGAGTACTCATGGCACCCATTTGAGGACATATCCAACAAGTAGCATGTGAACCTCCAACTAGAGGCAGAATATGCAAGCACACGCCATTTGGGATATAGTGGAACTCCTCAAAGTGTGCTCCACAATCTTCAATTGTAAGGGAAGAAGCATCTTGACCTTTGGGTGGATGGAAACCTATATTCTTTAGACCCTGCCACCCAAAAGAGTCCTCCTTTTCATACAGTGCATGATGTTGTTTGGTTTGTTGGCAATGGACATGTTGGATTGCTCGGTTATTGCAATCGAACCATTCTCAGACATTGGCTATGCAAGCAAGCAAGGTGCAGAGAGCCCAAGCAGAAGAACTTGCACATTTGGGAAATATTACTATTGTGGCAATGCATAATAGTATGCAAGATCTCCAATTGCAAAACAAAGAACTCAATGACAAAGCACATGCACTGGACTTGGAGCGACAGGAATTGGAAGAATCAATCCAAAAGCTTGCTGAAAGCAAACAAGATTTGGAAAGGTCTATCTATGGCCAAGTTCAATGTGATGTGGAGAAGGAATGAGACAAGTCGATAGAACGAGTACAAAAGTTGAAGGGAACACGTTTGGGACTGAAGGAGAGGAAAAGACAAATGCAATCTATGGATGCATTGTCAACCAATAATGGTGCCTGAAAGAGGAGAATACATTTCACATATGGGCACCCCACATTGAAGATATAATTAAGGTACTTTGATGCCCTCTTATCAATTTTTGAGATTCTGCTCTTACATCTTCTGAACACTCCTACTGGTGAAGTACATCTTGAGGTGGTGAAGGTAGACATTGGAAAGGAGGCAAGGGGGTAGTTATACATAATGCTAATCTAAAAACTCTAGGCTACTCTTTTTTCCTCTGCCTTTATACTCTTTTATGTGCTAATTAGATCTGCAAAAAATAGCCAAGTATCTGGTGCAAACGGAGCCAACAAGTTCATATCGTGGAGCTCCCATGTTTTGTTGTCATATGCACTTAATTCAGCTTCAAAAACCCACAGGGGGAAGAAGGGATTTGTATAAGTTCTTGTGGAACTCTTATTTGGTGTGACTATAGTAGTCATTAGCTAGTCAGAGTAAATTGTTTCCTTATCCTCCTTCAACAATCCTTCCATATCACAAAAATTATGATGTTGAATGCTAGATGAAGATTCAAGCAGAGAGACATTTCAGGCGCAAACTTTTTAGGGATAATCGACCTATTAGAGGAGGTAAACTAGAACACATAAACAAGTTCTGCATGGTGTCCAGGGTCTTCTCAGCAAAGGTCAATAATGCAGTGCCATCTTCTTCCATTAGTTGTTCCAAATTGTCTGCCAGTTGCTTCACTAATGAGAGTTTTCTCAACATTTCCTTTACCAAGTACTAGAATGCGGCACCAATCGTTAAAGGATAGTTGTAAGAGTAACACCTTCATGGAATCTAGGTTTTCCTTTATTCTTGGTAGTCCAACTCAATGATGGTGTCATGCACAGATTTGTTGAACATAGTTAAAACTGCTTGGCACCCAAGGGACGGGGCTGGAAGGGGTCTCTGAATAGGCCAACCCTCTCAAATCGTGATGCCATGCTAAGAATTGCTATAATCAACATTGCATCAAGCACTCCATTAGCAACAAAGATTTTTGCTATCCCTAAATGATAGTGCTTGTATGTGTTTTATCCTATCTACTACTTGTAGTAATCAAGACATACATTGTTCATTATCTCCTTTTTTCTACACTTTCAGTTATATATATATTCAAATCATATATGTGCAGCACCATCTACTGATTAATTCCTTTGTCTAATTATAACCAGGGCATTTCTCATTCCAAAGGCAAAGCATGTAAACCCCATTCCATTCATCCCATTAAGGAAGGCCCTTTGACTATTCTTTCAATAGGCCTCCTTCAGTATATATTCTATCTTGCCTGACAAAAACAGATGCATCATATTCTTCATTACATAACTTTCATCCAAGTCGCACAACAAAAATACTATTGTATAGCTACTTAACTTTTGTATGCAAGGTAGAATGGTACACTTGTTCCACTTTAAGTGGTGAAGTTTGTAGTGCCAAAAAGCACACAGATGGAAGGAATTTTTTGAAACTTGTTTTGAAACCCCACTTCTAATCTACCTAGTCACCTTTCTCATCTTATCAAGGAAGCATAATTGATTTCTTTCTATTGTAGTTAGTTTGAAATGATTAAAAACGTTTTTTATTTCATCTATTTACCGAATCATTATTCCCAAGCAATCAATGACTTCAAAATTGCTTAAAAAATTTGTGGAAAAATTGTGGTTTTTGGCATCAGACTAGGGTATCCGATTGAACCAGTGAGCTAGTAGAAACTACATAAAGTTACTGCAGAGGACCTCTTCAATATACCATGTGACATTTTGTATTATCATGCATCAACATCGGCCCAACTAGGGATGGCTTACCCACCACATGGTGCGCTTGGGCAACTTTCTCAAATGATCTTTTCCCAAATTTCATGTAATGGTTCCCATGAGTTCCCTTTTGTGAGCATTTCTTGTTGAGGTTGAGCATGAGGGACCGATTGAGAGGGATCACTTTGGTGACTCCTCCTTTGTGTATGTTTTACCTTCTTTTTGTTCTTTGTGTGTGTGTGGTGTGTATGTTTACAATACATATGCAAACCAATTATCTAATCAGTTGAACTTTAATTCAACAAATTGATTCAATACACATCAAATTCTAAGCATTATTTTGTATAATAGTACAATGCTTCACATTGTCATGCAATATTTCAATCGAATGGTAAATTTCTTTTTCTAATATTGTATTTTACGAAAATTTCCAAAAATCTAAGTATCAATCGAAATAATGCTGCTGGTATAAATACCCCAATATACTCGTTGAACTTTGTGAAATTTGTCATCCTTAATTGAAGGAGAGATAATTACCTGCCACCATCTAACATAAATTTTTTTTAGAACAATGCATGTTATGCTGGGAAGGAGGGTTTAGAGCACATCCCCCTAGTTTTTATCCATGTCACAACTAAGTAAAACAAAAATTCACAATTAATGATGTTATGTCTAGTATACATCTATTTGATTTTTGTCATGTCATGTGTTTTTGATATTGCAATGAAATATTATTGGGTATGCCCATTTATATGTGTCATCAAAAGTACCTTGTCCAATGCTATTTTGTTGTTTAATTTGAAGTAGAAGTTGTTGGAGAGTGTAGAGCTGTCGTCATTGGTTAAGACATATTTCCCAATATCATAGCATATCTTTTTCTCAGTAATTGATTGAACTTCCAATCCAGTAATTGCTCATGTTAAATCATGGGTATGTGCTACAATCAATTTCTTTTTTATGAACAAGACACGTAAACCATATTATTAAATCAAGGCAAAGAAATCTAACATAATTAAGAAAGACCAAATCTATCTATCTATCTACACACATACACACAGAGTACTACATGAACTTGAAACTAGCGAGCGAGTAACTAGCTCAGCCTATCATAGCCCTATGCTATAGCATCAATGAGATACTCAATATCCTTGAAGCCTATGCTAACAACTAAAAAAAGACACATAGTCATTTATTTCTAATGACTACTAATAAAGCCACACACATAGAGCCAACCATCGACCCATGCACACACATACTCTCTCCATAACTTAACAATCACTTGCTTAGCATGACGATACACTAAATAACTATTACAAAATCACCTGCCAATTTTGGAGATGCCAAGATGATGAGAGACCTAGTCACAATGTCCCAACCATGCTTGGAGGTGAGAACAAATTAAGCTACAACAGCATACGATCCAAAAAACTAAGGAGCCTAACAGCAGCACATCCAACCAATAAGAAACATGCCATTATTAGCATGCGCTCGAGCTTAGCTCTGCCAAAGGAAGAAAAGGTGAGTATGAAGACCATGCTAGTCATCATAGAGCTCTATTCTGAGACTCAGATCCCACCATTCTGCCACTCTTGAGAGACATCTCAGAGACATTAGGCTCACTATTGGAGCACTAACTAGGCCACAAATGCTCAGGCCTTGAACAAAACAAGAGATCTCCGATGAAAGCATCCAGCGCTGAGCAAGATAGCTTCGGTCACCAATAGGGTAGGATCGTGAACATTTGAGCACCAAGACATGAGATAATGCACTAACACGAGCCCTCAAAACTCAGAGGTCATGTACCAGCCCAACAGAAGATGAAGACTCAATGCTAGCACATAGACAAGATGAACCACAAAAAATCCATGCATACTTTGAATAAACGTATCAGTGGCTTTAAACACCAATGAGTATATGTAGTCTCTTTTATCTGCGGATAGTATGACTACAACTTCAAACCGGTCTTTTGAGCTAGAGAGGACAGTGCCGAGTAGAAGGGGAATGGAACAACACTAAGATGCTAGAAATGTTGAAGTCAATAAAGTTCAAGATCTCAATAAAGCTATGATCTTGAACTTTATAAATCACCTTGGAGCTGAACTAACCCAAGAGAGCATGTAAGCCACTCTGTTCAAATAGAGAAAAATCATGCTTCTTGATGTCTCTGCAAAGCAGGTCTTTCATGGGCAAGCCAAATGACGAACCATTCTCTACATAGAAAGTAACCCACCAAAGAACGACTACTACCATAGCCAATGGGATGAACGAGCAAAGGTGCAGACCAAATGAGAAAGAGAAGCTTGTGTAGGTCAAAAGAGCTATAGTTAGTAGAGGATATGCAAGCAACAAGTAGCAAACACCATTGAGCAAAAGATAAGGATCCAAAAGTTTGATGACAATGCTAAGTTTCTGAAGTTAGTCACTTGACCTGAAAGGAAATATGAGCACAGCAAAGGAACAAAAATGATCTCAACAATGAATGCCATGGATTCTTGTAGCATCTTTACCGTGAAAAAGCAACAGAAGAGACAGTGCCAAAAATTGCAAAAAATCAGTGAAGAAGCAGTCAGGACATGCTCATGACCAAGAGGAAGCATAATGACCCACAACCACCAAATTAATTTCTGCCATCCATAACACTAGTCCTACCTATAGACATAAAGTCATTCATGCACAATTGCCACAAACATTCTTTTGAATTACAATCATGTTTACACACAGCTTCTCAAAAAATTCCACAATATTAGACCATATTCTTAGTCTTCTACTCTTAGTCACAAGAGTCAAATCCTATAATTCCCCAAAGATCGTAACCTAGAGAGATATTTATTTATTTTAAGCTAACAGCTTAAGAGAGTAAAGAACAAAAAATGAAGAAAAAAAGGATCCAAAAAATATGACTCATACCGCATTAACGTACCTGTGCAAATACATGAATTTATAAACAAAACAGAGACTATACTACATAAACTCAAAACTAGCGAGCGAGTAATTGGCTAAGCTTACCATAGCCCTACACTAAAGCATCAACAAGATACTCAATACCCTTGAAGCCAAACCCTAACAACTAAAAGAAGACGCAGCATAGTCATTTACTTCTAATGACCACTAATAAAGCCACACACCTAGAGCCAACCATCAACCCATGCACTCTCTCTCTCTCTCTCTCTCTCTCTCTCTCTCTCCATAACTATTAACTAAACAATCACTCGCTTAGCATGGCAGTACACTGAAGAACTATTACAAACTATCCTATCAATTTTGGAGATGCCAAGTTAATGAGAGACCTCGTCACATAATGTCCCAACCACACCTAGAGGCGAGAGCAAAGTGAGCTACCATAGCATATGATCTAAAAAACTAAGGAGCTTGACAACAGCACATCCAACCAAGAAGAAACATGCCATCAACATGCACTCAAGCTCAGCTCCACCAAAGGAAGAAAAGGTGAGTATGAAGACCATGCCAGTTGCCATAGAGCTCTATTCTAAGACCGAGATCCCACCATTTTGCCACTCTTGAGAGACATTAGGCTTGATATTAGAGCAGCAACTAGACCACAAATTCTCAAGCCTCAAATAGAATAAGAGATCTCCTAGCATCCAGTACTAAGGAAGATAGCTTCAGTCGCCAGCAAGATAGGATCACAAACATTCAAGCACCAAGACGTGAGATAATCCACTAGCATGAGAACTCGAAATCCCAAAGGTCACATACCAGATGTAAACCCAATAGAAGATGAAGACACAACACTAGCATATAGAAAGCCAAGCCACAAAAAAAGCCAAGCTACAAGCACCGATCAGTATATGTAGTGACTTTTATTAGTGGGCCTATGACTGACTACAACCAAACTTCAAACGAGACAGAGAGGATAGTGTCGAGTAGAAGGGGAATGGAGAACACTAAGATGCCAAAAACGTTGAAGTTAGTGAAGCTCCAATCCTAAACTTTATGAATCACCTTTGAGCTAAACTAACTCGAGAGAGCATGTAAGCTGCTCTATTGAAAATCATGCTTCTTGATGGCACCACAAAGTAGGTCTTTCATGGGCAGACCAAATGATGAATCGCCCTTTTTGTAGAAAGTAACCTAGCAATATAGTTAGTTGTTGCCACAGACAATCAGAGGGAATGAGCAAAGGTGGCAACCAAATGAGACAGAAGAAACTTGAGTAGGTCAGAAGAGATACTAGTGGAGGATATGCGAGCAACAAGCAACGACCTTCGTTGAGTGACAAATAAGGATCTAGACTCTCTAGAAGCCTAATGACAGTGCTAAGTTTATCAAGCTAGTTACCCGACCCAAAAGGAAATACCCGAGGGTGCCAACTCAATATGTAATATGTTACTACGCTTGTCCAAAATCCAGGTATGGGGGGACAAGGTCCCATATATTATATGCATGGATTTCCTTTAAAATTTTCAAATATGCAAGGGAAAAATATGAAAATTTCATGTGCCCCCTCCCACAAAATATAAGGTATATACCTTGAAAAATATGCAAGATTTTAAAAGTTTGTATATATTTTTCATAATATGTGAGGCCCAAGGGGGGGGTCTTTTGGATGAGGGGGGGGTAAAACAAAAAATATACTAAAATATGAAAACCCATCTCCTTTTAAATTAATGTAACTTTTTCATGTGTTACCCAAAATTTTAAGGTGTAAAGACATATTTGAAGCTCTTTTAATGTAGAACACAACCATGTTAATGTAAATAATTTCTACTCATGGCATATTGTTAAATTCATCTCATACTCAAGACTTTGATAGGTTTTCTTACTAAAGGGAGTTGACACCCCAGGGGAAATACAAGCACAAGAAAGGAATAAAAAAGGTCACAACAATGAATGGCACGGCTTCATGTAGCATCTTTCCCATGAAAAAGCAGTAGAAGAGACAGTGCCAAAAATCACAAAAACTAGTGAAGAAGTAGTCAGGACATGCTCGCAACCAAGAGGAAGCACAATGACTCACAGCCACCAAACAAATTTCTGCCACCCATTACACTAGTCCTACCTACAGACATAAAGTCATTCATACACTGAATTACAATCACGTTTACACACAACTTCTAAAAAAATTCCACAACATTAGTCAGGATGTGCTCATGACCAAGAGGAAGCATAGCCACCAAATAAATGTATGCCACCCATTACACTAGTCCTACCTACATACATAAAATCATTCACGCACAATTGTCACAAACATTCTTTTGAATTACAATCACATTTACACACAACTTCTAAAAGAATTCCATAACATTAGGCCATATTCTTAGTCTTATATTCTATATCAATATTAGTCACAAGAGTTAATTCTCCAAAGATCATAACCTAGAGAAATATATATTTATTTTAAGCTAACAGTTTAAGAGTCAAGAACAAAAAATAAAGAAAAATCTTTCTACAACATTAAAGAAATTATAAAAAAGGAAACCTAACTATATATATTCACAACCACATATAAATATAAATCTAAATTATATATATATATATATATAATAGTATATATTTTTATATCTATATATAGCTAAATATATACAGCTAAAGCCAACCTTAGTTTTAAAAAAACATCGAAACAAGGCTAACTTTGAAAAGAAGGCATTAGGACTCTATCCACCGCCAAACACACACTCACCTACATACATACATATATACATGCATGCATACATACATATACATACATTCATATGTACGTATGTATACCTATATATGTATGTATGCATGCATAGATATGTATGTATGTATGCATGCATGTATATATGTATGTATGTATGTACGTACGTACGGACGTATGTGTGTATGCATGCATGCATGTATGTATGTATGTATCTATTGTTAGAGCTATATATAGCTTGCTCCAACGTGAACTAAGTCTCACTTATATATGTATAGCTTGTGATCAATATGAATCAGTCTTTGGGAGTCTATTTGGTGTGTCTATCATCTCTTCTTCTTCTCTCTCAACATGGTATCAGAGCTACGATGGTCTTGCTATTGTATGCTCACTCTAACAAAGAAAGACAGGAAGTATTACTTGTTGATTTTGCTATATAGCGCTTTTAGTATCTCATCGCTTATTTTCTTGTGATGCTGCTGGTGTAAATCGTGAAGCTTACAACTCTATTTTTAAAATTTTCAAGTCTACTATGGAGGAAAAGTATAAGATATCTACAATGCCATTGCCAAGACCATGGTTTGTAAGGCTTGCACGTCAAGAAACAAACCAATGTGCTAGAAAAAAGCTTGGAGGATACCATTGTGTAAGTGGCACAATGACTTGGAAGAGTAAAAAGAAATTTGGCATCCAAACATTTGAGATGAATGCTTTCAATAATGTTTACGTGAACGTAGAGAATTTGCAGAGTGCCATGGTCAAATTCTATGGGATGAGAGAAGAAGGTAAGAGAAATTCCCTCTTCACATTCAACTTTATTTCTTCTGATTTCTATATCTTTACTGAATTTCTCTTTCATTGTACACATGGCAAGCTAGTATTTGTTATAAAAATGGATGAAGCTCAATTGGTAAAAGAGCACAAGCTAGAGAGGGTGAGCATTTGTATTATGAATGATGCCTTGTGTTTTGCTCAAGGGGATGAGGAAGTTGAGCAGAGTTTCTCAGTCCAATCTGAGAAGGACATATGGTGGCTTGCAGCCTTTGAGACCCCAAAGGAGTGCCACGAGACATTGAAGTGGGTTTTAGAGAAAACCGGCATCCCATCAATTATTCAAAGACAAGAGGCAGGGCAAACATTAATAGTGGATGGGCATGGAATGTTTCAAGCTGAATGGCATCTAGCTGGTGATTTGAAGACCCTCAAGTGCTTGTATGGTTGTGATATAAGTGCAGATGCAAAATAGACATGCTTGTATTGCACCCACTCTCAGAAGATGCAAAAGGGAAGCCTGCAATGGGAAAATGGCATCCTTTCTTGCAACCAAAGTGCAGCCCCTGATCATCACAAAAAGGATCCTAAGTGGGACCCCATTCTACCAATTCCATTGGAGTGGGTACACGTGTGTACTTTGCATGTTGAACTGCGTATACTTGATAAGTTACTCTATCTCCATCTAGTTTATGCTTGGAATTTGAGGCCGCAGCAAGTATCTGCACAATGCATTGCAAAAGCTGAAGAACTACTCTCACTAATGGGACTTCACGGAGGTAATGTGAAGCTTAAGCAAGATAAGAAACAATTAGGAAAGACACAAAATCTTCCTGCTAAAGTGTCCATGGGTGGAGGAAAGGCAAGGAGGTTCTTGTCCAACCACAATGCTGATAAAGAAAAACATACATTGGCTCAAAGCACCCTAGGTTGGGAGTACTAGAAAGATTTGTGTGAGTGCACAACAAATCAAGCTTCACATCCGTGAATTGCTACTTTGAGAGCAAAACTGTGGACAAAGCTTGATGCATTTATAAAGTTGCTTAGACAAGGTCAAACAGATGAGCTTTATTATGAGACATTCAGGACAGCATTGGGAAAATTCATATCATTGATGGTAGAAGCATGGGGGGAGTCACATATTACACATTACATGGTAATCCTCCTTAGGTTGAAATTTTGTGCTTTAAACTTGAGTCAGTTTATGTTTCTAATACAATGTTTTTCTTTACAGCATATTCTTTACACACATGCACCATGGTTTGTGGAGCAATGGGGCCCTCTGTCCATTTGGAATACTCAAGGAATGGAGAAATCACACTACAGAGCAAAGGTAGCATACTTCAAGAATACAAGGCATGGGGGTGGTATCGTGCGAAGCAATGCACTACATGAAATTTTCGATTGGTTTTATAGATATTTAGAGGCCAGGACTCTCAAGTGCGATAAGGTAGACATCTCAAGTCTCGCAAAAGTGGTTCAACATGTCAAGAAGGCAAGGAGATGTGCTGCTTGGAAGTCCTCAATAGGGAGCCAAGGGGTTGCGCTTTGGTTGCAACGTAGAGTTAGACAGGGGAGGCGTTGGGTCCTAAGAGAGCCCCAAATGTAAAATGTTTGATGAATAAAATTAACACTATTTTGAGTCAATTATAGATTCCAAAATTCACAAATTTGTTTGGAAATTGTAGAATTGCATGTGCGACATGGTAGGGTGGAGGGATGAGTGGGTTGGGAGGGAGGGTGGTGAAGATTAAGTATTATCGAACTGGCAACAAAACACTGGGGGGGGAGGGGGTGCACTCAAAAAACCCTAATTTAAAAGAAAAACCCTAAAGTGCTTTAAAAAAGACTATATAAAGCACTTCAAAACCCTAAAATCCCTCATTTCTATAGCATGAGCTAAAAAAACTGCTAGACCCACTGGATGCTGTTTAGATGCTACCCGTTGTCCTCCTCAAAATGCCATGGCCTCTGAACACACTGCAAGCCCCAATGGCCAAGAGGGCAATGATCACCAGAGATCTGAAGGCGGTTCTCATCATCAAGAGTCCAAGCAATGCGAGTCCCCACCATCCCACTCTCATGGGGGATCCCAAGGATCTCAACACCATGAGGAATCCTAGCACAGTGAAGGATCCAAGCATGATTAGGGGTCCTCTCAGTCCTTCCACACAACTAACTGTGGAAGTAGAGAGGTCTCCCAAGAGGGGCAAAATAGTCGAGTCAATCCTGATCAACTGCCCCTCCCTCCTCCGTGGGGTCCTGGCGTGGAGCATCTTGATGAACAAGGGGAGTAAGAAAGGCAAAGAGAGGAGATGGAGAGATTACAGGGGCCACAACAAGAGGAAGTATTTGGCGGGCTTGCAGATATAATGAACCTTGGCCCCAATCCTCCAACCAAGCAGACCGCATGGAAGAGCATCATCAACCCTTTGTGCCTTGAGATTGTCACATATGAGGAGCCTCTAGTACGAGCTAAGCAAGAGCCTCAGCTTGCTATCTCATAGCCTCGTGAAAAGGAGAAGAGACCCAAGACAAAGCAAACCCCTAGGTAGGAGAAGCCACCTCAAATGACCCACCAGACACAGGAAGAGGAGTCTGAAGACGTGGTTGCAAGGGAGGAGAGGCGAAAGAAGTTCAAAGCGGACAAGCGGCCATGGAGCCATGTCCAAAGGCCAATGCAGGGTCCCCCAAAGATTAAGGCGCACAAAAAATCAGGCATGAAGGCACTTCAGGAGATCCGCAAGTTCCAAACCACTGTGGACAATCTCATTCCCTGTGCACCCTTCCAGTGTGTTGTACGTGAAATAGCACAGCATTACAAGAGTGATGTGCATTTCACTTCAGGCGCTATGGGAGCAATTCAGGAGGCAACGGAGTAGATGACAGTAGGTCTTTTTGAAGATGCGAACTTATGTGCTATCCATGCCAAAAGAGTAACAGTGATGGACAAGGATCTTGCACTTGCCAAGCGCATCCGCTCCAATCCCTCCCTTAGGCCCTAGATGTGTTTAGGTTCATTTGGTGTAACCTAAATCATTTTGTAAATCTCTGCCCTTTGAGGCCAATGAATAAAAGATATCTTTATGTTCTATTACTGTTCCCATGTTATTATACATGTTACGTGATTCTTTCCATCAGTTTATGCAAGTTCAGTGTGAATTTGAGTGGTCAAATGATGTTTTTTCACCGTGCAATAGAAGGCAAATGTGTTTGGCATCGTACGAGGAGCCCAAAAATGGTAAAACCCGATATGGTGCGTATGGGGCCTGTTTGACCAAGAAGGCAAATGTGTTCGGCATCGCGCGGGGAGCCCAAAAATGGTAAAACCCGATATGGCGCATATGGGGCCTGTTTGACCAAGCACCATATCGGGTTTTACCATTTTTGGGCTCCTTGCGCAATGCCGAACACATTTTCCTTCTGCCGCGTGGTGAGATTCTTACTGGATTGCTCAAAAATGTAGCGCAAATATTTATCTGATTGCATGCTTTTGAATAGAATAGTGAATGAAAATATTAATGCCAACAACAATTAAAGTTACAAAATACAATGATAGTATAAAATCAATTTTGTAAAAGAACACAAAATGGGGCACTGCATAAAAAGTATAGCTGTATTCATATAAAATAAAATTTCTATACCATAAGACTTCAGGGTCTTTCTCTCTTCTCTAAAACACTGAGAACATCGGGCTTTGAATTCCCAAATACACTCCTAGCTCTAAACCTAGTCGATAGAGAGTCAACGCTATTGTCGTTGCTGGCCAGGGACATAATGCCATACCTTGAAAATTGGTTCTAAAGGCATTGAGAGTAGCCAGGCGGTTCACCAAAATGACCTTGTCAGCATTGCGATTGATGTTAGCATGACCAATCACTCTTGACAAGGCCTTGCACTTCAAGAGGTCATCAGTGCCATGTGGAGAAAAATTTTTGTGGATCACCACAAAGCACCCTTTTGCTTGGCCAAGGTAATGTGCCAGTGAGTGATCTCGGCCGAAGCTACTACAAACAAGGCATTGCCGAGATGAGAATAGGTCGACCTCAAATGCCTCCTACAACAGTCCAACATTACATTAGAATTCCATTAAAGCAAAAGTATACCAAGAGAGAAGAAATTCAAAGCTCATAGTTTCTTACCACTATGGAGTCATCATGCTCAATCCCTTCCTCTTTGTCAATGAGGATGGATCCAAAGGCCTCCTGCTGGTCTGGAGTGAGATGTGGAGGCTTCTTCTAGAACATCAGGTAGGTCGGAGTAGATTGATGTCTCTGCATCTTTGATTTGGGCCAGTGTTAAAGCAAGAACCTCTTCTATTGAATCATCTGCTCCCAAAAACCCAGGTTCTTGCATAGTCATGTCCACCTTGTATCCACACAGGATACCAAGAGCTTCATCCTCCCGAAGACCAAACATAACCTCTATGTCATGGAGAAAGAGGTATTGTTCTCCATCGACAAGAAGGGGAGCAAGAAACCATATCATTGTTGTGGGGTCAACAGAGGTGGTGCCCAAGGTGGATGGAATTTGAGAAGTAGAATGGGGTTTAGGAGGTCGCTGGAGCACTTCCAGGGCCAATGTAGCTTCCCGCTCCTCAGCTTCTTCATCTATGGGCTCTTCATTGTAGATGTTGGGCTCATCTACAGAAATAAGAGGATCGAAAAGGGCAGGGGCAAGATTAGGGCTTGAGGTCGAGGCCTCCTCTTCCATTTGTCTCTCCTAGAGAAGGAAAATAAAGGTCATTTCCCAGGATAGGAACCTATTTCCTGTGTTTCTGATGACTCCACATGCTAGGAGGTCATCAGTGTCCACCTCTCTAAACCCTAGGGGCATGAGCTGGGCTCAAAAGCAATCTAAACGCTTGAACAAGTACTTCAAATAATCAAGTGGGACCCATCTTTTTGTAGACTCATCAAGTTCATATGCAAAACTCGCGATGTAGTCTTGCATGTACTTGATGAGATCTTCAAAATCATCTCGGGCTCCCAAGTAGGTGCCTAGGACATCTATGCTCTTATCAAAGACTAGAAATAACTCCTCTCTCTATCAATTAATGGAGTACAGGAGATGAAATCGTGGAAGGTAGACCTAGCAGAATCCATGGTAGTTTGGTAGCTAGGAGAACTATGGCTATGATAGTGAAACTTTGAAGCTAAAGTAACTTTATAACCTATATATACCCAAATGTTCTAAATATAAAAATAAAAAGAATTATAAATTTTTTGGGAAAAACTTGACATTGACATGAAACAAAACCAATCAAAACATCAAAATTAATTGCACCACTATTAATTGGAAAATGTCAAAATCCACAATTGTTCCACCCCACATTTTCTAGACAATCTTCAAAATTGTAGGAGGGATAAAAGTGGCACTATGCATGAGCTTCTCTGCACGCTTTCCTACCTTTTCACCATTTAAGGTAAAGTGAAAGGACTCGGACATGCCATCCTCCATGACCAATAGGTGTTCCCACACGTCCTTGAGAGTCCACTGTGATGTGACAGTCACATTCTTGACATCTCCTAAATGAGAACCAATTCATAAACTTACCCCTATATTATCATCATTGTTAGAGTCAAGGGGGAGCCAATTGCCACCTGTTTTCTTCCAACTCCTATATTGGAAAGCAAAATATAACATTTGGTGGGAGATGTGGTACTTGACAACCACATTGTCCTTACATACATGGCATTGAAATAGCACCATTTTGTTCACCTAACCTGCTTCCCCAATTCACCCCAAGCAATTCCTCAAGGGCATTCTCATGTAGGCACTTGCATGACCACATGGTTTTTGTTCTGTGCATCTGGATATTATGAAAAACAAGAAGCAAAAATGTGCAGAGGCATAAACCAAGACAACCTTACCCATTTAGAGCCAAATGTAAACTTCATGGCCATGCCCACATCCTTTGCAATCTTTTCCTTGTATGATTGCATTATTCTTGTGTCCACCATGTTGCAATCCATGTCTTCAAGTTGTGGTGTTGCAATGCATTGAAGATGGCCATAGCTTGATGCCGTCCTTGGAGTAATGTACTTGGCATTATACCAATAGATATTTCTTTGTTTCAAAGCAAAGGACTTCTCTCCAACATGCATTTGCCTTCCTAAATCCTCATGAATGGCAATAAACCTACCTAAGAAGCACTCGACTGGTTCCCACTCCTCAAAGTCTGAAGGAAATACATCTGCTATGCACAAGTGCTATTTCAAAATACAATTTCAAACTGACTCATTACACTGGTTCTATTTCAAAATACAATTTCAAGCTGACTCATTACACTTCAAAATCTTACACAAAATGCAGACTTACAATTCGATGGTATTGTCGATTGATTGCTTGATGGAGGAAGGCGCATGTCCTTCCCCATGTAGATGTGTTGCACCTTTGCAAGCAATCCTTTCTTCCCAAGCTTGAACTTCATGATGCTGCCCTTCCATTCATGCAAAAGATCACCTCTTTTGCTCTTCGAAAGCTTATGTGGACCCTTGGTAGATCCTCTCATGACTATCCAATCATTCAAGCTGTAGGTGCAAGGCACCCATTCACCCAGTGCATTTTTGCTACTGTGGGACACAGAGTACATGTATGGTCTTCTCACCATGCTTGTAGAGAGGTCACAACAGCAATAGTGGACTAGAAAGTGCAGCTTGGAGGGAGAGAGCAGCTCCAATAGAGGGAGCGAGAGGGAGAAGGTATAGAGGGTGCAACTGAAGGTTGAGAGAAGCTCCAAGAGGTGCTGTAGCTAGGAATGGAGGGAGAAAGAGTAGAGGGGGATGAGCAGCTGCTCCAGGAGATGTTGTAGCTAGGAATGGAGGGAGAAAGAGTAGAGGGGCATGAGCAGCCACTACAGGAGGTACTGTAGCTAGGAATGGAGGAAGAAAGTGCAGAGGGGGATGAGCAGTTGCTGTTGTAGGAGGTGTTGTAGCTAGGAATGGAGAGAGAATGAGCAGCTACTATAGGAGGTGCTGGAGAGGGAGAAACACAGTGGACCAGAGCAGGAGGGGGCAGAGAAGATGCCAAATGAGTTCCCACGTTTGAAAAATGGAGGGAGAATGGAGTTGGACCAGAGAAGAGGAGGGGGCAGGCCTATAACAAGTGGAGAGGGGGGGGAAATTCACCCAGAAGGGCCCACCACCTCTTGAATGACTTATAGGTTTGTTTGGGGGAGGTGCATATGGGAGAAGGCTCAAGCATGGGTTGAGGGGGGGGGGGATGGTTTGAGTGGTCCCCGGTGTAAGAGGAGTAGCCACCAATAGGGGCTATTTGCAGGTCTGCCCACCCTCCACCTCAACATGGCATTGCCCCACAAAAAGGAGCACTCCCATTGGTACACCTCAAATACCTCACTAATCCCTTGAAATTAGGAAACACTAATTGGGGGCCCTTTGGAGACCCCAATTCTCCCCTAATGTTTTTTTGACATATCTTGAGTTCTATATTGTCAGAGTGACAATTGTGTTCTCCTTCATTGTGACAAGATCTGACACACACATATTTTTTGACGCATGATGGCAACATCTATAATCGTCAATGGCTTTCCTTCTGGCCAACGATTTGTTCCTTTGTTTCAAGGACAAGGCTTTTTTGGCTAGAAAGTGAAGATGTTATTGATACTCGAAGGTGACAATCTTTCAGATATTGTTCTTGGTGATCTTGCTTGTCCATCCCAACCTGTTGATGCAAATGCAAATCATGCTCTCGTGACCGAGGGCCCTCTCTTTGAGCAATGTAAATCTGACTCTGTCGATTGAAGTTCTCATGATAAAGCAGCTCGTCTCAGTATATTTTATCTGCTCTACATGATTCTCTTATGTTGGATGTATTTGCCCTTCCTTCCTCTCATGCAATATGGAGATATCTTGTTGCTACTTTTGAGAAGAAATTTGTCACAAAGATTCTTTATCTTTGAAATCTTTTGAGCACTCCGTATAAATTTGGAGCTCCTATGACAACTCATATTGAGTCGTTCAAGAATATCATCAATCAACTTACTGCTACTAGTGCATGTTAGATATGCTCAATGCCCCACCCTCCTGGTAACCACCAATGGTCCAAGGTGCTCAAGTTGTAAGGCCCCCATATGAGGAGAAGCCATGTGTGATCCTGGGAAACTGGATGGATCCTAAATTTGCATGTCAGATGAGGTCTATGAATGAGATTGTTGATGGTAGAAAGGTGATTGTGTGGGAGCCCCTTATTCTTGCTGGGGCTTGGGGGCCTCCCGCCCCTGAGGCAATGGTATAGGGAATATTCCATGGATGACTAGTCGGTTCCACCGACTAGGTTGACTGGTCGGCTCCACCAACTAGGTCGACTGGTTGACTCCACCGACTATGTTGATCCGACTATCGCCCTCAAGCTATAAAGAGGCGACCTCCCCAATCCATTGCATCAAATCAGTTCAGATCAGATCAGATCTTCCAGCTAGTAGCTCTTCACCTAGTATCTGTCTAGAATGCCATCTAAGCTCCACTGTGGGAGCGCACGGGTGGATGGAGCCATCATCTGTACTACATCAGTATTGAAGGAAAAGTTTGTTCCTCTCCAATTTGCTGTGTACTCTCTATTCTTTGTTCAGTTTTTGTTCCATTGCACCGTGTAATTTAACATGGTATCAGCGACTCTAAGGATTGAAGAATAGAAGAGAGGCAAGGGCTTCAATAGCATACGAAGTGATGGCAACAGGAAGTGGCTCCACAAGAAGCGGCTCCACAGGAAGCATCAACAGCTACTAATGAACCAACAATCCAGGCATTGAGGATTCGCCCACCAGCCTTCACTGAAGGCAAGCTAGATGGTACGAACTACACTTTGTGGAAGTTTAAAATTACTGCTATTTTGGATTCATATGAGCCTCTAGAGACAGTATCAGGGACTGACCCAGAACCACAAGGAACCCCCGACCCATAAATCCGGGCAGTATGATACCTCCTAATGCCGACCTTCTATGAGCTTGGAAACGCAAGAACATAGATGCTCTGTGTGCCCTGGTTACAAGTACTACTGATAGTGTTTTGACCTTGATTCAGCATACATCTAAGGCAACTGTGGCCTGGAACATATTGAAGAGTCAGTATGAGATGCAGAATCAGACAAGGATCAAGAACTTGGAGAATCAGCTCGTAGCAGAGAAGTTTAATGAAGGAGAGATAGCGGAGGTGTTCATAACCCGAATCAAAAATCTATGTGACCAAATGGCTGGTGCTGGGATTCAAAAGACTAGCGAAGAGCTAGCTCGGTAGTGTCTCCGAATATGTCCACCAAGGTTTGATGGATTGGTAATAGCACTTAACACTCAGGTGAGACCCTAACCATTGTCATTTGAGGAGTTCTGTGCTTTACTTATGGAGGAGGAATTGAGGCTTAAAGCTCGAGATGGAGGCGGCAATGGGGATGCTGCTTTCTCTGCCACTGCGAAAGGAAAAGGTGGTTCCTCCACCAAAGGTGAGTCCTCTACTAGTGGTGACAAAAAGAAGAAGGGTGGCAAGAAGAAGTTTAAGGGAGAATGCTTCTACTGCAAAAAGAAGGCCCATATGATTGCAGATTGTTGGGTCAAGAAACCAAATGAAAAGAATGGTATCCTGAAGAAGACAGATAAGGGGAAAGAGACAACTAACACAGCGGAAGTAGAGTTCGCTCTATTTCTGGCCATTGAGGAAGAGTGTTCCTCAGTTCAAGAAGCTTCAACCACTGATTCATGGGTGTTGGATAGTGGTGCCTCCCATCACATGACCTGCAAGAAGGGTCTATATTGTTCCATGTAGCCTCTACAAAAACCCATCACCGTGACGGTTGGTAATAATGCAAAATGCCCTGTTGAGGGTACAGGTACGGTTTCATTTGTTTCTGTGAATGGAGATGTTAAGAAACTATCTAATGTGCTGTATGTTCCACAAATCAAGAGAAATTTGCTATCAGTTGCTTCCATAGCTGACCTTGACCATGAGATGAGGTTCAATAAGACGAGCAAAAATTCTAGATAGTCAATCTTGTTGGCACAAGAGTAAGGAGGAACAACCTGTATGAGCTAAGTGCTCTTACAGCCACCGCTGGAGTGGGCACAAGCAGACTTTGGCATGAAAGATTTGGCCACATCGGATTTGCAGTGCTGAAGGAGATGCAGAAGCAAGGTATGGTTGCTCACTTACCTGCAACCATAGAAATCAAAGAACCATGTGAAGCTTGCATGATGGGCAAGCAATAGAGAAAGGCATTCCCACAAGAAAGCAAGAATAGAGCAAACGCTCCTCTAGAGTTGGTGCCTGTTGACTTGTGCAGTAAGATGCCTACATAGGCCTTGGGGGCATCTTCCTATTTTTTATTGATTGTCGACGACTATAGTAGGAAGATGTGGGTGTACTTTATTTGTGAAAAGGCTCAAGCTTTTAGTAAACGCTCCTCTAGAGTTGGTGCCTGTTGACTTGTGCAGTAAGATGCCTACATAGGCCTTGGGGGCATCTTCCTATTTTTTATTGATTGTCGACGACTATAGTAGGAAGATGTGGGTGTACTTTATTCGTGAAAAGGCTCAAGCTTTTAGTCAATTTAAAGAATGGCTACAGCTTGTTGAAAATGAAACAGGGAGAAAAGTGAAGAAAATCAGATCGGATGGTGGTGGTGAGTTTATTTCTGTAGAGTTTGGAGATTTTTGCAAGAGCAAAGGGATGAAGCGACAAATGACAACACCACATACACCTCAACAAAATTCGATTGTTGAACGCCGAATGCGGACCACAGTGGAGATGGGGAGGTGTATGTTGAAAGGTGCTGGACTGCCAAACCACTTTTGGGCTGAGGCTGTCAATATTGCGGTTTACATCCTTAATCACAACTATACAAAGGTACTCAAAGGTAAAACACCACATGAGGCTTACAACGGTAAGAAGCCATCTGTCTCCCACTTCAGAATATTTGGGTGTGAATGCTATGCGCATGTACCAAACAAAGAGAGAAACATACCAAATGTATCTTCTTAGGCTATTGTGATGAGAAGAAAGCCTATAAGTTGTATGACCAAGAGGCAAAGAAGATCATAGCGAGCCGCGATGTGGTGTTCAGGGAGTAGCCACATGCAGTGGAGGCAAAGAAGAGCTTTTATCATCAACCGAAGAGGTAATTCACTATAGACCTGTCCCAAGCGCTATAAAGGAGGAGGAAATATCAGATGATGAAGGTATAAGTCACCAACCTGTTGTTACACCACTAGAAAAGCCATTGCCGCGATGGGTAAGGCAGCTCTATGACCATGATAACCAGATGCCTATGTCTGTTGAGTAGCATGCAGATGGACCAAGGTGGTCTCAAAGAATCGAGGAGCAAAGGAGGGCTTCTGCTCACATAGTCAATATGGCCTTGATGGCTAAGATTATTGCAGAAGTAAAGGAGCTTGTGACTTTGGAGGAAGCACTTGTAGACTGAGATCGGAAAAATGCTATGCAAGTAGAATACGATAGCATCATGAAGAATGAAACTTGGGAGCTGGTAGATCGACCACCTAACAGAAAGGTTATTGGCACCAAGTGGGTTTGGAAGGTAAAGTACAAGGCCGATGGGACTCTGGAAAAGTACAAAGCCAGATTGGTTGCACAAGGATTTTCGCAGGTTGAAGGGTTTGATTTTCAGGAATCTTTCGCTCCGACTGCCAGAATTATTCGCACAGTACTATCAGTGGCTGCTCATAAAAAGTGGCCAGTTTATCAAATGGATGTTCTTTTGCTCCAACTGCCAGAATGACCACTATTCGCACAGTACTATCAGTGGCTGCTCATAAAAAGTGGCCAGTTTATCAAATGGATGTTAAATCAGCATTCTTGAATGGTGACCTCAAGGAGAAGGTGTACGTGGCTTAGCCACCTGGGTATGAGGCCCCCCATTCTGAGAACAAGGTATGTAAGCTAAAGAAGGCTCTGTATGGGCTGAAACAGGCCCCAAGAGCATGGTACCAATGGATAGACAAATTCTTTCATAGATTAAACTTCAAAAGATGTGCCTCAGATGCTAACTTGTATGTGTACAGGAAAGGTGAAAAAAAACTGCTATTATTGTTCTATATGTGGATGATCTCCTTATTATAGGTGACTATGAAGACATGATTCAACTGACTAGAAAGGCGTTGAGCACGGAGTTTGAGATGACAGACTTAGGCTTGATGCACTACTATTTGGGGATTGAAGTTTGGCAAGAGCCAGGCAAGATCTTCATCTCTCAGCAAAAATATGCAAGGGAGATCTTGAAGGCATTTGGTATGTCCGAGTGCAAGGAGATAGCTACACCTATGGAGGTAAATGCGAGGTTGTCTATGGAGGATGCCTCACCACCAGCAGACATCGGGAGGTATAGGAAGTTGGTCGACAGTCTCATCTATCTGTACAACACCAGACCGAACATCAGTTTTGCTGTTGGCGTTTTGAGCAGGTTCTCCAATAAGCCCCGGGAGAATTATTGGAATACAGGGATGCGGGTGCTCAAGTATGTGAAGGGCACTCTTGATTATGGCATCACCTATGGTACGAGCACTTCCTTGGCTGGTCATTGTGACTCAGATTGGGCTGGAGATGTTGATTCCAGGAAATCAGTTTTTGGATATTGTTTCTCTTTAGGTTCATGTATCTTCTCTTGGATCAAAAAGAAACAACCAACAGTGGCATTGTCTTCTACCGAGGCTGAGTACAAGGCAAATCAATATTGTCAACACATTGCTCTACAGATGGAGTAGTAGTGATGCCATCAGATGAAGGAGTAGTAATGAAATCAGAAGTAGAATCATTATCAAATAGAAAAGGAAAGGCAGTAAGCAAGGACTCAGTATCCTCGGTAGACCATGTTCCTCCCATTAACTGTTCCATTGAATATGGCATCATGACTGATTATCACCTTCTTAGAAGAGGGATCATAAAATTTATAACCTTTAGAATTAGGAGAATATCCAATGAATATGACCTTCAAGCCAAGAGGATCTAGCTTCTTCCGTGTCTCTTTTGGTACATGAATATAAGCAATGCAGCCAAAAGTTCAAAAATGTGAGACAAAAGGAGTCTACCCTATCCAAGTGTGATTGGTATCTTATCAGAAGGTGTAGTTGTAGGAAGATGATTTTGCACAAAGATGACTGTCAAAATTGCTTTTGCCCAAAATCTTCTACATAATCTAGAATGAAGGAGCATACATTGCATAGCATTAGAGAAGAGCGATTCTTATGCTCTGTAGCACCATTTTGTTGAGGAGAGTATGGAACGGTATATTAATGATGAATACCACACTCAATGCAATAATCATGAAAAAGATTACAAATATATTCTCCACCATTGTGACTGTGAAGGGTCTTGATACGAAAACCAGTATAAAGAGGGGGGTTGCAACAGTTTTATATTGCTTGAATACTAATAAGGCCTCTGACTTATGTCGCAAGAGAAATACAGTTGTTTATCTTGAAAATTCGTCAATGAAAGTGATATAATACCTATAGAGAGACTTAGATGGAGGAAAATGTCCACATATATCAGTGTGAATAAGATCCAATAGAACATATGAACGAGTTGAAGTAGATACATGAAAGGGTTTTCATGATGCTTGCCAAAAGCACAATATTCAAGGAGGCCGATGTGAGAACGAGCTGGGAGATTCATATAATCCACAAGATCATGACGATTGATAGCAAGTAGTTTGGCAAAATCTGAATGAACAAAATGATGATGCCATAACTTGTAGTCCATATCACTAGGGGCTGTAACCACATTGGCAATATCATCATTTAAGGAAAGATGAAAGAGGTTACCATGCCGAGGAGCAACTGCTATGGTATGTCCATATTTTTCAATCCGACACCGTTTGTTGGTCAAAGCCAATAAAGAGACCAAGATCAACAAGTTGTGCAATAGGAATAATATTTCTCTGAAGATCTGGAACATGGAGAATGCCTCGCAAGACTCTTGTTGAAGAAAGAGTGCCAAGAAATAAATCACCAACACCCATGGCTTGACAAGTAGTGTCATCAGCAAGATAAACCAATTTCATGTGAGGAAGCCTACATGATAATTATGTTACCATGGCGATTGATATGTCATATTACCAGTAGCACCAAAATCAACAATAAAAGTGGAACCATCTCGAACATGAAGTATCCTCTCTAGAGAGACATCAGAACAAATATGATTTGCCTCTTGATGTGTATGGGCATCCTGTTGCTGAGCAGATATGCTTGATTATGTTCGCGATCATAACGCCTCTTGTAACACCGAAAGGATGGATGATTTCCACCACAATATTCACAAGAAGAATTTTTGGATAAGCAGGGTTGCTTAGTGGTAACACCATGTTCCTCATCATATTGCCAAGCCCAACAATAAGAGATAAGATGACCATGCTTATCACAATAAGAACAATGTTTCTCAAGATATTTGAGACGAGAAGAATCACCACCTCTATACGGATGACCACCACGTCCATATTTGGAGAAAGGACATTTGCGAGCAACACAAGCTATCTTTGAATCTACATCATCCATTGTTACCATGATAGTTTCATGAGGGTCTTTATGACACTCGCGTCATTGGGCATACTCAATCAAAGAAATACATGTTTGATCAAAATCAATCTCATTTTTGTTAGAAAGGATGGTAACAATATTATCATATAGTGGATCCTAGACTATGTTGAGAAGATAGGTCACCAATTGATTTCGTGGAATAGGTGCACTGTTAAATTACATGGCGCAGCAGAACATAAACTAAACAAAGAATAGAGAGTACACAGCAAACTGGAGAGGAACAAACTTTTCCTTCAATACTGATGTAGTACAGATGATGGCTCCGTCCACCCGTGCGCTCCCACAGTGGAGCTTAGATGGCAATCTAGACAAATACTAGGTGAAGAGCTACTAGGTGGAAGATCTGATCTGATCTAAACTGATATGATACAATGGATTGGGGAGGTCGCCTCTTTATAGCTATGAGGGCAGTAGTCGGATGAACGTAGTCGGTGGAACTGACTAGTCGTCCATGGAATATTCCCTATACTGTCGCCTCAGGGGCTCCTGCCCCCGAACCCCCAGCAAGAATAAGGGGCTCCCACACAATCACCTTTCTACCATCAACAATCTCATTGATAGACCTCATCTGACATGCAAGTCAGGTGTGGGGGTTAAAGGTCACTATGCCTTAACCCCGGTTATGTACAATACTCAAACACATATATAAATGAATGAAAAAAAAGATTAGGGTGGTTCTGCACCCACCAAAACTTGTGTGGCTCTCTGTCTCCCTCTCTCTCTCTCTCTCCTTCTTCCGTTCTTGCTTCCGTTGAGAGCACTCTCAACTGGTATCAGAGCCCGGGTGATCTAGCTGAGTGTGCCTGAATGCTTTGAAGCTCAGCAGCTCTGTGGGAGGAAGGAGAAGCTTTGTGGGAAGCTTTGTGGGTGACTTTACTTGCATCCGAGTGTGCAGAGACCTTGGAGAAACCTTTGGAAAAGTCACTTTGGCTTTGCGAAGTGGTTTTGAGAGCCTGTTAAGAGCTTTCAAAAAAAAAGTCGTTTTTTGAGCTTTTCCCTGTTCCGTTCGATGACAGAGACTCCGTATTGACTTGTAGAGGCAACTATTGCTTGCTTTTGGTGTCCACATTACTTCAGGAGCTTGGAAACACCTTCATTCTTGAATCTGGGATCATTTCATTGGATTTCTGACTCACTGTATCAGTTCCTGCGTTTTTTGCCCGGGTGTTGGAACTCAAGTTTGGAGCAACCATTTGCAGATCTGTCAGTTCCGGTGGACTCAGGAGGTCCTAAAACTTCTATGTTGCTCATCATTCGCACTCTGGTGGAGTTTACAGATAGCTCTGCTTCCAAAAACGTTTTTCAGTCCGTGTGTTGGACCCAGTGATTGAGACCACGGTTTCCAAAACCATCTGTCCCATTGCGTTCCGGACGCCCAAAAACCCCTACCTATCAGTCCTTGCACGATTCGGTGGAGGATTCTCAGAGTTATAGATCTCTGTGTATTCGATTTCGTCTCTCTGTTATGCATTTTTCATGCTAAGGTTTTGAAACCTTAGATTTATGCCACATGGCAGTGGATAAGTGTTGACTCCCATTTCTCATTCATCGGTTGGGATTTTGGAGTTCTGGCAGAAGAGAGATATTTGCAGATTTTCTTGCTGAGTCCGATTATGCAATGGCGCCCATGTTTTGAGGCATCTCAGGTTCTATTTTCAGTAGCGCTCATTACTGTGGGACTATAATTTCTTGAGCATACCTTATGCAGATCACTCTGGTTGCAGTTTGAGCAGTGTGCGCTCATTCGTGGTGTGCATTGGGTTGCAGTGGATGATTTATAGGCCATTTGGATGCATTGCGGTCCTTATTGGATGCGCTGATAGGCCCAAATTGCCTTGTGGGATGCTATTTTTTATGGACGCTTTGCACATGGATGCTATTTTATGCTGAGGGACAGCTTTGACACATTGTTGGTGATGCACTGATAGTGCTATGCTCTCTTGGATGAGATATAATTGATGCATATGCTAGTGGACAGTGTTTATGCTTGAGTCATTTGGCACTTATTGGCATTTTCTTTTGGGCCAGATTTGCTCATATGGATGCATAGTATATGCACATGAGTCAGATGCATCTTTTGATGCTTTGAGCTTTGAGTTTTGTGATATTTCACTCTATTGTGGCATACACATTTGGGTGCGCTTGGTATTTGGTGTGATTCTCTCTTGCAGGTACTAGCATTTGGGATTTTGCTTTATTTGCATTATGGCATCCTCTTCCATGTCTGAAAAGGACTTTTTCAGCATTAAAAAGTTTGATGGGACAAACTTTTCTTTGTGGAAAGAACAAATAAGAGATGTGCTTATTCAAAAGAAGCAGATTAAACCCTTGGCAGGTATTGAAGCTAAGCCTGCAAATATGTGTGAGGATGATTGGAATGAGTTGGATGCATTAGCAAAGTCTACTATTAGACTTCATCTTGCAGAGTCAGTTTATTTCACAGTAGTAAATGAGCAGACTACGGAAGATTTGTGGAAGAAACTATGTGCCACTTATGAGAAGGAAACTGCCTCTAATAAAGTTTACCTCATGAAGAGGTTGTTTGAGCTGTAGATGAAGGAAGGGGTCTCCATTGCTTCTCACTTGAATGAATTCAATATTATTTTCAGCCAGCTTCAGGCTCAGAAAATGAATTTTGATGCGGAGACTAAGGCAATATTTCTCTTATGTTCATTGCCATCCTCATGGGATACCTTCCGTACAGCTGTCAGTAACTCTGCACCTGGTGGAGTACTGAAATTTGATGATGTTGTGGGTAGCTTGTTGGCCGAGGAGATTAGACGGAAGTCTATGGATGGCAACAAGCAGGATGCAGCCTTAAATGTGCAAAGGGGCAGATCACAGTTCAGGAGGAAGTCCCAAGAAAGAGGGAAGTCTCGCAGCAAATCCAGGGCACGGAACATTGAGTGTTACCATTGTGGCAAGAAGGGCCATATGAAAAAGGATTGCTACAAGCTGAAAAGAGAGCAAAAGGATAAGAAAAAGAATGCAAATTGGGGTGCAAATCAAAAGGAAGAGAGTCCAAGGGAGGACAAAGGAAAAGTGAAGATCGAGGAGATCAATGCAGTCACACGTGATAGTGACAATGATGTTCTCTTCATGTCTAGTTTATCTGCAGAGTTGCTTACCACTTCAGATGATGCATATTCCCAGGATTGGATTTTGGATTCTGGTGCTTCATTCCATGTTACTCCCCATAGGGAATGGTTCTCCACTTATGATAGTGGAAAGACAGGTTGTGTGCATCTTGGAAATGACTATGCATGTGACATAGTGGGAGCAGGTGACATAAAGTTTTCTTTTGCAAATGGGTCTGCATTTGTTTTGAAACATGTGAGACATGTGCCTAAGCTGACCAAGAATCTTATTTCAGTGGGTCAGCTTGATGATGCTGGTTTTCACACCACTTTTGGCTTTCAGATTTGGAAAATTCAGAAGGGCTCTATGCTTTTGGCTAGGGGTGCCAAGTGTGGGACTTTGTATCCCTTACATGTATCAGGGGTATTTGATCATGTTGTTGCAATAACCGAGCAGCCAAGCACTTCTTTGTGGCATTGCAGGTTGGGGCACATGAGCCAAATGGAATGAAACTCTTATGCCGTTTGGATTATGTACCGCATTTGAGTTTCTCTGATTTTGAATTTTGTGAGCATTGTCTCTATGGGAAGCAAACTAAATCAGCCCATAAAAGAAGGGGAAAGAAAGAGTTTGAAATGCTTGATTTGGTGCATTCAGACGTATGTGGTCCCATGCCTACACGGTCATTAGGCGGGGCTGAATACTATGTGACATTCATTGATGATGCAACTAGGAAAGTGTGGGCTTATGCTATAGCTCGGAAGAGTGATGTGTTCCAGGTATTTCAGAAATGGCTGGCCTTGGTTGAGAATCAGTCAGGTAGAATGCTTAAATGCCTACGGACTGACAATGGTGGAGAGTATCTCTCTCATGACTTTCAGCATTTCTGTGATACACGTGGGATTAAGAGGGAGCTCACATCCCCTCGTACTCTAGAGCAAAATCCAGTTGCAGAAAAGATGAATCGTACCATTCAAGAAAGGTTGCAATGCAAGTCTTTCTAGTGGTTTTTGGGCTGAGGCAATGAAGACTGCAGTGCATGTGATCAATAGATCACCTAGTAAGAGTTTGGATGGTGGTATTCCTGAAGAGGCATGGAGTGGCAAGAAGCCCTCTTACTCTCATTTGCGTATATTTGGGTGTGAGGCATATGCACATGTGCCAAAAGAGCTTCGAAAGAAGCTAGATCCTAAGTCTAGGAAATGCATCTTTCTAGGTTATGGTGAAAGTGGAGAGATGGGCTATCGTCTCTGGGATCCAGAAGCAAAGAAGATCATACGCAGCCATGATGTGGTCTTCAATGAGAAGAAGATGCATAAGGCACCCATGAGGGATGTGGAAATGAGGAGAATCACTTTCCAGGATGTGAATCCACCTGCATATGTTGATAGACAGCAAGCTGTCCATGCACCAACAAATGTGCAAGAAATGGTACAACCAAGTACTCCCACAGGTATACAATCAAGGGTAGATGATGGATCATCTATTGGTGGAAATGATGAGCCAAATGTGGCTGATATGCAAGTGGGACAGCAAGCTGAAATGCCATTGAGAAGATCATCTAGAGTGTCTAGACCGCCTGATAGGTTTGTTCCAGGGGTAGACTATGTGATGCTTACTGATTGCGGGGAGCCTTCTTGCTACAAAGAGGCTATGATGCATGAGGATCAACGCAAGTGGGAGTATGCTATGCAATCAGAGATGAGTTCACTTATGAAGAATAAGACTTGGGACTTGGTTTCTTTGCCACATGGAAAGAAAGCATTGCCATGTAAATGGGTCTACAAAATGAAGGTCACAGGTGATGATGTGCCTAGATACAAGGCCCGTTTGGTTGCTAAAGGGTTCAAGCAAGAGAAGGGTGTGGACTTTGATGAGATATTCTCTCCGGTTGTGAAGATGACCACACTTAGATGCATGCTTGGACTAGTGGCAGTAGAGGATATGGAGCTTATGCAAATGGATGTCAAGACAGCTTTCTTGCATGGGGATTTGCATGAGGACATTTACATGGTGCAGCCGGAAGGCTTTGAAGAAAAGGGCAAAGAGCATTTAGTTTGCAAGCTGAAAAAGAGTCTCTATGGTCTTAAGCAAGCACCTAGAGAATGGTATCAGAAGTTTGATGCTTTCATTCGGTCCCAGGGTTTTAGAAGGAGTGAAATTGATCACTGCCTCTACACTAAAAGGGCTAAGTATAGTAGCCTGATAATCCTGGCACTATATGTGGATGATATGCTATTGGCTAGCAAAAATACTTATGAGCTAGATGCATTAAAGGCCAAGTTGCATGAGGCCTTTGATATGAAGGATTTGGGATTTGCAGGTCATATTCTTGGTATGCGCATCACGCGTGATCGGAGTAGGAAACTCCTTTGGCTTTCACAAAAAGAGTATGTTACAAAAGTATTACAGCGTTTCAATATGGAGGGGGGGAAGGCAGTGAGTACTCCATTACCTCCATATGTGAAACTGAGTCATACAGATAGTCCCAAATCAGATGAGGAGAGGGCCATGATGGCCAAGGTTCCTTATGCATCAGCAGTTGGGAGTCTTATGTATGCTATGATAGCTACTAGACCAGACATTGCATTTGCAGTGGGAGTTGTTAGCCGGTATATGGCTAATCCAGGAAAGAGGCATTGGGAGGCAGTTAAGTGCATCATGAGGTACATGAAGGGTACCAAGGAGATGTGCATTTGCTTTGGTAAAGGAGACATGCGTGTACTTGGGTACACAGATTCAGACTATGCAGGGCATGTGGATAGTAGGAGATCCACTTCTAGTTATGTGTTCACCTTTGCAGGTGGTGCAGTGTCGTGGATGTCTCGCGCACAGAAGTGCGTTGCTTTGTCTACCATAGAGGCTGAGTATGTTGCAGCCACAGAGGGTTGCAAGGAGGCTATATGGCTTGATCGGCTAGTGGGAGATTTGGGGATTCATACAGGTGTACCGACATTGCATAGTGATTCCATGAGTGCTATTCAGCTAGCATGGAATCCGGTCTTTCATGCAAAGACCAAACACATTGAGGTCAGGTACCATTTCATCAGGGAGGTACTTGAGGACAAGCGCATAGAGCTTGTCAAGGTTCATACAGATGATAACCCTGCAGATATGCTGACGAAGAGTTTGCCTAGTCAGCGGTTTGAGTATTGTCGTGTATTGATGGGCATTGGATAGTATGCTCACTGGTTGTTCTCTCTTAAAGGCACATTGTCCTTTAAGTGGGAGGTTGTGGGGGTTAAAGGTCACTGTGCCTTAACCCCGGTTATGTACAATACTCAAACACATATATAAATGAATGAAAAAAAAGATTAGGGTGGTTCTGCACCCACCAAAACTTGTGTGGCTCTCTGTCTCCCTCTCTCTCTCTCTCTCCTTCTTCCGTTCTTTCTTCCGTTGAGAGCACTCTCAGTCAGGATCCATCCAGTGTCCCCGGCTCACACATGGCTTCTCCTCATATGGGGACCTTACAAGTGGAGCACCTTGGACCACTGGTGGTTACTAGGAGGGTGGGGCATTTAGCATATCTAACACCCCCCCTCAACGTCCACCCGTAGGTGAACTACCTTCTCGGCCCAATGCCGAGTCTTTGAAGATGACCCTGAAGCTGATCCTTCTCAAGTGCCTTGGTGAAGATATCTGCTCCATTTTGCTCTGTTGGACACTAGACCAATTCCACTATCCCGTCCTCGATCAAATCATGCACATACTGATACTAAATCTCTATATGTTTTGTGCGCGCATGAAACACTGGATTTTTAGCAATGGCCATGCAACTTTGATTGTCGCACCTTAGCACAGTTGCCTCATCCTCTTGCACTCCCATGTGCCATAAGATCCTTCTTAGCCACACTGCTTCACATGCAGCATATTTATGTTGATCTGCCTATTAGTTTTGAACATGGTTCTCCTCATGATTGTGTTGATGACTTTGACATCATTGATCATGCAATGGTTGCTCATGAAGACCCTACTACTTATACAGAGGCTATCTCTTCAGCACAAAAGGATCAGTGGCAAGAGGCCATGGAAGCTGAATATGATTCTTTAATCTCTAAAGGTACATGGGTTCTTACTGAACTGCCTCTCAGTCATACTCCCATCAAATGTAAGTGGGTTTATAAAACCAAAACCAAAGCCGATGGTTCTTTTGACAAGTTTAAAGCTCGTCTGGTTGCAAAAGGATACTCAAAAATTATAGGAATTGATTATCACGATACATTTTCACCCATTGCTCATAGTACAAGCATTCAGATACTCTTGGCTTTTGCTACTCAATTTGATTTGGAGATTCATCAAACGGATGTGAAAACTGCTTTTCTCAATGTAGATATTAAAGAGGAAATTAATTTATATGGAGCAGCCAAAAGGGTTCATACTTCCTGGTCAAGACCATCTTGTTTGTTGCCTTCATCATGCTCTTTATGGTCTAAAATAAGCTTCTAGTTCTTGGTACATAAAAATTGACCAATTTCTCACATCTCAAAGTTTCAACTCTTGTTTCTCTGACCCCAATTTATATGTCAAACATGATGGTGATGTTTTTGTCATCCTTTCTCTTTATGTTGATGACACCATACTTGTTTCCAACAATATCGGTTTCTTGCAACATGTCAAGAAAATTTTATCCTCAGCATTTGATATGCTTGATCTTGGTGACATTCATTCATGTCTTGGTATTCAAGTTTAGCGATATCGTCACAAGGGAATTCTACTACTTCGACAAACAAAATTCATTCAAGATGCAGTTCAAAAGTTTAGCTTGATGAATGCTCACTCTGCGACCACTCCTTGTCTTGTGAGCTCTATCAAAAATACTCGATCGACTCATGATGTTGTGGTTTCACATCAACCCTCTCTAGCAACTGGAGAATTGGTTTGGCGGCACCAATTGCTTACAAATATTGGACATCTTCCCTCATCCAGTACTCTCCTCAGATGTGATAATCAAAGTGCCATTAGTCTAGCTAAAGACTATGTTCAGCATAACAAATCCAAGCATATTGTTGTTCGTTATCTATGTCAGACATGAAGTGAAAAAAGGGATGATAATTATTGAACATTGTCCCACTTCTCAGATGCTTGCGGACATTCTCACTAAAGGACTTAGTGAGGCATGCTTCACAGTGCTACGATCAGAACTTGGAGTTCTTGCAGCTTCTCTCTTCAAAGATTAACACACCTATGGGTGACTTTTAACATTTGTATATAGATGCACATCTGCATTGCTGGCAATTTATGATCAACATTACATACTTGTAAATAACTGTACAAATGCATCATTTTAACTCTATGATTAACTTGTATATAGGAGCTCTGGTTTTTCCCTTGTGCTCCCCGAGGGTTTTTTCATCTATAGCTGGAGACCTTTGTTTGAGTAGGGGTGTTAGAGCTATATATAGCTTGCTCCAACTTGAACTAGGTCTCACCTATATATGTGTAACTTGTGATCAATATGAATTAGTCTTTGGGAGTTTATTTGGTGTGTCTATCGTCTCTTCTTCTTCTCTCTCAACATCTATGCCTATGTCTTCTATGTCTATGTCTATGTCTATGTCTCTCTCTCTCTCTCTCTCTCTCTCTCTCTCTCTCTCTCTCTCTCTCTCTCTCTTTCTATATACATACATACATACATACATATATATATGTATGTATGTATGTATGTATGTATAGAAAGAGAGAGAGAGAGATAGATAGACAGAGACATAGACTATATATATATATATATATATATATAGAGAGAGAGAGAGAGAGAGAGAGAGAGAGAGAGAGTCTATAGATCGATAGATAGATATACATATAAAACTATATATAAATAGTACAAGTAAAGGACTGAAAAAAAGAAAAAATCCTAGAAAACCAAAATCCACAAGACCAAACCAAGGACTCATAGGAAAAAAACCCAAAGAAAACTAAATAATAATTAATCGTCCAATGCAAGACTATCCCCCAGTGAAAGGAAGGACACAATTCATCAACCTTGAAGCGTTATCAACTTTTTAAGAATCACACTCAACCATGTAACCTTGATAGTTAGCTATATATACCATGTAGCACATATGGCTAGATAAAAAGACGCTAAAGAATTGGACAAATTAGAATAGAGAATAAACCAAATTTCAGAAGAAAGGACTTCAAAAAAAAGAAACGAGATACATGGATGATTTTTTTAACTTAGTTTCGTTAAGAAGCTAAACTTTTATATGGGTGTCGAAAGTTTGTATGCCCTGATAAAAATAAACATTATGCAAAAAAATTTAAAGTTTTGCCAAGATTTACATTATTTACTTCAAAATTCAAAAGAAAATATATGAAAGTGTACTGTATCCTATTAATATTGTGAAACTAAAAGACTAGACTCGATAAACTTTTGCCAAGATTTAATATTAATATATAAGCATAGCTTTGATAAAAACATCCAATGATGAGATAATATCAAACCCATATCCGAACAACATAATGTGTTTTAGTATTATGGAAAAGGAATATGTTTTCTAGATGTAAGTTCATTACAGTTGTAGTTTGTATGTGATCCACATGAAATTTTTTGTGGAATTAAAAAAAGGAAATCATTCACGATGGATGTCATGATAGAATTATCCATCAATCACGTAGTAAGCACAAAATTTCACTGAACTTTGAAACATTCATACGATGAAGTCTGATCCATGACACCCCATGACACACTCATGGTATTTTGTAGTTGTATTGTAGTCTCCACGTTTTTGCATACCATTTTGAAGTTGATTATATCTTGGTATGTTTAACTAGATTATGGGTTAGTTAGTTTGGGTGGGTTGGTTTTGAGTAAGTTGAGATCAGGCTAAGTTAGGCTAGCTAGGTGAATTATGTCTTAAGGAAGGGGTGCTACACTTAATTAATGTGATTTTTCAAAATATAATGCAAATTTGCTTTTTGGCATGGGATTTTCTAATGCAAAAATAGAAAAACCTTGGCTTTAGTATCATGGTCATACTGTGGTTGGATCACATATTGGGTATATTTTCTTGTAAAATCTATAACTCTCAATCCAAAACATTAATGAGCATCACACCAAAGCCTATGCAAAAACTCCATGACAAAAAACCTATTCAATTCATAACTTAAAAACTCACATTAGTTAGACCTTCAATACTACTAATCAAGCATACACAAAACTTTTAGCTGAATTGAGAAACCCATATAAGATTTAACCTAAACCAACCCAACTTGTCTAGGCTAATTGAAACTAATATACAACCTAACCTAGCTAACCCAAACTTATCTAACTCAAGATAACTCAATCACCTAACCTAAACTAACCTAGCTTAGTTTGGGTTAGGAGAGCATTACACACGATGAGGTGCACGCTAGTAGAGGGGGGGAATATGAGAGGGGGGGTGTAAGAAGGGAGAGGGGGCATGGGCTAGGGCGAGGATGTCACGATGGGGAGGGAGAGCTATAGGGGAAGACCAGAAGGGCAAGGGGGAGGAAAAGGGAAAAGGGGGAAGGCAGGTGAGAGAAGGAGGAGAAGAGAGAAGGGAGAAGCAAAACGGCAGGGAGAAGGGGCACGTGAGGGGGAGGAAAAGGGAGAGGGAGGGAGAAGGGGGAAGGTAGGTGAGAGAAGGAGGAGGGGAGAGGTCTGTAGGGCAAAGGGAAGACGAAGGGACTAAGAGGGATGGTGGGAGAGGCAGTTGAGGGAAAGGAAAAGGGGAGGGGAAGTGAGGGGGAGGGAAAGGGGGAGGTCGCGAGGGGGAAGGGAAAGGCTTGGACAGCAGAGGTGCATAGGAGAGAGGAGGCCGTTGAATGGGAGGGAGGGGGAAGTGCAGAGGTGATGGCAATGAACAAGGCTGAGGGGACAGTTGATGGCAAGAGGGGGGGGTTGGGAGGGGCAAGGAGACAACAAGGGGGAAAGAAGAGGCATTGAGAGGGGGGGGGGGCGAAAGAGATAGTGGGGTGATGGTAAGGGGAAGACGCCGAGAAGGGGGTGATGGAGATTAAGGGGGAGGTGCCAAGAGGGCGGGGGAGCAGTAGGGAAGGAATTAACTTCTAGGCGGGGATTAATTTTGTACTGACTTGATTTCATTTTCATTTTTAAGGGGGCCCTTTTAACTTAGGTCAATACGATTGATATTTCAAGGGGGAAAACTGTACCATATGTTAATAGAAAAATTAACTTTAATGATAGGGCTAATTTATAGGATTTTCCACCAAAAGTTCTATGGGGGCCCATATGAATCCAATGTCAATTGTGAAACTTGTTGTCATTGTGAAATGAGTCTAGAAGCACTAACCTACCACTGTCCAAAATATCACTTTGTTATAATGATGGGTACGATGTTTGAAAACATACTTCCCCACTTGTCATCCTTGTCACAACTCGCTAAATCATTTTTTACAATTTGAGGTGTAGCATATATTTTAACATTAATATGTTGATATGCTCACAAGAGTCATCAATATGTTGGTTCAAAGCAATAGTTACTTAGGCAATGTCCTCCTGAATGGTTGCCCATGCTCGAGGATGACCTAGCCAAAGATGTTTCCACTACTAGGTGCACCCTTTTCTTTGTGTGTGTGTGTGTTTGATAATAAATAAACCATTTGGTATACTCTTAATAAGGAGTCGTAGTATGTAGGCCACATAAATGGTGCTTCATGTGGAAATTTCAATATGAGTAAATGCCCAACTGCTCACGAATACTCCATGCAGAATGGCCTTCCCATATATAGCTTGCTTTCCCATGGTACATGGAAGGACATGAAATTATTGTTGAGAGGGATGGTGATGGTAAAGAAGGGGGGGTGCAAAAAGGATAGGGGGAGGAGCAGGGGAGGAATTAACTTTTCTACTAATTTAGGTCAAATTTTGATTTTTGGGAGATTAACTTTTCTACTAAGTTAGGTCAAATTTTGTTTTTTGGGGGTTCCTTTCAACGTACGTTAATACGATTGATATTTCAAGGGGGGGGAACTTTGCCATCTCTTAATAGAAAAATTAACTCTGAAGGGGTGGGGGGGGTAATTTATACGATTTTCCATGAGAAGTTCTGTAGGGGCACATATTGAATCTAATTGTAATTGTGAATTGAGTAGAACTTGAAGCACTAACCTACCACCATTCAAAATAACACTTGATGTGTATGCTGTCTTAAGACATACTTCCCGAGTTGTGATCCTTTTCGAAAATTGCTAAATTTTATAATTTGAGGTGTCATGTTCTTAGCATATATTTTGGCATTTATACATATGTTGGTATGCCCACAAGAGTCATCAATATGTTGGTGCAGAACAACAGAATGGCCTCCTGAGCAGCTCCTCGTGCTCAAGGATGACCCAGCCAAAGCTAGGTGCACCTATTTCCTTGTGTATGTGTGTAGGGCGTAGAACCCAGGCCACATAAATGTGCTTCATGTGGAAATTTCAATATGAGTAAATGCCCAACTGCTCACGGATAGGTCTTAAAATTAAGGCGCCATGGCGTATACAGCCAGAGTTCCCATGCTACGTGGAAGGACATGAAAGTAGTGGTGCATATGGCATTTGAGATGTTGGAGATATGCTTCTTTGCAAATTCTCGTGGGAGTTGGCATTTAACTTCCCGATCTTTCAATTTACAAAGCGTCAAGCGTCAATATATGTTATCATTGACGCTTGAAATGTAGAGATGATCCTGATTCCTTGCATCCAATACGAATCGATGCTTCTGATACTGGGCGTGGCTTGGCTAATTGCTATATGACATCGACGGCAAAATGTACAGCCTTTGAGTCTCGTGATAGTCAGAAATTAGAATTATTAGATTCAGTGGAAAACGTACCCTTGCAACGTAAAGGAGCTACCTGCCGTCTGAGTGTCAGGAGTGAAGTTGTTGAGCAGTTAAGAGGCGATATTTTTATGGCTGGCAGAACGAAGATCCCATCCCTGGCAACTTTTTTTCGTTACGACTTACTTGATGGAAAGGTGAGAGGACAGTCACGGACTCGTGCAGTATTAAACAATAAAAGAAAAAACATGTATCACACAAGAAAAACGATAGTTGGTGCATTTTTCTACGGTACTCTCTCGTTCCCTTCTGAATAGAAATTTTACTTGAAACCTTTCTGGATGGAAAGAAATAGATTTAAAAGGACCTCTGTCTCGCGGGAAAAGAACTTGAGCCTCGAGTCCAAGAGTTCGTTTCTTTGGATGTGATGAATGGGATTATTGGACAGGTTGTGCCTTTGAGTCTTTCTGATTGTCAGTAGAAACCATTTAAACCCTTCACCTCTACAGCGTTCGACGGTGTGTTGAATCAAGTCCTCCCAGTTCCATCTTGATTTAAGTATGACTCGTTGACATTCTGATGTATGCAATAAAGCGGAAGCTGGACCCGGCCAACTTCGTTTATATGTGTCTCAGGACTGACCATCCTCGCAATCGATAGGTGAGGTCGTTGAAAGCTCTTAACACATCTCCTGGACATCCATGTGAGAGCGGGAAGAAGCTTATACGCGAGAAGGATATCGGTGAGAGTGGAGCGATTCTGTAGCGTAGGCGGTAGTGCGAAGATCTCGACGTCTATAGGTTTGTAGCGCTGGTTCTACTACAATGGCGAGTATATGGAAAAGCTGGGTGATTCTTCTCATACTGGCATGTGGAGCGACACAGTGGGGGGAAGGGGCGAGGCATAAGCCGAAGGGAGTAGTCGGAGCTGGAGCAAAGGATACCCGCGGCGAGAAGGCGGTGAATGCGAGGGGGCAGTTTGCAAGGTGTGGAGTGCGGTCTGCGTTTACATGCATAGGGAAGGTGCTGGTGTGCCCGTCCTACTGTTTCACGGATCATCAAAAATCAACAACAACAACAACAAAGGACGATCAAGCAGACTATTCATACGACTACTATTCATACGACTACGGCTATGGTGGAAGCTATGGCGGAGTGTCGGGAGGAGGAACGGGAGGGTTTCCGGGAGGGAACGGTGGTGGTTTCGGCGGAGGGAATGGTGGAGTGGGCGGCGGGTTCCCGGGGACTGGGGGCGCGAATGGGTTCCCTGGCGTGGGTGGTGTTCCTGGGAATGGTGGTTTCGGCGGTGGGAATGGCGGTTTCGGCGGTGGGAATGGCGGTTTCGGCGGTGGCAATGGCGGTTCCGGCACTCGCCGTCCTGCCCGGCGCCGGAACGGCCAAGGCCCGTGCCGTTACGACTGCCAGGTCTGTCGAGCTTTCTGCACCGCGTAACGATTTCGGTGAGTCTGCTCCTCATAGTCTCTCGAAACCTTTCTCTTGATGGCTCGTTCGCGACTTACTGATACTCGCTGCTGTTGCTTGTCGCGATGATCACCCGCTAGAATACAGTCGTCGCCTTGTCGACGTACCTCGACGTCCTCGTTGTTCAACCAAAAATATTACCGTTGTTGCGCTCAAAGTTGCTTGCGATGCTTGCCGATGCTGTTGCGCGACTTTTGTCAAGCTCTCTCGATTGTGCAGCTATCGATGAAACAAGGATTTTTTGTGGCTTTGATACTGAAGCTCTACCTCCCATTGTGCAGCTCCCGATACAACGACTGTTGTCTGTGCTCACGACGAGATCATCAGCCAAACGACTGACGCAGAGTTCCTCCTCAGCCTTCACAGTCGAAGATAGCTTCGATGCTGCTATGCGCAATTTCGACCACGCCATGGCCATGACTACTCTTAAATTCTCTTTCAGTTCTGCCAAATACGATAATATGACATTTAGCAATTCCGGCTTTTTCAGTTGAATTTCCATCTTTGTATCTTCCTTATCCATTTGAGCATGACACACTCTCTATCAGGATCTGATAAGTCACTTTCTGTAAAGCTCTCATGTCTTTCTCCTCAATAATGAAGCTCTATGTCTTTAGTTGCTTGCAAACAACGTTGACGTTGAAAATACTGAAGATGGTAGGCTAGATTTACATATTTTCTCTCTCTTCAATAATGAATGTCTTGGGTCTTTAGTTGTCAACAAACAAAGTATTGTTGTAGTATTATTCTTTTTTACACTCCAATCTTGAATTTGGTCTTAAGCTCTTTCTTGAGGATGGCCCCCAAAACACTTTTTCTAGCAATCGCTACTATGAAATTGTATTGAATCTATTTATGTGGTTGGGTAGTTGCTCACATAAGACGATTTGTTGTTCACATTAGACGGTTTGTTGAAGTCTCTAACATAAGATGATAACTAGGTCAAGGTTGTTGAAATTGGAGGCTCAATTGGTGGGAGTCTTCGATTGGTCATTAATGTAGGTCCTTTCTTTGTTCAATCTTGTATTATTGGCTACTAATTAGAGATAAATGGGAAACGTGTTGGTTCCCCTCCCTTGAGTTGGAAGAATCCTAGAATTGGGTGTAGGATCATAGCTTTTGGGGAGAAGTTAATTAGAAAGTTCAAAAGTGAGCGACTTTGGGTTGCATGTTCAAGGTTTGTATTAGAGGGCCTATATGAGGAGATTCTTTTGGGATGTCTTGAAGTTAGTTCCAAGTTTAGCAATTGCTTGAGTGCCAACTCTTTGTATCAAGTAGGCGAAGAAGAATGAGGTATATGACTAAGGTGGCATGGTGTCTTAAGTGGCCATTGTGATTAACTAGTAAAGACTTCTAATAATTTTTGTGGCATGGATAGAGGTTAGTTACTAGCTATGTAGACCAAGAAGAATGAGCTAGAGTACTAAGGTGGCTTGGTGTCTTTAGTGGGCAATGAGATTAACTAATAATTTTTATGTGGGCCTTGGAGAGGAATTCAAAGCATGTGGATAGAAACTAGTTACTAGCTATAAGGTGATACCTTCAAGCATTTTGGTACTATTTGTCTTCATATATATTTATTCTCTAAAAAAGCATGAGAATAAGTATTTTGGCAATTGGGTAGTTCTTGGTGCAATTATGCTTTTGGTTGAAATTCTTGCATGTGACAAGTTGCATTCAACAATTTGGCAATAGGGTAGTTCTTGGTGCATTTATGCTTTTAGATTGAACAATTACATGTGACAGGTTGCATTCAATGTAGCACCTCTTGGAGAGTACGCTTGAGTATTTTGGTAGAGTAGGTTGAAATTAAGCATTGCATGGGGATTGTCATTGAGCTAATTAATCATGCATACACATTGACTTGAATAATTTTTATAATAAAAAATTACATGAGGATGGGCTCTAACTAATATTAATTAAGCAATGGGAAAATTGATTACGATACCATCCATGGGTTGTAGTATATTGCATATTTTTACCATGTGGAAAAGCTAATTGTTGTGCACTTCCTATCTTTGTTCAATCTTGATGATTTTCCTCCTTTGAGTTGGAAGAATATGAAAGTACTCTATATCCAACAACCAATAATAGGTTCTTTCAACTAGTGAACAGTGAAGCAATAATAATTGAGAAAGGCCTTCCTAGTTCTTGCAAGATCAACATATTTCAAACTAGTTCCTTCTTGATTGGTGTAGCAGTTGGGGTAGGGGAGGTTGAAACATGGGTTCCACTCAACATAAGTAAGCATGAGCATCCATTCCACTCCGAAGCTGTTCATGAGCCTCATTGTAATTTGTGATTGCTTCATCAAGGAATCCTTTTTCCTATCCCAAAACAAGAAAAGAAAAGACCCTCAGCATAAACAAAAATTGAATGAACCAAAAATTCTTTCTAGAAGTCCAAATGAGTCAAAGATCATGAAATCTCATTTGCACCTAGACATCTATTTAACTTTGAAGACATCACCTAGGCATGTTTCTTTCTAGTTTATAGGTTCACCTATATGAATCAGAACAACTTTCCAAACCCTTTGGGGCTTAGGGCATGCAACAAAAAGATGATATACACCTTCTTTAACCCCTTCGCATCTCTTATAGCTTCCATGCCTTTTCCAATGACAAGCCCTCATGAGTAGAATGAGCTAGAGGAGTGGAAATCTTTTTAGGAATGGCCTTGGTCCATATTTTAGAAAACTAGTGCTTTCAATAAGAGTTAGCATCATATAGTTTCTATCTAGAGTTGAGGACTCTAAAAACGTCATCAATAGTGGAAAAATGTGTGGAGATGGGGGGAAAATGGGAGCTTCCAATCTAGTTGAATTCGATATTACCTTGGAAGTGCCTCCTTTCCATTGAGTGTCTCCCTTCCAAAGGTCTAACCTAATCATGACCAACTTTTGGGATTGGTTTGCAAAGGAAAACTCCCCCTCTAATCTTTGGCCATGTTCTCCACCTCAAGTCTACCCCATTTCTTAGTTGTCCCCAAACTTGGAGACCCTTCCTAAAAAGAAGCATGGCTCTACTGAAGTCATTGTCGTTAACGGGTTTATTCCTAAAAGTCATTAAAACTCAAATGGAATTAGTAGCCATAAATGAACACTTACCTGAAAACTATTTTCTCAAAAGACTTCTAAAGAGATTGTTATAGTGGACTATCCTTGGAGCTGCAAGGCTTTGGATCACACAGAGAAGAAAGGATGGGATACCTCTTCTATCTAGGGTCTCTAACATGCCTAATTTTCTCAATATTCCTCATGAGTAGTTGGGCCAAGTCACATCTAATCAGAGTAGAATATTCATGCATGAAAATACATAGCAAGGTGTAGTTGAATTTCCAAGGATTGGTGGAGGTTTTTGATTGTTGGTTTTTAGTTAAATTAAGTCAAATCTAGTTGGTTTTTAGTCTCCATAGAAAATTAGTAAAATTTTAAATTATTTTGGCAAAGAAAAGAATATAGAATCATAGTAAATTATTTTGACAAAGAATAGGATATAAGTAGAAGACTATGATATCTCTTGGTATTTTGCATATTTACCACATGGATAAGTATATTTTTGTGCACTATGCTATATAATATACACAATGTTATTTTAATCCAAAAAATATGCTTTCTATAAAAGGTCTATTTGCATCTGTACTAAGAAGTATTTAATTCTTATCTAGCCCACAATGCAAAATGGATGTGATCATGACATATACATTCAATGATTGCGTAGATATGGTCGAGGTATTTACTACTTGACATGCATGTAGATGATTGTTATTTAGGTTTCGTGGCTTGTGGATGGTAGCCTTGATCATTTGGTGTTTAGTCTAGGTGATCCAACTTATCTTGTGCTTGTTTAGCTTGCAAATGCAAGATAGATGGATTGTTGCATAGGCTTCTAATCATTCTGTCTGCTATGTGGTCCAATTGTGTAAGTCTTGATATACATATAGATGAATGTGATATACATACTTTTTCTCCCTCAAATGGATGTACTAAATAAATAAATATATACATACATATATATATATATATATATATATATATATATATTGTTGAGAATGAATTTATATTAAGCTTAGTAAATTGTAAAAATGAATAAAGATACAACTTTCACTTTGAAAGCTACAGCACCTGGATAAGATAGACCAGCTTGGAATGGCAAGTTATTGATCTAGATATTTAGCCCAAGTGAACCATCATCTCAGAGGAATCTATTGCCACCTCAATGGGATTTTCCAAGTTTTTTCTTCCACATTATGATAAGCTTTGTAAGAATTTCTGAGTGCTATTTTTAAATTGGATGCTCTAAGTGTAATTTCCTACCAACATGCACTAGCTAGGAAAAAACACAAAAGCCAAACTACTAAATCCAAAATATTTCAACAATAGCCCAAGGTTATTGTGTGTGCAACTTAGTGAGCCACTTTGAGCATAGATGGTCACTTTTTTCTTTACACCTTTCCAAGACCATCTACAAATTTGGGGGATGTAACAATAGTCCATGGGATGGAGTGCCATCTATATTTCCAAAGGAAGTCTTTAAATAGCCTTTCCAGCACAGATAGACCATTATGAAAGAATGGTATAACTACGGCAACATAAACAATTGAAAGGGCAAGAATATGGTTTAGCACTATGGCTCTTCTAAGAAGAGAAAATGGTTGGTCTCTCCACTTGTGGAACTTGTTTTTAATCTTATAGTATATTATTTTGAAAAGTTACTAGCTCGATAGTATAGGGGTAGCTCAATAGTCAAAACAATAAGTTCCTTATTAAACTAGCCTAGCTTGCTGGTTGTTACAATATGGCCAACTAAATGATCTACCTTGTTGACCATACAAACATCAAGTTGGGATGGTTTGGGAACTAGCCTTATGGTTGGGACACTAAGCTTATTGTCCCTATCTAGCCAGTCCAATGGTTTGGAAACTAGCTTGGTTGAAAATAACGTTGCTATTATAACCACTAGACTGTTGCTATATTTGTGTTAGTGGTTCTCATGGTTATAATAGCAAGCTAGTTAGCCAACCATCCAAGTGAACTAGCTTGTTGGACATCTAACCACTAGTCTAGGTTAGTATAGGAACAAGCCCAATTATTTGAATATTAAGCTTAGCACTAGCTTGTGGTTTAGGAAACTAACCACAAGCCCAATGATTGGAATATAAAGCTTAGCACTAGCTTGTGGTTTTGGAAATTAACCCATTGGTCAAAAGGATAAGCTTGTTCTTACCACTACCCCAATCTATTGGTCATTAGGGGAGAAATGGGGTCTCAAAATTAGTGCTTTCTAACTTCAAGGAATTAGTGAGGGGTTGTAAGTATACCAATGAGAATTCTTCTTTTCTATGGGGATGCCATGATGGGAATTCTTCTTTTCTACCCCAATCTATTGGTCATTAGGGGAGAAATGGGGTCTCAAAATTAGTGCTTTCTAATTTCAAGGAATTAGTGAGGGATTTTAGGTAAACCAATGAGAATTCTTCTTTTCTATGGGGATTCCATGATGCAATGGAGGGTGGGAAGTCACACGGATAACACCTATGGCTATTCCTCTCACACTAGGGACCATTAAATCCATCTTTTGCAGCCCTTAACCCATGCTTGATCCCCTTCCCATGTGCACTTGTCCAAGAATAGCCCATAGAACATTCAAGGCTTTGTCAGCTCTTTTGGGTGACATTTTGTTCTGAGATACTCCTTTGGTTTGTTGTAGATCTACCTCTTCTTTCTCTTCTTCTCTATTCTAGTCCAACTGATTTCTCCCTCCACTTTTCAAATTTTTGGATGTCGCACCTTCAGCAATTGCTCTGCCCCCCCTTTCTCTGTCTCCTCCTCTATAGTTGCTTTGCCCCCTCCCATAGATGTTGTGCCCTCTCCTCCTTTATTAGTGCACTTATAGCCCCTTTTCTCACCCAATACTACCCTCTCTACTCTTTTGCTTTGGTCCAACTATTTGTCTCTTCATTTTTTGATTTTATGGCTATAGCACTATACAACACGTCCTATAGTAGGTGCTCTAATATCCTCTCTACTTGTGGGTTTCATAATCTATACTTGTGTCCCAAAACCCCCTTCCCCTTCCCATGTCCCCCCTCTCTCTATCTCCCCTTCTCCTCTATAAGTGTTTCTCTCCCCCTCCTAGTTGCTCCCTATCTAGCACCACCCTATATTGGAGGTCCATTCTTACTGTCTTACCTTTGTTTCTCTAATTGCTCGCTATTATGAGCTCTTAGTTGCCCTTCAATGATAGTAAGGAACATAACTACATGACCATGCAATATTGTGACCTCTTATGCATTGGTGGGTCGATCCCTTGTACCTACAAATTGAATGATTGGATAGTCATGAAAGAATCTACTAAGACTCCACATAATCTTCCCAAGAGCAAGTGAGGTGATGTATTGCATGAGTGGAAGGACTCATGTTGAAGTTCAAGTTTGGGAAGAAAGGATGGCTTCTAAAAGGAAGCACATCTACATGGGACCTTAAGGACATGTGATTGCCTCCATCACCATCAATCTAGGCTACCATCACATCACATGTCATTCTCTTTGTGTACCTTCTTTACCAAGGCCTATGAAACCTTGCAAGGTATATGTGCATGTGCTCCATGTATGTATGCTGGTTGCTTTTTTCTTTTTCAGTCAAGTTGCCAGGGTAATTCTAACTCTATCAGGTCTGGGTTCTGCCATCAGTTGGCTCAAGACTGCTTCTTTGCTGAGCAAAGAAATCCACGTGTTGCTTGTTTGCGACTTCTCTTGCATCTATGCCATTCTCCCTGTTTGAGTTCTGCTCTTTTTAATCAATGCCATCTATGTCAACATTTTTCCTTTGGGGTATGCACTATTCATGTCAGTTCTAGCATGCTTTGCTGCAATTCTCTTCTGTTTGCTGTATTGGTGTCATGTGGTAGTCAGCTCATGCCCTAGCTTCCATGCCAGTGTTCCTATGAGCATCTCTACCACTACGATTTCTTGGACTTTTCTGCCATGTGGCACTCGTTTTTTGTACATGTGTCTTCTTGTGGATTTGGAAACACCCTTGATTGGCCGAGTCTCTATCTCACTGCCAACTGGTAGAGTTTCCACCAACTCCTTTACCATGCAAAGTCAAAGGTAGGCTCTGGTACCATGGTAACATTTTTGACAAGTGGCTTTAAGGTGGATCCATGTGCTCATGGCCCCAAACCTAAGTCCCCTAGCTATATCAAGAGACCCCTCCCTAGAAGGTGTATCCAAGGTATTGGAGGTCCCTATCACCTAGGCTTTATGTTACTTTCTATCTAGGGATCCATTTTGCTTATGAGATTATGTGCTTCAGATATTTGGCACTTGTCTATTAGCCCTCTCCTTTTTAGCATGTCATGTATTTATGATTGTGCAACCCTACATGTACCATATATCATGCCAAATTTTGTATTTATCTTTCCAATATAGGTGGTGGAGGGAAATAGGTGTCTTTTGCTTCCCCTTGACTCTAATGATGATGACAATACAAGGATAAGATTATCATTGATGTTGATTAGGGAGATGCCACAAATGTAACTATTTAAATCATAGTGAACTCTAAGGGAGGTGTGAGACACCGATTGCATGTCAGAATCCTTCAACTTTACCTTAAAGGATGAAAAGGTAGGCAATCGTGTAGAGAAGTGCATGCACATTAAACAATTTCATCCTTCTTGCAACATTAAATATAGTAAAAAATGTGTTTGACTAGTGCATGCAGCATTGTGTATTTTGGCACTTGTATTCTTTTCTTCAAGAATTAAAGGACGTACAAAATCGTGGTGCAACTTATTTTGATGTTTTAACTGTGTGTTTCATGTCTACATTTTCAAATAATGTACAACATTCATTTAACAATTCATACTTATAAGGTTTGGGTGTATAGGGGGGTAAGAGGCAATTTCACTTTCAATTTTCCTGGGTTTTAGTTCTTCTAATATTACAACTACCTAACTCAATCATCCTACTAGTTTAACTACAACATCCATAGATTGGGTGCATATAGGGTTAAATGGCACATTCACTTTTAAGTTTCCTACTGCTTTAACTGCAACATCCATGGATTCTGCATTCCATGGATTTAGTAAGATGCATTTATTGGATTTAGTAGGAGCTGCATTCCATGAATTAATATCATAGACTTCATTTGTTAATAGGGAAGCAAAGCTCTTTCCCATGTTTGACAAGAACCTAGATGTATGATCATGAAAAAATTCAAATATCAATCAACATTGTAATAGAAGAAGGCATAGAACGAGGCAAGAAGACAAGTAACAACATGAGAATTGAACTATTTTGATGGTTTTCTTTAATGTGTTTTGTTGGTCTTCTAACCTAATAATTGTTGATTTGTTGTAGGAGGCATTTGAGGTCAACGATTTTTCTTATTGATGGGAAATGTTCATAACACATTTGGTCAAGATAACTAATTGGTGCATTTCATTAATCAATAAACTTTTCACCAAGAGGGCCTACTAAACTACTTTGTGCAAGGCCATGTCATGGATCATTGGGCATTGTGACATCACTCAAAATACTGACAAGAGGGCCTACTGAACTACTGATGTGCAAGGCCTTGTCACAGATCATTGGGTATTATGACATCCCTCAGCATGCTAAAAAGGTGATTTTGATCCATTTCATGGCTACCCTCAATAAAGATTTATAGCATGGCATTGATGGAATAACAACTATGTCCTTAGCCTATCCTTAGTGTTTTTATTTGTTAGAGTTCTTAGGATCTCTTGTTTGAGATCTTCATCTCTTGTGAAAATTGTGGGCCCCTTATGGGCAAAATTTTCTTCCCCCCTCCCTCTTTCTAGGGCCTCTGCCCCCACTGTTCTAGTCTAGCCTGCCATTCCCACAAAAGATGAGAGCCTTCATCCTATTTCTTCTATGTTCAGATCTAGGAACCTATTCAATCATTCAAAGCCCCCTATTCTTGATGTATCACAATTAGCAACAAAGAAGAGAGATAGACTATAAAGTCTCTTTGACCTTGAATTGAAAAATTCAATATAAACATATAGGTTTGATCATGTTCTAATCCTTTGGAAATAGCACATCCTAAGTAATTTTTCTCATTATCAATGGTCAAATACACTACAATCGTTTGCACTATTAGTGATGGTTATTTTTGGAGACAACATAGACTTTTTGCAAAAGATGAAAAGCATCAAAATGACATATAAGACCAATTTCGAGTTTTGCAATAACCATCTGGATAAACATATGGGTATATCAACACTAAAAAATTGCCCTAAAAGTTGTGTGTGTGTGTGTGTGTGTGTATGTGCACACACGTGCATGCATGTGCATGCATGCAAGTGTGTGTGTGTGTGTGTGCATGCATGTGCACGTGTGTGTGTGTGTGTGTCTATTTTTGTGTGCGTGCACACGTGCATGCCCATGCGCAAGTATAGTGTAAAGCAACATTGCCAAAATTTCATTACAAATTGGAATATATTACTAGTATGGCCTCAAAGGCACATTGTCATAATATGATTATAAATTGAAATATATTATGAGTCTAGCCTCAAAGGCAAATTGTCAAATTCTCATTACAAATTGAAATATATTTTGATGAAGAGGATATCTATTTCGTTCTATTCAGAGGACAACTCGGCCTAGCTTATCATACTGATTCCATGTTACCCAACCTCATAACAGCTCCATCAAGTAGCATGCCATCCTTGCTACTCATTGTTGGATCTACCTTCCTAAGAGCTCCCTAGGAGTCCTTGTCAAAGTCATCTCCCCCTTCCTCCGAGGTTCCATTAGAATTGTTTGGGAAGTCCTCTTCAGGCTGCATGTAGGTCTCATCCTCCATCAATGTGCCATCCTTTTTGCCATTGTCACCGCTACTCTGTCACACCAATCCTCTCCATGATTCCAACCATTGTTCACAAATGTGAAAGTTTGCATCATGAATCTACACATTAAAGACACAAAAAATACATATTGGAGTTTGCATGTTTTCATAAAGTTTGAGTTAAAGGTTCAAGGATTTCTTACATCAAAGAAGGCACCCCCGAAATCTTCATTGCTCCTAATCAATGTTACTATGATAGCATCTGTATCATTCTCATATGCATACTTATATTTTTTGGGGTACAGTATTAGTCAACCATATGCCTCTATACACATGAAACATACATTAGATGGTAAGATTCATGAGATAGATATACAAAGTAGTGAAACATGTATGAAGAGACACCTAAATAGTAAGACATAAATCATGCTTTGCCCCTTGATCAAAATGGGATTGGCCCACTTTTTTTAATGCAATCTTTTGCATCTCTTTTAAGTTGATGGTACTTGCTAGGGGTGTCCATTACTTCATAGCCTTCTTCTAGTCATTCATATGAACCTACCTTTTGGATGTGGTTGTGTTGTAGCCTTTTGAATCATCTCCTTCCAATGTTTCAAGAAATCTACCATTTTGTTAGCATCCAAGTTGAGGCAACGGTGAGATGCTTAGGCATCTAAAAATCCTCTCGCACAACCATTTGGGTACATTATTCTTCTTTTCTTTTGATGTTTCCTAAAGGACATCATGACTTCTTCAAATTCAATGTAACATAAATGCCACATACATGAGAGTACAAAATTCCCATGTGCATCCATAATAAATCTACAATCGTCATCAATGGAATAGTGAATATGGACATAATCATCACATGGGGCATCTACATCATCATGTGAGGACCACCTGGCATTTGAGCCATGAGGTGCTAGTGCAAGATAAGCATTACCATCCAAGCCAGGTGAATGGGATGTGCTAGTGTGATGTGAATGATGGCTCCTATGCCCCAATCTAGATTATACTGAGGCCAATTGTTCTCAAACTTCTCATGATGTTGCTTCATCTTCGTCAAGATTTGTGCATGATCACTGGGATTGATCTTGTGAAGAATCTTTTTTCTCCATAAAATAGTAATATATCCCATTCAAAATGGCCAAAAGATGATTATGTGCTTCCAATAGTACTTTAAGGTTTCTTAATAGATGAGGTTAGAAGTGCCATCAACATGCTATGCTCTTTTTGAGCTATGCATCTCAAAATCATCCACCATTTAAGTATATTCATTTTCATTTATATACACAAATACATTCTTGAATATCTTGATGATATTTTGGGTGGATATCCTCAAAAGAGATTGCAAAGTCATCAATCAAGCCAATGAGAATTCAAGCCATTGAAACCATTTGTTTGATTGATAAATCATTTCCAACAAGAACTCTAGATATTCAACTACATCTAGTTGTCCATCTAGATGCAAGTATTGTGCATAGTTGATGGATGTTCTTCTTGGAATGCTTCATGAATGTTTTGAAATTGTTTGTTAAGAAAAATGCAAGGCTAGAAGGTAGCATGGCAAAATGTTGGTTGGTACAAGTCAAATTTTTATGTTACAAAGATTCTTGTCCAATAGAGTCCCTCATTATCTTGACTTTTGGATGATAGGGGTGATCCAAGAGTTGAAGGAAATGTGGAACAAGAGAAAAGAAGGTGGATAGAGTGTTGCAATGGAGAAATATGAGTGTTGCATTGGAGTTAAAGGTGAATACATTTTTACTCTATAATTGCTGGAAGGGAATGGAAAAATGGATGGAGGATAGAAGAGCTTCTAGAAGAAGCAATAGAGAGGCTAAGAATCTAGATGGTTTACGTCTATTACCAAGGAAATGCAAAATTGAATGACTCCAAGATGTTACACAGGCTTGATAGAGGGGAGAGTTTATGACTAGGAGGGAGCAAAAAACCACAAAGGGCTATGAACAACAAAAAAATGCTTCTATGGAGATACTAGAGGCTCCTGATATCTCATAAGTGCCATGGCTAAGGGTCACTCTATGCTAGTACCATAGAAGAAATTGGTAGTAGAAAGGTGGAATTTTGGGTTGGTTACTTGAGCACATGTTTTCTCATGAGATTCTCTATGTCTAGATGTCCCTTGAATAGTATATCTTAAGATTGCTCCTCAATTGTTTGTTCAACTAGATGTAGATTGTGCCAAGGAATATGGGTAGGGGATTCTAGTTGCTCTATGATGGGGGATTTTTGATGGGCGTGAGAAGGGGGGACTAGGGAATGATTGATAAAGGTTAGGAGATGATGGAGGAGGGTCATAGGTTGACCAAGGGAAACTATCTTTATCACTAGGGGTGTGTTCAAAGGATGCCATGGAGTTGGGAAAAGAAGATAGAGGTGGAGTCCTAATATGGGGTTGATGGATCTAATAGTGTTTTAAACTCTTTCCATATAAATTTTGAGTTTGGATTTTGAAAGTTCCTTATATAGACTTTTTACAAGTGCTTTTAGGCCCTCTTTTTAAAAGTCCTATGGATACCATGGTAATAAAAGTTTAAATAAAGCAATCGCAAAGATTGTGGTGTGATAAGATTACCATGTAATGCACAATATGCAACTCTCCCCATGCTTTCACCATTACTGGCATCTTGAACCTTTCATATACATCTTATTGATTTGACCATGACAGATCTATTTTATCAATGCACTGAGTTTTGGTAATACTTTTTCTCTCAACATTGGTGTTTGAGGATGTGAATCTTTATTGGTAGTGTATCACACAAAGATTTCCAATATTGAAATAATTTATGTTTTTCTTTGTCAATATTGTGCCTTTGCTCACCCCATGTACAATTTGATAGGAAGATTTTTTGTTGCCCAGACATTTTCATGTTCACATTAAGTTTCACATGTGAAAATAGGGGGCTCATGCTCTCCTAGTGAGAAGGCAATCACCTAATCTAACCAAAATCTAAGATGCATGAAACTCAAGAGTGCTCATGACATGTAAGTCAAGTCAATTAGGCTCCAAGATCGAGTAGCTTGGACTCATCTTGAGTGGGTATAAAATGCTTGATTGATATTTGTTCAAATGAGCCTCCCTTTTATAAGAGTGGGCACATACTTCCATTTTCTTGCATACATGTGGGATAAATCCTCCATGCCATATGGCAGCATGCCCTTTACTCATACCTTGGCCCTTACATATGTGCTCATGGTGCCACATCTCTCAACACCTCCCCTTGATGCCATGATCCATTGGCTACTGCAAAGTGGTCAGATGTGAGTTCACAAAAGAAAACTCCATCACCTCCCCTTACTGCATACTTTCTACTTAAGGTGGTCAAGTGCGGCATTACAACAAGACCAATACATCACCTCGGTGCTTACATAGCTACTCTCAAGTGGCCAAATTTGATATCAAGAAACCAAGGTCTAATAATTTCGTGACCTTTACAAAATATGGGCTAAAGTTGGTAAAGGTTCTTACTGTATCTTAATACATATTGTTGTTGCCATTCTACTCATTGCTTGCCATATAGTTCATTTGGTGGTGCTTGAATCTACAGCATTCTTCTTTGTGTCCCAGCTTCTTGCAATGGTTGCACTTTGTCTTGTTCTTCAATATGCAATCACTTTGATGGTGACCCATCCTTCTGCAATGGTGGCACTTCTTTATTTCTTTGTTGAACAATGCTTCTTCTTCATGTTTGTTGTTGCATATTGATGTAGATGTCAATGTTGATGCCTTAAACTCTCTTTCTTTCTCAAGAAGAGATGACACACATTCCTCAAATTTTGGATCTAGAAGATCTTTAAGGTTGTTGTCAATGCATTGTATTCTTCAAGCATACACTTGAGGAGGATTGCAAGTGCATCCTTTTCTCCTACCTTTGCATTTATGTCTTCCAACTGGGTCATGATGCTTTTGATCTTGTTCCAAAATTTAAAGTTCATGCGCAAGCCATAGAATTCAATCTTAAGATGAATTTCTTGCTTCTTTGCTCTTTATCCAAACACAATTTAATTCATCCCATGAATATTTCCTATGATCTATAGAGCCTAAGTGATGATTTATATTTGGACCCAAGTGCAAGCCAATGAGTGATAGTTATGCAATTTTCTTTCCATGTTTCACTCTATGAAATCGGTATGTATTCTTTAATAAGTTTCACTCTATGCACTCAGTATGTATTCTTTTATGAGTTTCCAAGTGCAATCCAATAAGTGATAGTGCTGCATCATCTTTTTTTTTCCATGTTTCACTTTATGCAATCGGTATGTATTCTTTAATAAGTTTCCAAGTGCAAGCCAATGAGTGATAGTGCTGCATCATCTTTTTCTTTCAATGTTTCACTCTATGCAATTGGTATGTATTCTTTAATAAATTTCCAAATCTCGTGGTGCATTAAGGGATACCTCGTTTGTGTACACAAGGTGTGGAACCCTCCCCAATGAATTTTCCAATAGTTGGGGTGCATAATGCCATTGCAAAAGGTCTTACCAATTGAAAATACTTCAATATTGGTAGTTTCTAAAGTAACAAGTAAGTAGAGATTGAAAAACTAATTATTTTTCCTTTTTGGAGCATATGCAAATTCTTTATGGATTGAGAGTTATGGCTTGTCAAAGTTTTGATCAAGAAATGTGCAAATGATGATGTGGTAGAGGGTGTTCGCACATTGCTTACAACTATGCTTAACAGGGGATATTGTGTCGAGATGGCACTATGTGCCACATATCATTGATGACATGGCACTTATGGATGGGATTTCCACGTGTCATTGTGGACATTAACCTAACAACCAAAGTTAGCCAAATTGAACTATGATTAGTTCCAATCTACCATGTGTCAATTAATGGTAACCTTAGCTAAAATAGAAAGCTCTTTGAAGAAATTTGTGGGTGTAGAGAACTTCAATGGTAGTGCGGTAGATGTTGGATTGCTATAGAGCAACGAAGAAATGTTGTGAAGGAGATGGTTTGTGAAGAAGATGATCATGACACTTGTTCTACATAGCTAGAGCTATTGCTTGCTTTGAGTCTGCCTATGTGAGTCTTTTGGTTGTTGCTATCTGTTGCTTCCTATGTTGTGGTCATTCGGTTTCTTAGTCTACTTCTTGAGTCATAGCTACTTGTATTGCCTTCTTTGCATGGTTGGAGTGCTACTTGGTCTAAGTTGTGAGTCACACTAAGCTAGCTCATGTGTCTGAGTTGCGAGTTGCACTAAGCTAGCTCCGGTATTTGTGTTTGGGATGGTTAGCACTAAGTAGTTGTGTCACTAAGTCTCGCATGCTTGTTTTCAATGTGGATTTAGCATCCAAAATAGCTTGGGTGGAAGCAAGAGCTACACTCGGGGAGCTCTACTCCAACATTTCACAAGCTACTCCTGACTTGGAGTTTCAATATTCATGTTTGCATTTGGGACTAGCACTCATCTCTTTTACGAGAGTTGTGTGTTGAAGTCTCCGCTTTGATTTTAATGTTTGTTTTTTATCTAAGGCTAGCACTCATCTCTCTTGCTAGATTTGTGTGTTATAGTCTGCATTTCTATAGATGCTTAGTTTGGCACTCATCTCTCTAATCAATCTTGAGAGTTCTATGTTGCAGAATAAGTTTAGAGATGTTTTCATACACTTAGTCTGGCACTCATGTCTCTCTTGAGAGTTGTGTGCTGTAGTATAATCTTAATATCATGCGATGTGTTCATAGACACTATAGGTCTGACACTCAACTGTCCCTTAATAGTTGTGTGTTGTAGTTAAAGCCTAGTATTAGATGTACATGAACATTTAGTCAACACATTCACAAGGTCTCATACAGAGATTTGTTGTGATTTGATTGTGTTTTTAGATGAGTCAAAATGTAGTTTGAGCAACTATGAAATTGTATGCTTTTTTATTTGTCATTGCTAGGTCTTGAATTCTATGTTGTAGCTTCATTGTTGCATCCAAATTAAAGGCTTTGTTAAATAAGCATGGAAGTATAAAGATAAGGTTTCATCGCTACTACAATGTAGCCATATTTTCATGACTCATCTTAGTGGGAGAGTCAGCTACATCACATTCTTCTTCAAATGAGCTTGCTATGTCCTCCTCATCCTCCTCCTGCTATAAATAGGTAAAAAAGTTATGAGATTTACACTTCCTAATTAATTCAATTTTAACAAAAATAAGAACAGCTTCACTTTTTCTTTTACCTAGAACCAAGCTCTCTTAGTGGTCTTAAGTACATTCCATTGCGGAAAGTCCTTTGGGGCATAATCTTTTCCATCATGCATCAAGGTCATATCATTGACAAATATTGAAACATCAACATCCATGAAAATCTTGGCATGCTCCATGATTCCTATATACAAAAACAATAAGGATAAGTCATTTTATATAGAAACAATAAAATATTTTTTGACAAAAGTATAATGTGTGCCACTGACAATCTATCTAATGATAAAACTGTCACAATCTGCCCAATAATACAATTGTCACAATCTGCCCGATGGTACAAATGTCACAATCTACCCAATGATACAACTGTCAGCATCTAAGAATAGCCTAGAAGGCTTTACAAGGATCAAATATATACATAAATGATTTTAAAATAATGGGGATATCCTAGAAGGCTTTATAAGGCATAATTATGTACATAAATGTTTAAAAAATCAACAATCATTGATATATTTCTAATTTGTCAGTGATAAAACTATAATCTACTCTGTGTAGTGATTCCAATTCCAACTTCCCTACACACTGATACATAAAGTTGCCAATATTGAACTCTGCTCATCGCTTGAATGGTAGGGTTGTTGTGAGTGTGGAACCACATGTGAGTAAAGGGACTAACACCAATTATGAACTAGTCGGGAAAATTTGAGCATGGCTTCGATTGGCAAATTGGAGAATTGTGTCTCCTCTAAGGCAAACTAATCTATCCTAATCTAGACTGGGCCAACTGTCAAAGTGAATAAAAGCAAGAAATATTTTCTTTTCCAAAGTTCTTTTTAATTTGCTTAGGTTATAAGCATATAAGAAAAAAAAATTAAATGTCAATTTCAAGTTAGAAGATAGCTGTTCTCTAACTACTAGATTTATAACTTAAATAAATTTATATTTACATTTTTTTAAAGGATAGAAAAAAATATTAAATTCAATTCAAATTAGTTTCATTTGAAAGAATAAATCTCTAAGTGCTAAATTTACAATGCAAATAAAATCAAATTTTATAAATTTAAAATATAAACTAAATTAAATTTAAAATCTAAGTAACAAATTTTAAACTTAAATAAAATCAAATTTGCTAAACTTAAAATGTAAAGAAAATTTAATTTAATTTTTTTTAAAGTCCAAGAAACTTAAAATTTCAAATTGTTATTAATTTAATTTAATAATTGTTTCATATTTTACAATTTAAATTCTTTTGATTTCATTCTTATAATACTTGGTTCTTACAATTCTTACTTAGGTACAATTCTAAAAAATATAAAAGAGAGATGATTTTGAAATTTTCAAAAGGTTGTTTCAAAATTCAAATTTAGAATTTTGAGGTACTCATGATTTCATTCATTCTCTTCTCTCTAGGATTTTACATTTTTTAAAAAGTTGTTTCAAAATTCAAATTTTGAATTCTAAGGTTCTCATGAATTCATTCCTCCTCTCCTCTTGTCATATGATTCATTTCTTCATTTCTTCTTATCTTCCCCTCATTTTCATTCTTACTCCGTACGACTTCATACGACTTACTTCTCACTAGTAAGCTTCGCACGACTTCTTATGGCTCACATCTCACTATTCTTACTTCTTAAGGAAAAGAGGTACGATTCCATTTCTTTTCTTTTTAAAATCTTGTGTGTTTGTGTTATTTCATTGTAAGATAAGATTTTCTTTTCACTCGCTTTCCTTTCACATTTCCTTTCTCCCACATTCTCTTAGATTTTTACTTTTGTCCTTCCACATTTTCTTTCTCCCACATTCTCTTAGATTTTTATTTCTGTCACTTTTCTAAATCTATAGATTCTCTTTCTAAATCTATTGTTTTTTGGTTTTATGCTTCAGTCACTTTTCTAAATCTATAGATTTTTTTTCTATATGTAGAGTCCTCTTCCATTGTCTTTCTATCCACCTCTTCTCTCTCTTTCACTTTCTTTAGTCATACTGCTCTTTTCCTTCCTCTCTCACTTTTCTTTAATTTCTCTCTCTCTCTCTCTCTCTCTCTCTCTCTCTCTCTCTCTCTCTCTCTCTCCCCCCCACACACACACACACATGTGTGTGTGTGTTTGTGTGAGACTGAATCTATGTGCTATGTGTGACTGAATCCGTGTGCTCCTACCCTATGTGCTTATGATAATTTACACAAGCCTTCATCTTACTCAATTTAAGTCCAAAGTAGCATACCACTGCAATACATTTGAATGGCCCCTAATGAATGTCTAGTATTTCATGGTATGCTCCTTTTCTATGTGATTATCTTCAATCCCTATGATACTTTAGACATGCCTTCATCTTATCTTGTTTAAGATCTATGCAACGTGTCATAACCATTGCATACCATTTGCATGGTCAAGAATGCATTATTACTGATGCATATGATACTTAGCACAAAATTTGGTACTATGCTTGGGTACAATGTAACTCATAGTAGCATGCCTACCCAATTTTATTAGGAAAACCTCGGCTGAAGAGTGCAAAAGTACTACATGATTGGGGAAAGTCAAACATCCATTTCTACAAGATGTTGAGTCTCCATTGATGGGTCCTACCCATTGGTGAGATAGACATTTTTCAAGTGGTTGCAGACATCAAGCAGAAGTTAAGGGATGAGTAGATTGCTAACCAAAAGGATCTTTTTCTAAGCAATTTCACTAAAGACATTGAAGGAGAAAGGGAGATTGCTGAGATACCAGTGACTATCACTCAACTCCATACCAAACATTTAGTTTCAAAGCGTACACAAGAATTGAATCTTAGAACACAAGATCACCCGACTATGATAGTGGTAAGTGCCAATCTTTCTTTTGAGCAACTCAAAATGATAAGATATTTATTTGTCAAATAGAAGGATGTGTTTTCATGGAGCTATACAAACTTAAGGGGAGTTCCTCCTGAGTTGCGTCAATAGGCTAAGACAATATGGCAACAAAGGTACCAAATGAATCCTAATTATGCCAAGTAAGTGAAAGTTGAGTCAGATCAACTCCTACATGCTGGGTTTATACATGCCATTGATTGTAGTGATGATTGGCTATTTCCTACTATGGTTATGCCTAAGAAAAATGGCAAACTCTGAGTTTGTGTGGACTATAGGAAGTTGAATGCCTAGTCAGTCCTCTCTTATCCATTTCCTATACCCTTTACTATAATAACAAAATTTTAAATCAAGTTGCAAGGCATGAGATGTATTCATTTATGGATGGCTATAGTGGGTATAACTAGATTACATTGGCTCCAAAAGATCAATTAAAGTATGCCTTTATTATAGAATGGGGTTCTTATGCAGCCAAAGTAATTGAGAAAGCCCCATCAGCATTTCAAAAGTTTATGGTTGACAACTTTTTGAGATTACCTCACCGAGTTCATTGCTATTTACTTAGATAATTTCTTTGTGTATTCCTCAAATATTGATAATCCTGAATACCTAGAGAAGGTCTTTCTGAGATGCAAACAAGCAGGTTTCTCTTTGAATCTAGCAAATAGTGCATTCTATGTTTGAGTTGGTATACTACTCAGTCATGTTATTTCCAAGGATGGTATTAGAACCAAGCCAAGTAAAATTAAAGCCATACAACACATGCCTAAGCCTCTGAACTTGACTCAATTATGTTCTTTTGTGGGGTTTATCAATTTCTATCAAAGATTCATCAAATTATTTTCCAAGATTGCAACACCTTTGTATGAATTGACAAAGAAAGATGCTAAGTTTGAATGGAATGCTGAGTTGAGTATAATCTTCAATGATTTGAAAAACTAAGCAATGGCTACTCCAATTATTAGACAACCCAAGTGGGACATTATCTTCCATGTCCATGTTGATGCTTCTGGTTATGCTTTAGGCATTATTCTGGCCTAGCCAAATGGTTGATTGGACTATCCAATTTATTATGCTATCAAATTGCTAACACCTACTTAGTCATAGTATAGCACTACCAAGCAAGAAGCTTTGGGAATGGTCTTTAGTGTGCAAAAACTAAGGCACTATTTGCTCAGTAACCACTTTGTGTTCTATGTGGATCATCAAGAATTACTTTATCTTATCAATAAGACTATCATTCAAGGATGGCTTGTTTGTTGGATGCTTCTGTTGCAAGAATTTAACTTAAAAATTATTCACAAGCCAGGCAAGAGCCATGTGGACACTGACTATTTGTCCAAGTTACCAACACCCGAGGAGACACAAGGAGTTGATATGGAATTTCTAGATGCTGAATTGTTTGCCATTGATTGTTGTGAGAATCAACATGTTGAGTTGGTGGATTACTTATCTAAAGGCACATTTCCTGAAACCATGCCTTTAGACAAATGTAGGCAATTAGTTTCAAAGGCTTGGAAATACAATTTGATTGGCAGACAACTATATCGTCAGTGTGCAGATGGGGTTTTACGATGTTGGGTTTTACCACACAAGCGAGCTGTCGTGTTGAAGGAGGCTCTCACCCAAGCCCATTAAGAGGACATTTCCAAGGAGAGTTAACTACCATAAAAGTGTTACAAGCAGGTTTATGGTGGGAAATTTTATTTAAATATGCTCAGACCAAGTGTATGCAATGTGATGTTTGTCTATGCACTGGGCGACTATTGTTTGTATAATCAATCTATGCCTTTGCAACCTACAAGACCATGGGAAGCTTTTCAACTCTGGGATTTGGATTTTGTTGGCCTTTTTAAACCAGTAAAGTTTACTCACAATAAATATATCATCATTGCCACTGATTATGCTACTAAGTGGGTAGAAGCTAAGTCTCGTATGAGACAATGCAGCTCAAAGTACTGCTAAGTTCATCTTTGAAAATATTATATGTAGGTATGGATTCACTTTGCATCTTGTCAGTGATCAAGGGACACATTGATGTGATGCAGTTACTCAAAACTAAATTCAAAATCATGCATATAATCTCAATTACTTACTATACTAGTGGTAATGGTGAAGCTGAGTCAACTAATAAGACATTGAAACTCATGCTCACTAAGATAGTCCAGTATGCTAAAGGTTAAGGGGATACAAAGCTACACTCTACTTTATGGGCTTACCACACTGCTTACAAGTTGACTACCAATCTTACACTCTTTCATATGGACTTCATCTTAGAAGCAGTTGTTCCCTTAGAATTTATTGTTGTGAGTCTGCATATTTCTACCGAGCATCACTTAGGTGAGACCGAAGTAATCAAGGGGCAATTGCATCAACTAGGCCACCTAGATAAATTATGCTTTGGAGCTAACTGGTCATAGAGGGTAATATACGGTGCAAAAGGAAGGCCTTTCACGATCGACATATTGTGCCTAAGCATTGGAATAAGGGTATGCTTGTGTTATAACCTCTATACTAATAAGTTGGGACTTATCAAAACCAATTTTAAGCTGGGTTAGAATGGACCCTAGTGGAACTTTTTGACAATGGGATAGTTCAACTCGCAGATTTAGAAGGTAATGTGTTAGTTTTACAATGGAAGCAAAGTAAACCCATACTGAGGAGTGAGTTCTTTAGAGAAACAAAACTCAAAAATAGATAACTCAATTGAAAATGCCTTGTTAAATTTTGCAGAAGATAACATGCCAGCTAGCTATTCGATCATGGTGGTGCAAATGCATTGTGTTCCGCCACATGGCAAGATTAATGTTGAAGCCTTATGAGATCATACAACCATTGATTTGATAGGAGCCATAGTTGCAGATTTGGATCGACTACATTTTCTCAAGAACTCTACTATTCAATCTCATTTGTAGCTTTAGTATACCCCTATCATCATCATCTCCATTGTCTTCAACAACTCTCTCTATACTCTCACTTGTCATAGCTTGCAAGTTTTTGTCATCCTCTCTAAGGCCCCTATCGCTCTTGTGCCACTTTACTCTCATCACCCAGCCTTTTTGCCAGCTATCTTCCTTCTCTACTACCATCTGTGTTGTCCTTGTGTTCATGGAGGGAGCATGGTGCTCAACTTGATAGAAGCAGAAAAAGAGCTCTCGTGTATTGCCCCCAAATCTAATCGAATACTTATCTAGAGATGTCCTTACATGCATCCTAGAAGCCAAATGTCTTTTGAAGTTCACATAGCTACTACGGAAGGACGTATAAAATGAGGAGCTGGTGGAGAGATCCTTGACTCCTATGATGAGGATGACCATAGCCTCATCATCAATGGAATCCATGTCAGAATCACCTTTGACTTGTTGAAGAGGGCCTTTCGATTGAAGAAACACACCATTTCTATCAAGCTAGCGGACGCCAAGTGGTGGGACGCTTACTTTGAAGATGGAAGCTACTCATCTTCACAGGGGTACTTGATCAACAAAGCCACCAATGAGAGTATGAAGACCACATGTAGGTTCCTATCTGAGTTGATCAGATTCAAGAAGAGTGCATGATATGTGCCAAGGCAATATGTGGCTTGCATAGTTACTGCGGTGGATGACTAGGCGATGGTAGACTGGTTTTCAATCTTTGAGAAAGCATTCGAGAACCAATTACAAGCAGTGAACAGGGGCCAAACTCACTACTATAAAGTTGACCCACATCTTTGTATGTTCCACCATCGGTTGTGGGTGCCTTGGTCAGGTACACTGCCTCTCTCAAGTAGAGCCATGCCTTCAGGAACACAACAAGATGAGCATGGACTTGGCATCAGGAGAAACACGATCAGCATGAGCAAGGGGCAAACGATCAAGAATAGGCAAGAGGAGTAGGAGCAAGAGGTCCCAAATAAAAAAGCTAGGGAGTAGAAATAGCAAGAGGTCCCAAATAAACAGGTTAAGGAGTAGAAACAGGAAGAGTAGCTCATCGAGAAGCAAGAGGGAGAAAAGACCCAGGGGTCAGAGGGGAATAGTGCAGAGGGCACCTTTGAGCCAAAGCAAGACAACCCGGAGGGAACAGTGCTAAGGGCACCTCCAAGGGACTAGGAAATGGAGGAGGGCGAGTAGGCAAGAGAACAGGATAGCGGAGTAATGCCGAGGGAGTAGGAAGTCCGAGTTAGTGATGCAGAGCCTTCACAAAAGGTTGAGCAATAGAGAGGCAGCTCATCTCACTAGCTCCACTTACTTTTCCTCTGCCTCCTGCCCCTAATCAAAGCCTCGCACATGTGGAACCCTTTCCCCTAGACCCCCTTGTTACAAAAGATGATCATCAAGACCTGGCTACCACATAGAACCAATGGTTAGTGCTCAGGGAAAATATGGTGCATGTGTTGCAGGCCCTCAATTTCCTAGCCAATCATCAGATCCCTCCCTAGGTACTCGAGCACAACCAATTTCTATAACCAAAGTACCAAGAGGAAGTAACAAGATTCTTTGAAGAGTGGGCTGCCAACCTACACCAAGTTGAGGAGGATTCGACCACCAAGTAAAGTCACTATAGGAGTTGGAGTGTAAGAAGGCAGTTTATGATGAGCTAATTACAATTTCAATAGCCACAAAAGGAAATGAAGACAGGATATGGCAACCTACAATGCAAAGTGGATTGCTTGAAGGATCTCGCAAGCAAGGCCCAAGCAAATATTATCACTAATGCTCGGAAAAATGTGAAACTGAAACATGCCTTGCAATGCTTGCAAAAATAGGTCTCGAAAAATCAACACCACCGGGTACCTCAGGCTCAACTCTTAAGGCTCTTGAGTAGATAAATGCAACATTCAAGGGAGGCTTCCGCAAAGAGACGGGCATTAAAGGAGAAAAATACAAGATTGCAGGCCAAGTTGGAGTGGTATAAGCAGCTCCAGCACTTAATTTGCCTCTTCAAGTCCCAGATGAGCATCTTGACAATCTACTTTGCCGACAGCCACCATATTATGACAACACTGATGGCCATCATAAGCGGGTAGTAGGCACTTCAAGCCCAGGTACCTCACAAACAAGGGCAACATAAGGTATTTTAGCACAAGCCCTTCTTATGTTGCACGGAGCAAGCCGAGCAGAGAGTACCAAGAGGGTTACACAAACTGATTGCAACTTTAAAGATGCAGCAGTGCAAGTCCAATTTTTGGCAAAGACATCAGATATAGGGGTGTAGATGGAGTAAATAGTAGAGGTTGATTGAGCCCATTTTTCCAGTAGAGGCTCTCCCCATGCAATCCCCACCACAAAAGTTTTATGTCACATTCCACATTACATGAAAACCCTTTAAAGTAACCCTTGGCATTAAGACTTGAAAAAGGACATGATTCAATATGAATGCTAATACAACTAGGCCAAACTCAAGTTAACAAATTTATTTGATGGAAAATGGCCAGTGAAAAGTGCAACAAAATTCAATCTCCAAGGTTTACCAAAGTGAGTCACTTGAACTTGGGTAATTGTCTATCTACCAAGGTGTATAAGTGGAAATGCATTGGAGAGATTATTTGAGCCAACACACAATGCATTAACACAACATTAGTCTATACATGATTGGAAATCCTCTAAAAAGAGTTCAAGTCAATTCAATCTCTAGTTGAAGTACTGTGAGAGTCACATTTATGATATGGTTTCCACCACAATGATTACTGTAATAGAAGACAAATTTGTGTGTGGTCTTGCTAGGCTTGGGCTAAAGAAAGAGTAGGCCTTCACATATGGTTTACAACATGTACATTACATAGTACATTATGGCTATATTATGCAGAGCTAGACTTGATGTTTCTCTCTAGATGTTATTTAATCAAATAGAATATCATTATGGGATTCCTCCTCATCACCTTTAATGTGGGTTCTATATTTCTATTCTTACTTTTTAAAATAATGAAGCTATTTAGAAGATGTTAATGATTCTTAAATATGTATCACATGCACCTACAGAGAAGAGGAAGTGGAAGAGTAGAAATGATTCAGTGTAGTGACATTTGAGATATGCAAAACATCTACTTGTATGCAAAAAATAAACTAAAGATTAAGCAGGATTTGGGACTTCTATATGCTAGATATCCTCTTTAAAAAAGGTGAAGGATTCAAGAAAAGGAAAATGTACGTACCTTTTGTAAGCTTTGCTATAATGAAATTCCATTATCTTCCCTTTCCAAATTAGTGTGGAAAAGCTGGTGTGAATTTTTCAATGCCTATTTCTCAAACTTTCTAAGGGAATTTTGAAATTTCAAAACTATGTAATCATTTTTTTTTAAACAAAAGTACATTAAAGCCCCCAATTTTAATATATATATCTACCTTGGGCATGTATAGAATGCCTAATATAGTTAAGGGATAAATCCCATAGATTACAAATGCACTTATTGGTAAGTGTAAAAAGAGTCACACATAATAGGAGTGAACATCAAACCATGAATGGTCCTATGGAATTCTTCATTTAGTGTACATCATTGTTCTTTCCTCTACTCGATCCAACCATGTCAATATAGGTGATTTTCGCACAACTATTTGCATCTAATTTTAATAGTCAGAGCTTGTCATACCATCCAATCCCCCTCCATCTGTTGGGCCCTTTAGATCTACCTTGCTCTAGAAAGTGCTTAATCATTTTCACCCAAGGTGATTGCCTAACAAAAGATGTGCCAACCATTTACCACTAGGGCCATATTCCTCAATTTGATATCTAGTAGGTTGACCCCTCCTTTCAATTTGGAAGCTTTTAGAGGCTCCCATGGAATATGGTGCATACTTCTTCTCCTTGATTCTTCAGCCCACAAAAAACCACAAATCATGGCTTCTCTTTCCTGCCAATGTGTTTCTTGAAATGCCAGATGTACGCTAAGTAAGTTACTAAAGTAGAGAGCAGTAGTACTAGATCATTAGGCAGTGTGCATTCTATCCTAAATAAATTCCATGCCACACTCTTGATTTTTCCTTAATCCTAGTCTTGAACCACTCGAAGTGTTGGTGGGTCATGACCTCCAGCCCCAATGGTGCCCCAAGGTATCTAATTATTTCCCCTCTCCGTATGATTTCTACTCCTATATCCTAGACCCAAACTGGAGGTGTTTCAGCATGCAACCTTAGCATGTATGACTTCATCTAGCTACATTTGGAGCCAGAGACATTACAAAAGCTATCGACTACTTCAAGTAGGTGTTTTATGCTATTCTCATCCTCCTATATGGTGGCCATGGTGTCATTCACGAATAGGTGGCAATAGAATTGGTTTTTGAATGGGAGAGATATCCCTTTGATCTCGCCTATTGCCCCTTTGTCCTTAAGTAAAGCAAATAGTAGGGGGGCCAATGGGCAACCCTGCTTGACTGACTTGCGTAGGACAAATCTTCCCATGGCTCCTCCATTGAGGCACAACACCACCCCTACATTCCCAAATAGAGTATCTACCTTTTGGATGAACTCCATCCCAAAGAGCAACCGATCTAATATTGTGATTAGCTAATCCCATTGGACACTGTCATAGGCCTCGTTAAGATCTACTCCCAGATAAGAATCCTTTGCTCAGTCATACTAGCATGATCTAGAGCCAAGGAACATTCAAGATAATCTCAAATATATCCATGTCCTTCACAAAGACATTTTGTTATTCATCTACTACATTGCTGCAACACAAGTCTCTAATGTATTGAGCGGGGGCTTTTGCATGGTTATTAGCCTCCAGTCCCTAACCCTCAGCCTATTTTGCCTCTTTAAAAAAAGTTTCATGAGGCCAGAGTTAACATCTTCAAACAACGTGCCCTTCATAACTACATCATTGTCCATATCCACCAAAAATTGGCCCATCACATCCCAAGAGGCACAGTAGAACTCCGTTGTCAGGCCATCAGGTCTGGGGTTCATATATACGAGTGCATTAAATGCAAATTCTAGATCGTCTTTATTGAATAGCCTTGCCAGTTGGTCCCTCTAGTATTGGGACACTCTTTATGAATTCTCATGAGTACTTTCTTCATATTGGTGGCCACTTAGTGTCCCAATCCGCCTGTTCTCCCACAACTACACTTAACACCTTCTAGAAGACCATTATAATGTGCCAAAACTCAGTTTGACATATCCCCATGAATGTCTTACACACGATCAATTAAGTCCCTCTTCTAGTTCCTCTTCCACTGGTCCCAGGAAAGCCTTCTTGGCGAAATCTCCCACGACTAGCCATTACTGGAAACTCTTAATATTGCCCAATTTTGCCTCTACAAGTTCACAATCCTATACCACCAAATCTGTCTCGACCAATAGAGATGCAAGGAATGAATTCTCAGGCATATCCACTATGGTTGCATGCAAGGATTCTCTCACCACCACCACTGTCCCTTGGCACACTCTTAACTCAAAGCACCAACTCTTATCAGCTTCCTTAACAATATGGAGCACTCTTTGCACCATAGCATCCCATCTTTGACTTGAGTCATTAACCTATGACCCAGCTTCCCTCCATCCTTTCCTGATTACCCTACACAACTCCTTACTGCCAAATAATCTCTTGTCAAATTTGTAAGGGACATCCCTCAACCACTCAGTCTTTTGTGGCACACTGAACTTCCACATAATGGGAACATGATCCGATAGGGCCGTCGATGCAACAATCCCTCTCTGGAATGTGGGTCCCTCATCCACGAGCCTCCTTCCATGTTGTAGAAATGATCTAACCTTCCAACCCAAAATTTATGGCCCCACCTGTGATAATTCTAGGTGAACTCTGAGAAGCCATAAGGGTCCAGCTCGCCTAAATTGCATTAATTCTCCTATTTTTTTAAATTTAAAAAAAATGCTCAAATTTTTGTTTTTTGCAATTTAAAATGCATAAACCAATTTTTCCCATTTTATTCGTATGAATAACATAGTATTTGTGTGAATAACTTTATTTGTACAAATAACTACAGTGTATTCGTACAAATAAACGGAGTATAAAAATAGGACCCACTCCCATTTTTTGTATTTGTATGAATAATGCCACCTGCCTTCCTTGCCACCTCAGCTACCTACTTGCTAACCTTACCTACCTCCTACTTGCTTACATTACCTGCCAAATTACCTTACCCACCAACTCACCCACCCTTCATAGTTAACTTCTTCTCTTTTGTCTGAGACTGGCACTCATCTCTCTTGTAAGATTTTTGTGTTGCAGTCTTTTTTTATTAATTAATGTTTGTTTTGTTTTGCGTTTTACATGGCACTCATCTCTCTATTATTTTGTGTTTTAGGCATTGGCACTCATCTCTCTTGCGAGAGTTGTGTGTTGCAGTCTTTTTTTATTTATTAATGTTTGCTTTGTTTTGTGTTTGAGACTGACACTCATCTCTCCTGCGAGAGTTGTGTGTTGCAATTTTAGTTTCTATATAAAGATTTGTTTTTTATATGAGGCTGGCACTCATCTCTCTAGAGAGAGTTGTGTGTTTTTGTATCAATTTGGATGTTATCTCTTAGTCTGGCACTCATCTCTTTTATGAGAGATGTGTGATGCACTCTAAGCTTAGCGACGTTTTCATAGATTCTTATTCTCGCACTCATCTCTCTCTTGAGAGTTGTGTGTTGTAGTCTAAGTTTAGAGATGTTTTCATAGACACTTATTCTAGCACTCATCTCTCTCTTGAGAGTTGTGTGATGCAATCTAAGTTTGATATCATGTGATGTGCTCACAAACACTTAGTCTAGCACTTAACTAACCCTTGATAGTTGTGTGTTGTACTTGAAGCCTAGTGTTAGATGTGAAGAAATGGTTAGTTAGAGCTACACACTCAGTGTCACACAATAACTAGATTTTTTGTGATTTAATTTACTGTAGTCTGGTACATGAGTTGAGTTTAAGTTGAGAGGTTATACCTAGGTCATTTTTGGAATTTCTTGCATTGTTAATTTTCATTTCTTGCTCAGGTTTTTATCATACCTAGTACTGAATTCTTTTTCGAATTTTATGTTACAGCTTGTTGCATACTAGATGGCTCATGTGGGTGAGAAGACAAAGTCTCAACATCTTGATCTCAGTTGAGCTCAGAAGAAGGTGCTAAAAACTAATAATGTGCACTTCTTAATGAATGTCAATCAGGAATGTGCACAAGTGGCAGCACCCATGCGATCCACACTGCTTCAATGACATGACATTCGATTCACACCCAATGCAGTTGTGGACATAGATGCACGTGGAACTATCAACATGTGCAATATTCTCATCTCACCATTTGATCCCCGTACAATTTATGCCTGAAAGGTGCTGAAGCACTCTGTGTCTACCAATGAGTTAAAGGCAAAAGCCTTGGAGGAAGCCACATGCCTAGGTGACATCATACATCCGAGCTATAGGTCTAGTACATGATAATAATCCATGATAATATTTCCATTTTGGAATGGAAATCATTTGGAAAGATGGCTGACCTACCTCGAACATGATGAAAATCGACCATCTCCTATGGGACATAGAGATGATGTGGAAATGCCTGCTAGAGCTCCATGGGTCCATCAGCATGTTTTTTATATTTTAAGTGCACTTGTATGCACTATTCATTACACGCACCAACACAATGTCCTACATAATGATTTGCATGCACAAAACATTATGCTACATTTCTCTCAGTCATCCAAGGAAGTGTATCTGGGCATTTGTGATTGGGAAATGATGACATCGATAAGAACTAGCAACAAGCATTATCCACAACATTACTCAGTAACAATCCCACCATTGTGCGGGCTTCCTATCAAAGATTTTGTCATGTTGCTTTGGAGTGCTTGTACACCAACCCCCCACCTTTTGAAGTTGCACAAGATGTGTATGCAATGTCCCACCACATTTTGAAGATCATGGACATTTGTGGACCATCTACTAGTTTTGGACCCACAAAAGCTTTAATCGGGTGGCTACAATGACTTGCAGTTCAAGGAAAGTCTGCATAACCAAACAGTCGCCCAAGCACTACTGAATTTTGTGGTGTTTTTGATATTGCTGTCAGATGCGACATACAACAACTCAGTCCCCACCAAGGACTTAAACCAACAAATGACTGGGTCTCTCCTGAACAATTTGTAATAGTTATTTTGGAACATTATTACTTGTAACATTACTATTTCTGTATATCATTGAGTCTTCAGCCCATGATTCAATGCGTATAATTCAATTATTGTTTGTATATTTGAAATTCAAGTTGGTAATATTTAAGGTGATAAGTGTCATGTTGGTACGATTTAATGAGATATTGTTTAAATATTGTTTGTATAAGAATTGATGCGATAAGTGTCATGTTGAATTTAATTATTTAATTTGGTATACATGATATAAAACAATTCTATCTACATCTTATTTTTTAGGTTAAATATGAGTAGGGCGGGAGAGAACATTCTCCCCACAGGATCCTCCCCAACCACAAGTACATCTAGAGGCTCCTCCAATTCATGAGGATCCAGAAGCACATTTGTGCCTCAAGAGGCCCATTTAGTGGACCAACTAAATCACATTGAGGCTCAAGCTATCTTTTGGGGACTTGGATGCCACTAAGGATATTGGCACATTTGATTTTGAGGACCTCACCAATCTAGATTCTCAGGCTGCAGAACCAAGCACTCTAGTAACGGCAGATGTGGAACCTAGTACATTTGGCCCTACTGAGGACTTTATGCACCAATTGTAATACAAACCGATTGTACTTCATACATAACTCTGTAAAGTTCATCTTAAAATACATTGATCCATATTAAGTGCATAATGTGGATTAAGAGGATTATGTGGATTAAGATGGATTAAGTGGATTGTGTGGACTAAGTGGATTATGTGGATTATGTGGATCAAGTGGATACTAAGTGCATAATGTGGATTAAGCGGATTAAGTGGATTAAGTGGCTTAATTGGATTAAGTGGTTTAAGTGGATCAAATGGATTAAGTGGATTAAGATGGATTAAGTGGATTAAGTGGACTACATGGATTATGTGGATTATGTGGATTATGTGGATTAAGTAGATTATGTGGATTATGTGGCCTTTGTAAAGTTAATGTTGAAATGTTGAAATATATTAAAGTGGATAAGTGCACATGATAACTAGATCAACCCTTGTGACTTGAAAATATTTGTGCATGTATGACTATTCTCCAATTTTTCTCGATGTTGCCTTTGATGTTGCCTTGTAACTGAAAAATGGTTAGAACTGCCTCCAAGAACACTCCCTTCGACTTTTGTCTCTAGAATGATTCTTGCAGCTGACTATTATTGGACTACAGCCTTACTGATGTACTAGTCTATTTTGGCTCAAGCAGGTCTCAGTTGTTGTTCATAGTAATAGCAAGAAGAGAGAGTTTTGTGTTCAACTCTCCTATACATTTCGATGTCTTGAATTATATTTGCAGTCCCTCTTTTAGTGATCCAGTCTGTTTTCGACTATGTGTTGATCCCCGAGATTTCATTGCTTCCACTTAATGTTATTCAAGTGTTCTGCATTGTGAATGAACTTGGAACACATTTGGCGATCCTACTCCATGTTTAAACTCAAAAAAAAAAAGAAGACTGGTGCTAGAAGGTGGCGGACAACATTTTGATTCACCAAGAGTAAGGCGACAAGAAGACCACTTTGCCACAAAACAAGAAACAAGAACGACAACTACAGACTGCAAGTGAAGAGAAGTAGCAAAAGAACAAGACAACTGGTACTACAACAACAACAACTCAAGTCCAAGAAAGAGCAAAAAAGAAATACAACTTCATTTCACCTCAAATAGTCACAAAGATGCCAAAGAGCTACACAATGTGAGAAGAGGATGAGGAGGTAATCAACAAGCCAAAAAGAATAAAAAAGAGCAATCCGACTACTCTGACAAGCAATCCGATAGTAGTCTACACTAATAGAAGATGAGCAAAAACTCTAAGCCACTAGAAGAAGCAAGAATGAAGTGGAAGAATTTTGCTACAACATATCCAAAGCATGATGGACAAGCTAAAATAGCTATGAAGTTGTTATGAAATGTATTGAGCAACTAGCTCAAGCAACAAGCTACAACAAGGCGGAACAAAGTCTGACTACACAATAGTCACTATAACGACATAGCACAAGCTCTAAACAAGAACCAAAACATGAATTCAGCAAGATTGGTGAACAATAGATCTCTTCCACCATGTTGTTGAAATCATTTAGCAATAGCAGGAAGAGATCAGTTGGGAGGAGCAAATGAATTCAATAACATGGTGGAAGCAGCTCAAAGAGCAGAGAGAAGACTTGGTTGTAAAACAAAATTAAAGAAAGGAAAGAAGAAAAGAGCATTTGATTCTAACACAGATTTAGACACAGAAGATGATTCCAATGCAGAGGAGGATGGTAGTGAGATGAATCAAACTCCGACAGCTCGGAGGAGGAATCTAATGTTGAGAGTTCACACTCAACATCATGTGATCATGTGTGCATAGCACCATCACGTGATCATATGTGCATAGCACTAACCCAATAGAGTGCTATAAAGGAAAGGGTTAGATCCCCTAACCCTAATCCAAAATGGGTTTGTATATATTCTATTTTTTTAACTAAATCTAGTGTACAGTTAGTCATTTGTGGTGTGCTCTCTAGCTATTCCAAATCTCCTCATCTCCACTCTTCTCCTCCGAGTCCCGTCTTCATATTTTGTCATAGTATCAGAGCATGGTTCTACCCTCCATTGAGGCAGCATGGTTCTACCCTCCATTGAGGCACCATCCTTCTTGTGAGAACAAGAGAGTGATTGAGAGATTAAGAGTTTGTGTTCATTCTTTCACTTCCGTTGAGTGATAGAATTTCTATCCATTTGAGCAAATTTTCCTCATCACTTTCTTGAGTGTTTGTGAGGGATTTCCATTCATCTTCTTGAGATATCTTGAAGAATTTTCATTTGTATTTCTTGAAAGGTTCATGAGTGATTCCTTTGTGAAAGAAAGTGAGTTGTTCTTCTCTTTCGAAGAGAGAGATAGATAGAGGTCTTGTTCCTTAGAGAGAGTTTGAGAGAAGTTCTTTGTAAGGTTTATTCTAAGGTTCATTTCGAGTGAATGAGAGAGATACATTCTCTTTGATTAATAGAAAGAGAGGGAGAGAGAGAGTTTTAAGAGACTCTATAGGCCGACTTCATCCTTCATCCTTCAAAGCTCCTTCAACATAACCTCTGCAACAGTGAGCCCATCTACTCGACAAGACGACCTCTTCTTTAGTGCGTCAAAGACCTCTAGCTCAAGGCTCCCATCGCAACGGTTGAAGAAGCCCCAACTACTTGCATCACAGATCGCAGGTCCTCCAATGAGCTCCTAACCTCCTCCACTTCCCGCATTGTGGATCAAAAGATTGCCAATCCGACTGCCCGCTCACAACCATGCACACCCATTGAAGGCACCCAGTGGTTGTTGAAGCTCCTTCACGGCGACCTGTAGCAGCACACTAAAGGACCTCCAAGACGGCTCCTTGTCACCAAAAGCTCTTGCAGCAATGCTCATAGAGGCTGCATTACCTTCATCTACTGGACTGCTCACCAGCCAGCAAACCTCTCGACGAATCACACCTATATGAGCTCTTCCATCTCTTGTCAACACAGTTGACTACCAAAGCAGCTAGCCTCAGCCATCTTCAGCCAAAACGTCAATGGGACCTCTCCAAAATGGTCGCTTCATCAATGCCTCCCAACTCGCTGCATCTCCAAAGCCAACTACAATGCTCAGGCAATGCTCCTCAATGAGTGGATCTGCTTCAAAGACCTCACCATAGTCACTCACAACGGGTAACACCAGCTATCATAACCTGACGACAATGAGCCAGCGCTCAGCCTCTCCTCCACAAGCACTAAACAATGCCATCTACAACAGTGCACCCTACGACTCACTCTACAACAATCCAATAGTGCTACAATGCTAGCCGCCTCCATCGATGCCACACAATCAATGAAGGCTAAGTGACAGAATCCTGAAGATTCCGTCCGGCACATAGATTTCGTCATAGATTCCGACAGCCCACATCTAGCCACGTGTCTTCCTATGGCACCTTAGCCACAACTGCCATGTCATCTGCAGTAAAGTGACATGTGGCCCATGTGCCATGTCATCTTATCTACCACGTGGCAGATAAGACTCTCAAATCTTGACACATGGCACGATTCCCACATCAGCTCACCACCAACTACCACATCATCTAATCTACCATGTCATCAGGATTGACCACTCAATTGCCACATCATTTTTCAACAGTCCATGTCATTTGGCCACGTCATCTTGCCAGCTCATCAGCCAAATCATCACTACCACATCAGCATAGCCATGTCATCAGTGCCACATCACCAATGCCACATCATCAATGCCATGTCATCATTGCCACATCACCTTTGCTGAAATCATTAACTACCACATCATATGTGCCACGTGGCACACTGAACCTTCACAAGCACACACAGTGCTCCACAGTCACTGCATGTGACCACTCCTGCCACCTCAGCACAGGGCTCCATTGGCACACCTCTTGCTAGGCACAGTGCCACATCATCCCACTGCATGTGACCCACAGTGACACATCATCATTAAGCACCATTTGCACTCCTTTTGCCCCTCCACCTAGATCAAGTCGTATCTCTTGATTTAGGAAGAATTTGAGGGCCCTCCAAAAAGGAAAATCACTCGTTTTTTCTTGCTCTATGTGCTCATCACATTACGCACACATTTAGGCACAAGTTACACTCACATTTGAGCCTCGCCGCCACAATAAAACCACTTCCTTCACACACATTCGCATCTACATCGACACATCTGACCTAGCACTTAAAAAGAACAAAAGAAAAGGAATTATTTGGTTGTTCTTTCATCGACCGATGATTGGTATAGATCTACATTAGAGTAGACTAGATCACCATAGAGGGGATGCTTTAAATTTCCCCAAGTTGCCAATCTAAGCCATGCCCGAAATTCTCGACTAGTACCTATTCGGAGTCAGCAGTCCATATGCTCACATACAGTTTCACATCATTACATTACGTAAAACCTTACGTTCATCAGTTCAGTGAGCAGACTTCATAGTTCAGAGGCATTATAGATTGTTCAGTGGGCAAATATCACTTGATTTCACACACACATGCCACCATTATAAAGCCTATACAGCTATCTCACGGCATTGTGCACATCATTTCAACCTTGTAAAGCCTCTTGGCTATTCCCAGCATCATTTGCCACAAGCCTTGTAATACAAATTAGACTTTATATATTGCAGTTCTATCTTTACTGACAGTTCAGAGAATTCACTTGGCATAGTCAATGTATTTGCAGTTGATTCATATAGAGATTTTCACGACACTGTTGAGTACATTTCTTGCACCATGTCTACGACTAGCAACCTCAATCTAGAGGCATCTACTAATTTAGACAACTCCAATTATGGTACATGGAAATACCAAATGGAGACCATTCTTGTACTTCAAGACAAATGGGAGTATGTCGATGGGTTTACACCTAGACCATTGGACAATCCAGCCACCAGTAGCTCTACTCCATCTATTGTCACAACACTAGCAACGAGATCTACAGCTACACAAATAGTTTCCACACCAGTAGTAGATCCTGCCATTTCCCGAGCTCAGGCATAATGGGATAAAAAAGACAAGTACGCCTGACATCTGATCAAGTATAATGTGCAAGATGTCATGTGAGGACAGCTCAACAAAGTCAAGACATCGAAAGAAGCATGGGATATGTTTGCAGCTCTCTACGAGTCCAAGAGCACATCCAGGATTCTCACCCTGAGAAACTAGATCAACCAGAGTTTCCGCAATAGCAGCGAAACCGGTCATGCTTATGTATTCCAGATAAAAGACTACAACAATCAACTCGCAGTAGCAGGAGAGACTATGAACCCCGTAGAAATGGTTCAAGTCATTCTAAATGGACTAGGAGAGGGATACGATAATCTAGTCCAGAGTATTGCCATCCAATGACAAATTTCGACACTAGAAGAAGTTCAGTCAGTTCTACTTGGTGAAGAACTCAGGACTCAGGCAATTCAAGCACGAAAAGGTTGTTCTAATGATCAAGCATTCACAGCTTCAGACAGATGCAAAGGCAGAGGCAGAGGCAAAGGTAGATCATACTAGAAAAGTGGTCATCATCAACAAAGCTAGAATCAGAATCAACATGCGCATCAGCATCAGCATCATCCTCAACAACATCAGAATCAGCAAAGAGGAATCATTCCAACCGAGGAAGATTTCAAGGACGAGGGAATGCATCCACCAATGTGTCAAACGTCCAATGCAACTACAATCACAAGTTTGGATACTATGAAAGAGATTGCCGCAAGAAGCAATACGACCAAGGCGATCAATCCAATAGCAATCGAGGGAATTTCCACGACAGAGGAAATCATCATGGTGGACATTCTAGTCACACTCATTTTGCAAATAAACATGGTAATATGTTTCTTGCAAGCGAGGAAATGCATCAAATTGATATAGTGTACCCAGACACTGATTACAATCTCAAAGAGAATTTTAGCTATCAAGTCGACTAAGTGGAACAGGATCCTTGGTACATCAACATCGGTGCATCATCTCACATGACAAATCATCAGGAATGGTTCACAGAAATGAAGCCATTAGAAGGTCAGAAAAATGTCATCTACACAGTAGACAATACACCGAATCTAGTTCAAGGGACAAGTGTTATCCCTATGAACAATTTCACTGGTATGAAAGGATTGGTGAAAGATGTGCTCTATGTTCCGAAGCTCAGCAAGAACCTTTTGTCAGTAGGTCAAATGATAGAACACAATTACCGAGTTATCTTCAATGGTGATGAATGCACTATCAAAGACAAATCCAAAAGATGTCAGCTACTAGTAGCAAAAGGTGTCAAGGAAGGACGCTTTACAGAATGTTAGCTACAGTACCAAATAAGCATGTCATGTCAGCTCAACTACAACAGATGCCACTATCTACAAAATAGCACAAGAGATATGGTCATGTCAACTTCAAGTACTTGTTAGATCTCAGGAATCAGAATATGGCAATTGGGATTCTGAAGCTACAGTTTCTTGAAAAATTTGTGAAGCATGCTACTTCGGCAAACAAAAGCGAACCAACTTTGGCAGAAGTACCTCTTGTGCACGAGGTATTCTTGATTTAATTCATACATATGTATGGGATTATGCCCAGACCCGTAGCATCAATGGTTCACTTTACTACTTGACTTTCATCAATGACTACAGCAGATATTGTTGGGTCTACTTTCTGAAAGAGAAATCGAAAGTGTTTTCCAGATTTCAAGAATTCAAAGCCATGGTAGAAAACTAGACAAGCAGACAGATCAAGGTCATGAGATCAGATAGAGGAGGTGAATACATGTCTTTAGTATTCGTGAACTTTTGCAGAAGTCACAGCATACGAAGACAATTCACATGTGCAGATACTCCTCAGCAGAATGCAAGAGCTGAAAGGAAGAATGGGACTTTAGCAGACAGTGCTAGAGCAATGCTTAGTGAAAAACATCTTTCAAATCAGTATTGGGTAGAAGCAATAGCTACAGCAAACTACTTGCTTAATCGGCTTCCTACCGAACCGATACAGGGTATGACTCCTTATGAAGCATTCACTGGACATAAGCCACACATTGGGCATCTCCGCATATTTGGTTGCATAGCATATGCCCACATACATGATGATCATCGCAAGAAATTAGATGCAAAGTCATGCAAATGCATCATGGTTGGCTATAGTGAAGAAAGCAAAGCATACAAGTTGTATGATCCCATCAACCACAAAGTCATTATCTCCAGAGATGTAATCTTTGATGAGGAATCACAATTGGAAACCTCACCTACATAGGAAATAGAAGCATTGACTTCACAGTCATCTATAGAATAGGTTGATGAAGAAGAGCAAGAATTGCTAGCGACACCCCAAGCAGAGCCATAGCAGCTCAGACGGTCTACTAGGGAAAGCAGACCACTAGCTAGATTGACATATGCTCAGAAAGGCAAAGCAATTCATGTGGAAACCACCAACTATGCTCTTATGACTACCATCATGGCTACAGAAGAGCCAGTGTACTTCGAAGATGCAATAGACAAGCCAAAATGGCAAACTTCTATGAATAAAGAAATGGATGCTTTGTATAACAATAATACTTGGGAATTATGTGACCTTCCACCAAGAAAGAAGGCCATAGCAAACAAATGGGTATACAAAAGTACAATGCAGATGGCAATATGCAAAGATACAAAACCAGACTAGTTGCAAAAGGATTTGCACAACAATATGGTCAGGACTATGATGAGACTTATGCTTCAGTAGCAAAGATGGATTTCATATGGTTCTTGAGATCACTAGCAACACTCGGTAGATGGAATGTGTACCAGCTCGATGTCAAGAATGCATTTCTCAATGGTTATCTAGACGAGGAAGTCTACATGCAACAACCAATAGGTTAGGAAAGGAGAATAAGGTTTGACATCTCAAGAAAAGTCTCTACGGCTTAAAGCAAGCACCTAGAAGTTGGTACAATAGAATTGACAAGTATTTTGCTAATCTAGGATACATGAAGTTCAATGCAAATCATACTCTCTACTACAAAGTTCAAGGGGAAGACATTACTATTGCACTTTTGTACGTAGATGATCTGATTGTGACAGGAAGCAAGGATAGCTTCATCAAAAGATTGAAACAAGACTTATTTGCAGAGTTCAACATGAAAGATCTTGGACTTATGCACTATTGTCTTGGAATTGAGTTTTGAAGAGATTTAGATAGCACATTCATGAGTCAACTCAAGTATGTTAAAAGTCTCTTCAAGAAGTTTCATATGGCAGATTGCAAGATTGCAGCCACTCCATAGGCCCAAGCATTGGTCAAGAATCCAGTATATCACTCCAAGACAAAGCGCATTGATGTTAGAGAGCACTTCATTAGAGAAAGAGTGTTACTTAGTGACATCACATTGTAGCATTGTGATAGCAAAGAGAATGTTGCAAACATCTTTACCAAACCATCGGTAAAGAGGCAATCAATAGAGCGAGCGAGAAAAAGTGAACGAGCCCAAAAAAGCGAGCGACAATTAGTTGAAGTGGTTGGAAAATCAAGCAAGCAAAGAAAGAATCTAAGTTTTTTATAAAATAATTGCTTGAAGTACAAAGTATTCAAAAAGGTGGTAATGTGTCACAAAATTTATATTCTGATGCACACAAGGCTTTTAGATGGTGCAAAAAGGCATGATATTCATCTAAACCATGCCGTGTCATTTGATTTGATATGTAACACTATGCCATTTATATTTGATAATCAAAAGATGCAAGGATGTTAAAAACTCATCTATTGGGCCAAAACAATCAAATGTTGACATCTTGCCAAAATATAAGGATGTGAAAATGTCCTCTTTTGGGCCAAAATAGGGAGCGCGTTAACTCTTTTGGGCTTTTGGCCCAAAAGAGGACATTTTCACATCCTTGTATCTTTTGATTTACAAGTCCAAACGGGGTCATGTTACATATCAAATCAAATGGCAAGGCGTACTTTAGATGATTATCATGTCTTTGTGCACCATCTAGTAAAATTTAATGCACCAAAAAATGAATTTGTGGCAAATTTGCTGCATTGGTAAGATTAGTGGGAGGTAAGAATAAATCATTAGGGAAGGATATTTTTATAGTAACAAAGAAACATGGGTTTTGTTCCAAGAGTGAACAGAGTTTAAAAACCTAAGCATTTACATATGCATGGAATCTAGACTAATCCATGCAAGGAGTCCTTGGAAAGATGATCTCAATTAATCTAGTGGAAAGAGAGAACTTGATTGCAGTAGGGTTTGTCTTTGATACAAACAATGACTTGGAAGTTAAACATACAAACTGTCTCATGGATGATGTGAAATTAGTGTTAATGGCTTTAAAGTTATATGCATGTTTAACCTTCTGGCATTGAGGGAACATATGCACTTTTGAATAAGTTATTATTTTTTGCTACTAAAATGGGGGATTTATAGATCTTTTATTGTTTTTTATCGCTCGCTTTTTTTGGCTTGCTCACTTTTTGGTAATCCTCCTCGGTAAAGAGCTATTCGAGAAACACCGACTAGCTCTTAGTTTGATGCAGAGGAAGGACATTCCCATTAAAGGGGTGTGATGTAATGTAATGCTCAGTCCTTCTTCGATTCCCCGAAATCATCATCTTGAGGGAAGGCCTACTTCATGATGTTGATCTTGAGGGAAGGGTTTGAGAGTTCATGCTCAACATCATGTGATCATGTGTGTGCATAGCACCATCACGTGATGACATGTGCATAGCACTAACCCAATAGAGTGCTATAAAGAAAAGGGTTAGATCCCCTAACCCTAATCCTACAACATGAATCAAGCATGCAATTACTATGGTGAGGATGGCCATAGACAAGGTCCACAATGTGAGCTATGATGTAAACACAAAGAGGAAAGAGGTATGCCAATTGTCTTATACAATGGAAGAGGAAACCCAAATCCTCCACAATAACCACCAGCAAGTATGAACATGGTGAGTCTACAAACAATCATTGAAGAGTCCAGTGAGAGTCTACATTAGCAAATTGTTCAAACTAAGAAAACAGTCCATGTTGACAAAATCTTGGGTCTACACTCTTCATGTCTATATAGTGCCATGCAAACACATCTTTGCATTCTACCAGAAATTTCTTGAGTTGTTTTTCGAATGAATTGTTGAGGCCATTGCTTATGAGCACTGTTTTTGGATTATCATAGTCTCTAAGATTCATTTCTTCTAGATCATCTTCTTTCACTTTTGCACTCCTTTTCATATGCTCTTCAAACTATGTTTCTACTTCAATGATGGCCTGCATACTTGTTTTGTTGTTGTCCTCTGATGTACCTTTCTCATTATCTAATTCTTTTGCTCTATTGTCATTTTTATTGTCTGATTGTGCATCTGACTTCTGTCCGAATCTGTTTTCCTATGTTGTTTTTACAGTTGGATCAGTAACTTTTTGTTTCCTATCTTTAGTGATGTATTGTTTGACTATTTTTGTGACTTCTACCTCAAATATAGGTATTACAGATGGATTTCTTCTCAGGAAGCTTTCCTCCTTATCCTCTTCAAGTTTAGCTACCATGTTTACACCTTCTACCTCCAATGTGGCTGCATATGTCGAGGGAAACTTCTTTTAGATGTTAGGAAAAACTTTTTCTTACCTTTCGTGTCCAATCATTGACCAAACCTCATTAACCAAGTTGGTCTTCTTAACCTAACCTGAGTGGGATGATATCTTGCCGCATGTCAAGATAAGAAACAACCATAATGAGAAGTGATGGAATTCTCCATGGTCTCCATGAAGCAAGCTTTAGGGTATTATATTAAGCATTCATGCTCCTATTAAGGATATCTCATCTACAACTATTGCTTGTACTTTGGAGTATGCTTTTATGAGTGTGTCTAGTCATTCATTTGGTATTTGTGTCTTTTCTTTTTGGTTTATAGGGATACATAGAGTAGAGTGCATTGTCATCCCGCCTATATAAAATGTAGCTCTATCAGTGTATGCTAGTTTCATGACTTTTAGTTTTAAGGGATCGGCATGTTTATTAGAACTCAATTTTCTTGTTAAGAGCTCAACAAGCACCCTCAAGATAGTTGTTTTGCCAGTACCAGCTCCTCCTATAATGAATGCACATATTTGTTGTTCTTCTTGATACATTAACTTGAATGCAATGTCATCAAAAATTTGACATTGTTCTAGATTTAGCTATCATATTTGTCTGTAGTATTTGTATGAGGATAAGGCGACTCCTTTTGGTGTTTGTAAGTGGTATGATTGAGTGTTTTGTTTACAATTTTTGTTATTTTCTTCATAAGTCAAGTTGTATCTTTCAACATTTGTAGTGTCGGTTATCTGGATGCTATCTTCATGGAGTCTCCTTGTTGTTGTGCTTATAAATTCGTCGCTATCTTTTGATAATTTCTCAGCAGTTTCTTCGAAGTTAGCCCAGTTAGGTTTGTTGTTGTTGTAATAAGCATATAAGTATTTTTTTCCTGTGTTAATTATATCATCAATGTGGAGATTGCATGCCTCTTCCCATGTTTCGCATGAAGTTTTTAAGTTTTCTTCATTTTCTTGAAAATGTATGTGTAGTAAGAGCATCTCTCTACAATGGTTTTCAGGGTCACGGTGTTTATTGTATTTTATTGATCTTATAATTCTATGTTCCTTCCTTTTTCAAAAGTTTTCATTGTAGTTGTAAGATGGTGCAATCTCGGATAGGCTATAATCTTCGAGTGCAGAAGGATGCATTTTGTATTTTTCTATTATGGATGTACACATTATATCTATGGATTCATAGTATGAAAGCTCGGCCTTGTGGGGGCGGTGTTGATAAACTAAAATGTTCTAGAAGCATGATGCAATGGTAATGAAAATATTAAGAAAATTGCTTATTGTGCAAACATTTGTTGCATGTTTAGTAATGCTGATCCAAGTTATTTGATACATGAACCGGCATCACTGTGCTTGCGCTTACATTTTTCTATAATATTTTTGAATGTTTTTGTTATTGTATTATCACATTTTGTGAGGTATAATGTACAATATGATACAACTGCATATGGCTCTAAAATATATTGAGTGTCCATGTTTGATTTGCACCGGTTTATAAGTTGCGATGTGAAAGGATTAGTGCGTATATTTTCCAAACTATGTTTTGAAAACACTCTTGGATGTTTTAATGTTGTGAAAATTGATTTTTTTATGTATCTTCATCCAAGTGTAAAGCGGCTAAAAAATCTTCAAAGGTCTTGATTTTACTGTCTGCAACGTATAGTTTTAGTAGGAATTGATGTATTTCTTATGCTTTCTCAATATGTTTCGGATCTATATTTTCATTGGGTACTAGAATTATGGTTTCTTTCATTGGTGGTTGAGGAAAACCGAATCTACATTTTTTTTCCCCCTACATGTATGTGTATGATAGTGGGTTTGTATGTTCCTTATTTCCTCATCATCAATAAGTTCTTTATCACATGAGATGTACTTATCTACAAACTTAATGATTTCATCATTGTTTGTTTGGTTGTATGTAGATGCATTGTTTATCCATAGCAAACCATGTTCATCTCCCATGTGATTGGAATTATGTCATGAAGAAGAAATGTTTGACTTTGCCATATATGTGCATTGAGTGTTTCAAGGGACCTCTAACTGCAGCAGTACTATGTGAGTAATAACGTGCACATGTAACAATTATCTTCTCTGATCAATTGTTGCAAATTAGCATTGCTAGTATCTTGAGTGCCATTGTCTTCTGCTAGTATCTGTAAAGCTTGTTTTAGCAGTTCCCAATGGCATTCTCTACTAGAAAAAATTTCCACAGTTGTTCAAGGTAATCTGGTGATGTATGCAAGCTTTGCAAGTCATGGTAACCTATGTCTAAACGTAATATTTGATTGAGGTTTGCTTTAGTTTTAACGTCACATGCACGAAGGGTTCTATTTCCAAGTTTTCCTTTTCAAAGCTGTACCCAAGATGATGATGTAATTTTTTGGATCGTGACTTTGACTACTTTGAAAAATATGTTGGTAATGTGTGTAGCAAATCGTCGGTCTTTGTTTGTTAAATCCCACTATGCTATTTTTCGGTAGCTAAGTTTTTCTTTTGATATAGTTGCTCTTTCATTGCCAAAGAATAGTTTAGGAAAGTTTAATTCTTCACAGTCTTTATCTTTAAAAAATCCAAGTGGACAGCGTCCTTGTGAAGGTACTATTGTTATAACGTTGGTTGCAGCACATCAAAAATTTTGCTAGAGTGTGTGAAAGTATTTACAAGTGTATCTGTATAAGTATCAACAGCTTCTTCAAGAAAGCTTTCAATAGTATCGTTTTCTTGTTGGGGGTCGCATTCTTGAGTTGCTTGGTCCTTCTCATTGTGTAGGCAAAATTATGACATCCATATACTGGAAACTTTGACTGCGTACTTTTTATATAGTGGTGTTTGTGCAAGTATATGTAAAGCTTTTATTACATTATATGGTTGAATATATCCACTCGTATAAATTGATTTGTATTCTAGTTTACACTTTATTGCTATAACTATTGTCATCTTATCATCTAGTATCCGTGGAAGTACGGTTTGTATGGTATTGGTATTTGCAGGTACATTGATAATACTTCCTTTAATAAGTATTGTCCATAGTTTAAAATTTGATGTATTTGGGCAAATGTATTTTGAGGAGAAACTAGTCATTCTTCTAGCTCGGTTAACATTGAAGTTTCTGGCACTTTGAATGAAATGTGGTGATGTAAATTTTGGTATATTTTTATTTTTTATATGCTTGTAGCATTCATTGCAAACTCTTGCATTCTGTTTTTCATTACAAGTTAATTCCATTTCTAATTCTTGCTCAAGGAAGCTTATTTCTTTTGAACAATGCACTTTTAATTGGAAAGTGAAGAACAATAGTTTACAACAAAAGCAAGTGTGTATAGGAGTGTCTGCAATTTTCTTTAGATAGATTACAATAGCGTGTCCATCAACATCACAACAAGCATCAAGAGAAGGCTCAATTTGCTCAAGAGACTATTGGGGCATGTTGCTTTGTTCTAGAGTTTGGGTTTTTGCTTTTCTAAGTATGTAGTGTAAGTGTTGAACTATAGAATAGGGTGATGTATTTAAGTGTAGGTGTTTATTTAAGAACAATGAGCATACTTGCAACTTATATAATTGTTGATTTTGTTCCATTGAAGAGGTTAATTCATTGTCAAGGTCATTGGTCCATGGTACAGATGTATGTTTATGCTTTGTTTGTTTTCCTCTATTGTTTGAAGCAGTAGAGGTAGCTTGCTTTTTTCCTCTAGAATTGCAAGATCGAGCAAAGAACAATATTTATATCAAGTGCTTGTGCAATCCAACATAATATTATAGAGTCACCCCCCATAGTCCACCTTCAGTTGCATTTTTAGCCATGCCAAACAAATATTGGTTAATAGTATCAATGTTGTGTACTATTCTCAAGTAATCATGTGTCAAGTACTTGCATAGTTTGTAATGCAAGGAGTGTTTTTTGAATGAGATCTTCCTTTAATCTTGAAGTAGCTTTGTTTTTTATTTCGAGGCTTGTGTACTAGAATTTGAACATGTAAGAGATGCTATCAAAACAATCTCCTATGTTGTACTTGTAATTTGGTACTCTAATTAATTTTGTTTCATATAATATGCTATCTAATTTTGAAATATTTGTATCTATATTCTGGAATGATGTTATATTGTCATAGTTTTGTGGAGCTTTGTTTTAAGATTGCGGTTTTTACTCTTTCCAAGGTCTAAACTATCTATTGCTCTCCTTATTGGTTCATAGTATCTATTATTGTATTGTATGTCATAGTAAGCTAAATGCATTTTCTCCAAGTCATTTCCTATATTGGTTTCAAGAAATGGTTGGCTTTCTTACGTGACCAAAGTATTATGTTTTTTTAAACCCAAATAGCTATCCAATGTAATATAAGAAATCAGCTTTCAAAACACCATCTGCATTGCTTTTATGTATTAACACAGTATTCTTCTATGGTATTGATGTTATGTAGCTTAAAGATAAGTTCTTTTTCAAAAAAGGATTGTGTGATTTGTAACATTGTTGCATGCAAAGATTGGCTCGCATGTTGTAGCTTTTCTACGACTTTGAGATGTACTTCTTGAGAAGTAATATGTTCTCCTAGCAAATAAGAAATACTATTAGAAAGATAATCTCCGTGTGTGTAATCACGGCCTTGCATTCTTTGTAGATTGTGTTTGGTTAATTCTATGTCTAGTTGTGTTGTGCCTTGATGTTCAATTGTTGCTTGTATAGGATATTGCAAGCTTGTTAGTAATGGTTCAAAATGCCCTACATGTCTTGGTTGGTCATCATATAAAATATGGAAAGAAGGTGTATGGGATTTGTCAACATATGTGATGTATGGTATTATACAAGTTAAAGACCAAAGTGTAATTGAACAATTAAAGCATCTTGCTGACCAATAAATGCAGAAATGGTCACCCCATAGCCCATTTGTTGAAGTTGGTAATCGCATACGATGGAAATATTCTTGTCTTGTATATATTCCATGTAAAGTTGGGAGTATCTCCGGTGCTAAAAAAATGCGGTTGCAATTTTCTACATCATGGTTTTTTTTTTTAAGGCACTCAAAAAACTATCAATTATGATCTCGCGGATATTTATTGAGAGTACTTAAACTCCATGAGAAGCTTAAACTGTTGAATAAACAATCACCAGGAACATATTTGAAGTGGGGGGATCGTTGAGAACCATGCACTTTTATGGATTTGTCTATTATATCCATGGCTTGTATGTGTACTTTCACTTAGAACTTGTAAACAATGCAAAAGCAACAAAAAGTACAAAGCCATTAAAATCCCTTTCATGCATGTTTTTTTTGCTTCTAAATATAAAATAACAAGTAAATGTAGCCACTTTTGTTAAAATTACATGGCATGGATGATTAGCAAAGAGTACTTAAAACCAAGTCACAATTATCTTAAATGTAAGATGCTACATTAAGTGTAATTAAGCAATGTGTTCAAACAGGAAAAAACACTTGAAATATTGGATGCTCTTACAGACTCAATTCTAGTTAAATTTGTAGGGCACTAGAGGTGCCTTAAAGGAATAAAAGTTTCTCATATATAGTTCAAATAAAAAAGTTACTCGACATCTCTAAATTGATTGTTCTTCTCAAAGTTGGCTTTAGTCACTCTTTGCTTTTAATTCTTTGCGTTCTATATCATCTCCAGTATTTATCTTCTTTTTTTTTACTTTGCATGCCGTTGTAGTCAACAACTAAGTTTGAGCTAGTCAACTTGAATTGTCCATGTATTCTTTTTGCATTAACTTGCTTGTGAAACCTCGCTCACTCTCATTGTAGAAGGATTCAATTTCCTTTTCTATCCCTAAAAAATATGGGAGGCATTCATTTCCAATGGCAACATTAATTTTGTTTGTATTTGTAGTAATGGTGCCTGTCATCAATGGTATTACTTTTGCCTCGACATCCTTTTGGCATTTTGAGCAGTGTAAAGCATCATTCTCCAAGCTTTGGCTCTTTTGAACTTTTGAGCCACATTCTAAACAAACATTGTAGAAAGGCTTGCTCGTAGGATTGAACTTGAATTCTCCTTCGACCTACATAAAAAAAAGAAGGACTTTAATAAAATTTATCTTTTATATTTAAATATAATTATGTATGTAACATGGAGAAAAACGTACTTCGTTGTAAGAAGACTTTTGTTTTTTCTAGTATCTTGCTACCTCCACATCAATTCTTCTCGCAGTTTAGCACATTTACTAGAGCAAGGATATTGGATGTTCCAAACTGATGGTCCTTTTTGTACTATATGTACTTACATATACATTTTTAAGAATGCACATAGGGAACTCCTTTGAATGCAACTAATCAACCATCCAATTTTTCTCAGCTTCTATTTCAGAGAAGAAGGTAATCTAGTATTTAAATAAATAAAATAAAATAAAACAAGAGTTAGTATAATGTAGATACTAGTTATAGAGCTAATTTATGTATATTTGGAATGAGCGAGTAGTTACCAATTCATTATCTGCATTGTCCATGCCATCTGCAACTTGTAAATAGTACATGGTGGTCTTTTCAATATCACAGCAATGGTGCCTTCAGTTTCTTTGATGAAGACTCCTATTAATTCTTTGAAAGAAGTTGATTCTCGAATTCTTTAGGCTATATGTTGGATATTTTTGAATGGTATGTAAGTCGGAGGGTTACCTCCATATCCCCTTTGTCATATGTTGTTTTCTTATTTGAGATAATAAAATTTTTTATCCTTATATAATGATTCTTATGTATATGTTGTTCAAATTTTTTGATTAGCTCTTTGTCAAGTTGCAGGGTGACTGTTACTAGTCCTCTTCATCTACCAAATATGTGAATACATTTAAGTACGAACTATTTTTATTGAAGTCAAATGTGCCATAGCGATTTAGCACCAATCCTTCAAAAGCAACTTCTTGCATTCATTCTACAAGGTCTCCAACTTTGACCACTTTGAGCCTGCTGTTATAAAGTTGATCAGTTGCCATCCTACAAAAATAATTAGATGTAAATTAATAAAAACTAATATCACATTGTTATAAGTAACTTATTTATGGTTAGGTTCAAAGGGAAAACTATTAAAAAATATTAATAAAAAGTGAGATGATAAGGATTAATATTCAAGTATGCAAAACATGTTAGGAATAGTATGAACATTCTATCACTTTGATTCGTATGTACCTTTTACTAGTTCTCAAACCACAATTATAAAGGAGTACTAGTGAGATCATTACTATCTAACACTATTATAAATATTCACTTCATGCATTATATAAGCTCCTTTATTAGTGTGAGCTTATTTTATTATCTCAATTTCAAACCTTGTGAAGATTCTAAGTGATATTAATATATAAATGTTTATGAAAATATTAATGAGAGTTAATGTATATTTTAAATGAAGTAGTCTAACAAAAAGTAGGGGTATTAGTTAAATGTATATCTACGTGATAATATAGTTTGCAAATCGAAGACAAGATTTTTAGATATATTAAAACTTTGTTCTATACCATTATCTTCACAAAGGATAAGGTTGAGCATATACTTAGCAGTAGGCTTTTCTAATTGCAATTTGCTCAATGCTAATTATACAAACTATTTAAAGAGCTTATGAATTAGTAATGGTACGGCATTATGCTCTGGTCTTTGGAATTTGTTGCAAATAAAGCATTTCTTGTCATGTAATCATCTGATGTTTTGTTGTGGATTTACAATTAAACTTTGGAAGTATGGAAGCATAGTACAACAGATTAGTCCTATACAAGATACCCGCATGTGTTTTAATATCCTTTTTACTTATATGTTTAGTGCATTTTCTCTAATTGTATCATTATACCTTCATATTAAAGAAGTTGCTTAAATTGTTGTAGTCTTTTAATCTAAGAATATTCAATCCATCTATGTATTCTACTGCGATGCTTATCAAGAAAACCATGTGCTTGTAGGGAGTAAGAAGGGAGCATAGGTAGCTACCAATATTATGTAATTATAGAAATAGTATTCAATATTATTTGAAATACACTGAGGTATCTTAACATTGAGTTAACATTAAGGAACAAAATGTACATACTAAACATATCAGCTCTTGGACTATAGAATAAACTTTAGATCACTCGCATAGCATTACATTCTAGAATAGAAGGAACACACTCAGGTGTAACTAGAATGTATATTATCAACGCTTGGAATGCACAATAAAATTTAGATAATTCATGTAGTATTCCATTTTAGAAAGAATGAACACAGTAAAGCATATCATGCATACCACGCAAAACAAAACAATAATGATCATACTACAATAGCATGTCCACATTATATATCATATTGATTAAAAAATTAGTTCAAAGATCATGTCATGCAAAATGAATCAATAACAAAATGTAAATTTTGTAAAATATATTTTAAAAATACATAGTTTGCACATAGATATAATTCTCTTTCTCTCTCCCTCCCTCCCTCTTTCTCTCTCTCTCCCTCCCTCCCTCTTTCTCTCTCTCTCCCTCCTCTCTCCTCCCCTGGCATAAAGTTAAAGTACTTTTTCCATCTATACTTTTGTAAGAGTACTCTAGGTAATGCGTTATAAATTTCAAGCAAAAAAGTTAATAATGGGGTTCTTTCTTCAGTGAGTTCAAATAGATAAATAAAGTTAATTGCATTCTAAATCTCTAGCAAAAAATTCAATAATGAGGTCTTTTCTTCAGTGAGTCTAAAGAGAAAAATTAAGTTAAATGCTTTTTAGAAAGAAATAGGAAAATATACCATTTAAAATAAAATAAATCTCAAGGAACAAGTACAATAATGGGGCTTTTTCTTAGGTAAGGGCAAAATCATAAAGTAGAGTTTAAATACTTTTTAATTTAAAAATGGTAAAGTATGCTTCACAAAATAAAATAATTGTAAACTTAATACTTCATGTTCTTTGTGTTCAAAGAGACTTAATTTGCAAATAGCATAGGAACATATATGCACTCTTCCAAAAACAAAAAGTAGCAAATGCAAAATAAATGGAATAGAGAAATTATTTAGATACCTAGTAAGAGAAGCGAGCTTAAAGGGGTAAAACGGTCTCACTAAAAGTACTCAAGCTCAGATTACACCTAATTCAAACATGTTCATGTAATTCCATTATGAGAATAAACCTAATTCAAACATGTCCATGTAATTGCATCATGAGAATTGGAGTTAGAAAAACCCTCTCTCATGCAAACCATATTAATATTCATTAAGTCCATAGCATATCTAGGGTGGAGACTTGTCTATCTATAAAATAGTTAAAAGGCAATTAACTTTTAAATTCATCAAAATCAAGTGATCTGCCCTGCAAGTTAATAATCATAAGAGCTAGAGAGTAATTTCAATACATGCAACACTAGCTAGAGATCAGCTGATTCATGAGAACCAAGGAGTACTCCTCATCACTTCTCAATAGAGGAGTACGTCACTTGTTCAAGTAGCTGCGACTTGGGAAGCTGCAGGAGCTGTTTGAATAATTTTCCTACAATAATGGAGGATGAACATCAGCAGCTACTTGCATATATCCGTCTCTGATTCAAACAAGTGAATTACATTCATAAGGCTTGCAAAGAAGAGAACAATTTTTTGAATTTGTTTAATCTATGGTAGTGTAAATTAGTGAGTGATCTGACCAATAAATGAAGTTTGTTGCAAAGATATAATCGTTATTGTAATTGTTTGTCCATATGTGGTCTATAGTTATTCCATCAATAGTAGTTGGTCGATTTATCAATTGAGTGAAGTTTCTTTGTTTCATGAAATGGAAGAGTTGATTTATTGGCATAGAACAAGCTGCTCTAAAACTCTCCTCAACCTAGATTTTAAAGGCAATCCTAAACCCTATTGAAGATTTGGCTCAACTTCTCCTTAGGAATGTCAGCTCCCTAAGACCCCTCAGAGTCCTCAAGTGGAAGAACTACCCCATGATGTCAGCTATTTGTAACCCAGAACCTTGCAAACCTAAAGGCAGCCAGCTTTGGGTCTCTCTTTGGATAGCTTTTGAAGGGATTAAAAGCCAAATTGTCTTTTCAGGTAGAGGAGCTTTTATAACCTTGGACTCAATTTGGATTTCTGTTATTTTCAAAGAAGCTGTGCTTTCTGATAAAGAGATAGTTAAGGCAGCTCTTCTCTTTAAAAAGGGTTTGCAAAGCTGGGGGCAGCTGTGGAACAGAGATGAACTAAGGTGGAAAACTTGGGTAGAGATTAGGACAAAGTTTACTCTAAACAATGAAAGCTAGTCACTTGTTCAAAGTAGAATACAACTTTGGAGTGGGAGCCAATAGTGGAAGGGGGGATCTTTCCTTGTTTATAGTAGAGAGTTCAGCTGGGTGGAGAGTACCTCTTTCTTCCCTATACCCACACCAAGCAAGGACATGGTTGATCTCTGCAGGGTTCTTAATGACAGGTGGAAACTTCATGACTCCAAAGAGAAATGAAAATTCAGGTTCTGTGCCATTTGGTCTCCTTCAATTCGAGACAAAATATCTGCCCTGAGGTAGCTCATATTGCATAAAGCTGTGTGGACCGATGTCAAAGGACTCAGGATTGGGAAGGGTAATGGTAAATGTATGAATTGCCCCTCTGCCAATGAAGATATCTTCCGTCTCTTTGTGGCTTGTCCTGTGGCTAGACATGTATGGAAAATAGTCCCCAACTGGAGACAGGGAGCCAGTGGTTTAGAAGGCCATCTTACTTGGAGACTCTGCAAGGACAAAATAGGACACCTGGTCACCCCTGAGAGCACATGCACTTTGGTTTATATGGGTAACTAGGAATAATCTTCATTTTAATCAAGTTATTTTGCAAGTTGACTTACTGTTTGTGAACTGGTTGAGCAGGACTAGAAGAAAATCATAGAATTGATTCACAGTTTCAAAGCAAAGGCTGCCCTCTTCAATGCTGACTTACAAGAACACACTCAAAGCTGCTTTGGGATTGATAATTCCACACCCTTTGAAGTCCCTACTGAGATCACTGAGTTTCTTAATCAGGTACCCTCCACAAAGGTTAAAAAGGAACCAGACTCACCTTGTGAAGCCCAGGCAGATGAGACTGATAGCTTTGGAGACTCAGAGAGTTTCAATTACTCTGATTACTTCAATGATGACAATACAGATGATACTGAGGAATCCTATGTCCCTCTCTTTTGATTCTATTGCTAGTGTTTTTGTTTTACTTCAAAAATGTTTTGATGAAACTCTCCCCATGGGGGCTGGTTGTTCTTTACCAAAGAACATGTAAATATTTATGATGATGATGATGATATTCTAAAAATATGTCTGTGTATGCTGCAAGAGAGGGAAACTTAAAAATATGTGTCCCTTTTCTGTCAAAAAGATGGTTGACCACCACAACTGAGACGAAACATCAAAAATCCGTGTCAAAGAGGATTCACGGCAGCCAAGAGGATTCACAACAGCATGCTCTTTGATGCAGGGTCCCCGCACAACCCATAAACCACCTCCAGAGTAGAAATTGAAGCTCTCTAGAGTACAAAATGGATGCAACAAAATGGAAGAGAACAATAATAAAATCAGCTTATGAAGCAATGAAGCTTATGGGATCATCAACCAAGAGCAAAAAGACTATTAGCTCATGACATCTAAGGAGAAAATGAATTATGGTGCATAATGGATTGTGCTAGCTACTCTTGTGAAGACTTTCTTTTCTGCAGATAGTACTTTGTTGATCCATAGGCCAATGGACACCGACGCTCACCCAAAAACCTGCTGGTATTCCACCAATCTAGTGTCAACTAAACTATACCCCTGTAGTCCGGCATTGAGATGAATATGACCAGACACATAGTACTTGTATTCCGGGCACACAAAGAGAATGGCATCTACTTTGTGTGAAACTCAAGGGGAAGTTGAGCGATCTCCATGACCACGCCTATCTGAGATTGCTGCTGCAAGGTTTTTCCCCAGCCTCCAACCTTCCTCACTTTTTTCTTAAAAGTAAGAGAATTCAGATTTCAGAACAATAATATCAACAATGACTAGAAGCCAAAGCTCGCCTGAAATTTCTAATAATTCTACGCTTCATGAATATATTGAAGGGTCAACGTTTGCTTGGGTGTAGCCAATTGCATAACTATTTTTGAGGCCATTTTGGGGCCGCAATGCGATGCGCTTCTGGGTGAATATTTGAATTTTGCACAAACCCGCGCTCTCGCTAGAAATTTTCTCGATTGCATGAAGATGCACTGGTGTAATAATGAGACACAATCTATTAGTTCAGATAACCACATAGCTCGACATGCAGCATCTCTACACTGCTTCGTGCAACATAGTCTCTAGCCTACGCCGCCTAATCACTTATCATCGCACAACCTTTTGTTGTAGCTTTGCCACCTATCACTGGGCACGCACCCATGCAGTTCATTAAAATTAAAGGTTGGCTTGGAGAGACCACTGCATTGGTTCTTAGCGTAATAAGTAGACACAATCTATCATTTTGAACATTGCCACATTGTAGTCTCTAGCTTGACCACCTGTCATCGTGCAACCTTTTGCCGCATCTTTGCCCATAGCCCATGCAGATCATAGGTTGGCTTGGAGAGACCACCGCGCTAGTTTTTGGCATAATAATGAGACGCAATCTATCATTTTGAGCATCGCCTCAATGCAGTCTTTGGCCTGACAACCTGTCATCACCCAGAATTCAAGGTTGTCTTGGAGAGGCCACTGCACTGGTTCTTGGAATTATAGCTTCGTTACCTATTTTTACGTATTACAGGAGGAGGTCTATGACGACCAGCATGCTAGCAAACAAAAGGAGATCTATGAAAGCCACCGCACTGGTTCTTTGAGTTATATATTTGTGTACCAAGGAAAATGTATTCCGTTGTGCAACGTTTAATTGTATTTTTCTAGATGTATCTCCATGCAACCACAATGATGGGGTTGCTGGAGTTATTTATCACGCTTTCATTGATGGTAATCTTCTAACCTTGACAGACTAGTTGCCCCTCCTTCACGTTCACCTCCTGTACCAATGTGGTGAAGTTTTGGAGAGCATCCAAATTGGGCTTTTGAAGAGCAAGAGAGGAGCTCCCATATGTCATGATTTCAAGATCAGGGGAGGAGGGGCTCTCACACTGTGCTGCAGAGGGGAAGGCAAGATTGTGTGAGTGGGTCCATTACAAGAGGGGATAGAAGTTGCAGGAAGAGTGCAAGGGAGATAGAAATGGTCGAGAGGGATATAAGATAAAACAATGAAGGAAATGGAATAGTGGAGGCTTGACTTTGCAATCCAATTGTAAGGGAGAAAGAAATGGTCGAGAGGGATAGAAGATGAAGCAGTGAAGGAAATGGAAGATGAAGCAGTGAAGGAAATGGAATAGTGGAGGCTTGAGATTGCAAGGGAGAATGAAATGGTCGAGAGGGATAGAAGACAAAATGGTTAAGGGAATGAAATAGCGGTTTGTAGCCCAACTACACTGTCAAGGTGAGAGCCACCGTGGTAGTTGTAGCCCGACTATTGTCAAGGTGAGAGCCACCATGGTGGTTGGCTTTGAATAATTCAAGGCGGCAGTACTGACTTGCATGGTAATGAATGATAAGAGGTGGTGGCATCTAAGATTCCCAGCCATGTCTGTGGTGGTGGCTAAGACCCACCGGGCTGGCAGTTAATTACCAGCCACCACAATGGCCCACAATTGCTCAGCATCCAGTTACCACCACCGGGCTTGCATGCTTGATTACTACAAGTGCAGTAAATTATTAGTCACCGAGCTTGCATGCTCAAGAGAGTACTATAGTGCATGGTAATGAGGGATTAGAGGTGATTAGGCTTCATGATTTATTTTTGTGGGAATTACTGCCTAATGGTGGTGGCTGTCATCAGCCACGTGTGTCATGGCTATTCAACCGTGCCACCGCTCACCCACCACTGCACTTAAGCATGCATGATCACTATGAGTGCAATAAAAATTACCAGTCACCAGGCTCGCATGCTCAGTAGAGAACTAGAGTGCATAGTAATGAGTGATTAGAGCTTCATGATTTACCTTTGTGGGAATTACTGCCCGGTGGTGGTGGCTCTCATCAGCCACGTCTGTCGTGGCTAAGATTCCACCGGGCTAGCAGTTAATTACTAGCCATCGGAGTGTCACCACATGGCATCTTCTTCATGATTAGCAGCTCGTCTGGGGTGGCGCCTAAGATTCCACCGCGGTGGCCTGCAATCAAAGCTTGCTAGGGGGGCCGTAATCTAAGTCCTGGCAATGTGCATGGTCTTCAGCCTCTCCATCGTATCCTCCTTTGGCTCCCTAAAATTTTTTAATGCAACAAGCTAGACTCGCGAAAAACTGAGTTGTACAAATTCCCTCTTGCTCAGACGAGGTTCTCGCTGGATGTAATCTTTTGGGCTCTCAACGATCTTTTGGCTCCCTGGATGTAATGTTTTGGTCTCTCAGGCATTTATGTGATCTCTTTTTGTTCAATTTGAGGCTCTCAGTATGCACAATTGGTAGCTTTTACATTTGAATGGTTATGGCCACTACCTGTATCGTTTGGTCTTTAACGCTCTCAACAATTGCCAAGTTTTTATAAATGTAAGATCCTCTATTTAAATTTTGCTTGATATAAGTTGATAATTTTTATATAACCTATTATTGGACGTAGATGTACATTGTAATCTCTTTTGCTCGATTTTCACTCGATAAATTGTACATTTTTCCTCATTTATATTTACTACAACAAGCAGGCACAAGAGCAAGATGAGGCCACTACAAAATTGGTCGACATGGAAAGGCATAGAAGAGAAGAAATAGAGAAGCACATGAAGGAGCTCCGAGATAGGCTCGAAGAAGTGACAAATGATGGGGACATGGTGGATAAGGAGCTAGAAAAGATGTGAAAGGATCTTGAAGATCAGAGAGCCAAAAAGGAGGGTCTTTACAAAACGGCTCTACAACATACAAAATGCATTGAATATTGAAAAATACCAAATGATGGAGAAGCTAAAAAGGGAGAATGCAAAAACCGAAAAGGTGATGCAGGAACTGCGAGAGCTTCAAGGCCAAGAAGGATGGGGCAGAGATCAGTTCGGCATGCAAAAGCCAATGAGATAGTACCCTAGGCCAAGAAGGATGCAGAGAGCAGCCACGGTGGAGGGCGTATAAGTCGGAAGAGTCAAGCAAGCAGTGTGTAATCCGAATGCGTGAAGAGGTCTGCAATTATGCAGCAGACTAGCCTCAAGAGCTAGGAGATGCTTGCCATAGAGAGGTTGATATAATAGTTGGGAGTATGGAATTTCCTTGAAAAAGCAAAATGTCGTTGTGTTTTGAAATAATAAAAATCTTGTAGACATTTCTTGAACTTGTGGCTATTCTCATGGTGCTCATAATATGTGATTTTGTATTGACCTGATTCCATGTTAGTACTTAAGTGTTTTAAGTAGTCCGGTGGTTAACAATAACCAGTCTAAAGGGCACTGGTACTATGCAACAAATTTTAGGGTAGCACGACAGTAGTGTAGGGATAGCACGGTAGTAGTGCAGGATAAGTTATCGCTAAAGCGGTGGTTGGTTGCACTAGGATACGAACAGCCACTAGCGTGGTGGTTTGCTTCTATTATTACAAGATGAATGGATTTGTAGGATGTGTGGATTCGTTATGGGAAACCAGCGTGGTGGTTGTTGGGATAAACTAAAAGCAAGCATGGGATGAAATCTGATGGCTAACAAAATGATAAACAATCTAAAGGGCACTGTTTTAGTATGGCACTGTGCAACAAATTTTAGGATAGCACGATAGTAGTGTAAGGATAGCACAGTAGTAGTGCAAGATTAGTGCAGGATAAGTTATCGCCAGCATGGTGGTTGGTTTGCACTAGGATATTAACAGCCACCAGCGCAGTGGTTTGCTTCTATTATTACAAGATGGATGGATTTGTAGGATGTGTGGATTCATTAGGGGAAACCAGCGTGGTGGTTGTTGGGATATACAAAAAACAAGCATGGGATTTATTGTTTGGGATTTACAAAAACAATTTAATAAAACCAGCACAGTGGTTGTTTGGGATATACTAAAAAGAAGCAGTCTCAAATACAAATTCCATTTTGTAGGACAAGTGGACATATTGTTTCCCTGTAATGAGACTACATACATTTTCTTAGTACTATCTCAATCGTCCTCGTCCACCACTCCAAGACACCCCAAGATGTGCTCATGTGTGTCTAAATCCAATTTGAAGAGACTCTTGCCCTTCTTTTGTTGTGGCACAGGTTGCATCTGGAACTTAATAGCTCTTACTAAATGAGAGTACACGTTTGTGGACTCTTATGTAGCAATTCGTAATTGCGGCCTCTCTTGGATGTTTTTTTGTACCAAAAAGCTCCGACTACTAGATCCCACTTCTCATAGGTTGTTTCCCAATTATCCTTAAATGTTTCCTTAACCTTGTACTTAGGTTTTGTGCACTGCAACAGAAAGTATGGGTCATCTTCCTCGTTCTCCCCAAAATCTGTGACAACTACAAAGTTATCCCTCTTCCAAACAGTCAATGAGGCCATTGAAACTCTCCCCAAACTGTGGCGAGTTGTTTGTCTCTCCATTGTTTGTCACTCCATCTGAACGTAGAGGGAAAACTTAAACTTGCTCCCATGTCTTCACAGTTGCAATGTTCTCATAATCATCATGATCCCCTATGATGCACGCACTGCAAAAACAAGAAAGTTTTCTCGTTTTAATCAGTTGGTTGTTGGAAAAGCCCCATATGCTATGCAGACCATGAACTCCTTTAATTTTCTCGCAATCGTGTCGGCTTCTCCTTTGCACTTCATCCACTTTCACTTCATGGAACACTCTGCGTACTATAGTATTCTCTCAGTATTCTTAAAGCTTTGTTTACTGTATGTTGACTGCGCGCTTGTGGAGAGGTTGGCTATAAGCCATGTTACAGCATCATGGGCATCATTGACTTTTTCTTGAGGGCATGCTAATTGGTGTTTAAACAGAGCTAATTGGCATCCATCATGTTCACCCTTGCCATGGCTAGACCGGTTAGGGATTTGAACCTGAGACGAAGTAGAATCCACGTGTTGATTTAAATTGAGAGGCAACACCATCTGACCATACCCAATGTTGTTTTATATTTTCTGCATGGGGATTTTTTTTTTCAGCCATTCCCAATGCAGTAGAAAAGCATGCTGCACAAATAGGGTGTCATGTTCCCTATCATCTGAAATGTAGAAATGGTAAATGCGTTGCACTGACCTAGACTCCTGTGAGTCAGCAAGTAGATTGGCATCAGGCGTAGAAGAATCAAGCAAATGACTGTATGTGATATGCACAAGAATTGTTATGTACCAGTGAGCACCTTGTATCTCATCTTGTTCTTGACGAGAATAATTTTCTGCAAAATCTATGATAGATACAATATGAGATATCCATGCTACTTGCTGATTTGGTGCTCATCTCATAGGTGAAATATCTCAAACACAGAGAATCTAAACCTTCAAAAACTCGCATGGATGGTTGCAAGCTGATAGCTTGTAAAGCTTACCCTTACTGAATGCTACCCCATATAGGCAACTTGTGGCCAGCCTAATTTAATTGACCAATGCAAGGCTTTCCATAGCATATGCAATGCACAAAGTGAGTCAAATTACGGATCAACCACAGGGATCACGTTGGAGAGCAGCCAAGATCATCTTGTGGTATTAAGGTACCTTGCAGTATGGGTTGGTTTCTGGACATGTATTCATGTGTTCTCACTTGGATCAAGTGCAATCACTTGGGAGTAGTAAATAGACAAACATTTGCATTGTTTTCCATTGAAGTAAAATAAAGCAGCTAGCATGTTAGTATGTGTTTTTGTGATAACAAAAGCTATATATTTGGCAAAGAATCATGTGTACCATGCAAGGACCGAGAACATTCAAGTGCAATTTCACTTCATCACGGCAAAGGTTGCATCTCAGGAAGTTGATTTGTATTTTTCTTTACAAATCAGCAACAAATAGCATGGATATCTTCAACAAGCCAAGAATTTTGAGTGTGCAAGGCTGTGCAAGGACTGCATGATAAAAAATGGATCAAATTTAAGGCATTCAAATAACTACTTGTGAGCCACTCAAAAAGATAGCATTCATTTCATGGTATGATAGAAGACAGAGCCTTTTGGCAATACTCATGTGCCAATTCGAGAGTTACTTTAAGTGGTGTACGCAGAATTATTTGTTAGCTACAACTTGGTGGGTCAAGTAGCAAAATATTCATCCAGTTTTATCTTCAAGTGCTTAAGTAGAGGTTCCCCTCAAATGGGTATGCATCACTTTAGCACAACATTGGAGGCTCGTTAACCCATGCATAATGATCTCATTTAGGTGTGTCCTTGGGTTGAGGAGAAGCTCACGTAGTGTACTTTAGAATGATTACTTGGTTGCATGTATGTATAGAACAAAAATTTGATGTTTTTGAATAAATTGCAATATCCTATAGTCTTCAGGATGCATGCTTCACATGCAACATAGCAATTGTAATGCTTTAACGATCTCGTTCCAAATACTTATTCCATAATTTTTTGCTCTCATGTTCAAGTTTGGAATGTCTACTACAACTTGAAGACAAAGTTTGTCGAATTCCTTTGAGCAATGCATATTTTATGGGTCATGCAAGATACCTATATACAGAAAAGTCCCTGAACCTCACAAAAAATGGCTACACCCAAGCAAACAATGACCCTGAATGAATCGGTTACATATTCTATGAAACACGACTCGCAATTGCTTCAACCTTGAAATTTCAATCACTTGTTTTTCAAAACAATATAGATGCAGAGAATAACGATAGCTAAGTCCTAGATTTGGATAAAACACGAAGCCATCAGAAAGATTTCATCTCAGAAAATTTTTAAGTTGGCGCGTTCTGTTACGAAATTCAACACACGTGACAATCCTAGGACAACCATCTTGAGAAACTATCCCTTAAGCTAGAGAGTGCCTTTCAGAGAGGGCTGGTGGTTGCAGAAATGGAACACAGAGGCTATCAGTTCGATCTGGCTGTGTATCATTGTTTTTTTCACTGCAGCCAAAGAATACACGCTGTCATAAAGTCTGTGAGTGAGCAGTTGGCGAGCTATTGTCGGACGTGAGAGTCAAAGAAGAAGAGAAGGAAGTGGATGGGATTCCTGAGAGGCAGAAGCTTTGCAGAGGTGATCGCAAGGCGTACTGGAGAAGACAAAAGCAGGCAAAAGCAAAAGGGAACCTTGTAAGCTGTGGAAGGATAAAAGCGTTCTCCATGAAACGACTCCGCATGCACATCTCTCACATGGGTACCAACTAACTTCAAGACTAAGTAGACTAAAAGAACGCATCGCTGCCACGTGGCTAGCAAACCGAATTCAAAGGGCCATTGTAGGCCGTCCTTAAAGGGGCAGGCCATAGCATTGATTAATGAAGCGGACGTGAAAGTGAGATTTGAAGAAGGGAGTTAATTTTTTTCAAATCCGTTCTGGAGTTTTTCTCGATCCTTCTTCTTCACCATTGTTGATCGTAAACGTGTCCAGCCATTCCTTTTCTCAGCGTCGTCTGCCACAATGTAAGTGATCCAACAGCTCCCTTTCTTGCCATCTACATAATCTTCGAGTTCGAATTGCATGCCTTTATCTTTCAATTGGTTCTTTTCTCTCTTTCTCGTGCTCTTTTGTGGTTTCCCCCGCATGGATTTCTGTATTACATGGAAGATATTTGTAATTCCAATAGGTAATTGAACACCTTGCCAGCTTCTTAGCGCTGACGGCCTGCTTACGTACGAACTTTTAAGGAGAGTAATTGCTGCGCATACATGCTTTGGTGTGCTCCTCTTCTCAAAGCTTGCGCCAGTCAAGCTAATTGCTGATTGCAAGGTTTTTAATTTAACTAATAAAGCTGATTTGTCCACGTGGAGTAACCGGTTTATATAAGCATCGAGTTACTTTCCTTGTTTATTGCATTATGCAGTTTACGGACAGCTATGTGCTCTTGCTCAATGCATTTGGCAATTTTAATAGGAACATTTGCACAGAAGTAATCAGGAGCGCACAAGGGAAAAAATCGTTGGAAGTTTTCTTTTCTCCATTGTTTTTAAAATCAACCGGAATGCTGTGCCATACATATCCCCTCCTCACCCCCGCCCCCGCCTTCTTTGTCTCCTTGCGTGGTGTGAACTAGCTCTTTCCTGAGTTTCGCTAGGTCCTTTGGGCCTCTGTTCATTATCTTAGAATATTGTGCAAAATCAATGGCTTTATCTTACGATTTGGGCTGGTAACTCCTTATATACCTAGATGTCAACGCCTCAAAGCTTGCGAGAAGTGCGTAAGCTTGCTCTTCTTCAAGTGTTGCAATAAAATGGCAATGTCGATGAGTTAATTTACATAGTGTCCAACCATCTTTGTGTTGCCTTGAGATATTGATCCTTTGATTACCTAAGATAGTGGTGTGGGAGGAACCTCTACTTAAGCTCTTGGCAATGTTTCAAAGATAAAACTGGATGAATATTTTGCTATTTGACCCACCAAGTTGAGCTAACAAATATTTCTGTGTACACCGCTTAAAGTAACTCTCGAATTGGCACATGAGTATTGCCAAAAGGCTCTGTCTTCTATCATACCATGAAATGAATGCTATCTTTTTGAGTGGCTCACAAGTAGTTATTTGAATGCCTTAAATTTGATCCACTTTTTATCATGCAGTCCTTGCACAGCCTTGCACACTCGAAATTCTTGGCTTGTTGAAGATATCCATGCTACTTGCTGATTTGTAGAGAAAAATACAGATCAACTTCCTGAGATGCAACCTTTGCCGTGATGAAGTGAAATCGCACTTGAATGTTCTTGGTCCTTGCATGGTACACATGATTCTTTGCCAAATATACAGCTTTTGTTATCACCAAAACACAGTAATGCATTTGTGGCCTATCAATTTCTCTAAGAAGAAGCCTCAACCTTGCTGCTTCACATACTAACATGCTAGCTGCTTTATTTTACTTCAATGGAAAACAATGCAAATGTTTGTCTATTTACTACTCCCAAGTGATTGCACTTGATCCAAGTGAGAACACATGAATACATGTCCAGAAACCAACCCATACTGCAAGGTACCTTAATACCACAAGATGATCTTGGCTGCTCTCCAACGTGATCCCCGTGGTTGATCCGTAATTTGACTCACTTTGTGCATTGCATATGCTATGGAAAGCCTTGCACTGGTCAATTAAATTAGGCTGGCCACAAGCTGCCTATACGGGGTGGCATTCAGTAAGGGTAAGCTTTATAAGCTGTCAGCTTGCAACCATCCATGCGAGTTTTCGAAGCTTTAGATTCTCTGTGTTTGAGATATTTCACCTATGAGAGGATCTTTCTGCCTTGAAGCTGCCAGATTTATATACCCAAACAATAGTCCCAAAGCTGTCATTTCAAAAGATTTGGATAAATCGGCCATTGTAGCTGTCACTAGTGCATTATTGTTTCTAGTTATGAGTATATCAGCAACATAAAAAAACACAAGCACCAAATCTGTTTTTAGATATGCAAAACTGTTTCTTAACCTTTTCAGAAGCAAGTGCTGGTCTGTTCTTGCATGCCATGTTCTTGGTGCCTATTTCAACCTATATAGAGCTTTCTCTAGTCTGCATGTAAGCTATTCTTGTACTCTTTCTACAATATAAACCTCTTTCTCCAAAAAGCCATTCAAAAAATGCGGATTTAACATCCATCTGGAAGATTGGTGAACTCTTCTCCTATAATACAACACAATGTCCTAATAGTGTTCAGTTTGCCACAGGAGCAAAGGTTTTAGGGAAGTCAATGCCCTCAACTTGGCTATATCCTTTTGCCACCACTGTTGCCTTGAATTTCTAAATATTGCCTTCAAAATCCTTCTTGACCCTATGGATCTAGGTAGTGGCAAGGACATTCTCTCTCTCTAGTGACTTACACAATTTCCTAGTGTTGTTGTTAATCATAGAATTATGCTTAGACCCATGGTAACCTGCCCTTCTTTGCTTTTGATAGGTTTTAAGAATGATCAAGATTCTTGCCTGTCATCCTGCATCTCAATGACAAAATGCTGCCTTTGATAAAGGGAATACTTCTCATTCAGCTTTTTCACCTTTTGTGATCTCTCGTGTCCTTTTCTGTTTATTTAAGGGAGTTGTATAATGTTAGAATTCTTCATGTGACCCAGATCCCATATAGCGAGTTCCTTCGCAGGAGGAAAGGGGGGGATTCTCTTCAACCAATTTCTGTTTTCCTTTTCAACCTGTTTGTCTTTATTATCCACATGTCTGGGTTATTCAAGCTTTGCTTTCGGCTGTCCATCCTCGTCTTCAAGAGAGAGAGTGGCATCTGTTTTTCCTATTTTCCAGCCTGAAAGTCATCAGCTTGATAAGACATTTCTGCTGAATAGCAGTTTCCTTTTTGCATACCATACAGCCTTTATGGCTTTCGTTCCTTTACATGACACACACAGATATATTTAGTAGAGTTTGCATCTAAAATTTTCCTCGTCTAATCTGGTCCATGCACATATGTTTTATAATTGGATTGATACATGTGGAAGCCTCAAGTGTTATGCCATCGATAGCCTTGGTAGATGCTTTGTTTAGGAAATACATAGTTGAAGTAATAGCTTCATCCCAAAACTTTTTTGGCACATTCTTCTCTCTCAACATTGTGTTGGTGCATTTTAGAGTAGGCTTGCTCTGTCTCTCAGGTACCCATTTTAGTGGAGGGTATATGTTGCTGTATATTCTCTTACTCCCACATTTTTGTGAAAATCAATGAAGGCTTGGAATTTGCAGTGTTGCACTCTCCACCATTATTAACTTGAGAGCTTCGATTCTCTATTTTGTTTGATTCTTTACCTGTGCCTTGAAGATTTGAAAATAGAGCACTTGTTCCATCATGTACACTCAAGTTTTTACGGAGTAATCATCATTGAATGTGACGAAGTAGATAGCTCCACCCAAAGACCTAGTGTCAAAGGGTCCCACGAAATCTGAATGCATCATTGCCAAGCTATCCTATGCTTTGTGTGCCTATCCTTTTGGAAAAGGATCTCTATCTTGTTTTTCAAACTGGGTGGTAGCTCATAGTTTGTTGTCCATGCAACTTGCCAAACTTTTGAAATCAAAGGCCATAAAATGTCTTCTTATCCTTGGCAGATGTCAATTTCTTGTTGGAATATTAGTGTACAAGCTGCAAAGATTCGTTACTTTTCCCTTTAGTTGTCACTTTATTGTCTTTGAGCATCAAGTGCAATGGTGAGGCGTGCCTTGGATTGGGAACGCAACACAGTCGAAGGCGAGCCACGAGCAAGCCTAGAACGGGTCGGCAAGTCCTAGAACAAAGACTAGAAGCAAGACCTACATGAGCAAGGGAGGTGGTGTAGGAGCCAAGCCATGAGCACACACAGAATGGCAACCATCATGTTGCTCATGTGACCATCTCTCAGATCCTAGGTCCAACCCCCCCGTGCTCTCCTCATATGGGGGCTTACAGACGGGGAGGTGACCTTTCCAACAACTGTTTGTTGCCGACGATCGGAGACATCCTGGACCCAGACGGAAGTAAAAACGCTTTTGTTGGAGCAACTGTCATAGCATTCTTCAAAGAAAACGTTGTGGTCACTTACTGCATAAGTCATGAGTAAAGCTTCGGCGACGGGAGCATTCCAAGAGTCTGCCCATGGCAACCCTCGAAGCATTGGAGTCCATTGCGCTTTATCATGGGTGGGGTTAACAGCGTCATCTTGATTGGGTGAGGAGCGAGACTGAGTGGCTAACTACTTCCGTACAAGACTACTCAACACTCTGGATCAATCTCCCGTATTTCAACATTGCGCTTGAGTAGCTTAATGTGCTCCAACCACAACTTGCATTTCGTCTTAGTATGACCATCCTCTTCACACAAAAAGCATCTGAACCTAGGTGGCCCTCAATCTTGGCACTGACCTTCTCACCGTTTCCTCTTCCTTTTCCTTAGTCTTGCTTGAGCCTTGGAGGGCGCTCGTCTTTTGTTTGGTTTCCTGAGCCACCTGGTTGACACCCGCAATGCATTTCTTGGCATACCAACACTAATCATGTCCACACTTGGAAGACGCGTCATAATGCTTGGTTTTGCACTCATCCTCAGTGAGCCCATGTAGAAAGCACTTGTTACATGATTTCTCGCATACCTAGCTCTTGCAACGCCTTTGGACTTGAAGTTGTCTCTTTTTGTTGATGTCAATATGTCTTGGTCCTCACTTTCCTCGCCTTTCTTTTTCAGCTTGGCCTTGGTTGTACCACTCTTTTCCAAGGCAATGGCTCAATTCAAGAACTCGTCATGTCTTGATTTGATTCACAATCTTGGGTGAACGCAAATCCATGCGCAAACCATTAAGCATCCAGGTACACAAGGATTAATCATCTAGTGGTATACTCAGTTGATTGATGAGGGCCCACATTGCAGCACAAATATTCTATGGGTTCGCCTTTTCTTTGTTTCAAGTCATTCAGCTTGGTCTGGATATTTTTTCATTGATTCTCTACCTGAACCTCCTGACAAAAGCTTCGGAGGACATGGTGGATAGACATGGGAATATACTCATGGTAGTAGATGGAGAGGAGCTCGAAGCTTGGGAAGACAGAGTTGCCCATGCCCTGTCTTTGATCATAGGGACTACGGCAGACTCTGTGCTTCCTCACATCCAGATGGCCGAGACGTCAGTAGAGGCATGGGTCATTTTGAAGGATCCGTACGTGACAGACAACACATCTCGAATCTTGCTTCTTCAGCATCAACTCTACAACCTTGATATGGATGAGGGAGATTTGGTGCTTAATGAAGGTCAAGGTGGTGAGGGATCAACTGGCATGAGTTGGTTAAAAGTGGACTCGTGCCATTTGGCCTTGATGGTACTGAGGAGGCTACCTCGGAGTTTCAAAAGCTTTGTTACGACTTTGACAGCAGGACGGAGTTTCAAACCTCTGACTTTTGAGGAGTTGGGTCTATTACTGCTACAGGAAGAAGCTAGGGGGAAGCGCTACAATAACGATAAAGACGACAAGGTGTTGCTGGCGAAGGATTATGCTGGCAAAGGGAAGGGCAATCCTAACGGTGGCAAGTCCAAGAAAGACGACTCTGATGACGAGGACACTTCCAAGAGGAAGCAGAAGAAGTGCTTCTATTGCGACATGCCATGACATTTTGTGAAGGACTGCAAAAAGAAGAAAAAACAAAAGGAAGGAGTCCGACTCAGATTCAGAGGGTGACACAAAAGCCAAAGCAAATGTGGTAATCGAAGAGTTGTTCTTGGTGACATCTCCGTGTGTTACTGAGGTCAAATATGCCGACCTAGAAACCACACTGATGATGTCTGACATTGAGATGTGGGTTGAGGAGTCGTCAGATACCTTTGTGAAGGTGAAGGCAGCACGGAGTGCTTGGTATCTTCCAGGTGCGTGGTTGCTGATACCCACACGAGGGTGGATTCCATGGAGTACCCTAGGGTTTCATGTTCATATAAATGCTGTACTTCAGAAGGGGACAATACATGATTACATAGGCTATTGGTATGTGCCTCGATGAGGTTTATGGTTTGCTTTCAGAGCAAGCACACAGGCAGTACAACGATCTGGTATGTACTTGATGTTCTAAATTTGAGCCTTTATAGCATGCTGTGGAGAGAGACTACTCTTCATTTGTCTCAGGTAATGTGAGATTGGAAGGAATTAGCATTCTTCGAAGGCAGAAGGGGAAGTGTGGGTGCTTCCTCAAATATCGGACGCAGAGTGTACTGAAGCTAGAAGAGTACCTACTTGAGAGCTCAGTGAGAGTTCGTGGTCCAGGTTATCTAGAGATATTCATTTGTTGCAGACCTTGCCAAAGGAAGGACGGGTTGAAACAGATCCTTAGAGCATGGTGCTTGGAAGACTCTAGGTTGTTCACTCATTATGAGGGGACAACTGGAAGATCGTGACGGCTGGATTGCTCGAGTTTGAAGGCAGGAATGTGACGGAAGGTGGTGCTAGGAGGTGCTACCAAAGATGGACTTGTGTACCAGGATGGTGTGCGGAAGTGGAACCAGACCTGGTGGACCAAGAGCCACTGGATGAAAAGCCAGGAAAAGATTCGACATCGAAGTGTTCCAGAGAACTACGACTCGGGAGTCAGTAGAGCATCGTCATCGACGTGCTGGCATTGGGCCAAGATGTGTCGGTGAGAGGGGGTGTTGGAGAGGACACCTCCTCATTTGTAAGCCCCCATATGAGGAGAGCATGGGGGGTTGGACCTAGGATCTATGAGATGGTCACATGGGCAACATGATGGTTGCCATGAGGGCAGGGATTAGACAACAAAAGAGAGAGGGAGGGGGCTGCCTCATGGGCAGCACAACAGCCTGGCAGAGGCGCAGCAAGTGTGCATGTACGGGCTGGAACAGGCCCCTAAAAAGAGGCGCACAGGTGGCGGGACAAAGGGCCTGCACAAGGTGCATTAATGGCGAGGGGAACCAGCATATCAGGTCGGCCTGGTGGAGCAGCAAAGGAGGCTGCTAGTAGGCAAGGACCTGCCTTTATATAGGGCTGGGCCCTTGCCTTGATTGAAGGGCAAAGGGCCCTAGAAGTATGGGCCAAAGGCCCTGGAAAAGAGAGCCCCAAAAAGGGGCATTTATGGCAGACTTGGTTGGCCAGATTAGGTCTGCCTGGTCAGTTTTTGCCAGCCCCTTGGGGGCCTATAAAAGGAGGGCCTCCAGGCCCTCATTCAGATCATCTAGAGCAGCCAGTCCACCAGCAGAAGGAGCAGCAGCAGGGCTACCTTTGGGCCTAGAGTCAGGAAGAGAAAGAAGTACCTTGTGCTGTAGACCTAGCTTGCAGGAGGCTGCCCACCTAGGCTGGTTTCCAGACAGCAAGGTGGAGAGGATCATTCTGGACGGAAAGTCTACAGACGCTCGAGGTGGAGCACGTGGGCTCGAGTCTAGAGATATCACTAGCCCCATCAACCATGGCTCCACAGTACTTCTCCCTCGTATCCCCTCTACCTCTCACTCAGCCACCCTTCATCGCCTCGTTCGGCCTTGCTACTCCTACACACGACTCCCCTACCCAGATCACATTGTCCCCACCCTCAGTACAACCTCAGCAGCCCACCTTCATTCCAACCCTCTCGAGATCCAATTCCCACCCGGACCAGGATATCTTAGGCCCCCACTAGATGCTTGGGACTCCCTATTGGCTGAGATACACAGCATCCGGGCCCGTCAGGGAGATCTGACACATTACACTTAGGAGCAGGCCCGCTACACCCAGGAGCAGGCCCGCTATACAAGACTCCAATCATATTCTTTCCCAAAGTCGAGCAAAAAAAATCCCAGGGGCTGGTGGATTTCCTTCGCCCATGCCAAATGAGAAGATATTATGAAGATGCTCTTGCCCTGTACGAAGCCAGCTTGATGGTCATGTATGAGATTGGGTAGGTGTGGCTGAAGTCTATGGTTTACAACCTGTGCCAAGATTTTATAGGCAATGCCAAGGAGGGTATCAGGCCCATTGAGAGCTGAGGGACCTATCCCTCCCTTTATGGACGAGATGGATGAGCCTCTGTGAGACAAAGGGAGGCATGATACCGTTCTCCATATACTTTGTTTGATGGCAAGGTGCAAATTGCAATCGCGAACTTCCATGTAGCAAAATGGGCATCTAAGTAGGCCCTTATCTCTGCTGTCACCATGCTAGGCATATGCTCCTTGACTCTACATTGGGCTCTGTGTCTAGTTAGGGTGTGGGTCTCGGCTAACCCTCAACATCCGGATACGAGGGATCACACGAGACAGCACCAGCACCACGACGACGCCCATGGAGCAGGCGATCGCCTTTGTGACCACCACCATGGGGGTCCCCGACCACGGCATAGAGGGAGCATGGCGTGTTGGGAGAGACCCCAACCGAGAGCAGCCCCTAGTCGTTCGCTTTAGAGATTCACATGCTCGACTAGCGATACTTCGACGTCGAGCCACTCTACAAGAGCATCCCACCTTGTCCATGGATGAGGATTTGACACCACTACAGATTGAGGAGCGATGAGTTCTTCTCTAGCAGTGGGATGTTGCCCGCAAGGAGGGGAAATGGGCCGTGGTCCGAGATGGTAGGTTGTTGACCGGCACCTGTCGGGCTCCCACCCGTGCCTCCTAGAGGGACATGGCCTATGAGACTCAGGTTTTCGAGACCCTAGCCTGCACCATTTGGAACTGTAATGGTTACCTTATGGTCAGACCCAAGGAACTTCTCGGAATCTTACACAGGACGAGACATAGTCTTTTACACAGAGACACACCAGAGCCCAGAGCGTCCACTACTGATAGTCAGTGGCTACACATGGGAGTCAGCCTTCAGGGATGAGACGAGGGATACAAGAGGAGTTCGAGGATCAGGCGAGGTCGCAGTATTGTACAGATCTTCCCTCGCTGGAGCCATCTCCGTTGAGAGGAAGGACGCACACTCTCGATTCATGTGGATCCGAATCCGACGCACGGCCACTCGTGACCTTTTCATAGCAATATGCTACTTCCCGCCAGACACATCCCACTTCGCCAGAGTTGTGCGAGAGGAGGGTGAGACATTGCCATATGCACCCTTACATCCGGATATCCTAGACCTTTCAGCTTGCGGGGAAGTTCTCCTTGTTGGGGACTTCAACGCTAGGACGAGTGCGCGCCAGGCACCCTTACATCCAGATATCCTAGACCTTTCAGCTTGCGGGGAAGTTCTCCTTGTTGGGGACTTCAACGCTAGGACGAGCGCGCGCCAGGCACCACTCCTGGACTTCCGAGACGACTCTATCATGCTACCAGACATGGATCTAGATGGAGTAGGTATGACCAAGATCTCATTGGATAGACACGGGCCTGTTACACCATATGGACATGCACTCCTTGACCTGGGTAGGATGCATGATCTCATCATCTACAACAGGCTTGACCTATGGCCCTCAGGTGGTTTTACTTGCTTCCCACATGGAGGGGGCACTAGTGTAGTAGATTACATCATGGGATCCCCTACCTTCACCTCACGTATCACCGACTTCACCGTAGCACCACTACTCCCTCCAGGAGCTGATCACACATACCTATTCTTCACTATCGCCACCTCACGCTTAGCCACACCACACACACCACATATGACGCACGACATCTACCACGACATACACTTTGATCACAACCTCTTCCCTGCCTACTCTGGATGCCTAAATAGACTCCTAACCTACATCGATCACATACCAGTCATAGAGGACCGTGCTGCCTTGATTAGTTGCACACTCCACGAGGCTGCCCTCCAAGTCTTTCCCCACACCACACGGTCCACTAGACCACCACCTCTTGGTTCCACACCAGCCTCTACTCCGGATCTCATACACACACCTCGCCCCACCACTTGCAGGTTGTTCACCAGAGGGGGAGTCAAGGAGGTGACGTTGAAACTGCACAATGGCCAAGCTAAGGACCACAAGGGGCTATGCATTGAGTTTATCGCATATGGGATCGACACGTTAGCCCCGATCTTAGCAAAGCTATTCGATGATGTTGTTTGCCTTGGCTTCCCCCACACTTGGACACTCAACACCATCACTCCCATCCACAAGGCAAGGGATCCCATGGACCCGAGTAACTACAGGACTATCATGATTGGACATGTGATGTCCAAGATCTATGCAATAGTATTGGATGCGTCGGTCAGCCTCCTGTCCGCAGAGATGACAGGGCTCAGAACAGAGGGTTAGGTCGGTTTCAGGCGAGACCATGAGACTGCGGATCACATACTCACAATCAGTAGTGTCATAGAGGAGGCCAGATCACGGAAGGAGAGGATATATTGCTGCTTTGTGGATTTCCGCAAAGCCTTTGACAGAGTACCTCGAGCTCGACTCATCACACGCCTACAGGCACTGGGATTTGACCAAGAGATTATTTGGGCAGTCATGGCACTTTATGAGAGTCTCAAGCCGAGTTCGGACAAGTGCAGGTTGGACAGATGAGATCTTGAGCACCATAGGGGTCAAACAGGGTTGTCCCTTATCACCAACCCTGTTTGGCCTCTACATCGACGAGCTTGAGACTTTCATGGGGGCTTTCGAAGGGACCGATTGCTCACTTGCCGAGATCATCATCAGGATTCTTCTCTATGCAGATGACGTGGCACTCTTGTCGTCCACATCGGAGGGGCTTCAGCGACACCTTGATGCACTGCAGGCTTTTTGTTTATCCCATGATTTGGAGGACCAAGGTCATGATCTTTAACACGTCTCGAGCAAACATGCACCGGAAGCAGCTCACTTTCGATGGGTCACCAGTTGAGATCATATCCTCATACACTTACATGGGGGTCATCTTCTCCGGCCCGATCTTCACGATGAGACCGGTGATGCAGGCCAGACTGAGCAGGGGATGTGCCTCACTGGCTCGGCTAGAGAGACGGTGCTTCCACTCCCACTTCCAGGACCCTCAGACCAAGGCTGTTCTCTTCGACTCCTTGGTCTGACTAGTCGGTATGTATGGCAGCCCTTGTTGGGGATCTGACATGTCAGATATAGAGTGGACACAGGTGGAGCATCTGCAGATCCTTATGCTCTCACGGATGATCCGGGGGAAACCATTTGTACCATATCATATCATTTAGGCCGAGTTTGGTGCTTCTCCACTCTAGCTAGATGCAGCCTTTCAAACCATCACATATCTACATTGGGTTAGATCATATGGGAACTGCACATGAGGGAGACAGAGGTTGCCATGGTTGGCTCTCGATTCCTCCATGAGTTTGGCAGCAGAGGGAGACGAGTGACGCTGGTATGCACGGACTCACAGATGGTTTCTGAGACTGGGGTTTCACATCGATAGGATACCTCCTTTTCAGTACAGTTTGGATGCCCTTTGGTACTCCCACCCACTATCCCGATCGGGCCACACACCAACCAGGTCATTCAAGAGGATCTCCTGCAGCTACACACCTTTAGGACCTGGTTGGAGCCGAGGGAGCTTCCAGTGAAGCTGAGCTTTTACAGAGATCATTGTCTTCGTATTTCGGAGGAGGAATTCATCACACCATCGGGGTATACTGAGCTACCCATGCCTCACTCACTACGGATCTCCATCGGATAGTTTCGGGTATCATTACACCGCCTCTGCATAGAGAGCGGCAGAGCAGCATCGCATATGCACATTGTGCGACTGTGAGGAGGTTGAGTCAGAGGAGCATTTTATTTTCAAGTGCCCAGTGTACTATGAGATTTGAGGTCGCTACCACTGTCTCTTCAGAGACGGCTTCGGGCCCCTTTCCAGAGTCCTCGCCTACCCGGATCAGAGATGCCTCGCGGCCTTCATTCACGAGGGGGTCCGACACAGAGAGTACTTACTTAGGCGACGACGCTTGGTCACACCACCAGACACCTCTTAGAGCAGAATCACAAAGTTCTTCCCATCGAGTGATATTGATCGTCCAGTCTCTAGCCGCAGACGTGACAGAGACCCCGACCCGACGATTGTAGCACGACACACGAGGCATCGAGGGGACACACAGATCACTCTGGTGGACCTCCCGTCATTGTTTAGACCTGGGACACGTCCCACGGGAGTCACGGTGGCTCTGGTCTTGCATTGAGCCTCCTCCAGGAGACCGCCAGGAATGGCAAAAGCAAGTGGACACCAACTTCATCGGTTAGAGAGGCCCTTTTTAAGACATTCACCAAAATGTTCACAGGGGCTAGGAATGAACTTCTATACACCACTCACGGATTGCTCTATGGTACACAATGAACTCCTCTGGGAGACCGCCAGGAATGGCAAAAGCAAGTGGACACCAACTTCATCGGTTAGAGAGGCCCTTTTTAAGACATTCACCAAAATGTTCACAGGGGCTAGGAATGAACTTCTATACACCACTCACGGATTGCTCTATGGTACACAATGAACTCAATGAAATCTACCAAACGAATGAGGCTTTGGCCCCGATCACGTAAGCGACCAGCTTTACCCAGTAATGGTCTTAGATAAAGATTTGCTGCTTACAGAAACAATGATCACACCTTGGAACCCTCACCCCTGTGACTTACAGCCAAACATTGGACGGAATCTTAGCAGAATGAATGGTTATTCATTTGGCTGTCTTTGGGCTGATGTACGACAGTGCTTTCTTTGTATTTGAATGCCTTCTGAATAAAAGATAAAGAAATACCGAAAGGGGCGCTAAGTTTAGGGCCAATTTGGTGTCTGGTGTAGGACGAGGGCGATCTAGCTCTTGGGTGTTGTTTTCTAAGTTGTTCTAGTTTGTTGTGGAAAGTTCTAAGTGGCTGGAAATAATGTATTTGCTGGTTATTGCCTGTTCACTGCCTTTTGGAGTTTTCGAAGGCCGGTTTCAGTGGTTCCATTGCTGGGACATTGCCATTTTCTTCAAGAGGGTGAGCCGGTGGTTCTGTTTGGGTCAGGACAGCAAATACTACTTGCTGTAATAAATTTGCAGCCTAGAGAAATTTTCAGCCATGGCACATAGCACTGATGGTGAGGAGAAATTGGGGTCTTTTGATTATACTGCATTGTGGGAGGAAGATGAGGAACATCCCGTTTAATAAGAGCATGCCACTAAGGGTTCTCAACATGAAGAGGAAGAAGTTGAGGAGCCAAATGCAGATGAACGGTTTAGGGCACAGTTGCAGGGAGCCGTTCAGACTTTTGTGAAGTTGATGCAAGATCCACGTTTTGCAGAGTTGGTGAATGCCCCTTTGAAGCCTGAGAACAACAAGAAGAAGAAGACTCAGCAGCCTGGCGCAATGCCTCCTACATCATGTATGGGTGGAAATCCCCAGAGCTTTCGATTTTTCGGTTCGAGACAACAAACTTTCCCTCCATCTTCTATGCCCACAGGTTATTTCGGAGGAGGTTCAGTATTTCAGGTGATGGTTTGACAACCTGAGCAAGGCATGGGGATGCCTAGAAATTTCCCTTTTGGATTTCCGCTTGGCATGCAAGGCTATCTGGGACATATGTTCGGAGATATGCTTGCTATGATGCCTAACATCATGTATGGTAACATTGGGATGCAGCTAGGGATGCAGACTGCTATGCCCAGCATGATGGGAAATTTTTCGGGAATGCCTGGAATGAATGTAATGGGACTAGGTATGGTCAATCCTGCTGTGAGTAGTGGGCAGAATGCCACTCATCTTGGTAATATTATGCAGCCCCCGTATTTACAGCCACTTGCCTATGATAATCTCACACCCAAGGGGAAGCAGAAGGACTATAAAGAGGGTGGATCAGCGGACTTTTAATGGGAGTCAAGACAGGTTGAAAGATCTTACTTTTATTCAGCAGTTTGATGCAGCCTACTCAGGTGGGAATTTTACGGAGTTGTCCAAAATTCGAAAAGCTGCCACTTTCTTGAAGGGAAATGCTTCGCAATGGTGGACAAATCTTCTCTTGCGAGGGAGAGCACCCACCACATGGGTAGAGTTTAAGCAGGTCTTTTCAGTTGCATGGTTGACCACTACAGTTGAAGTTGACATCATGACTACTTGTCATAAATTGGATGCAGAGAGTTGCCGCAATCCGGAAGAATATAACAAGAAATTTTGGAAGCCCTGTTGCTCGTCAGTTCCTATCGGCATGTTCCATTGTCTGAGCAGGTAGTGAAATATTTTTGTGGATTGCCAAAGGAAATTTGAGACTTTTGCACAAAGTCCAAGGTTTCTAACATGTCTTAGTTGATAGAAAATGCCAATACAGCTTATGCTTTGCTACAGGGCAAGACTAGTGGTCTTAAGGGCAACAAGAAAGAAGAGTTCAAAAGGAAGGAAGAGTTCAAACAGAAGGAGAAATTTGGTAGACCTTCAAGAGCTGCTTTGGTTGCAGGACAGCGGCGTATTCTCAGGTCATGGCCTACCAGATTGACGGAAGAGAAGAATCAAGTCCTTAGAGAGCAGAATAGATGTGTCTATTGCAGGGAAGAGCACCATCAGGTGCATGAATGCCTGTACAAGAAGAAAAGAAAGCTGCCTTTGGAGGATAAAGATGACCAGAAGGTGGTACCCAAAGTTGATGAAGCAAAAGCCATCTGTAGGCCTTGTGCTTGATATGATTACTAAAAAGAAACATGAAGATGACACGTTAGACACGCTTCAGACACGAGTGTCTAAAGTGTCTTAAAGATAAGACACGTAAGACACTCCATTGTGGTTATAATAATAAATATTTAATTAATATATGTATAAGTATACAAATGTACAACTTGCTAGCATAGCTAGCTGCTAGATTCTAGAAGTACAATAAGCTACACTTAAATAATGCAAGAAGAAACAATGCACTTGTACAATGTAGTTAAGAGTCAAGACTCATCACTCAAGACTTAAAAGTTAAAGTTAAGACTCACGACTAAAGAGCTCACAAGTTTTGAGTACTTAAAGGTTTAAATTGACAATTGAATCTTGTCACATGTGACATGAATGAAAACTGCATCTTGATACATATAATTGAAAGGAAGCTTTCGACTCTCAAGACTCAAATCTCTGAAGATTCATCCTAATCTAAATCTATGAGGTCACTGCCACTGCTAGATCCAAAGTCACCATCAATGATAGCATGGCTAAGTCAAACTCAATGTGTGTTGTTACTCCCCACCCACCCAAAAAAAAAAAAACGCAAGAGTGTCTAAAGGTGTCTTAAGGTAAGACACGTGTCTTAAGTGTCTTAAGTGTCTTATCATAAGACACGAGTGTCTTAACAACCATGATTGATTGGGGTAAAGTTCATGACCAGCAGTCTGCTCTATTTTTCTTTCACCCATGTGCTAAGGAAAATTTATTTCTCTTGAGTTAGTAGGTAAGCTGGGTATATGCCCATAAGAAATGGGTTCACTCATGCAAGCAGACATGGCTGCTACAGGGCCGAGTACATCCGTCACTCCGATCATTGGGAAGCTCTGTCTTCATATCCAGAGTTATGTTGATACCAAATAATTTTACATCATGCCTCTCAATGGTTGTGATGTGCTTTTGGGCATTCCATGGTGTTACCATCTTTGGGTTATTGTTAATACTTTCAATAAAACAGTTAACCTGACTCACAGGGGAAAGACTCATGTGCTTGATGTAAAACTCAAAGGAGAGTTCATTCTGGTTGCATCTGCTTCTACAATTACTTCAGTAATGAAAAAGCATATTTCTACGTATTTGATATTTGCCAAAGAAAAAGAGAGAGAAGATGAACAGCCGCCTCTTTCTGGTTTGGATAAAGAGCGGACAGATTTCTTGTTTCAGTTTCAAGATTGTTTTTCTGAGTCTTTAGCAGGGGAATTTTTGCTCGAGAGGCCCGAAGACCATGTTATAGATATTATGCCAGGTAGTAGCCCTTCGAATATACCACTGTACAGGGTTAGCGCAGCTCAACGGGAAGAAATATTGAACCAGGTAAATGAATTGCTGCGGAAGGGGCTAATTTGGCCCAGTTTCTCCCCGTACTGTTCTCCTGTTTTTTTGGTGCAAAAGGAGGATGGATCTTGGCGAATGTGCATCGACTACCGTGCACTTAACAAGATCACGGTGAAGAACGTTTTTCATTCCTCGAATTGATGATATTTTGGACGCACTTGAGGGTGTTCCATTTTCAGCTGCATTGATTTGAAGAACGGGTACCATTAGATCCGCATACGACCAGAAGATGTACACAAGACCGCTTTCAGGACCACTTGTGGGCTTTATGAGTATCTTGTCATGCCATTCGGGTTAACCAATGCTCCCGCCACATTCAATTGAATGATGGATATTATTTTTAGAGAACACAGGTCCTTTGTGGGCACATTCTTCGATGACATCATTTTTTAGTAAAAAAATGAAGTAGAGCATCGAAAGCATCTAGTGCGTGTTTGAAGAGTTGAGAAAGCAAAAGCTGGTCATTAATGCAAAGAAAAGTGAATTCTTCATGCAAGAAATTCACTTTCTTGGGCATATCATATCCGAAGACGGAGCTCGGATGGATTCGGCGAAGGTTGAACCAATCAAGAATTTGCCACCACTCAGGAACATCCATGAAGTACGGAGCTTTCTTGGGTTATGCTCGTACTATAGGAGGTTTATTTGTTACTTTGCTGAGATTGCTTTACCTCTGCATGCTTTTCAAAAGAAAGGGGTATCTTTTCGTTGGACTTCCAAAGAAATTGCAGCTTTTGAAGAGCTGAAAGAAAAGTTGTGTTCTGACCATGTCCTAACCCTGCCAGAGTTGAGAAAGCCCTTGGCTGTCCAGTGTGATGCATATGGCAACAGCACTGGAGGAGTTCTTGTGCAGGAATGGAAGGGTCGTTGCTTATGAGAATAGGGTGTTGCAGCCTACGGAAATGAATTTCTAGATTTATGAAATTCTGGCACACAAGGAACACAAGGTAAAAGGTAGAGTTATCCGTTGCTATCTAGTTAAATTCAGAAATTATCCAGCTATTGATGTGAAGTGGATGGAGGAGGGTGAATTGGCAGATTCACCTCAGTTGTTGCAGCTCTACCTAGAGGCATTTCAGCTTGAGCCGACTTCGGTTGGGGCTCATTCGGGGTCAACAGAGTGTCTCTGGAGCATTTCCTGATGCTCAAGAGGGGGGTAGTGTTAGGTGCGGGAAGCAATGGAATGAGAATGAAGTGCAAAGGGGGCAAACAATAGATTGAAGCAAGAACAAAGTACTGCTCAAAAGGATGAGAGGGAAATACAAAGGTATATGGCCCCCAAGTCAATCATATGGTTGATCAAAGAAGTCAACTCATAGGATTGACCAGACCTACAAGGCTCATACCAGGGCTAAGTGCTAACAAACCCCCCTCCATTGTATGGCTGAAGTGTCTGTATGTCACCACAATGTAAATATCCTAAGTCAAAGTACAGTTGACCATTTATTTGATCATAATTAAAGAGTTTTATATGTGTTAATTATGGTCAAAGAGTTATTTTAATGGTCAAAGGATTGACTACGGTCAAAGATACTTGACTTTAGTCAAGTAAACTTGACTGCGGTCAGAGAGTGTTGACTTCGGTCAACAAGACTTGGCATGCGCCAAGAGGGTTAACCCTGATTAACCAAGATGTGCCAACTTTGGTTAGAGAGACTTGGCTATAATTAAGGCGCCTTGACCTTTGGTCAAAGCTCTTTAATTATAATCAAGAGTGTTGACTCTGGTCAACCAGAGAATATATATATGTTTATTTGTATATATATTTGTTTAAATGTGCACATGTGTTCAGTGGGGACGCCCACCGTGACTAGGATTAGTCCACAGTGTGTTATTTGCATTGAAAGCGCTAACAATTAATGGGTACCATGGTGGTGCGCTTTAATTAATTGTTGCAGGTACTAGGGAAGATTGAAGTCATAGCTGTCTTTCACCGGTCAGTCTGGTTTTACTGTAAATATCTCAGGAATACCTGGAAACTACATCATGGTTGCACGTATTCGTCCCAAGGGGATATAGCAACCTATGATGCGTACAGAGTGATCCCTCATGTAACAAAAGGAGCCAAGTGTAAAGCATGTCAAAATACCTCAAACTTGGGCTGTGGTAAGCTTTTGTGAAAAGATTTGCCAAGTTGTCCTCGGTGGGGACATAGGACAATTGGATGTCTCCACCAGACACTCGCTCTCGAGCATAGTGATAGTGGACCTCAATATGCTTTGTGCGTCCATGAAACACTAGGTTTCTAGCAACCGCCAAAGCACTCTGGCTGTCGGTGTAGATCACAGTAGAGCCAGGCTGAATGATATCAAGATCTGCAAGTAACTTGCGAAGCCAAACACACTCTACTGTAAGTGTGAAAGCTACTCTGTACTCAGCCTTACAACTGGATGTGGCAACAGTAGGTTGCTTCTTGCTGAACCAAGAGATGCATGAAGCTCCAAGCAAAAAACAGTTGCTGCTGTGTGACACCTTAGTCTTGTAACATCTTGCCCAGTCGTCCGTGAATGCATGCAAAACAAGTGGGGCCTCTGAACCATATAGTAAACCCAAATGCTGCGTGGCCTTCAAGTATCGAAAGACCCGCTTCACTGCTTGCCAATCTGCATACTAGGCTTGTGCATGTACCTGCTGAGCTGGGAAATGGCATACTGATGCAATCCTCGAAGTCGAAGCGATCCAATATTCTTGGACTGACTCATCATTATAGCCCCTTCAACATATGCAAGTTGTATGCCCAAATAATAGTGCAACTGGCCCATATCTGTCATGGCAAAAGACTGCTGTAAATCAACCTTGAAATCTGCAATTTGTTCCATATTTGGCCTAGTGATAAGCATGTCATCCACATATAAAATCAGGATTAAAATTTCTGATGCATCTTTCGGACATAAGGAGTGGCCCCGGTTGGGCTGTTTTGAAAGCCACGGGCTGTCAAAAATGTATGTATCTTCGCATGCCATGGCCAGGTTGCCTGCTTCAAGCCATAGAGGGATTTTCCGAGCCGGCAAATCATATTTTCAAAACCTAATTGCTCAAAACCAGGTGGCTGAGTGACATAGACCTCTTCTTGAAGATCACCATAAAGGAAGGCAGTCTTGATTTTCTGCTGATGAACCTCTCAATGCCGATGAGATGCCATAGCAATAACACACGTGATAGTAGTAATGCGGGAGGTGGGAGCAAAGGTCTCCTCAAGGTCAATGCCGTGCTGCTGTGCATATCCCTTTGCAACCAAGCGGACTTTGAGGTGGTCAACACTGCCATCAGCTTTCCTTTCACCTTGTAGACCCACTTTGTACCTATTGCATGCTTGCCTGCTGGCAAGTCACACAACTCCCAGGTGTTGCTTGCATGAATGCATTCAAGCTCAAGCTTCATGGCATCCATCCATTCCTTGCTGTCAAAGGCATCCTTGTGACATAAAGGTTCCTCATTGCAAGCAGTAGCAGCATAAGCTACAGCCAAATAGTTGCCATGCTTTTGTTTATGCGCACCTCTAGTGCGGGCTGGCAAACGCTCAGCTTGTTTGTTGTCCCTGAGTGTGTCCAAAAGCATCTCGGGACTGATTTTTGCAGTTTAATGACAGCACTCTCCTGTGCAATTGCCTGCTCAACAGCATAATCATAAACTAAAGGCATATCAGGCTGAGCAGGAGCTATTGGTGGAGGATGTGCACTGGTAGAAGTGTATGGCACAACACTCTGCACTGGCTGCTCTGGATTTGTGGGCGACTGAAAGAGAGACAACAATGTATCAAAGACATCTGAGGAATCAACAGTAGGCTGTTTTTTGCATTCCAGCCAAGGTAAAGGCACATTTTCAGCGAAAACAACATCCCTACTGACAATGACCTTGTACCCACTAAGGCCTCATATTCAGCATCACAGGTGGTTTGGTAGTTAACTGATCATGTGTTTAAGCACCATGGTTTTCCCAAAGCAACGAGGATGCAAAATTTATGGGTCACTTTTGGCAAGAATTATTTATAGTAGTGGGTACTTTACTCACACCTCGCATTGCATACCATTTTGAGACTTATGGACAATCAGAAAGAACAAATGGGTGGAGGAATACTTGAGGCAATTTTTGTCATGTACATTGAGGTCATGGGATAAGTGGCTTGCACATGCTGAATTTTGCTACAACAATACCAAGTATCTCGCTATTGGCATGAGCCCGTTTGAGGCAATGTAAGTGGGATTGCCTTCCTCGATTGCCGACACTGTTGTGAAAAATCAGCAAGCATGAGATGACTTGGAAAGGATGGAGGCCCTTCTGCAATTGGCTAAAAAGAATATGAGGATGCCCAAGCCAAGTAGAAGAAATATGCGGATAACATAGGAGATATTTGGTCTTCAAAGAAGGAGATTATGTGCATTTATGTCTCCACAAGAATCGTTATGTTTCATTGAAGGGTAATACCAACGCAAAGCTTGCTCATCAATATTATGGCCCTTACAAGTTCATCCACAAGATTGGGGAGGTAGCATATCAGTTGGAGCTAACAAGCACCTCCAAGATTCACAATGTGTTTCATGTGTCTTTGCTGAAACACATGTAGGTTAGCATGTGCAGATACTTCTAGAGCTGCCACCTATGGATGAGGAGGGTCATATCGTTTATGTTCCCGTGCACGGTTTTGGAGATCGAGTACTCGGCAACTGGGTATATATTGAGTACCTCATAAGATGGAAAGGATGTCAAGAGGATGAACAGTCATGGCAGCCCAAGAGTATTGTTCAAGAGTACCCATATCTTTTACCAGGCTGATCAGAATGACTTTGCTGTCCCAACACCCTTGTGTAGCAGCCGGTACCTGTAATTTTGAGGTCCAAATTCTATGGGAAGGGATGGCTGTAATGAAGGGGGAAAAAGGGCTACTTTATTGGCCCTTTAGCTAGAGTTAGTGGGAAACGTGGAGGGACTACATAAGTCCCCATCCACCACTCATTGTACACTTTTGATGTGACATCTAATCCTATCTATTCTCCCTCGTCCTTTCTCCTACTTGCAGCCTACTCTCTCTCTCTCTCTCTCTCTCTCTCTCTCTCCTTCCCTCCTTCCCACCTCTTCCTCTCTCTCTTCTAGCCCTTCTTACTCTGATTCTCTCTCTCCTTTTTGCTCTTCTCTCTCCCTTTCTCTCATCTTCCCCCTACCGTTTTCCAGATATAATCTCCCAAAGTCAAGATCTAAGGGGCAATTTTGACTCTTCTAGATAGGTGGATGACCCCTCGACCTTGTATGCATCAGTGATCCTCTAATCACTTACAGAAATCATATTGTGATGAAAACTTGATCAAATTGCAACCAAAATGAGCACAAGACCTGCAATTCCGTTGCCACTTGACATGGGATAATCTCTTGCTAAGATTAAGTGCAATTCATTGCACAAACGCGAATGCCTCATTTTTTGATGACAAATTGCAACCAAAATTGAAGCGGATTTTGTAAAAGGAAGCTTGGAAGCTTGTAGACTATGTACGACTACTCTTGTTGATTGTGCTACTTAGGATTAGAAAAAAGTTGCAAATATGAGTTTTCTCCTCTGCTGCAATTCCAGATCTCACTTAAATGCTTGATATTATTTTGGGAGCATAAAGGAGTTAAAGAATGGGAAATCAACCGCCTTTTCTATCACAATTTGGAGAGGGGGAACATTACAAAATTTTCATTTTTCAATCTGTTCCTTTTTCTTCTTCTTGTTTTCACCACTAGAACAGTTCCCCTCCTTTGAAGATTTTTCTTCGTGGACTCAACCTGTCTACCCGCCTTTCTTTCACCCATAGCAACATAGGTTTTATCTCTACTGTCATCGTTGTACGTCTTCTCCCTTGCTGTTTCTTCCCTTACCATCGGCCCCAACTCCTTCAATGATAGTAGTCTAGATTGCTTTGCTGTTGTCACAGAAGTGACCAAGCCTCTGAATCTTTTGGGAATTGGATGTTACCTTGCTGAGAGCTCCTCAATGAACCCTTGTGATGGTGCCTTTGCGGCACCTTGTTGCTACCGATCTTCACCCTTGCTAAACATCGTCATGTTCCTTTTCTTTCCTCTCTCTCCAACTGTCTGCTTCTCCCCTTCAACTCTCCTCTCCTTGTTGGCAGCCGTCATGATGGGAGATCTTGTTGGGGGCCGGATCAGAATGGGCTTGAGTTGAGAGGCTTCAGGTTCTCATGCTATCACGGATGATCCACTCCCACGTCAAAGTTCGGAGCATCCCCACTACAGCTTGATGCAGTGTTCTCAGGTATCACGTATATCTACCGCATCAGGGAGTATGGCTCTTGCACTAGAGGGCGACCCAGGCTACTATGGTTGGCCTTGTCCTCATCCATGGCACTGGCAACTGAGGGTGACTAGAGATGCTAGTATGCACGTACATGCAGGTGTGTTGGAGAGCCTGAGGCTCCACATAGACAAATTGTCCTTTCGTCTCGCTAACATATCATGAGGTGAACCAGGTCATCTGAGAGGATCTCTTACAATTACACACATTTAGGCCCTTGTTGGAACCCCAAGAGCTCCCCGTGAAGCTCAGTTTTTACAGAGACCATCGCTTGCAAATTTCAGCAAAGGGTTTCATTGATCCACGAGGATACACACATATCCACCTTCCCCACTTCTCGGGATATCTATCGGGCAGTTTTGTGTCTCATCACACCGACTTCGCATCGAGAGTGGATGGGCGGAGGGCAAGCATGCCCATAGAGGGTCACATCTGCACCCTATGCGATCATCAGGAGATGTAGTCGGGATCAGAGGTCGCTATCAATGCCTCTTTAGGGATGGTTTTGGACACCGATCAAGTCTTCTATCGTCCTCCCTAGATCAAAGATGCGTGGTGTCTTTCATCCATGAGGTCGTCTGACACATGGAGCATTTGCTCAAGCCACATAGTGAGATCATGGTGTAGAGCTAGACTCCACATAGGGCATGATCATTGAGTGTTTCCAGCCAAATAGCACCGACCAGTAGGGCTTAGGGAGACGATCGATTCGAGGACCAGAGTGGGAGACACGTCAGACTCTCTAGTAGCGTGGCAACATAAACCCTGCGATGGAGCACTGAGGGCCATCGGTATGTGTGGTCCGCCGTGAGTCTTCTATGTATGCCCTGTGACGAACAAGTGTCACTATCACTCATGTCGGCCATGCCTCCAATCCAGTAAGCACGAACAGAAGGTCCCCTAATCTGCTATGTACCTCGACCCAGTAGCCTTGCGCATCGTGGACACTTTGTTAGGCCTAACATCCCCCCCAGCTTCCAGATGATCACCACAGCACTGCCAGCCCTCCATTCTCTCCATGAGCTTAGAGAGTGCTCTGTATGTATCGATATCGTTATGATTATGGGTTTTTGTATTTGTCATGGGTGTTGATGCTCACTTAGAGGTTCCAACCCTCAGCTCATTGTATCACGTTCTTTTAGTCTCATAGACCCTTTGGTGTTCTGAAGACTTTTAATAAACTCGCTCCATCTGTCCACCCCCACCTAGGACCATCCCTCGTAATAGTTGGTATGATGATGAGTGCATGGCTTTATGCCGTCAAGTTAGATTCGAAACCAAAAACCACCTACCGAACGAACAAGGACGCTACGTGAGTATCGTTGATTGGTGCTTAGGAAGAAGCTGGATTTCGTTCGCCGAAACAAGGAAGAACTACTAAATATTTTGTCTAGTAACAACTCTAAGGACTTTTGGCGGAGATTCTAGAGGGGTAGTCCCCTTCACCACTCACTGAGTCTCAAGTCTGTGGCATAATTATGCACGCACACTTTATGATATCCCATCTCAAATCAGCCAGCTCCTAATTTCTCACACATCTTGCACACTCTTCACTAGAGAGGGTGTGAAGGATGCCGTAATGGCCGAGCGAAAGATCATGAGGACCCATGCACTGAATTCATTGCATATGGGATTAATCTCCTAGCCTCGATCTTAGTAAAGCTCTGTAATGAAGCTGTTTGTTTTGGGTTTCCACTCACCTGGACTGTCAACACACTCTTACTCATCCACAAGGTAGGGGATCCTATGAGATTGGAGAACTACATGACCATTATGATTGGATATGTCATGTCTAAGATTTATGCATAAGTGCTTGATCCTGAGGTCAGTCGATTCGCAGAGTGCCGGGGACTTAGAGCATCTGAACTGGCAGGATTCCGACGCGATCATGTGACCATGGACCTCATTCTCACACTCCGGTGTATCATCGAGGAGGCGAGGGCACTAAAGCAGAGGGTAGATTGTTTCTTTGTGGATTTCCGCAAAGCCTTTGATACGGTTCTGAGAGCCTGTCTCGTCCGACCTCTACAAGATCTGGGGTATGACCAGGAGATCATTTGGGCTGTCATGGCACTTACGAGAGTCTTAGGCAGACTCCGGGTAGGGTCGGGGTGGACAGAGGAGATCGTGAGCATCATCCTACCTTGTTTGGCCTCTACATTGACGAGCTTGAGACAGTTATGCAGACATTGGGGGGGGATGGGTGCTCTCTAGCTGGCACGTTGATCCGGATATTGCTATATGCAGATGACGTGGCACTCTATCTTCATCAGCAGAGAGCCTCGAAAGACACCTTGATGCACTGCAGTCCTTTTGTGAGTCCCATGATTTGAAGGTTAACCTTGATAAAACCAAAGTCATGATCTTTAATACATCTCAAGCCGTTATGCACCGGGAGCAGTTCACGTTTGACGGGTCGCCTATTGAGATTGTTTCGTCATATACATACCTTGGGGTTATTTTCACTGGACCTATCTTCACTATGAGACCCATGATGGAGGCCCGCCTAAGCAAGGGATATGCTTCATTGGCAAGATTAGAGAGGCAGTGCTTCTGCTTACACTTTCAGGATCCACGGACCAAGGGATTGCTGTTTGGCTCCTTGGTCCGTCCAGCAGGGATGTACGGCAGCCCTTGTTGGAGGTTGGATCTGTCAAATATAGAGTGGGCCTGTGTGGAGCGGTTATGGGTTCTCATGCTATTACTTATGATCCGTGGTAAGCCGTCCGTCCCTCACCAGATTATTTAGGCTGAGTTTGGGTCATCCCCACTACAGTTGGATGCAGTATTTCGGGTTATCACCTATCTATACCGGGTCAGGGGGTACGTAGATTGCACTTTGGACGCAACAGATTACCTTGGCTAGCATTGTCCTCTTCTATGGCACTATCAGCATCAGGTGACCATAGATGTTGGTATGCACGCACAGAGAGATGGTTTGAGGAATTGGGGCTCCACATGGACAGACTTCCTCCCTTCCAGTACAGCATGGATCCGCCGTTCTCTCCTCTCTTGTCACACGAGGTCAACCAGATCATCCGCGAGGATCTTTTATGGCTACACATAGTCCGCCTGGTTGGGACCGAGCGAGCTTCCAGTGAAGCTCAACTTCTACAGGGATCATTGTTTACATATCACAGAGGAGGGTTTCATTGACCCACCAAGATACACACAGATCCACTTACACCCTCTCACTGAGGATCTCTATTAGGCAGTTTCGGGTCTCTTTGCATAGATTGCACATTGAGAGTGGTAAGGCAGAGGGTCTACCTCGGGAGAGGCGCATATGCACATTATGTAACACACAGGAGGTCGAGTCAGAGGAGCATTTCATTTTCAGGTGCCGAGTCTTCTATGAGATTCGAGTCTCCCATCTAGACCAGAGATGCTTGGCGGCTTTCATCCATGAGGCAGTTTGGCACAGCGAGCGTGTACTTCGATCTCGAAGATAAGAGCAGACCTCCTTCTTGGTAGACTCTTCTTAGAGCTCGGTCATGGAGTTTTTCCAGCCAGAGCATGTGGACTCCCATACTATGAGGCCTCGACACGATCAAGATCTAAAGCCAGCGACACGACAGCTGAGACAGAGGGTTGACGAACAAATTACACTTGGGCCTCTCTTTTTAGAGTCGGAGGTCGATCGACAGGGGTCACGATAGCCCTTGTTAGGCATAGAGCTATGACTAGCAGATGACACAAGACCATGCCCACGAGCAGCCAACAACACTCTATCACCGACTTCATGCTTCCGTTGTCTCATCCACCTGGATGAGCTGATGATGATGATGATGATGATGATACTGATGTGTAGTCGATCACTCTGACATGATTGTGTAGTATTTAGCAATAGCTTTTTGCATTCTGCATTGGTGTGGATGCTCGTTTAGTAGCTCCACCCTCATAGTTTGTTTGTATCAGGATTCTCACAGTCTCATAGACCCATCGGTCTTCCGAAGACTTTAATAATCTCTCTCTCTCTCCACTATGAACACTGCATCCCCTTTAGTCAACGGAGGTGGGCCTTCTACGCCCACCGTTTTGATCATATATCATGAATATTGGCTTCCTTGAACCTGCTTTAAATTTGCTGCTCTAATTTGACACGCTTATTTTAAGCTTTATCTACACACTTTAAGAGATATGATACGGTTTCTTAGGAGGTGTTGAGGTTTGCATGTAATTAAGGTTGTATCAATTCATTTTTATGTTAATGCATATGTGCTGGGCATGTGATCAACCTTTAGGTCTGATGAATCTGATGAGCTTGTGGATCCAAAGAAAGAACTTGAGGATTTATGCAAACCAAGATGTGTCAAGCAATTGTTAGTGTATCAGGCAAGTTTGTTGGTGATTTAGAATATAGATGCATATGTTTCTATTCAATTTGTAAATGCTAGGTGTTTTTAAATGGATGCTGCATGCTTTTGTTATGAAGTCATACGTTGAATATAAATACCTCAAGAACATCTTCCTTTTGTGAGTCAATGAAGCTATGAAAGGGACTATACTACATGTACAGGATCCCATTTGAGTATCTTCATTTCCATAGAAGGTATGAAATGGCCTAAAAACACAATTGCATTATATGTAACAGTGAGGGGAAATATAGAATATAGGCCAAAGCATAGCTGATGACTTGTTTGGGAAATAACAAAGCTTATTTTTTCTTTAGTTATGTGGAGAAGAGTAAGCACGTGTTGTGAGACAAGATAGGAGAATGTGAAGCGGATAACTATCTAAGCTTAAGATTATCAAAACTGAAATGCATTTGCAGCTTTGTGTTCTACTTTTTGTTTATAAAACTGTAAAGATTGATATTGTTGGAGTCAATGTTATAATCATTGAAAATGCACGGGTTTTTGGACATAAATTAGTGCTTGCACTTTGTGATGTCGATGTCATTGGGATTCACCTGCCTATGCTGAATGGGATAAGCTACAGCTTTTTGTTGAATTTCGAGTGGTCCCACGCGCTAATTGACTGGTTTTTGACAGTTTTGGAGGACTTTCCGGCGATGAAAGTTTTCCAAAACCTTCTCAATGCATTCCTCTCTGAAGCACGCTTCTTTTGAGCCCAAGAACTCCCATTTCTTCGCGACAGAAGTGCTTCTTTTCGCATTTTTCAGTGGAATTCTTGCTGGTCGGCTCTTGTAAATGCTCTTTCTTCATGCCTTTGCACTCCTCTTTGGCTGAGAATGCAATTGGGCATTGGCTACTATGTCCTCTTGGCGATTGAGGACTTGGTTTGAGTTTTTAGGGCTTGGTGAGTTGTGATTTTGCTGCTGCAATTTCTTTTTGCCATAAGCTATTGGTTGGCCTCGTATGCCACCTCTTTCTTGGCTCATAGGTATCCAGGCAGTGCTACATGAGTCATTCTTTGGTTGGGTACTTTGCTGATTTTATTTTGGAGCTTTGAAAAGCTTTGTGAATACCATCTGGAAACCAGTCAAAGAGAGTGCAGCTGGGGTGTAGTGAGATTGCATTTGGACAGCCAATGGAATTGCACTCGGAAAAGAGATTGTCTTTGGGTTGAGCCTATGGGTTAAGTGCACTTATGTGATGGTGTTCTATGCTTGAAAGCCTTGCGAAGGCTTAGTGAATTGGAGCTGCGTGCTCAGTTGTAAGGAAGGTCTCCCAGATGCAACTTGTAATCATTTCAGTGTGAAATATTAAGAAATACCGAAAGGGGCGCCACGGTGTTTGGGGCCAATCGGGTGCACTTGTCTATGTTTGTTGAGCAGGGGCATTCTAGCCTCCATCCCTTTTTTAGTGGTTTTGTTTGTGAACAAATGGGTAAATGCCAAATGGTGATTATGCAATGGTTAATGGTTGTGATATATGCTTTGTGAGCTGTAAATAAGTGCTGAAGTGATTAAAGGTTTAGTTCCACTGCCCTCTGAGTGATTAGAGGCCGGTTTCAAGTCCTGACCCCTTCATTAATCAAAGTGAAAGGCCCACAACGTTTAGAAAACCTGAAAACAAAATTTAAAGGGATACTTTTAGGCATTGCCACTTTGGAAAATGAAGGAAGAGTCAAGACCCTTGAGTACCTATCTGCAGACAAGTCAGCACATACATCAATGGCTTCCCCCAGTTTGTCCATAAACTCAGAGAGAAGCCCAATGGTGCTCCCGGCCATATCTGCCAAGCGGAGAACTCTGTACATGGGGTTCATTGTCCTCATCAGAGCTGCAGCCTCCTCCCTTCATGCATCTCTCACGGCCATGTGACTAAAAGCTATTGCATTGGGTTCATTCCTATCATCCCATTGCTACAAGTCACGGGAAACAACTGTGTGCAGCAAGTCATGTCACACTCGGACAACCCTCTCCAACATTATGAACCTCCAAGCAAACCGTGTCTTCAAGGGATTTAGAAGCTCGAGGTCATATTTTCCCTCAACATATTCAATACCTTGGGTCTTTTGGTCACAAAATTGACCATGCTCACAGCTGTGGAAAATATATGAGAAATGAAAGGCAGCTTTCCTCTATCCTCAATCGTGAGATCCAAACTGTGAGAAGCACATGGTGTCCAAACAATAGCAGGAAACTCGTCCTCAAGCATCCTCCCCATGGCCACACGATTGGAGCCATTATCTGTGATCACCTGTACCACATTTGCTGCACCTATTTCAAGGATTGCTGTGCGCAAATGAGACCATATATATATATATATATATGCACGTGTTACCACTGTCCTTGAAGCTGATGCATCTAAAGCACCAAAAAACATGGTTCCTTTGCAAGCGGCAACCAAAATGTTGTAGATATTTCTTTTTCTCACATTAGACCACCCATCACACATCATGGTACAAGCGTACTTCTCCCATATCTTTCATGAATGCTTCTTTCTCCCGACGCAGCCCTTGTGTACGCAATGTCTTATAGCTAGGACCCTCCCACTCACAGCCAATGCGCAAGATAGGCTCACATAGCTGACTTTCAACGAGGGGTTCAAATATTAAAGGACAATGCACATTGCACAAACAGCTTTGTTATTTCTCTTGTCGCCTCCTTCATAGCTACCTTTGCATATTTTCGTACACGTTTCATATAGGTATAAAACGTGTTTCTATGCAACCATGGCCTAAGAATACTCTCGCTAGGTGTGCCCATCGTATCCGTTGAGAACGGAAGCAAGGAATGCTAATTGGGGAGAGAGAGAGAGAGAGAGAGAGACAGAGATCTATTGACATCTTCGAGAGGCCTCGTTGCAGGCCTATGTAATAAGGTATAGTAAAAAAGGTAGTTTATACAAGGTACTATGGGCCGAAGCAAAGGGCTCACTAAGGCCCTTTCTGAGTGATATCCTAATAATCTCAAAAAAAAAAAAGCCAAGAAAACTCCTTTTGCTTAAAACAATATCCATGCGCCATGGTGGCTCTTCGATGAGTGGCGAAGATATCTCGTATTTGTGTCTGTCGAGTCTCACTGTGTGGTGGGGGCTGTGGTTTCCATGATCTCTATAATTGATGGGCCATACGACTCGGCTCGTCCGGTCCCCTCTGAGGAGGGCCATGATACGCGGAATATCCATAGTATGTGCCTCTGGTCAAGCGTGGTCTCTGCCCCTCTGGTTCCACAACTTCGCATCATCTCTTTCCATTGATCCACTGTGTTCTCATGTCGACTACCTCCTCCTCCTCGACCCTGTAATATCCTAGGGCTGACTCGAAAGCGTAGAAACTCGTGACATGTTGATGTGCTTTGTTTATCACAGTCTCCCGTGGTACTGTCACCTCCTACTACGTGATCTACCTTAGTAGGGTCTCTCTATGTCGTCGCATCTGCAGTAGGTAGAGACCAATGCAACCTAGTCATGGAAGTGGATTAGTTGACAGAGTGGTCCAAAGCGTAACCCCTCCTAAAAGAGGTAGTGGTCTCGTCCTCGATCTCATATGAAAATGGGGAGGTACATAGAAAGTGCTCCTCTTTCTCTACCTCCTCCATCATGCATAGTCTATAGATTTGGTGCTCTCTAGGTGTGTTTGCACCTCTCCCTGCCTCGATCCTTAATTGGTGGGACGAGACCCACATTTGTCCGATGGCAATCCTCACTACATGTGAAACTCCTTTGTCCTCAAGGTACTGGGGTTTCAGTCCATCCTCTGATACTCTTAAAAAGTGGTTGTGGTAGAGTTGGATCTTGGTGGGAACCTCTTGGTCCCCCCCTGCCTCCCCTCCCCCCCCCCCAACAAGTCTGTAGCATATAGAGTTGGAGTAGATCCAACCGTATGATACGGTTGATCTCATCCTGTTGGAATTGGGGGTCTGGTGCATCAAAGCTAAACTGAAAGAGGGGGAGTCGGTCCATCTGAATACCCTGTCTCTCGAACCATTTGTATACATGTGTGTACCATGCCGTGCTAATCCCATCGTCTACTAGTCTCTTGGATGACTCTAGTGCCAACCTCGTGCCCAGACTCTACGGAGAAATATCACAGTTTAGAAGATAGCATCAATTTGAAGGTATCTTCCAGAGAGAGAGAGAAAGAAAGAAAGAAAGAAAGAAAGAAAGAAAGAGAAAGAAAGAGTTTATTAAAGTATTTGGAAGACCGATGGGTCTATGAGACTATGAGAAACCTGATATAAGCCAGATATAAGCCAGCTGAAAGGGTGGAGCTATAAATGAGCATCCACACCCATACAAAAAGTAAAAAACTACATGCTACATAGTCATATCATGATATAGTCATCTACAACATCACTATCATCAACAACATCATTAGAGCGACTGCCATCATAATACAATGTGAAGTATGCTCCAAGGTCACTATGGTTCCCCCTCATCAAGAGTGAAGGAACGATAGCATGAAATCAGAGTTAGAGTGCTGCTGCCGATCACTTGTGGATGCAATCTTGCGTTGTCTCTTGATCATAATTTTATGTCTAACAAGGATGGCAGTCACCCCTGTCAGTCAAACCATCTCACTGTGTGTGCAAACCAACATCTCTGGTCACTTGCCGCTGATAATGCCATGGAAGAGGGCAATGCTAACCATGGTAATCTGTATGCCCTGACTCGATATAAGTAGGTGATGACTTGGAATGCTGCATCGAGCTGTAATGGTGAAGATATAAATTCAGCCTGGATGATCTGGTGAGGAATTGACGGCTTACCACGAATCATCTGTGATAGCATAAGAACTTATAGTCGATCCACATGAGCCCACTCAATATTGACAGGACCGGCCCCAAACAAGGGCTGCCATACAACCCTGTTGGTTGAACCAAGGAGTCAAGGAGTGCATTTGGTTTGAGGGTCCTGAAAATGTGAACAGAAGCAGTGCCTCTCCAACCTGACCAACGAGGCATATCCTCTGGTCTCGTAGTGAAAATAGGTCCGAAAAAGATAACCCCCAAGTAGATGTATGGTGAAACAATCTCGACTGGTGCCCCGTCAAAAGTAAACTGCTCTCTATGCATCGTGACCCGAGATGTATTGAAGATCATGACCTTGGTTTTACCAAGGTTGACCTTCAGATCATGCGACTCACAGAACGACTGTAGTGCATCTAAGTGCCTTTGGAGGCCCTTTACTGAGGACGATAGGAGTACCACATCGTTTGCATAAGCAATATCTGAATTAGAGCGAGAGAGCATCCAGCCCCCCCCTATGTCTGTATGATTGTCTCAAGCTCATTGATGTAGAGGCCAAACAAGGTGGGTGATAGAGGACACCCTTGTTTGATCATACTCAAATCTCATCTGTCCATCCAGATCCTGTCCGAACTCTACTTGAGACTCTCTCATAAAGTGCCATGACAGCCCATATAATCTCCTGATCATAACCCAAGTCTTGCAAACACATGATGAGGCGGGCTCTCGGAAGTGTGTCAAAGGCTATGTGGAAATCCACAAAGCAACAATAAACCCTCTGCATACGTGCCCTCGCCTCCTCAATAGTAAATCTAAGCGTGAGAATGTGATCCATGGTCCTCTTTTATGTAGCTCCAGCTTTTTTGCTGGCTGCTGCAGCAAATTTTAAAAGTTGTTTTTGCTGTCCTCATAACATTCCCTGATGTGTGGCTCTACACTTTAGGAGTACATGCTGCTCATTTTCTACCTCCCTTGGGTGGCAAATTTTGCACACCCTTTCTTCTCTAGGGATCGTGGGTCTGCCATCTTCCCCTCTCCGCCTCTAGATCATATGAACTAGTTGAATTTTGCAAATTAGGTGCCTTTAAAGATTGATATGTTTCCCCTGAGGTATTTCTGCATCCCATAGCTGTCCACTTCTCATTCCTTCCCTATGCCCGTATCGTCCTAGTGTCCATGTCCTCAACTTTGTTGAGGTAAGCCATGAATTGACACATTGCTTCCCCTTCTACAGGTATCATTGCTGTTTCAGCCAGTAGGATGGGGTAGGGCGCTTGTGCTTTAACCCCTAATTCCCTATTGGGAAATGTTTATGCACCATTTCTATCCTTTGGTAGTAGGTCCTAGAGAGTCCAGGTGCCCAGGCTGGGCCCCCATAGAGGATTACTGTTTGCACAAGCATAGTGTATTACAGCAATTTTCTCATTTCCCAAATCCACAGATATGATTTTCTGCATTTATGTTGGAAGCTATATAACACATTTAGAACTCCTAGTATTCTCCTATTAACACATGCAGTCCATTTGTAGTTGTCCATGAAATCCAGCCCGAGATATTTATGTGTGTTTGTTCTAGGTGCTCTCTTTTGAAGGTGACACGCACCTGTTCTTTACGTGACCCAATCACTATTATTTTAATCTTATCCATCTTGACATGCATTCCCGAGTGTCTGCAAAATTATCTCAATGTTTCTACGTTTGCTTGCAAGTTGTCCTTGCTCTTGCTGAGAGAGAGAGAGAGAGAGATTGCTTGGAAGGCATCACATCAGGCTTATGCTAAGTACCAGCGTCATTCCTTATATTGGGGCTGGCAATCACTAGTAATACCCCTTTGTATTACTGTTGGTCCCCTCATTGAAGAGGGCATGTATCCGAGTTCCACTGAAGGGCTAGGCTGAGCTATGGAGCTCTCCATGACTAAGACTATGGCTGCAAGCCTTTCCCCAACCCTTTTTGCATCCAGGGTATTTTGGTGGGGGTTCGAATTTCAAGCAATGGCTGGTCAAGCTAACGATGGTCAAGAAATGCTTGGAAATTACCCCGTTGGTTTTCAGCCTGGGATGCAAGGGACGCAAGGCAATGTATCTTGGGATATGCAGCCCACAATGCCTAATATGATGCATGGCAATACTGGCATGCAGCCAGGAATGGAGAGTGGAAAGTCAGGGATCTTTGGAGCTCCTACAGGTATGTTTGGTATGCATGGGGCTGGTTTGACAAACCCTTAAGTATGTTTGGTATGCATGGCACTGGTTTGACAAACCCTTTAGTGGGTAGTGGCAGTGCAGGACAGGCTGGAGGGAATGCACTGCAACCTCCATTTTTGCAGCGACCTGTGTATGACAATCTGACACCCAAAGTGCCCTGAAGTTGGATTAAGTAGGTGTTTTCAGCTACGTGGTTGACCACCACCTTTGAGGTAGATGTTATGACAGCATGGCACAAGTAATACAATAAAAAGTTTTGGGAAGCCCTCTTGCCGGTTAGCTCTTATCGGCATAAGCCCTTGTCAGAACAGATTGAAAAATATTGTTGTGGTGTCACCACAATGTAAATATCCTAAGTCAAAGTACAGTTGACCATTTATCTGATCATAATTAAAGAGTTTTCATATGTGTTAATTATGGTCAAAGAGTTCTTTTAATGGTCAAAGAATTGACTACGGTCAAAGATACTTGACTTTGGTCAAGTAAGCCTGACTTTGGTCAAGTAAGCCTGACTTTGGTCGAGGAGACTTGGTTTATTACCAAGAGGGTTGACAGTGGTTAACCAGAGAACCACAGAGCTGACTACGGTCAGAGAGTGTTGACTTCGGTCAATGAGACTTGGCATACGCCAAGAGGGTTAACTACGGTTAACCAAGATGTGCCAACTTCGGTTGGAGAGATTTGACTATAATTAAGGTGCCTCGACCCTTGGTCAAAGCCCCTTAATTATGATCAAGAGCATTGACTTCGGTCAACCAGAGAATAAATATATATTTTTATATTTGTTATGTGTGCACATGTGTTCAGTGGGGACACCCACCATGACTAGAATTAGTCCACAGTGTGTTATTTGCATGCAAAGCGCTAACAATTAATGGGTGCCATGGTGGTGCGCTTTAATTAATTATTGCAGGTACTAGGAAGAGTTATTTTCCTAAGCGTTACGGGAGCCTAACAAGCATCTAGGAGGCGGTTCGCGTGACCAAGTGCTTCGAAGACTCCAGAGTTGCCCTTAGTGGCATGTAATAGGACTTAGTCTAGATTTTAGACAAGTGGCATGTTGCCAATTTGAAATGAGCTTGAAGCTCTTGTAATATTGATCCAAGTTGGATTTTGTATCAAATACCTCCACATTGAACTTTGTAACAGTTTTCTCGCTTCATGAATAAAAACCTTCGGGGGGGTCCAGCCCGACGTTTTGTCCTGGGCCCTAGTGCATCCGTAGAGAGAGGGAGTGAGAGAGAGCATAAGAGAGAATATTTGCAGTAATTATATGGAGCGAGGTTTCATTGGTATCGGAGCATGGCTTGACAGCTCTTTGTAGCTGTGACGATCAAGTACGGGCTCCGTGCAAAAAGAAGCTTCACTGGAAATTGTGTAGCAATCGTTTATTTTGGGGGCGCAATTCTGAAGTTTGTGAACGCACGATTGGTCGGGTGATAACCGAGGAACACTTATTCCAAAGGCAGGCTGGACAGTAGATTGGAGCCTAGTGTTTCTGCGTCATATGGCCTTTTCAGACAGTTGTAAATTGTGGCGTATATTTGAGATCTCACAAAGTTCCAAGTAGAGGTCCCCTAATCGCACGTTACAAGAAGTGGCTTATGGCTATGCTTCTAAGTTCTCAGGTCTTGAAATAGAGGCGTGGGAGGCAGGAACCACTGCGTGGGGCTTAAGGAGTTTGAAGGACGGCAACGCCCAGAGTGAATGGACGGAGATACTGATGGAGACGCTCAACGGAAGATGACTGTTTGGTTAACGGAGCTAGCGATGTGGAGCGCTATCAGAAGGTTATGTGACGGATTCTCCAGAAGACGCGACGTGCGACGTCAGTGAGCCAGCCAAGGTTTGAACCTTAGGCTGACGTGGCAGCCAGCGTGGCGTGGCAAGCAAGGCACGAGCTGACGTGGTGCACACGTGGCAGAGGCATTCAACAGACACATGGCACATAGGTGACGTGGTGCCCACACGTGCGAGCTGACATGGCAGCCAGGTGGCATGCATGTGCATATGATGACATGGCACTGACATGTGGCAGACAGCTCAGTAGATGACGTGGCAAGACACGTGGCAGGCTGATGTGGCAGACCAGTGGTTAAGTTTAACTTTGGTTAGTTAACCCTGGTCAGAGGTCTAGCTAACTTGACCCAACCAGACTAGTTTGGTCAGTGTAACCAAACTGTGACTAGTCCAGTTAGTCCTGTTGCAGACTAACCATACCAGAACCAGTCAGTCTGGTTAGAGTAACCAGCCGGTTACTTCATCTAGTTATTGTCAAAAAAAAAAAATGACAGTTGCAGAGACAGTTCTGGCCATCAATTTTCATCTATCTGTCAGACTTTTACTGTCAGAAAAGCAGCAGAAAAGCAGAGAAATCAGATATTTGCAGAAAAGAGAAAATGTATGTCTTTGTGCACTGGAAAGATGAATCAAATGCATTCTGAGTGCTTTTTGCAGCAGCTAGAAAAGGGGCAATACAGTCGTTGATGCTTTGGCCACTTTGTGGGTATATGCTTTGAATTGACAGCCCATTACTAGCACAAGTTGTGAATGCAAGACACCTCTTGTTGAGGTACTTTCTCTCTGAAAACCAAAGGCTGAGTGCATCAGTTGCTTACACAGTGTGTGTGAGAGAGTTGCAAATCTCAGACAAGTTGCAGAGATGGCTTCACAACAACATGCCCAATCATCCCATGAGGGAATGGCAGAGTCTAACCAGGTATAGCAGACTGAAGCTTTACAGATAAACAAAGAGAATGCCTATAGAGAGTTGATTACTCAGTTGGGAGAGGCAACAAGCGATCCCTTGTTTCGCAGGATGGTACAACCTCTTTTTGAGGGAAAGCTAGAGAAGCCTCCCTATGGAGCAGATCAGGAAGAAGTGGTGGTGAGCAAAAAGAGGAAAAGTGTTAAGTCCTCTTCCCAAGAAGAAGAAGGTGAAGCATCATCACAGTTCATCTAGTTCGTCTTCATCTTCTAGCTCTACCTCTTCATCCTCGACATCATCTCCTTTTTCGGGATCTTCAAAGTCAAAGAAGAAAAAGAAGAAGAAGAAGAAGTCGAGTAGGAAGGTAGAGACTAAAGAATTCAAGGACGGTGGGAAGTCAGTAAGATTTGCCACTTACAATGGCCAGTATGGCCAAGCTGAAAAGGCTATGCAGTTCATAAGGCAGTTTGATGCTGCCTTTAGCCTAGAAAAGTTCAGTGAGCCCTCAAAGCCTCGTATGGTTGGTTTACACTTGACTGGTACAGCCAGTGCATGGTGGATAGCTAAAACAACCAACTATGTAGCCCCCAGGAAATGGAAGGACTTCAAGAAAGCTTTCTATAAACAGTTTATTCCCAAACAGTTTCGGGGTCATGTCCTTCTTGGTTGGGAGAGCATTCATATGGAAGCACAAGATACAGTCGAGGCTTACAACCAGAAATTTTGGGACGCATACTTGCAGGTTTCGCCTTTCAAGAATATTTCTGACAAGACTCAACTCAGGAAGTATAGGGCAGTACTCACTCCAAAAATACAGGCCTAAGTGAACACCAAAGATATTAAAGAAATATCAGATCTCATGCATTCAGCCAATGTGGCTAGTCTCATGTACATGCAGGATCCTACTGGTGTGCCTTCACTACAGGCAGGGTTACCGAGGGATAAAAAGCCAACGACCCCCAAGTTTGAAACAAGCAGCCTCAGAAGCGGGGATTTCAGCCTCAGAAGCCGAGGGGAAACCAGGTGCAAAAGCCCTTTAAGGGAAGAGCACAGTTTACCCTTGAACTTTCAGGAAAGAGGGTAAATGCTTCAGGTGCGGCAAAGAGGGGCATGTGGCTGCCCAGTGCCCAGAAAAGCCTTCAACTTCGAAGGGAAAAGAGGCAGAGAAGCCACGGGGACCGCAAAAGCCAATGGCAGCAGGAATTCTTGACATACTGGGTCATGTTTCAAAACTATTGGTGGAAACACCTCTCTCCTATGTAGAAAATCATTTGGACTAGTGGAGAGGAGGGAAATCCACAGGGGGAAGAAATTGCTGCTATCTTGGGGAAAAGTCAAAGACCAGCAAGCACTGATTTTATTTGATCCAGGGGCTACTGATAACTTTATATCAGAGGATCTAGCCCTGAGGCTGGGAATAAAGACGGAGGAGTTGGGCAGGGCTCTGGATGCCGACCAGATGTTCTGTGGGAATCCTATGCCAATCACTCCCTTGATAGGGAAGCTCCGTCTTCATGTACAGAGTTATGTGGATCAGGAAGACTTCTTCATTTCTCCACTGAAACATCATGATGTAGTCTTGGGTATGCCTTGGTTTCCGCAAGGCAGTGAAGTTGACTCTTCCCGAAAGAGTGCTGGAGTTTGTACATAGGGGCAAAGTACATCGTGTGGTTGCTAGGAATAGAGGGGAAACTATTTCCATTGTATCAAATAGTTTTGTTGGAAAAGAAATAAAGTCTGCAGTTTCAGCTTACATGATTTTTGTAAAAGAGAGAGATGTGGAAATGCATGCTGAAATAAGTGAGGCAGATCAGAATAAAATTCAGTTTCTTGAAAATTTTAAAGATTGCTTTTCTGACGCTTTGCCAGGGGAGCTACCCCCTGAGAGACCTGAGGATCATGGCATAGAACTCATTCCTGGCAGCGAGCCACCCAATAGGCCCCCATACAGAGTTAGTGCAACTCAGCGAGGAGAGATTATGACTCAGGTGTAGGACTTGTTGTCCAAGGGGATGATTCAGCCCAGTTTTTCTCCTTTTTGTTCCCCTGTACTGCTAGTACAGAAGAAAGATGGCTCATTTCGTATGTGCGTCGATTACCGTGCACTGAACAAAATGACCATCAAGAATAGATTTCCTATTCCGCGCATTGATGATGTGCTGGATCAGTTAAATGAAGCTTCAGTTTTCAGCAGGATAGACTTAAAGAGTGGCTATCACCAAGTGAGGATACAGCCTCAGGATGTGCACAAAACAGTGTTTCGCACTACTTTTGGGTTGTATGAATATTTGGTGATGCCTTTTGGATTGACAAATGCCCCAGCTACTTTCAATAGGATGATGGATCGTACCTTCCGACCTTACAGACAGTTCATTGGTACCTTCTTCGATGACATAATTGTCTTTTTTAAGTCCGAAGAAGAGCATAAGGAATATCTTGCTATAGTCTTTCAAGAGCTGAGAAATCATCGGCTCTATGCAAACAGCAAGAAAAGTGAATTCTTCCTGGAAGAAATCCATTACTTGGGGCATATAATATCCAAAGATGGAATACGGATGGATCCAACAAAGATCCGTGCCATTCAAGAACATGTTCCTTCCATAGTTCTTGCATCCTTTTTGGATTATAAAAGTTGGAACCTCATTATGTAAGAAGAATCAGTACCTCATTAGGTAAGAAGCATCAAGATGGCTTCCATGTAGTCATGGATTTCTTCTTATAATCCTTGCCTACAAAGTTGGATCCCCAAACTTTACATGTCTAAGAAGCAATTTGAGTGTTTTACTGAAACCATCATTGCATTGGTAATCATGACACTCATTTAGGTGGCTAACTCAATCAACAATAATGATTTTGTCTCTAGAGCTGAAAACTGTACATGAAGTTCAAAGTTTCCTAGGCCCGTGTTCTTACTATAGAAGATTTATCAGGCATTTTGCGGATATAGCTGCTCCATTTCACGATCTTACTAAGAAAAATGCAGCTTTCAGATGGGGAATTCCTCAAAAGACAGCCTTCACCACACTCAAAGAGAGGCTGACCACAGAGCCTATCTTAATAGTTCCAGATTTGTATCAGCCATTTGATGTGGATTGTGATGCTTGTGGGGAATGTGTTGGGGCTGCGTTGCATTAGAATGGTCATGTAGTGGCCTATGAGAGCAGGAGACTCCGGGATGCAAAGAGATATCTGGGAATCTATGAGAAAGAGTTATTGGCTGTAATCCATGCCATCCATACATGGAAGCATTATCTTTTGGGTGCAGATTTTACAGTTAAAACAGATCACCAAAGTCTGGGATACTTTTTGACTTAGACAAAGCTTTCCGAGAAGCATATGAAATGGGCAAACATGCTGTCAATGTATCATTTTCAGATTGTCCATACTCCAAGAGTTCGGAACAGAGTGGTAGATGCCTTGTCCTGAAGAACCTAGGTCAACAATGTAACTATTGCTTATCATCAGGACCTGGAAGATATGAGGGAGCAATCTCCTAATGATGCAGATTTTGGTGAGATTCTACAGCAAATGCAAGAGGGACAATCCACGAGTCACTATTCCTTGAAAGATGGGTATTTACTGAAAGATGACTGCCTATGCATCACCCAAGAGATGAGAAAAAAGATTTTGGAGGAATGCCATGCACCTCCCGGTGCTGGACATAGAGGAATTACAGCAACAACTCAAGCACTAGAGAGGCATTTCTTTTGGCCAGGGATGCGGAAAGATATACATCAGTTTGTTATTGAATGCCTTACGTGTCAGAAAGTGAAGTATGATAGACGAAAGGCACCTGGCCTACTTATGCCTCTTCCCGTGCCTCAGGCACTGTGGGAAAGTATTTCAATGGACTTTATTTTTTATTTGCCAAGATCAAAGTCAAGGAATGATGGGATTTGGACTATCATTGATAGATTCAGCAAGCAAGCTCATTTCATTCCGGTTCGCAAAACCATAAAGGAAGATCATATGGCTAAGCTTTTCATGGCACAGATCTTTAAGCACCATGGTATGCCTAAGTCCATTGTTTGTGATTGAGATCCCAGAATGACTAGCCTATTCTGGAGAGCTTTATTTGATAATATGGAGACGATCTGAATTTTTCTTCTTCTTTTCATCCCCAGACAGATGGTCAAAGTGAAGTTGCAAATTCTACAGCATTGGATATGCTGAAATGCTACATTGGTAACCAAGGTTTAGACAGGAAAAAGTACCTACCATTGGTAGAGTTTGCTTACAATAATATAATACACAGCTCTACAAGGAAAGCCCCCTTTGAGCTATATGTGAAGGTGATTCTGCCACCTATCCTGAGGAGCAAGGATGGAATATTTGCAGCTGATCAGTTTGTGAGAGACCTCCAGACAGCTTATAGCCAAGTGCGGACAGCAATGGAAAGGTCTCAAGAGCTGCAGATAAGCATAAGAGACAATTAAATCTCAAGGAAGGGGATTGGGTACTTTTAAAGTTCGAGAAAGCTAGGCTCCGCAAGTTTAAAGGCAAATCGAAAGTGTATGCAAAGTTATCTTCCAGGTACTATGGCCCTTTCAAGGTTACAAAAAGAATGAATGAGGTCGCATACAGGTTGGCATTACCAGAGCATTGGAGGATTCACAATGCATTCTATGTGAGTCTTTTAAAGAAATTCCAGGGGCCAGAGCCTACAGAGCCAATATCAGAGGATTTACCAGAAGTGGATGAGCTGGAGGAGGTCCTTCAGCCAGAACAGATTGTGTACCATACTGTACGCAAAGGCTCTCAAGGCAAGGAGTTTTACAGGTATCTTGTAAAATTCAAGAATTATACGGCATTGGATGCCAAGTGGATGGATGAAGACATGTTGTCTGATCATCCACAGCTTTTGGATGTTTACAAGGAAGCTTTTTAGGTGAGGTCAACTGAATAGAAGCCGAGGGGATGTCACCACAATGTAAATATCCTAAGTGAAAGTACAGTTGATAATTTATTTGATCATAATTAAAGAGTTTTCATGTGTTAATTATGGTCAAAGAGTTCTTTTAATGGTCAAAGAATTGACTATAGTTAAAGATACTTGACTCTGATCACGTAAGCCTAACTTTGGTCAGGGAGACTTGGTTTATTACCAAGAGGGTTAACTGCGGTTAACCAGAGAACCACAGAGCTGACTACGGTCAACGAGACTTGGCATGCGCCAAGAGGGTTAACTACGGTTAACCAAGATGTGCCAACTTCGGTTGAAGAGACTTGACTATAATTAAGGTGCCTCGACCCTTGGTCAAAGCCCCTTAATTATGATCAAGAGCGTTGACTTCGGTCAACTAGAGAATAAACATATTTTTTTATATTTGTTATGTGTGCACATGTGTTCAGTGGGGACGCCCACCGTGACTAGAATTAGTCCACAGTGTGTTATTTGCATGCAAAGCGCTAACCATTAATGGGTGCCATGGTGGTGCGCTTTAATTAATTGTTGGAGGTACTAGGAAGAGTTATTTTTATAAGCGCTACGGGAGCCTAACAAGCATCTAGGAGGTGGTTCGCGTGACCAAGTGCTTCGAAGACTCCAGAGTTGCCCTTAGTGGCATGTAATAGGACTTCGTCTAGATTTTAGACAAGTGGCTTGCTGCCAATTTGAAATGAGCTTGAAGCTCTTGTAATATTGATTCACGTTGGATTTTGTATCAGACACCTGTACGCTGAACTTTTGTAACAGTTTTCTCTCTTCATGAATAAAAACCTTCGGGGGGGTCCAGCCCGATGTTTTGTCCTGGGCCCTAGTGCATCTGTAGAGAGAGGGAGTGAGAGAGAGCATAAGAGAGAATATTTGCAGTAATTATCTGGAGCGAGGTTTCATGTGGGCTGCCAAAGGAAATTAGGGACTACTGCACGAAAACAAGGGTCACCAATATGTCTTAGCTTATTGAGAATGCTACTACAGCTGATCCATTGCTGTTGGGAAAAACCAGCGGGTATAAAAGCAATTAGTCTGAGAGTTTCAAGAAAGCAAGGAAGCTAGGGAATGCTCCTAAGCCTCCTTTTAACACATGGAAGAAGCGTGATAGGCCAAGCTCCAATTGGCTGTCACATGAGGAAAGGAAAGCCTTGATGGAGGCTAATAAATGCTTTCACTCCAAAGAAGAGAGCCATGTGGCACGGGATTTCCCAAAACGCAAGCTTAAAGGGAAAGTGGATGATAGGAAAGAGCAAAAAGGCAAGAAGCCTAAACCATCTGCAGGGTCAATGCATGATGTTATTAGTGATGGCGATGCTACGGAGCTTTGTAGGGCATGGGGAAAAGTGAGTGATCAGATGACATTAATCTTCTTTGACCCAGGGGCTCGTGCAAATTCTCTCTCTGCAGAGTTGGTAGGCAAACTTAGAATCCGTGCAGAGGAGATGGGGCCTATGAGTGAGGTGGGCTTGGCTTGTCCTGGGCTTAGCACGCCGGTTGGAAAGCTCCGCTTGCACATACAAAGCTTTGTGGACATCGATGAATTTTATATAATGCCTCTTGAGGGCTTTGATGTTTTGCTGGGTATGTCTTGGTGTCATAGAGTTCATGCTTTGGCGGATACTTACAATTGGAAGATCTCCCTGGAGCATAGAGGGAAGAAGCATTTAATGGATGTCAAACTTAAGGGAGAGTCAATCTCTGATGTATCTGCTTCAGCTATTTTTGCTCAGTAATGAACATCATATTTTTGCGTATTTAGTTTTTGCAAAGGATAACTAAGTTTGACGATCCACAATTTGTAATCTTTAAGCTAGATAAAGAGCATTATAGATTTCCTTAATCAGTTTGGAGAGTGTTTTTCTGACTCATTGCCAGGCGAACTTCCACCTGAGGGGCATGAGGATCATGCAATTGATATAGTGCTAGGCAGTATTCCACCAAACAGGGCACCTTATAGGGTGAGTGCGGCTGAGCAAGAAGAAATCATGGGCCAAAAAATCTTTTAGAGAAGGGGCTGATTCAGCCCAATTCTTCCCCTTACTGTTCGACGGTTTTGTTAGTGCAAAAGAGTGATGGTCCTTGGAGAATGTGTCGCAGGGGCAAGGCAAAGGCCTTAAAAGAGGGGTCTAAAAGTTGGGCCCAAGGATAACCAACGTTGTCCTTGGTATGGGCGTTAGGACTTTAATGAAGGGGCAAATGGCAAGGAGGAGGTGCCATTCGTCATGCATGTGTATGCATGCCCTACCCCACCTTCCATCTCTCTCCCGTCACTCTCCCAAAGGTGCTAGACGTTTTCAGTTGTTCTTGTGCAGTTTTTGAGTTGTTTGAGCTGTTTCAAGCCTGTTTTCAGCCGTTTTAAGCCTGTTTTGGCTGTTTCGAGGCTAGTACGCACTTCTAGGATACTTTCTTGATACTTTTGGCATGTGCTCTTAGGAGGACTCAGGCACAGATCCCGAGGCAATCATTTCGGGACAGATCTGTGGACCATCTTTTCTCTACAGCTCTTTCTTGTTCACCCTCCGCTCTCTACCTTCATTTCTCTCTTCTCTTGATTGCTGGAAGACACCTGCACCGTGCAGGGAGCCTAGACAGAGGATAGGTGCGAGGAAGGAGCTGGCCCCTTTGCCACAAACAACGAGAGTTGGTTCTAGGTTCTGTTTTTCCTTATTCTTTCTTGCTTTGCAGCTTTTGTAGTGCATGCATGTTGTTTGCAGTCCTTTCAGGACTCCTACAGGTTCTAGCAAGCACCCAGAGGCAAGGGTGATTTTGTGGAAGGCCTAGGGACAGTGTGGATGCATGTGATAGCCTTGAGGCTACCTTGAGCTCAGTTTGTCAGAGGTATGGATGCCTGAGTATGCCTTGCCAGTGGGAATTCTAGTGGTGCACTTGGATTAGATGCCTTGAAGACAAGTAGAGGATTTGCAGAGAGGAACGGTGCAGGGTTGAACCCCTGTTGTAAAGCATTTCCATTCAGAAGCATTAAATAAATACCGTAAGGTGTGCCAAGGCATTTGGGGCCAATGGGTGCACTGTGTACTATTTTCATCGAACAGGAGCATGCTAGCCTCACCTTTGTTGTTGTTGACGTTTGTTTCTAAGTGTGCTAAGTGATTGAAGTGACTGAAGCTTGCATTATGGTCATTTATGAAGTTTATGACTTAGTAGAAGAAGATCACTGCCCTTTTGTTTATTGAAGGCCGGTTTCAATCAGCAATTTTCAGCCGCATAGATCTCAAGAGTGAGTATCATGAGATACGCATTCGTCCAGAGGATGTATCCAAGGCAACCTTCCAGACGAGCTTTGGGTTGTATGAGTTCTTGGTCATGCCATTTGGGCTTACGAATGCTCCTGCCACTTACAATCAGATGATGGACAGAATCTTCCGTGAGCATAGGTCTTTTATGGGCACTTTCTTCGATGATATGATAGTGTACTCAAAAGATGAGGTAGAGCATAGGAAGCATCTGGCAATAGTATTTGCAGAATTCAGCAAGCATAGGCTGATTGTAAATGCAAAGAAGAGTAAATTCTTTATGCCCAAGATTCACTTTCTGGGACAAATTGTCTCTAAGGATGGCATGCGCATGGATCTCGCTAAGATTGAAGCAATTCGCAATTGGCCACAGAATTTGCATGAAGTACAAAGCTTTTTGGTCTTATGCTAGTACTACAGGCGATTCATACACCATTTCACTAAAATTGCTTCCCTTCTCTATGCTATGTAGAAGAAGGGAGCATCCTTCGTATGGGCTGAGAATCAGATTGCAGCATTTTAGATGCTAAAAGAAAAGCTTACCACAGATCTAGTGTTGATTTTACCAGATCTTTGAAAAGCTTTTCATGTCCAAGCTGAAGCATGTGGAAATAATGGCCTTGGAGCGGTCATTATGCAGGAAGGACGGGTAGTGGCTTATGAGAGTAGAATTTTGCAAGATGATGAGAGACATCTGGGCATTTATGAAAAGGAATTTGTAGTTCATGCCCTTGCTACGTGGAAGCACTATTTACTTGGGGCTGATTTCACAGTGAAGGCTAATCATCAGTCTCTGAGATATTTCCTCACTCAGACGAAATTATCTGAGAAGCATATGCGTTGGGCCAATTTCTTGTCTGTATTTCACTTCCAGGTAGTACATGCGGAAGGTCAGAAGAATGTAGTGGCCAATGCATTGTCAAGGAAGCCTCATGTTTCCGAAGCAACCGTTGCTTACCACAGTGAGTTGATGCAATGAAGGACCAGTATGCTCAGGATGATGATTTGTCTAGGATTTATGACCAGCTGTCTAATAATCAGCGGCGGCATGACCATTATACTCTCAGAGATGGCTTTATTATGATGCATGGATGCCTTTGTGTCACAAAGCAATTAAGATCAAAGGTTATGATAGAAAGTCATGCTCCACCGTATGTAGGGCATAGAGACATTGAAGAAGTTGAGCACTTTTTCTATTGGCCAGCTTTGAGACGGGATGTGGATGCCTTTGTCAGAACATGCATCATCTACTAGAAGGTCAAGTTTGAGAGACAGAAGACACATGGATTGTTGCAGCCATTGCCAATCCCAGATAGACCATGGGAGAGCAGTGCCATGGAGTTCATATTTGATCTTCCTAGGACACCTATGGGGAATGATGGCCTCTGGACTATTATATACCGATTCAGTAAGCAGGCACAGTTCATTCTGGTAAGGAAGATAATTACAACGAATCACATGGCAAGGTTGTTCGTGCATGACATTTTCAAATACCATGGGATGCCTCAGTCTATTGACAGAGATCAGCGTATGACAAGTCTCTTTTGGAAAATTCCACCGCTCTTGATTTTCTGAAATGTTATGTGTCTGAGCATAAGGCACAATGGGAACAATATTTGCCCTTAGTGGAATTTGCTTACAACAATCCTGTGCATACTTCCACTAGGAAAGCTCCTTTGAAAAAGTGAAAGAGGGCAGAAAAGATCCGCCTATCTTGCATACTAAAAATAAGATTTTTGAGGCTGATAAGTATGTTGAAAGCATGGATGTGGCTTATAAGAAGGTGAAACTGGCTTCCAAAAGACTCGAGCAAAGCAAAAGAAGGCAGCTCGTCACTTTCGTGAATTAATATTTAATGAAGGTGATTGGGTTGACTAGGATGCTCCAAGTTTGGAAATAAAAAATGAAAGAATGCTCTTGGGGAGGACTCAGAAACGTGTATGGTGATGTGTCTTTAGGCAAGTCTGTTTGGCTCTCAGATTGGGCCTTCAATCACGGCCCTGCGATAATCAAAAGCCATCTAGAGTGGTAGTGCACCTCTTTAAGAAAGGCCTCAAACAAAAATGCGACCTGGGTGGATGCAATTGGATGCTGCCTGAGTAGGTAGCTAGAAATTTTGGGTTGAATGCCGTAGAAACACAGCTGACAAGAGATTTGATGGATAGAGTAAAAGTGGATTGGGCGACTAGCCATCTATTTAGAGATGCCATAGATTTTAGAGGGCTTGTCTGGTCGTCAGGAAAGCCTTTTGCCAAGCTTAATCTCCACGACTTCTGAGATAGCTCGGGATGCTCTGTTGCAATATTGGCTAGAAGGCAGTGGAAATTTCATGCCCCGCTTGACAGGCTAACAATCTGGAATCTGAGATTGAGGAGGGTCTGGGCAGCAAGCCCCTCCTTGAAACTGAATTTTATGCTTTGGAGGGTTGTGGTGGGTAAACTGCCGGTAAGGGCGAGAATTGCAAAGTGGAACCCTAGTGTTAGAAATTACCCAATAGAGGGTACGCACAGCGGAAGACTGATAGTATTGCCCAGGCATGGTTGCCCTCGTTCAACGTATGGAACGTTCTGTACGTTCCGTTCTGTTCCGTATGGTACTGTACGATCCGTACGTTTTTTTGTTGTTGTTGGGGGGTGGTGGTTGTTGTTCCTTCTCTTTGGGTTTGTTTGTTTTGCTTTCGTTTGTTTTGGATGATTGGTTTTGTTATTGGTGGTGGTTCTGCCAAACTGATTTTGGGCCTCCCAAATGGTAAGGTTCCATATAAACCCCCTCTCTCCTCACTATGATCTCACACTAAGCATCTACCTCCGACTCTGAGTCTTGACTCTCCCTTCTCCATCTCCAACAAGTGACGAGGCTCAAGTTGCATCAAGCATCTAAATCTCTCTGCCTCTTTATCTCCAGCAAGCACCTATATTACATGTTTGTACAAGTTTCAAAGCTTGTACAAGTAACTCCTCCAAAACTCTAAAATCTGTGTCTTTTTTTTTTGGGTATTGAACATACCATCGGACGTACACCTAAGATTTTTTAGTTCATTTAGTACCGCACTAATATCGAACGGTATGCATTGAACGTGATCGTACGTGTTAACCATGTGCCCAGGAGCTCACACAGTGTGCGTGTGGGGTGTGGAATCACAAACTTCTTTACTTAATGTGCAAGCCAGTAAATAGACAATGCTGAGAGACAAATATAGAAGCAACACTTTATATTTCCGTCCGTCCACAAAGTAGGACAGGATACAATACCAAGAGGTTCTCCTACTAGATTCAAGCACTTCTGATCTTTGAGCCTGGGTGCTCCACCTCGAGCAAATGTAGACTCTCTGTCTAGAGTGTTCTTCTCCACCTTACTGTCTGTGAATCAGCCTAGGTGGGCAGCACCTTGCTAGTTCAGTCTGCATCTCTTTGTAGGTCTTCTTCACCTCCTGGGAGTAGGTCCAAGAATCCCCTAACTGCTGCTCCTGTCTGCTGCAGGTTTGCTGCTCCTGAAGATGAATGAATGGGGGCCTAAGTGCCCCCTTTTATAGGCCCAAAGGGCCCTGCAAATCAGCCGACCAAGCAGGCCGACTTTCTGGTCTGTAGCGTTTGCTGGCTCCAACCAGCCCAACCAGGCCCCTTAAAAGGGCAAGGGGTCTGGCCCCTTCAGCCCTTTTACCTGCCTCTTCAACCTCCCTTGATGCTGCACCAGATCTGCTTCCTGCCAGGCCCTATCCAGCCCCGTACATCTTGTACCCTGCTCCGTACACTTGCTGATGCCAGTGCCACCTGTCCCAGGTCTGCATCTCTACGCAGTCTTCCTCCAGCCAATCTCCGCTGGCCACGTGGCATACCGGCAGTCCTTCTACCCTCCATGGAGGCTGATAACTGCCTGGTACTGTCCTTGGCAGCCCTCTCTCTTTCTGAATAGCACCCACATGGCTGCCAGGATGCGGCCCATGTGGTACTCCCTCAAACCCTAGGTTCACCTCCCCCATGATCTCCTTATATGGGGGCTTACAGATGGGGAGGTGACCTTTCCAACACACCCGTATGTCCATTATGGAACCGTTTCAAAGAAACCCACATGCATCTTCTGTGGGAATGCCCAATCTCAAGGGAACTGTGGACGGGGGTTGAAAGAAAGCTGAGTAGTCTTCATATAGCAATGAAGATAAAATGGAAGATGGCTTTATTGGGAGACAAAGGAGATCAAAACGACCTGACTCACCAGATGCTTCAACCTCTAAGAGCCCTAGTTCTAATGCAACTTTGGAAGTTCAGGAATGGGGTAGCATTTCAAAGGACCCCACCGGGGAGGATGCCAGTCGAAAACTGCTGAGAGGAAATTCGCAAATTGATAAGAAATGAAAGAGAAGATGTTGCAAATGTGGTGGAGTGTCTCGACACATTGTGTCTTGCATCAGGATAATTCCAAAACAGCCTATTGTCCTCTACTCTCTGAGGAACAACCCTTTCTTGATGTTATGGGATACTATTTAGATTTGAGAAAGGAACAGTCTTCAGGCTTTTGGGCATTCCTATGGGTTACGAAACAAAGATTTGGCTGGTTCTTAGACAGATTCCAAGGTGAATAGGGTCTGCACCAGTGTAGCAAAACTGGGATTTTGGCATAGTAGGTGAAGATCCAAGCCTCTCAGTAGTAAAATTCACAATCTTTAGGGAGGTGAATTGGAGTAGGCCAACTGGAAAAGAACGACTGCAAAAACCCAGAGAGCAAATCTTGGCATTGGTATGAGAGAGTTATGAGCACATTTCACAAGATCAAGCTATTCTGGACGTGCACCAACCTAGCTTTTGCTGGTTCCTGTTTATTTGTTGTTGTTCTACTAGACATATATGGAACAAATACCACATGCAGCAGCTCGATTTATGTAACATCATCATATGATGATGCATCATCACCACGGAAAGGTGATGTCACCACAAAAAGGTCATACCAGTTACCACAGAAAGGTAACTCATTATCCTGTCGGTTGATAATGTATATGCATACATGTAACTTCCTCAACCTGTAGCCACTGAAGACATGCAAGTCCAGTCACAAAAGTTTACACACACGTGAATCAGTATGTATGTAAAGAGAATAGAGATTGAATTGGAATAATGTTCCTGAAAAGTCAGATAGAAATCACCAGGATCTTACAGCCTGTCAAGCATTGTTGTCATGAGTTAGCCAAGGGAAGTAATTTGGTCAAGAAAGTTCTCTGTCAGGGGAACTTGGGTGTTTGAATAAAAAAACCCAGGTATGCTATGCCTGGATGGTGAGAATCTCTGCCAGTATCAACAAGAAAAAGGAGGCAGAGGTGGAGGCAAACATACCTCCCTCAAGAGCCATTGAGGCGACGAGAGAAAAGTGATAGCATAAGGCAGTGATGAGCTGGTTGGAAACTTGGGGGATAGATGGTATGCTTTGCTAGAATAACTGGAAAGCAATTGTGGGGACCAAAAGAGGGAGGGGATTTCTATGCCAGGTTGATGAACTGCACTGTTGGATGAAAGAGTGCACCAGGGTAGGGGCACTGATATGCCCATATCAGGAGAGCCCTCAACGTGCATGAGATCATGTTGTGGAATCGTTCAGCAAATTTGAAACCTGATCCATCTTTCCTAAGGACACAATGGGGTTCAGGAGGCAAAGCCTGCTAGATCCAGAGGTTCTGCAGTCTCGAATTGATCAGATGTATTCCTTAATGATTATCTTTTCTTTTTATTGACTATATGTGGAAGACATAATGAAAGTCTTATGATGCATTGTGACAGCTACGTAGAGCTGTTCGGAAATTTTGCATCTGGTGAACATAGATCTTGTATGGTCTCAAGCATTCCATGTCATGTCTATTTGAAAATTTCTGTATTCTTTTTCAGTACCCAGGTTGCGGTCCACCTCCACTTGTTTCTCCTTTTTCATGGTAAGGTGGAGACGGGTTTGTTGATTGACAGAAGGCACCATTCCCTTTTACCCAATTATAATTGTAACTTCAAAAATATATTGCAGATCTTGACACACGCTAAATTGTGCAAAGCTTTGTGCTCTTCTTTTTAGACATACTAACCTAGTTTTTTGGCATCTCACTGTCAGGCTTGTGTGAAACGTGTGGAGGAAGACAAAACTGGCCATAAGCATTGCACTGGCCAATATTTTGACTATTGGGCTTGCATTGACAAATGCGTAAGCATGGGTTTAGTGTCTGCAGTTCTGACTCTCTCCTTTTGGCATGGGTGTGGCTTTCTCCTAATCAATGACCTTTTTGTATGACAAATGTGCAGGTGGCACGAAAACTTTTTGAGAAACTGAAATAAACACGTCATTTTTTAACTCTCAAGGTGGATGGTCCATTGCATTCCGCATTGAAATGAGTCCAATTTTTCCTGTCTCTCATCTAAATCGCTAGTACCTGTGTCATTGATTACAATTCTTTCATGGATTTGGGGTTCATGAACCCATACTATATTTTGGTACCTTGAGCAAGAGTTTCAGCATTGATGCTTACACACGAGGGAAAGACCTTTCTCACGCAATAAGCTAGACCACTAGAATGAAGAATGAAGGAGCATTGTTTAGAGGTCTCAGGATGGTGAAATCTGAGGCAAGTTTAGAACTCCAACGTTGGTGAGGCTTGATCCATTTGGTCATAACTTACATCTGATTGTCTACGCTGGTAAGGCTTGATGCATTTGGTTATAACTTATATCTAATTATCTAGTCCTTGTCTGTTGCTGGGATTGTGCGTGTGTAAAAAATAGAAAATAAAATCATCACCAAAAAAGAGTGGTTTTTTTTCCTTGTTTTTTTTGGAGGTTTTGTTTGTTTATTTGTTTTTTTTTTTTGGGGGGGGGGGGGTATTTTGGTGCATACATATTGATTTAGCTTCTGATCAGTAAAGGCATATTTGTGCTTAAAGTAGAACAGTATGTAGATCCTTCAAATCTCAGGAAAGACAATACTTACAATATTCTTCGTGTATATTGATTTACTCCAAAAAATGGACAAGAAGGCAGACTCTGCCTGTCCAAGATCTCAAGAGGGGACTTGTTCTCATATAAAAAAGCAAGGCACAAGAGAAGTAAATTTCAAGCAATCGATCTCTTGAGGTGTTCATTGAGGTGGATTTTATTATTATTATGATTATTATTTGTCAAGCAAGGTGGAATGCTAGTCATGAGGAGGGCCCCCTCGCCACCAACTAGTTTTCAGATCCATTTTAATCACGCTCTTGACCTGGTGTACGTGAGCCACCTGACCTCCAAGCTTCCAGTCTTACTTGGAGATGATATTGACCTCACCCATGCCTCGGATACCCTTGTCTAAGTGATACAAGATGTTGTCGCGAGATCCTTTCCTATGACTCGACACGTGCCCCAGATGGGAAGATGCCCCAAAACCCCTAGTTTGACAACGAGTGCAGAGAGATGAGAGACCACCTCACACGTGAGTGAGCAGTGAGACATTTGACTTTACCAGAGGCACAATGGATCTCACGCCAAGTGACACGGCGTAAGAAGCGGGCTTTCCTCATACACAGGATGGATGAGGTGATCGGATCCTTTCGCGAAGGTTCTTGTTGGAGGGGAAGCCGCCCAACCCCATCATAGATCCAGTAGTTTGTCATACATATGCATGCTCCCTCTATGTTGTCTCGGGATAGACACTACTTCATATGTCCTCTATGCTAAGACCCACCTCGTGTTACTTGTTTACTCTACAAAATGTACGGGCTACCCTTCTCCGGCTTCATAATCGGAGGTCATTCCATGCCGTATGCCATGGCTTCCCGCCTACCTGGAGCACTACCACCATAGTACCGATACACAAGGCATGTGATCCTACACTTGGAACTACCAGACTCTTATGATTGGCCATACTTAGGCTAAGATATATGGTTCGGTTCTAGGGAGGGAGATTAACAGTCACACAGAGGGTCACGGGCAGTGGGCTCTTGGACAAGTAGGTTTTCAGAGACAACATTCCACCTTGGACCATATCTTTACCTGAGGGTCGAGGCACCAGAAAGTCTACACTTGCTTTGTAGACTTTTGTAAGGCATTTGATAATGTCCCACATTCTCGCCTGATCAGGAGGCTATAGGAGTTGCAGCTCTCAGAGATCATGATCTGGGGGTTATGAGTTTATATGAGTCTGTTAGAGAGAGGGTACGTGCCCCAGGAGGTCTATCATATTGGGTTGAGAGCACTATCGGAGTGAAGAAAGGCTACTCCCTCTCATTGACCCTCTTCGAGCTCTATATCGATGAGATTACATCTTTTATAGATCGCCTAGGCGGAGAGGGTTCACTTTTGGTTAACCTAATGGTGCAAATACTAATGTATGCAGATGACATAGTCCTCATACAACAGAGGGATTGTAGAAACATCTAGAGGCTTTGGAGATGTTCTGCAAAGAGAGAGACTTGACAGTTAACCTTGGAAAAACCAAGGTGATGATCTTCGACACCTCACAAGCATTGTCTCATCATGCCATAGCTTCTCGTACTGAGATGAGCCAGTGGAGATAGAACAGTTTCACACATATTTGGGGGTAGTGTTCACCGAACCGAGTTTCACGATAGCGCATGCAAGTGTAGCACGACTCACATGAGAATACTCTGCCTAGGGACGCGGTGCTTTTAGGCACACTTTCGAGACCCTTTGACGAAGGGTTGGCTTTTTGACTTGGTGAAATCGGACTGCCATGTATATATCACCTTTTTGGGGGAGTGACATTTTAGCGAGACACAGTGGAAGAGATTTGAGAGGCTACATGTGACTATGGAATCCATGATGATTTGAAGTACATCCTCCGTTCCTCATCAGATTATAGAGCCAAAGTTTGCCATGACCTCTCTCCAGGTTGATGCCATCTTTCAGAGAGTGACATCCCTCCACACTCTGGGCCTTTTCCTAGTGGAGATTACCGAGGCTAGCATTGGAGTCTTTTAGGGTGACTGGCAGAGAGCGGTGTTGATACAGCATGGTACGCACGGATATCCACATGATTTGGTAGTCATGACGTTCAGATGGGCAGACTTCTCTCCTTTCAGTACAGCATGGATGCACCACCTGAGATGATCCCATGAGATGATGTCAATCGTATCATACGGTTGGACCTCCTCCAGCTCCATTTGTCTAGGGCTTGGGGGGGGGGGGGGGGGATTTCCCTTCAAGATCTAGTTCTACCATGATTACTTCGTAGGGGCTCGGAGCATGGTCTCGTCATCAAACCTTAGTACCTCGAGGACAAGAGTCTCTCACATGTATTGAGGATCGCCATCGGGCAGTTGTGAGTCTCGTCACATCATCTGAGGATTGAGGTAGGGAGAGCTGTAGGCATACCCAAAGAGAGGATTTGCAGGCCATGCCAGATGGAGGAGGTTGAAGCACTTTCTATGTGTTTGTCTAGAGTCTACTATGAGATCCGAAGGCGATATCACTGCCTCTTTCAAGAGGGAGGTGGCTTTGGTCCGCTTACATGGTTGATTCATTCTTTTGATCAAGTTTGTGTTGGGCTCTATCTGAATGAAGTGCGATGACACAGAGATATAATAATGAGACAGACCAAAGAGCAGTAGGGGGTGATGCCACAGGTTCCCGAGATTGACAGAGCAAAGACAGATGTTACAGACTTCTATGCATCTGAGTCAGCTACTAGGAGGTTGAGGAAGTGGAGCTTGATGAAATGAGAGTATCATAGATTAGCAGTGAGAGTCTCCGCTATGATGCCGCCAGACAAGAGACACACTCCATACGCTACACAGAGAGCGACCAGAGCACGCATGACACCAACCAAGTCATTCGATGGTCCAACATGAACATATCTAATCTAGTTTCCCTTATTTGCCAAGTGGTCATAAATGTTTTGTTCTCTTAATTAATTAATTTAGACTCATAGATGTATGAAAAACAAAATGATGAATTTGGCCTATGCCATGTAGCATTTTTGTCACTTCATCTCCAATGGCAAAAATTGCCATCAATTAAATGACATAGTAGGTAATCCAGAACACCATGTGTACACAAAAGATTCCAATGGAAAAGATATAATCATCAATTTTACTAACACACACGATATGTACACAAACACCTCAAAAGTCTTTATACTATGGAAAGGTACAAAGCCCATACAAATCTCTCTCTTTACAATTGTAAAAAGGGCAAAAGCCCAATATAACAAAATAAAGGATGTTAGTGTGAGAAGAGACCTTCTTCATTCATACTTTTCATACTATTGAAAGGTGCAAAGTCCATACAAATCTATCTATTTACAATTGTCAAAAGGCTACAACTAAGGTAACAAAATAAAGGAAGCTTAATTCCTTATTCGTTCTACAAAGGCATGGCATAGGGATTCTAAGGCCACTTTCTTAGGGGCAACAAAAAGCTACCATATATCTACTCACCCTTCATCCACATTAGCAAGAGATCCATACAAGATGACAAATCTTTTTTGCAAGTGTCCGATTCATATATATGCAAAGCATACACGACGTATGGGAAAGCCCTTGCTATTGTGGGCCAAACCCCTTACTATTGTAGGTGGTATAGGATGATAGATATACACAAGTTATGGTAATGCAAAGCCATTGCCTTGTGGGTAACTATGCACATTATAAGGATTAGTCAGGTCTTAATCTAAAGAATAGTAAGAAGAGACATGGGTGCACATAATAGGATCAGGTGGGTCTTGCTCTAAGGAATGGGGAGGATAGACATGGGCTTCAAACAATAGAATGCAAAGTAAGGAATTGAGCCTGTAGCATACATATTAGTGCAAGGGATTAGACTTTACTTATAGTGTCACAACCATGAGAACTTCGAAGAGCACATCCATATCTTAGATGGGGGTGAGTAGAAGATGAGGGTGGAAGAGCTTGAAGATGTGGGTGGATCTTGAAGACAAGGGTGGAACTTGGAAATAAGGGTGGAGACAATGGAGCTTGAAGACAATGGTGGCAAAAAAAGTATTTGAATCACATGGAGAGTCCCAGTGCCTGCTGCACTTATAATCATAAACCATTGGGACATCTCATATAAATTTTTAGATTGCATTAAATTATAATCCACGAGGGACTCTTTGTAGACCGCACGGCCTGTTCTTCAGCCTATCATATACATTATCAGGTTGAATGCACTACATGAAATCCATACAAAATTCTTGTTGGTATCATTATATATCCTCTACGATGGTTCCCTAATCGTAATAAAAAACTCCTAATGGAGGGGAAAACGTCCACATCACACTACATAATCTAACATATCCCACTTCCACCTATACCCCTCTTCCTCCTCCACCTCCACCTCCACCTCCACCTCCTCATATGCCCAGTTCTATGCTGCCATTATGATGGCCATCAATACCACCTTTTGCTAACATGACCACCACCATTTCCACAATCACCAACATGGCCCCCACCACCACCACATTCCCCTCCATCTCCTCCACTACCTCTAAATTTTCCAACATTACCACCATCTTCTCCAATGTCTTTGCTATCACCACTAACACTCCCACCTCCTCACCAACAAGGCTACGAGATCACAATCTACAAAGTTGATTGTGGCCAAATTCAAATTTGGTGGAATGTTCCTCATCCTTCTCTTGGCTTGTTTGTATCAATTGGACTAGCATCCCCACTATGTTGGAGGAGGTAGGGATACATGATGATTGAGTGGTCTTGGTTCTATTTTGGTACCTGGTATAACCCTTTCCTACAAGTATCACTTTGATGACCCCGCTTTTACGATCCTACTTGCCATAGTAGTCACAAAATTTATTTGAACATTGATTTACATAATGGCTTATTTATTTACTATCATACAAGTTTTACATTTTTTATTTTTGGCCTCCAAATACTAGCCCAATTATGCACCTTCCTTAGCACATTAACATCCACAATGAGGGATCTGAACCTTTATGCACTATGTGATGTGATTTATCGATCATGTTTGTCTCCAATGAATTTTCAAATGAAACCACTAGGTATGATAGCCAAAGAAGTGGCATGATGAGGTAATAGTGCCATTGTTCCCAAACAGCATAAGTAATGGCTGATTCTAGCATACTTGAAATCTCTTGATGAAAAAAAAATTGGATTTGATGTTGTGATTTGAAAATGAAGGGCCTAACTATGGTAAGGACTTTGAGTGTCATTCTACCCTTGCTTTGATCCACTAGCTTTGTCACTTTGTATGAGTAGTCTACAATTGTCTCAATTGGGTTCTACTCCAATGAGTGCCATTGTGAACATAGGTGCTAGATTGTCACATTAGTCCCTATATTCAGTGATGAATTGGTTTTGGAAGTTAATCCCAATTAGATATGAAGCCAAGTCCTTGAAATGCAAAGCCAGCTTTGTCCTTGAACCTTCATGCTTGATATGCTATTTTGTGCACGTCTTCCACTCTAGCTGAGATTGTGAAAAAGTATTCGAATTCCTTGAGGTGGAGCTCAAGTTCGAGTTTCTCTCTATAGACTCCACAAAATTGTAGGAATGGGAAGGTCAAGTCCTTGGAAGTATAGGCATTATTGCTAGTAATATGATTGAGATAGCCAAATCTACCAACTATCGGAGATTGGGGTGCTTTCAAGATGTGAGAGGACATAGGTGCTGATGAAGTTGGTAGAGTGACAGTATTGATAAAGGCACTCTCTTCTTACTTTTTCCCTTAATATGTTGAGGATTAGCTCTTGATGAAGGTCCTTTGCTCATGCTAGATTGCCTGATCATGATCATGGAGACCAATGTATTAAACACAACTTGGGCTATGTGGGTCCACTAGAAGTTATCTATCTTGAGTAGATTCAGGGAAGGGTAATGATGGCTTGCACTCTTTGACAAAGAAGCTTGTAAAAGGTTCATGCATATTAGAAGATGCTAGTCCCAATATGTTACTAGTAGAAACAAGTGCAAAAGTATGTGAAGAACTTGCCCAAAGTTCTTCACTGAAAATTATGAGACCCCGTTGCTTGCGAAAATGACTGTAAAAATGTATTAAATAGCAAACATATGCTCATAAAGGTAGACACAGGTGGTATAGTATTTGAGAAGATTGTTGTTGAGTCTAAGGAGCTGAAGGACACACAGGACACTAAAGAGACTGTGCATACAACTTGTTATGGCCTTGTGCTTCATGAGCATGATAAAGTAGCACGCCATCGAAGCTCCTCACACAGGAGCACATGGCTGGGAGGCAGCGCCATCTATTGTATCAGTTCTACAGTAATCAAATTTTTGATTCTCCATACTATCTGCTTTTCTCTCTTGCATACGAGATCTTGTTATCTGTTGAGCACAGACGTATTATTTTCTTACAGAATATACTTCAACTTCGCTAACACTTTCATTCCCTTCTGGCTCATATGGCCCAAATGGCTATGCCACAATGAAAGGGATGGCTGCTTAGCCACATGTATCATATGGTCCTTCACACTATGCACATGCAGTGATTATAAAGTCCCACTTTGGACACCTTTTACAATCACAAGTGAACCTTTCTTAATCTTCCATGTGTTATGCCAAAAATCACATGAAACCCAACATCATCTAGCTGTCTTGTACTTATTAGACTCTTCTTGAGCATAGGCACATGTCTCACTTATCTCAAGACAAAGGTAGATCCATTAGGAAGCAACAAACTGATATCTTCCACTCTAACAATATCACATGCATAATCATTGCCCAACTTAATGCATCCTCTCCTACTAGAATCATATGAGCTAAACCACTCCCTGTGTGGAGTGACATGAAAAAATGCTCTTGAATCAATGATCCAATCCTGATTAAAGCCATCATCTTAGGAAACAAGAAATGCATCAGAAAAAGGAAGCATATAGTACATCACCATCATCATGGTCACTGCAAGTAGCATTTACTTCATCTATCATAATTCCCTTTCCCTTGACATCTTTCTTATCATCGATGTCCTTATCCTTATCCTTGTTCTTCTTATCCTTCTTCCATTTGAAGCAATCCTTTTTAATGTGACCTTTCTTGCCAACAGTAATAGCACTCAATATCCTTTCTAGTGTGAGATTTGCTTCTTGACCTACCTCTTTCATGAGAGTTCCCCCTTGATTAGAATCTCCCTCTTACTGTCAAAGCATTTGAGCTCTTATTTGCATCAACCATTTTCTTGTTGACCTCTTTTGTGAGCAAACTGCTCTCAACATCTACACTGATCAAGCCATCCCATAGGTGCTGAATTGCTAATGGCAATACGAAAAGTATCCCAACTTTTTGGCAATGTAACAAGCAAAAACATAGCCTTCACAAAATCATTGAACACAATTTTATGTGCAATAAACTGACTGAAAATGGTATTAAACTCATTGAGATGATTGGACATAGAAGTCCCTTCCTTCATCTGCAAATCAATGAGTTTCTTTAGCCACCAGTATACTTGGCTAGCAGCACTCTGGTCATCATACAAATCACATAACTTTTGCTACATGCCATATGCCCTACTTGCAATATCTTTCACATTAAAATATACTGACTTGGAAAGAGTAAGCATGAAAGTGGAGCAGGAAAGCTCATCCAAGTCCTCCCACTCATCATCATCATCCAAGTGCTCTAGCTTAACCCCTTTGCATTTGATAGTCTTAACTTGTTTCTTCTGCACTAAGACATTGTAAATTTGCTCCTTCCAATATGAGAAATTACTACCATCCAGTTTCTCAATGTTAAAGAGGGCATTCTTTGATGAGCTAGACATCTCAATGGCTTTAGATGCAAGCCAATATGCAACTCAAAATGCCAACGGTAGTGGCCAACCAAGGTGTAGAAATTCTGTTGTTTGCACCAACTTTTCTCTGTTTTGTACAGAAAATATCTTTTGACCCTTAACTTGGATGCAAAAACTGTAAACAACAAAGTTGTAGATAATTGACAGATCTAAAACTGTCCAATTTAGTACAAATCCCAAATCCTTACAGATTTTCTTCTATTTACCTTTGAAAAACAACTTTTTCCCTGTTTTGTATGCATCATAACTTTTTCTGCAAATTTTTGATTGAAAAGATTCCAACAGCAAAGTTGTAGCTTATTCACTAATCTCCAACTTCTCAGTTGGCCACTGGTCCAAAATCCTTACAGATTTTCTAATGTTGGATAACAGATAACACATTATGTGGTGGGTGCTAACTCACACTGATCAGTTTGAAGATCTTATTAGAAAGAATAAGATATATGTATATAAGGGTATGAACATAGGCAAGAAGCCATGCAGTACCTTAGACTAGGATAAGAGCATTTGATTTATAAGGCAAGGTATTGTTGCATGCTATTGGGAGTGCGCATCCTCCTTGCTCACTGCCTCCTCACTCACACTATGCATGCAGGAGTATGTATTAATTAGAGAACCGCTCCTCTTGGTTATAATAAGAGGGACCTATTGATTGGTTATAAAAAGAGGGGCCTATTACTTAATGCGACACACATTCTTGTATAGCCACCATGATTTAATATATGGCCATATTTCCATTGCTCTTTCTTTTTGAACTCTACACCATGCTCCCTCCTCTTGCACCTTTGTCCTCCATGGTCATTCTCCATTGATTTTTATACCATTCCCTCTACGTCCTCTCTCTCCTTCCCATTTACCCTTTACCCAAGTCGCCACTCTCTTAGCCCCTTTCCTCTCTCTCCTAAGGTTGTGGAGAATGAAGGTGCATTGCGCTCATCATCTTTGGTTTCACTACAACACACACACACACACACACACACACACACACACACACACACACACACACACACACACACACACACACACACACACACACACACACACACATGCACGCATGCAGGCGTGCGTGCGTGCGTACACACACATATACACACATTTTCTACTCTCTCTCTCTCTCTCTCTCTCTCTCTCTCCGTCTTGCAATTTCTCTGACACACTAGCACGTATGTGCTACAATAAATTTTCACGCACCTTACAAAATTTTCAAATTCCCGTAGCACTTTCATCCCCACCCCCAATCTCCACCAAAACACACGCACACACACTTTAACTATTAGTGAGAATTCCTTATGTGAATGGGATTTATATTTGTTAAAATCCACACTTAGGGGGTGTGTTTATATTAAAAAATATTTTCCATTACTTAATTCATAATCCCCCCCCACCACATTTTAACAATTGGTGCCCTTATGGACTAACTCTTATATGCTAACCCCTTATGGACTAACTCGTATGTTCTAAATCCCCCATCCCCCCATCTTTTTCTCCTTCTTAATTGACTTTATATGTAATGCTAAGTCCCATTCATGGATTTCCTATTCCAAAAGGAACTCTATTTTTGGTCCTCTTTGCTACCTTATTATGGCATGATAATTGACATTGTATAATTGGAATTGTGAACCACCTATGCTAGTTGGGTTTTTTGATTCCCTTATGTTTGTTGGCACTATCCCTTATATTTACAAGCCTTATGAATCCCTTTATTGTATCCACCATTTTTCTAGTATGGTATGAAGGAGTTAAACCCCACACGCCCCCCACTTATACTTTATAATTAACTACCCTTGCTAAAAACACCCCCTGTCCCCCCATCACAGACATGATCTCCTTTTTTACATGCCACCTTTCTTGGCTACCACCGCCCATGTTCTTTTGTAACTCCTCTCCTTATTTATGCCTCTATGTTCTTGTAAAACCTTGTGCCTCCTCCAATCTCTACATTGCCTCATCGCCAAGCCTCTGTTATGTTTCTTCATTCGGGTCTTCTTGTCATACTACTCATCATGTCACTCCACTCTTCCTATTTTTCCCTTGCAAGCTCTCAACTTACTAACCTCTCAAGCTTACACCTCTTGCTAGCCCTTTTCATTGACATCCTTGATGCAGGGCATTGAGCCATTTTGTGTTTATTTTAGAGGAAAACAACATCACTAGTGCTACCTCTTTGTAGTAGTTGATCTAAGAATACACCTATTTGACATTGCTCGGGTCATCTTTCAAGTTAGAGATTATAGTCTCTTAAGTATCAACTCTCAGGGCACTGGTAGAGTTGTTGCTTCCTTTGGCGTAGACTCAAGCTTGTGAGGACACAAGTCTAGTGGTCATTTGAATGACGTGATGTCGCTACCTAGAGTGCTTCCACCACTTTTGGGACATGACTTGTGTTCATGTTCTTCGCTCGAAAGCAATGCTCAAATGCCTACATCTTTTGTCTTCAAGGCCTGTTGCTATATGAAGAGGCATTTTTCTTGGCATGATTTTTCCCTTTGTAAACATTGCAAATATGTCTTACATTGCCACTTGGATATGTACCATTTGCTTTCTCCCTCTTCAAGCTCCTTATACCTTGATTGATTTTTTGAACTTTCCTATCTTATAGCCTCTGTCTAGATCTCTTACAAGCCATGTTAGGTAACACCTACACTTGCAAGACAATATCCAAGAACAAGATCCCTAGAAGAAAGACCAGCTATAAAAGCTCCACCATCACCATCTACCTGAAGCACATAATCTAATGGACAAGACCAATAACCTCACCATTGAAGCATCTCCTAAAGCCTTAGACTCTCACTCATAGAGCGAGCCTCCAACTGAAACTTGAGATCTCAACACACCCAAAAAAGAGGGCACCTTGATATTCATCACATAAACAAGACAACACAACAAACCAAGCAACCCACATGAGAGACTCAACAAAGCCCCCAAATAAAAACTTTAAGACCAAAAATAAAGAGATCATCGAACCCATCACTTACTGCCAAAAACTTTTTGTATGTGCACCCTCCTGCTCTATGAACCTAGCAAAATCGGCTCAGAACATGTACACACACAACTAAGACGAAACTTCACCCTAAGCAACCCACACAAACTCTACACTTGGCACATGAAACAAACACATGTCCACCCACAAGCAAACACATGTCCACTCACAAGAAAATGGACCAATCACAAACTAATAGACACAAATCAAAATACATCACCCTTCCCAAAAGTAAAAACAACAAAAAAATGAAACGAAAAAAATTCCATATACTTGATAAGAGTGCCATGCATCCACCTAACCCACATGGTAGTGACCAATAACTTGCATTTCCTTGACATGTTAGGAGTCTGCTCTAGTGTATGGAAATTGGTTGAAAACCAAGACGACCGATTCTTGACCTAACAACTAGCCAACCACTATTCCTAGTGGATGGTTGAAAACTGAGACAACTGACTCTCGACTTGAGCATCACTTGAAGGAGATCTGGTGAGGGGCTACAACTGTGCTAGATGGCCAATCAGTCAAAAACTTGAGACAATTGACTCTTGATGTAACAATCGATCACCACTTGTTTGAGTTTCCTACTAAACCATCACTTGAACAAGATTGTGATCCAGTGAGGGGCTACAACTATGGTAAGGCTAGTTTCAAACGCATCTGGATGAGTGCAATGAGTATTCCTTATTTTGACAAGGAAATTTCACACCTAGGCGGATGATTTACCATATTTCAAAGCCATTTGTCCCACAGAATTGATTAGTGGGACAATGTCATGTAGCAACAACAACAAGTGGCCCTTACTGTTGGGCAAGATTTCCCTATGCAGATGGATGCTCACTTTTATGGTGATTGTATCGGATCTAGATGAGTGAGGGTGGTTACCCCCTAATCCCTTGCCCGCCCAAGCCATAATAATTGCCTAATGGTGAGAAAGGATGAATGCACACTACCATAGTGGCAGCAAGGTTATTGCCTATGTGTCGAGAAGCTCTGGGTTCGAGTCCCACTTGCCACATTGACATTAAATTTTCATTGTGAAGGAATTGCCACTACATGAGGAGGGGGTCTTGCTTGCACATACTTGTTCAGGAGGTGTGATTATTGCCGAGGTAAATTACCGCTTGGCATGCTCGTGTACTTTTGGTTTAGTGGGTGAGGATCCCTGTGGTATGTAAGGCTGGGTTCAAATGAGGGTGACACCCAAACCTTCTTTGGGAGGATGGCTGTCACTTGTGCCATATTTCGATGAGGTGACTAGAGGATCATCATTTGTCTGATACAGCTTCACACCCACAAATTTTGATTGGGCGGCTACTTGGGTAGTAGGGTGATGCCAGACAAGCTTCTATACAGATAGACATCTTGTGTGTTGAATGAAATTGCTACAAATCAATCCATGCCCCTTTTGCAAAACGATGGCCACCGCCCCTATCTAAACCCCCTTAAGTAGATGCCTCCAAGACACTTTTCTAGAGGCATAACCTCCTTGAGCAAGATGCACTCATTTGAAACCCACAAACTTCCAAGAGTATGGAGTTGAACTTGGTTGGGTGTAGTGCCTCTCAACCAACCAATATCAGTTGTGTCTACCCCATTAGAATATTAGACCTAGACGAACATTCTTTGGAGTCTTAAAACAAATTCTTTAAGGCAGGCCAGTGTTTGGTGTGAACCTAGCCTAAAGTTCCAAGAGTTTTCGCATCTCATAGGTAGGGGGGTTCAAGTAAGTTATGGGTACATGGACCAACAGATTCAAGCTATCTAATAGCACCTTGCACAAGAGGGCATGCATCCTTGCAATGGGGGATATGGGGGCGTAGCCTCTAACCTCCTTGAGCAAGATTCCTTGCAAGACACACTTGTCTGAAACTTGCATAAGGTTCCAAGTGTGAAGTTCAACTTGGTTAGGCAACGTCTCTTGTTATGTGCTAATGTGTGTGTGTGTGTGTCCATCATTGTGTCTCCATGGATCGTGTGTGTGTGTATCCACCATCGTGTCTCATGCCACCACCACTTGCTCACCATATTCTAAGCACCTTTCAACTTGAAATCTCTATCTTGGTGGACCATTTCCCATTACGTAACTTCCCTAAGCAAGATTCCCCACTCGTGTGAAACCCTAAGAGTTTGGAGTTCCACCTAATGAGGGCTCTTATTATGTTCTAACAATTTGTGTGTGTGTGTGTGCACATGTGCTTGTGCATGTGCGTGTGCACGTGTGTGTGTGTGCGTGTGTTCATTTTCACCACTTAAAGAAAGTATGTGTGCGTGTCCTATGTTTGTGTGTGTGTGGGGGGGGGTGTCATATTAACTACTTTACTACACCAATTCTCAATGTACTAGTAAACTAAAAACAACCATATAACATTTCCCTTGACATCGCATAAGTGAGAGTAATCCATTACTATATATCCCTTATGACAAATTGTCAAAGTGGGAGTCAACTTACATACATTCATGTCAGTAAATTGCAAAAAGTACAACAATACTCTTAGCTTGTCTCCAATAGAAAGTCCAAGCTTATTTATCATTAGTTTGAGATAATCCACCTTAGAGTACTCCTCAAATTTCCCAATACTATATCTTTCATGCCTTATATTATTCAATGCAATCCCGATGGAGAGGTGTGCTGACTCACCTGGCACCATCACAACCAAATGAAAGTTAGAACAATCCATTTCAGTTGTGGAAGCCAGGCTTCAATGTCGGCGCATAGTTGTTATCCTTGTCACTCTATCTAGATTAGCATCAATCTCAGCATTCTTATAGAACGTAGGTTGGAATTTAATAAAATAATGTCAAAAAATCTAGCAAATTACAGTAAGTAGATTTAGTGAAAAAATCTTTAAGCAATACTTTCAAAATAAAATCTTCTCCCAACCATATGATGTAGAAGTTAGTTATTAATAGTCCAAGTCTAGGTGGATGGCATAAAGCAAAGAATCATGGGGGATGAGAAGACATTGCCAATATTGATGCAATGAATCTTTTGCAAGTCCTTGAAGCTTCCCTACATTCCATAGTCCACCTCAAGTAGAGAGAAAGAAAAGACAATGCTCCTTGTCTAACCAAGGGCCCATCACATTTATAGATCAAGTACTTAAATACTCTACATAATAAAGGGATTCATGGAATGAATTATATAAGTGGACCATTTTCAGAGAAGCTTACTGAAAGCAAGTTCAGTAACAAAGGGACTCTCTTAGTAGTAGAACTTCTAATATGAGACTCCCTTGGAATATATTTTCCAAAAAGGCTCTCTTAATTCACGTCAGTCACCATGCAGAGTGATGCACAATAATTTCTTTTGGATCACACCATTTTTAGAGTAGATACATCCTTAAAATCTTTGGGTGTGAGCTATAGCGAAGATAGCATACTCCATTTTAGCGCAGTGGTTGTGTGAATTTCTCATCGTGATAACTAATGCAACCATTGTTCAGTGCCACAAGGTATATAAAGGTAGAGAACAATTGGGTATGTAGCCCAAGCAAGAGACTTTGCACAGTGTGCGCATTGCGTATACACAACACTATAAAGTTGTCATAGGAGCCACGCCATAAAGGAGATGGAAAGTAAGTAGTAGGCTTCATGCAAAGAAAGAAATCGCGTTGACTCACCAGACTCATGACATAAGCTCACAAGAGTTCTGTATTTAATTAGCACGCCCAACAAGTAAAAAAGCCATCCCAAGAGTATGGCGATCGATATGGTTGCATTATAACAAATTGGTTTTATAAAGCTACCTGCCATTGATGCTAAGGGTATTATAGCTGGACTTTCAATAGCAGAAGCTATGGTGATACCTTAGATTAAACAATTGATCAAGCAACTCAAACAACAAAAGCACGAAAATGCGCTGGTCACAAGAACCTGATGCGCTAGTCTCTTAAGCATATTAGCAGACCAACGTAACTCATTGTAACCTTAAGTGTAAGGGAAGATGTAGTGTGTCCCAAGGAAGATAAGCGAGAAGATCTAGTGCATCCCAAGGAAGATCATATGAGTCGAGTGACCCTACTTGGCATAGTTGAGTTGCTCCTATGCATTGTTGTTGCCCCAGTAGCCACCCCTATTAAATTACACAGTGCAATGGAACGGAAACTGAACAAAGAATAGAGAATACATAGAAAACTGGAGATGAACAAATTTTTTTTCAATACTGATGTAGTATAGATGATGGCTCTGTCCACCCATGCACTCCCACAGTGGAGCTTAGATGGCGATCTAGACAGATAGTAGGTGAAGAGCTACTAGTTGGAAGTTCTGATCTGATCTGAACTGATCTGATACAATGGACTAGGGACATCGCCTCTTTATAGCTATGAGGGCGGTAGTCGGATCAACGTAGTCGGTGGAGTTGACCAGTCAACGTAGTTGGTGGAGCCGACCAGTCAACCTAGTCGATGGAACTGACTAGTCGTCCATGGAATATTTATGGAATATTCCCTGTACCATCGCCTCGGGGGCTCTTGCCCTCGAACCCCAGCAAGAATAAGGGGCTCCCACACAATCACCTTTCTACCATCAATAGTCTCATTGATAGACCTCATCTGACATGCAAGTTAGGATCCATCTAGTGTCTTGGGCACACACATGGCTTCTCCTCATATGGGGGCCTTACAACTTGAGCACCTTGGACCACTGGTGGTTAGCAAGAGGGTGGGGCATTGAGCATATCGAACACCCCCCTCAATGTTCACCCATAGGTGAACTACCTTCTCGACCCAATGCCAAGTCTCTCAAGATGACCCTAAAGCTGATCCTTCTCGAGTGCCTTGGTGAAGATATCTGCTCCATTTTGCTCTGTTGGATAGTAGACCAATTCCACTATCCCATCCTCAAATCATGCACATAGTGATATTGAATCTCTATATGTTTTGTGCGCGCATGAAACACTAGATTTTTAGCAATGGCCATGCAACTTTGATTGTCGCACCTTAGCACAGTTGCCTCATCCTCTTGCACTCCCATGTGCCATAAGATCCTCCTCAGCCACACTGCTTCACATACAGCAAAACATGCTGCCTTGTACTCAGCCTCGGTAGAAGACAATGCCACTGTTGGTTGTTTCTTACTGATCCAAGAGAAGATACCTGAACCTAAAGAGAAACAATATCCAGAAACTGATATCCTGTAATCAACATCTCCAGCCCAATTTGAGTAGGAAGTGCCCGTACCATAGGTGATGCCATAATCAAGAGTGCCCTTCACATACCTGAGCACCCGCATCCCTGCATTCCAATGATTCTCCTGGGGCTTATTGGAGAACCTGCTCAAAACGCCAACAACAAAACTGATGTCCAGTCTAGTGTTGCACAGATAGATGAGACTACCGACCAACTTCTTGTACCCACTATCCAACACCCATGAATCAATGATTGACGCTTCTTGAACTGAGGAACACTCTTCCTCAATGGCTAGAAATAGATCCAACTCTCCTTCCGTTGTGTTAGCTGTCTCTTTCCCCTTATCTATCTTCTTCAGGGTACTATTCTTTTCATTTGCTTGCTTGACCTGGCAATCTGTAATCACATGGCCCTTCTTCTTGCAGTAGAAGCATTCTCCCTGAAACTTCTTCTTGCCGCCCTTCTTCTTTTTGTCACCACTAGTAGAGGACTCACCTTTGGTGGAGGAACCATCTTTTCCTTTCGCAGAGGCAGAGAATGCAACATCCCCATTGCCGCCTCCATCTCGAGCTTTAAGCCTCAATTCCTCCTCCATAGGTAAAGCACAGAACTCCTCAAATGACAATGGTTGGGGTCTCACCTGAGTGTTAAGCGCTGTTACCAATCCATCAAACCTTGGTGGACATATCCGGAGACACCGCCGAGCTAGCTCTTTGCTAGTCTTTTGTATCCCGCCCTCCTCCCCTTGTAGTGATGATGGAAAGCTTCTTTATCGGTGGACATCTTGTGTGTCAAATGAGCTTGCTACAAATCATTCCATATGCTTTTACAAAACTATGGCCACCACCCCGTCACAACCTCCCTGAGCAAGATCTCCTACTAGACACACTCGTTCGCTGAGAAATTCTCATTAGGTAAGCAAAACCTGTCTTAGGTTCCAACTTCCCAGAGGTTGGAGTTTGATCTGGTTAACTGACTCTTCTCTTTTTTTCTTCTCTCTTTTCTCCATATTGTCTCCATGGATCTACATAGCCCTCTTACCCCTTGCCTTGAACTTTGCTTGCTCACAGTGGGGGCATGCCCACTAGTTGATGAGGCTAGGCTACATCGATTGCAAAGATGGGTTGGCAAGGAATTGGAGGTTGAGGTACGAGGATTAGTGTTGAAGGTTGTGTTGCGATATCCGAGTCTAGGGGGACAATCTCTTGGAAAGCCATGGTGATGGGGGGTTGGCGATCCAATCTGCACAAAGGGAAATCACAACAAACGTAGGGCCATGAAAATAGTTGCACTCTCCCAGTAGTACTAGGAGACGTGTCTCTAACTGTCAAGGTCATGGCTTGTCGGAAGGGGATACATGGGAGATGATGATGCCTACGTGTGGAGAAGCTCCGAGTTTAAGCCCCACAAACTGCATCGACATTAAAATATTATCATAAATTTCTGGACAAAGGTCTTTCTTGCCCATACTTGTTCAGGTGACAAGATTGGTAGTGCTTGGCACGTGGCACCTTGCCTAAGTACTATTGGTTTTGGCGGTGTAACCTCCTTATGCACTTGTTTGAACATATAAAGGTCCTCGATGGACAAATCTTAAATCTTTTCTGTCCAATTGGGCCACTTCCTTAGATGGAAAGTTGTCCCCCAATTTACTAGTTACTTTAAATCCAAATAACTATGCTGCTGAAATCATGCCATGTGTTGTCGACATGCTTTGCTTAGTTTACTACTCTGTTGCGGTGCTACGTGGCATGGCATTGAGTCAATGCCAAAGCCTTGTTGCTCGTAGCATGCACCACCATAGTGGCCCACACACGTCATGTACCAACCATTTTGGGCTGAAAGGCGCTTTGAAATTCTACGAGTGATTGAAGGTCATGAGTTGAATTCCAGGCCATTTCCATGCTAGAATCCCTGACCTTGCCATGTCATAGACTCATTTGCCTCGTGTTGTTGGTCCTCCATGTGGGGGAACAATCTGGAGTCAGGGATTCTAGCATAGAAATGGCATGGAATTCAACTCGTGACCTTCAATCACTCGCAAAATTTCAAAGCACCTTTCAGCCTAAAATCCCCTCCCTAGTGGACCATTTCCCATTACGTAACCTCCCTAAGCAAGACGTCATGCAAGACACTTGTGTGAAACCCTAATAGTATGGAGTTCCACCTGGTGAGGCCTCTTGTTATGTGCTAACATCTTTGTGTGTGTGTGTGTCCATCATCGTACTCCATGAATCCCCCTCCCCTTGCAGTGATACCAGACAAGCTTCTTTATTATCAATGGTGGACATCTTGTGTGTCAAATGAGCTTGCTACAAATCACTCCACACACTTTTGCAAAACTATGGCCACCTGCTCATACAAACCTCCTTGAGTAAGATGTTTTGCTAGACACACTTGTCCCTGAGCAAATCTCTATAGGCAAGTGAAAAACCTCCCAGAGGTTGGAGTTCAACTTGGTCAACTATCTCTTCTCTCTGTCATTGTCTCCATGGACCCCCATGGCCCTCTTGCCCCTTGCCCTGACCTTCACTTGCTCGCAGTGGGGTCATGCCCACTAGTCGATGAGGCGAGGCTGCATCAGTTTGCAATGGATTGGCAAGGAAATTGGAGGTTGAGGCAAGAGGATTAGTGTTAAAGCTTGTGTTTGACAGGGTAATACAGCATTGGATTTTCGAGTTGAGGGGGGCAAATCTGAAAACCATAGAGATGGGTTGGCGGTCCAGCGCCAGGGCAGGCTGTGCATAAGGCAGTCGTCGACAATAGATGTAGAGCCATGAAAATAGGTATGCTCTCACAACAGTAGTGGGCGAGGGTGTTGCGGTTGGAGGCAAAACCGAGAGGAATGGCTTTTCTGCAATGGATGGGACCCCCTCACGACCAAGTGGTGACAAGAGAGTTTATGTTGATCAACGGTGGAGGGGAGGAGCTAGGAATCAAACGGTCTGCGGTGCTTGCGAGTATTTGGACAGAGTTTTTATATGAAGAAACTCTGCCTGACAGCATTTTTTTAATGAAAAATCTCTGGATGACATGGGGCTAATGGGTCAGGGTGGGGAGCATGTGCTTTAATTTTGTGTGCCCAATTTTTTGCTCCCCCTTTGCTTGCTACAGCGTCTTCATCTTGTAAGCTTTCCTCCTCCTCCTCACAAGCTTCCTCCTCCTCCTCACAAGCTTTCCACCAGCTTAGCCTCTCTCAACCTGCCAGTACAAGAATGGCCTGTGCAGCTTTCATGTTTCTCTTCCTCGCCGTTCATTACAGTAGTGGTGTCCTTTTCCCTAATAGAGCTTGAAGAGTGCAATTGGTTTTTGTACCTCCATCGTTCTCTTTTCTCTTGCTTGCTGCTAGATGAAAGGCGTTCAAATTTTCATCACAAATTTCATCCTCCTTTGTGGCATTGCATTGATGGGAGCCAATTCACGCCCTTCAAATCCTCACAATCATATAAGGCTCCACCAACGATGTGCCTAGCCTCACCAAACTCTTTTCTACATTAACTCTAGGTATGTGCTTGGTCCTCTATATTGCCTTTGTTGCATCTTATTTGATTAATTATGCAAAGTTTCTAGCTTTGTTCGTGTGCTTTGGTGAAGCTTTGTCTATGGTTTCATCTCAATTTTAAGTAAGATGCGAAACTAGAAGGCACATACCAACTGATATCGTGGTGGGTGCCTAGGCTTGAATGGAGAAGAAACCATTCCATACAAGATTAGCCTCCATGTGGAAATAACCCACCATAATGGCTCCACATCCCTCTCCATTGGTAGTTTGGTCCACACCAACCATTTGTACTAACTTGTTATCCTTCACCTTGTTTTGTGAGCCACACCTAGATATCCAAAGAATGCCTCTAATAGTGCTTCATATCGAGAATTGAATTCCTCAAGGGTGGGAACATACATCATTCTGCACATGGCTACATATAGTTCATCCTTAATTTCATTAGGCACTTTGGGTAGTAAGTGCTCCACCCATGCCTTCTTCACATGAAACCAACATAGTAAAATATGGCAATGGGATTGCCTTGTATGGTTTGTATCCCAACAAAAGGGATCATTCTTGACAACCTTATATATTGCATTGAACTCCACCTTAGACTTATCTACAAGTATGGCTTGTGGGTGGCCTGATAGATCCAAGTCTAGAAAACAATATGGTGAATGTTGTTTCCAAGGCAATATTTTCATGTTGTTGTTCGGGATCTTTTCTACATAACATGAAACATATGGGAATACCATTACCTTTTTGATTTGGTACCACATTCACGTATAATGGCAACCCATACTTATTGGTTCTAAAGGTGATATCCACAGCCCAAGCTTGATCAGTAGAGAATCTTCGTGATACCTCAAGCAAAAAGTCATCTTGCAATACCAAAATAAATGGTCTTTGCCTTGAATCTTGAGCAATGGGATTGTAGGGATGGTGGAAAATCACCTAAAACCACATTATGGAAAAAAGTCAAATTTATTGTTATACTCATAACATGCATTGCTTTGGATAACGATAAGTAGTCTCTTTCATACTACCTTGCTTTGTTGAAGTAATTTCTTTGCTTCTAATGTCATAGCATCCCAATCAAGACATGTTCATGGTTGTTGTCCATGAAAATAAAGAATAAACAAAATATTACAATCAATATATGATCTAACATTATTGTAATAACACCTAAAAACAATCATGAAATATATTAAATGAAATGAATTTACCTCCAACTCGTAGATTGTAAGAGAGCCTTCTAATCTCCTTATGTATCATGAAAAATCTGAAAGTTATTGCTTCAAAATAGGACACGTGATCTTTAAGTAGACTCTCCTTTGAGATTGACATTTGACTAACATGTCATGCACTTCCAACATCGTATCAGTTTGCTGTGCAACATGCAATGACCGATGAATGAACTGGAAGATGATATAAAATTGATTGACTACCCAGCACATGTCCTTTATGGTGGTTGGAGACCTTAATGTCACACGTATTTCCCTTTGTAGAATATACTCGAACAAGGAATGGACATCCACACTTTCTACTTGATTGAGATAAGAGAAGGAGAGATGTAAGGGGAGGAGAAGGAACGGCGGTGGCACGCAATATTCAAGGCGTGAGACGTGAATGTCACCTTGCCAGTCCATCCTGCCATCCCCAGCCATCGTTTTTTTAATAGGAAAACCCTGTCCAAATTCACGTGGGTGCCCCAGCCAGCGTTTATTAATAGAAAAACTCCCCGTTTTTCTCTCCACTGTCGATCGTCATAAACTCCCTTGTCACCACTTGGTCGTGAGGCGATGGGCCCCCCTCGAGCCTCCCTCGCCACCGCTGCAACCCTAGACGTCTGGGAAAACTACCAGAGGTCGATGGAGTTTGACATGCTCCCCGTTTTTCTCTTCACTATTGATCAACATAAACTCCCTTGTCACCACTTGGTTGCGAGGGATGGGACCTCGAGCCTCGCTCGCGGCAGCAACCCTAGACGTCTGGGAAAACTAGCGAAGGTCGATGGAGCAAAGCAAAGACACGCTCGTCGGCAACAACCGGAGTTCAAACGTGGTGAGCACTGACCGCGGAGATGTTTAGCACATCACACCTCACCAAGAGTGAGTGTTGATGATCATGAGTGTTCATGATCATGATCATGATCATGATCATCTTCTCTCAGTGTGTGTTCTTCATCCTCATCATCTTCATCAGCATCTTCTTCTTCTCTCTCACTCTGTGAGTTCATCTTCTTCTACTCCATGGATCGCCATAGCCCTCCTCCCCCATCTCGCCCTGACCTTCGTTTCCTCATCCCCTCCATCTCTGCTGCTGCTCACTGCGCTCAATCCTGCCTCCGCCTCTGGACCTCCCTCCTCGACGATGCTACCTCCGTCTCCGCCTACGACCTCCCCCCCAACCCCGACGATCGCTCCGACGACGATGACGACCTTCTCCCCCCTCACCAGCTCCAGCTCCAGCAGCAGCAGCAGCAGCTCCAGAACGACGAGGACGACCTCCTTGTCCTCTCCGTCTCCCGTCGCACCCCCGAAGAATGGTCTGCCCTCCTCGATGCCCCCCTCTTCCGCCCCGAATCCTACATGCGCCCCCGTAGCTTGCACTGGTGGAACCACTACGTTGCCTTTGCCAAGGAAGATGACCCCCGCTATGCCGACGTTTTCCGCCTCCCCGTAGGGTTCTTCTCCACTGTCTGCTCTCTTGTCAGGGAAGACATGCAGCAGGGCGATATTCCCATGTCTTTGCGCAACGTGGAGGGCAGAATGATGTCCGTAGAGAAGCAGGTTGCCATCGCCGTGATGAGGCTTACGACGGGTAACACCTTCTCGTCCGTTTCGAAGCTGTTAGGTTGTGGACGGTCTACTGTAGTCAAGATTGTCTATAAGTTTGTAGCATCCATTCGGCAGAAGGCCGCTTCTTTCCTTCAATGGCCTGCGAATGCAGAACAATTAGCCAGTGTAAAAGACGGTTTTGCCCGAAAGCATGGACTGGTGAATTGCTGTGGCGCCCTAGATGCTACCCATGTCGTCATGGAACTGCCAGCGGGAGAGTCCGCAGATGTGTGGCTTGATCGTAATCACAATTTCAGTATTGTTCTTCAGGCGATCGTAGATACGGATCTGAGATTCTTGGACGTCTGCGTCGGCTATCCGGGTTCCTTAAATGACTCAAGATGTTTGAGAGAATCAGCATTTTACAGGAGATGTTGCAACGGCGAAAGGCTGAACGGGGAGCCGATGCAAATAGGTGCAATGCAGCTTCGGGAGTACATTGTAGGGGATCAGGATTACCCCTTGCTACAGTGGTTGATGAAACCGTACAGACAGAGCGAGCTGACGCCTCAGAAAGCCGTATACAATGGGAAATTGTCTTCCACCCGAGTCATAGTGGCGCGAGCATTCGGAAGACTGAAAGGCACATGGAGAATCTTGCATGGTACAGTTCTACAACCAAATATTGAGCGCCTGCCAAAGGTGATCCATGCATGCTGCATTCTGCACAATATGTGCATAGATGCAGGTGGAGTGGAGGGTGTGCATTTTCCCGAACCGGAGGGGGTAATGGATAATAACATGGAAGGTTTTGGCGGCCTCGATGACGATGAGAGTGAGGAGGCAAGGCAAGCAAGAGAGAACATTTGCACGTACATGAACAGTCTTGAATAACATGAAAGCAGGTAGTTTGGCCCTCTTATGCCCGAAAATGGGGTCTCTCTTTGAGCACAACATACTGCAGCAAGTCCGCTTTGAGGTGTGAGCCTCCCGAGCATCCCTTTCAGAACAATCACACACTCGTCTGAAACTCCTTACGTTCGGTATTAATGCAAACACGATAGCCTTGCTTAGCTTGTTGCTTGCGAAATCAAAAAAGATGTGGATGGAGATGGAGACTGCGGAGACCAAATTGCGTATGGTACCTTACAATCATTCACGACTCAGCCAAAGCTCTTCTAAATTTACTCTTGATGGAGTTGGTGCTTTTGATGCAAGCTTATCAAAGGTGGACTGTTGACGGAGTTATCCATGGAAGACAAGATGGATCTTAAAGGATTTAACTAGGATTTCTGTCATTTTATAGGCATATTGTCATCCTCAAGAAATTCCCCTCTTTAAGAACTTCATAGTTAAACTTATTGTGCATGTCACAACTTTCATCTTTCTGACGTGAAAGATCTTTTTGAGTAGTATGAGAGGGCAGAATCGCACTTGGAGCCCCTTTGTAAGGGCTTGAAAGAGGGTTTGTATACTAGTTTTCAGTAGTTGTGAAAGTGAGTGAGACTCAGGTCTACCAGCCTCTATGTCTCTGCTGAAAATTGGCCCAAGTGTAGTCAGTGGTGCCAGATTGTGAATTATACATCTGCTTTTCAAATGCTTTGCAACTGGATCAAACTGGAACTGCGATCCATCCGAATCATTGCTTGATGGTCCTACACGGTGGGGTTTAACAGGTCAGTCCATCTAAAGTGTGTCTCTATTCTGTTTGGCAGCCCCCCAACAGCCCTGTTGTCTAATAATACAAATGAACATCGTGCTGAGTGACCATGTCTGCTCAGAAATATCAATATTGTCTTATTGAAATGGTGATTAAATGTTTGTTTTAAAACTTTTAAGTAGTGTTTCTAGTAGCAGGGCTGGAATAAATATGCATGTGGAATCATTGCGACTGCTTGACTGATGGCTGGTACCAGATTGTCTCAACCAATTAGGCTGAGTTGCACCTTGAAGCTGTATGGTTGCATTTAAAGCGTAGTCAGTACATCTCATCATCAAACTTTAGTTTCCAATGGGAGGCATTGAGCTTGTAATGTGATGCAATGGAGTTCTTCATTAGTCATTAACATGTCTCAGAGAGTTGGAACATTTTTGCCACAACAAGGGAGTGTCGGTCTTTTCCATTATGAAGCTGACCTCCAAATCATTCTTTGTGGATGTTGAGAAACATGCCGACTGAGTTCTGGCCTCTCCTAAGTTTCAATTGTTGTCTACCAGACTCTCTCTGGGCTTCTTTCTTGTGCCAAGCTTGAAGTGGGATGTCAGAGCATTTTCCTTGCACCTTCATCAGAGAACGTTCAGTATGTTAGAAGGAAGCTTCAAAAGGGCTGTGTTGTGTATCAATTAGCTGCTGGCTCTAAATGATGGTTCATGCTTTGTGCTGCACCAAGTGGTACAGCTGGCAAACCATAAGTCCAAGCAGTAGGCTTGACGAGATTTAGATAGATGGAGCATAATGGCTGTAAAAAACTCTAGACTCAATGGTTTTGTGTTGTGTATCAATTAGCTGCTGGCACTAAATGATGGTTCATGCTTTGTGCTGCACCAAGTGGTACAGCTGGCAAACCAAAAGTCGAAGCAGTAGGCTTAACGAGATTTAGAGAGAGAGAGCATAATGGCTGTCAAAAACTCTAGACTCAATGGTTTTGGACTGCTTTGGTTAGGACTGCCAGTGAGGGACAGGTTGCCGGCAGCTTGCTTTTATAGAACCTACTAGTTTTGCTTCAGATACATCCAGGGCTGCTGCATTAAGAGTGGATTGCTGGCCGGTAGCAGGACACCTGAGCTTAAGTAGCACTGAGCTGTCTTGAAAGATACTAACCAGCCAGTGCAACTACATGACTGGCTACAGGAGCTAAGAGCAGGCTTGGCCGAGACATCATGACAGATCATATAACAGAAACATTGCACTCTAGCAGGTTGCCTTTGTAGACTATGCCCCTAGTGAACCTGGTAGACCCATGTTAAGCAAGTGACAATCGCCATGCCATTCTTCAAGAGCAAGAGTTTTTTAAACTGCAAGCCCTTCCAGCATTTGTGCTGAGCATCCTGTAGGGTGTTCCATACCAGCAGCCCTGCATTATGGACGCTCCCCAATCAAGTAAGGCTGATCCTCTCATTTTGACCACCATCCATGTGTGCTTCCCTCCTCAATTCCGCCTGCCACATTACTGTTCTCTCCAAACATGCATGCACACAAAGTCCGTCGGTGTTTGATGTGATGTGCGATCTCTCCAAGTTATCCAGTGTTGGAATTGGCTATAAAATGCAACTCTCTTTTGACATGGAGTTGAGTTGTCAATGGATGATAGCCATGATCTTTGAGTCAAGCTTGCAAGTCAGACCTAGGAGATCTATAATCGAGACCACCTCCAATCTAAAGGGTGGCGTCCTTGAGGAGCTCCCACAATTAGGTTCTATTTGGCTTGTAGTGAGTTCAAGGAAGGTTAAAAGACTTTTGATGATGTACACCTGGCCATGGCATGTAGCTCAATCATTCCACATTTTGATGAGGGTAAAAAGCTGGACAGAATCATAAAAGTTTGGGAGGTGACAAACTGAAAAAAGTTGAAAGCCGTCAACATGGTGGATGTTGCATGGAAGGTGACAGTCTTGATAGAACCAAATGGTGTGAAGAATTGAAGGCTAAAGGATGCCATTGCACTCTCCATGATAGTCACAGTCTTGACAAAACCAAATGGTGTGAAGAAGTGAAGGCTAAAGGATGGAGCTGCACTCTCCTTGATACTGAGACTACGGTTGTAATGATACTCCATATACAGTGGGCAAAAAATGCACAAGACTCATGGGAGACTTGTGAAATAAAAAGCATAGGGAGAATCATCACACTTATAATTAGTTGTTTACCATGATGTTGGGGAAGGAGAGTTAGCCCATGACTTGCTTGGATTCTCAGGGATAAAATGGGGTCCAACAACAGTTGGTCACAAGGTGACAACATCTTGTTGGCAATGCTGTTGGCTCAGTAAGCTTCTGAAGAGCTTCTGAGGGTTGGTGACAACTTTTGTAATTGGAGAATGGTCAAAGCCCATTATGTTCAAGGAAATGGGCCCATTTTTTGCTGGTTAATAAGCTTCCAAAGAGCTTCCAGGTGTTGGTGACAACTCTCACCATGGTCAAAACCCATCACATTCAAGAAACTGGGCCCACCATTGTTCCATGAGGAGCCATAAATGAAGCTTGTGAAAGGTATGATGCCGATGGTAAGGCAAAGGTATGCCTAGGAAAGAGAAGGATGCCAAGGATTTAAATAATGAAGAAGACTATTATGAAGGGGGCATCTGAAAGAAGAGCAAGAACAAGAATTGCTACTATTAAGAAAAGCGTAGACATTTTGCTAAGGATTGCAAGAAGAAGTCTAGCCAAGTGAATAAGGAGAACCAATCATGATCGTGAAATCTAACATTACACTTGCCAATGTGGTGCAAGTCTCATTGAGATAAAGTTTGTAGACTCAGGATTGATGATGTTCATGGCAAGCATTGAGGAGTGGTGCACAAATCTTAACTTTGTGGTGGAGGATGTATGTAGGAGCATGTTATGCATCATGTTATTGTGCTAATTTTGGATGTTGGGTTGGAAAGGCAAGGGGAATTATAGGACCAAGGCTATCCTTAGTTTCTAAGGGGTATAATTGGATGATCATTTATCACATGGATGATGGCCTTGACATTGAGGGTACCTGGATTAAGTGAAGCTTCTTACATGTTCCTGATAAGGAATTATGCTACCATAGGTGTTTTGTACTACTTGGAAAGAACATGTGTTCACGGATGGTTTGCTTGTATGAAGCCGAATCTAGAAGACCAAAAGTTGCAAAGTCATGGATTAGAGTTCCTTGACTTGTTTTTAAGAGCTTGGAGCATTTGCATTGACTGGAGCCAATGAGTCCAAGAATCACCATATCCAAGGCCAAGCACACATATTCTTCAAACTCTTGGTCCTTGTTGCCAACACTTTGTAGGATCAAGTGGAAAGGTTGATGACAGTCCATGCATTATAGGACTCGGTGGAATACCACTCTAACCCTACAAGGAAGCTGCTTTGAATCCATTATGGAATACCACTCTAGCTCTAGATGCTCTAACCCTACAAGGAAGCTGCTTTGAATCCATTGTGAATGAAGAACTAGATTGAGGTGTTTCACTATTAGAAAACCCTACATAATTTAAGAGGTAAGAATAAGCCCCTACTTACATACATGTACTACACTCCTTTCCCTTATAGATTAAAAAAACTTTTATATGTGAACTAAAAAATCCTCTCTATATATATATTTTTATGAATTATGTAGACTAACAGCCCCTACTTTTGAACTCATATCCTAGGGTTACATACTTTTGATGAGTCCACCCTTGGGAGAACTAGAAACATATAGTTTTTAGTCATAAGCCTCGATGGGATCCGTGAATGGTGCCAATAGTTTGGACAAACAAAAAGGCACACTTTGATTTCTTGATCTCTACCACATATTTTCAAGTTATTCATGGTTATTGATAGAGTTATATTGGGACCATTGGTAATAACCAAATTGACACCTCCTTCCAATTGCAAGGGTGCTTACATTTTCATTGGGCATGAAAGAAGTTGTAGAAGGTTCATCACTAACTATGCAATTCTTGTAAAGCCTTTATACATCCTCCTCAAAATATTTCTTTGCAGTGAGGAGTGATAGAGATCATTCACCCAACTAAAATCATCTCTCATTAGGCAGTAATTCTAAATTGGAGTTCCATGTCCACATCAATGCTTCCATCTTTTCCGTAGGATGTGTACTGGCTCAACCATAGGAGCTCAATATGGATAATCTTGTTTTCTTTGCCAATAGGCAACTAAATGATGCTAGATATATTACACCGCAACCATGAGTTAAGGTCTATCCACCATATATGATGTAAAGAAATATAGACATTATCCACTTTTCTAACCATTTCTACCCCAATGGTGACCGCCAAGCTTTTATTTATTTAATAAGCAAGACATGCAACCCTAAGAAATATCAAAATGGCTATAGATCCCAATGGATTTGGCTTCATTGTGGTGCTTCAAAAAGGGCAATAGCACAACATCTTGATAACTCACCTACTTGGTGCAGTGATATCCCAAACTTCTTGATACAAGAATGGCTAGATCTGATGTTTCCAAATTAGAGGGAAAGTAAGTACAACAAGGTAGCTCCATGTCAAATCATTGATGGAATTCTATATATCATAGACAAGGCTAACTTTATTTGGAAACTCAACCCAAGCCCTTGGAGGTCTCAAGTGAGCCTAGGACGTCTCTTTCCATGTCCCTCGTCTCACTGGTATCTTGTTCGAATGTTTTAAGTAATTGAAATAAATGTCATGGAATAAAAAGTGCAAAAAATACCCCAGAGGCACTACCAAAGCAAAGGGAGGGAGCTTGCCTATGTGTTGAGGCCTTTCATCATAAAGCAACTTTCTATAGATGAAGGTACAAGCATGAAGGTGGACCAACATAACCAACCTTGTTCAAATATAGGTCCAAGCATGGAGTTCGATCAACAATGTATAGTGTATGGTGGTGATTGCACGTGTTAAGGGGATCTTGGAGGAATGCTGAGAGAACTCCTCACCTCCTCCTACTCCTTATGGTAGCAATGCAAGCCCATGTAGTCCAAGGTGTCACTTCAATGGTTGCAACAATGTGAATCCTCAAGAAGGGAAAGGGGAGAAAGAGAGGGGAAGGAGAGAAAGGGGAGGGGAAAAGAGAGAGAGAAGGGGAGGGAATGCATGAAGCAAGGAGGAAGGCCGTGAGAGGCATTCACAAAGGAAAGGATGTAAGAAACATTGACAACAGCTCTTGGAAAGAAGGAAATATTCTATTTCTCAAACTTGCATCCATACAGCTACAGATCCCAAATGTCAAACTTTCTAGGTTTTATACATAACACCTTTTGAAGGGAGGGCCAACCCTACTCCTGACAACTCTCCCTATTTCTCATATTACAAGCACTTGGCCATGCCCAAGGCAGAATTCCATTCTTGTCCTAGCCTTTCCTCCCCTCTATCTCTTGGGGTTTAACATCCCCCTTCCTGAAGTTGATCCATCCTTGGATCAAGTGATGCAAAGAAGGCCGGTTGTCAGCATGGGCTGCACGAGGGAGTGGTAGCCAAAATACCATTGGGAGATTCTGCAAAAGGGAAATAAGGGCTCCCAAAAATGCATGTCATGCATTTCCTTGAATGTTCGTGTATGATGTGCATGAAGATTGCAGACTTGGAGGTACATGTGTATGACCTGCTTGAAATTGGGCTCTTTGTCCACGTTGAAAACAATCTTGTGGTAGATATTAAGATTTTTCTCTTCAACTGTTGGGTGGTGCTCTCTAGAATGTCCTGTAACAAAATGATCAAGAGGTGGAAAAAGTGGATTGAGGCGACCACCGCTGGATTAGGGACTACTTCATACTTGTCGATGTAGTCTTTGATTTGTGTGACAAGGCCGTAAATGGTGCCAACCGAAGGAAAGTTGAAGTGGGGAAAATTAATGAATGACGTTGGGGTCATTCTCTCACATTTCTAAAAAAAGGGACCACTTCTAGCGGTAGTGAGGCACTGGCATATAAGTTGGATGAATGCGGTGGGAGAGTTGGCATTACAATAGCTATCCCAAAAATCTTGCTTCCTTAAAAATGGAATTGTCAATATGGGTTGTGCTCCCACAGTTGCATCGAGTAGGCATTGTGTTGAGGTCGAGGTATAGGTAGACCCTCTTTTTTTTGGGCTTATGGGTGGCCTCCCATGTGTGGAATTTCTACTCATAAAAAGATATGAGCACATGGACTTCCATAATATCGATGGTCTCGGGGTCAAAACTTTGCAACTTGCCCTTCCACAAGCTAAGGTTCATCATGTCCTCAAAAGGTCGACATTTGTGGAGGATGTAGTACCACTTAGGATCATTTGGAGGTATATCTTAATTATGATCCTCTCCATCCATTAGGAATTGGTTTGGCTCTGTGGAAGGCTGTGGTTGGGGGAGATCCTTTGGAGACAGATGCATCCATCGACCCTAGGTGTGTGGTGGTGGATGGCTGTGAAGAAGATGGCTAGCTAGAAAGGGTGGAACTGGTGGTGTAGAAGGGGTGGAACTAGTGGGGTTAGTGAAGTTAAGTATTCAAAGGGGAAGCGACGGGGTGGTGGGGATTATTTTGTGGGTGGGGAAGCTGGGAAGTGTTGGGGTGGGCTATGGAGTTAAAGAATACTATGGTCATATTTATATCTTTCTCGAAGTGTGTACGGGGATAAGCGACATGCTCTATTTCAAAATGGTTAAAGCCTTCATCGAGCATGCATTGCATAGCTTTTAGGACTTTATTATAGAGTTGGATAATACTAGTGAGAGGATATTGCACCAATTTATGGGCCGAAAGATAGTTCCAAAACTTTTGGGCTTCCTCTTGACCGTGTTCGCATAGCCACTTGAGACCTTTGGCCACCATGAAATGTGGGGTGCACACCTAGGTAGGGAGGTGGCTTGGCTTGTCCAATATCCTTCAACAATAAGTTGAGAGTATGAGCACCACATGGCATCCATGTCAGAGTGGGATACTTTGCCATGACCATCTCTCCCACGGTCTTGTAATTCAATGCATTATTTGTTACTAATATAGTAACATTTTCACTAGCACCAACTTTACGAATTGCTCTTTCATATACTTTTACAATATATGCTAAAGTTTTTTCTTTTAGAGACATATCAATACTCTCCAAAACCATCGTTCCCTTGGGAGTAATACACATTACATTTATCAAGGGTCTGGCTAGCTTGCTAGTCCATCCATCATAAGCAAGAATGCACCCCTATGTAGGAATAAAATCCAATATCTTTTTTTTCAAGCAATCTACCACCACAGTTTGTTTAACTCTATCAAGATGATCCATACGCATTTTATTACAATCCAAGAAAAGAAATCCTGGTCTAGCACATGACTTCACGGCATTATGAAATGTCTTATCTCTCATGACATTGAATGGTATACCATTTTTTACAAATGCTTATGTCCATCTTAAGTGCTCTTCATGCACTTGTTGTCAAAGAAATCCATCCTCCATAAATGATTGTTCTCTCTTTTTTCTCTTCTTTACCTGCCAGACATTAGTTACATCAAAACTCACCTGCGACCTGCTTGGTAGCAAATCTATATCACCTTCATGTATTGATACACCCCTCGCATTTATTGGTGCTTCTCCTTCAACCATCTCATCAACCTTAGTGCTCACATCTTGTTGACTTGGATGATTCCTTATCAAGGTCAGATTAACCACTTTCTTAACTTTCTCTAAATATGATTTTCATAACAAAAGAACATTAGATGAGCACGCTTCAAAATCATTGTGCCAATTTTGAGAAAATGTTGCTTGATGTGAGTAGAACCGCACGTGAACTTGTGTCCACAATATTTATACTACATGAAAGATACCGAGGCATGCACTTTTTGTATCTCCATCACATATGACCAAATCTTGCCATGCACAATGCTTTTGAAGTTGCAAAAATAAATCCAAAAATATTAATTTGCGTATGCAAACTGCAATATACATTTTGTTGAAAGCAACACATATACTTTAAAAAACACTTTCAAGAATGCAATATATTAATTGTCATTCATTCACCATCTATTGAAAGAATATTAAATATTGATTCAGAAGAAAGTGTAAGAACGACTAATGAAAATTAAGAGACATGGATTTATTTCTATTAAAAGAATACACTCAAACTGTAAATCATTCATTCACATTCTATTGAAAGAATCTTAAACATTCATTCAAAAGAAAGTGTAAGGACGAGTGATGAAAATTAAGAGACATAGATTCATTTCTATTGAAATAATATTAAATATTCATTCAATAGAAAGTGTAAGAACAAGTAATGAAAATTAAGAGACATGGATTTATTTCTATTGAAAGAATACACTCAAACTGTAAATCATTCATTCACATTCTATTGAAAGAATATTAAATATTCATTCAAAAGAAAGTTTAAGAATGAGTAATGAAAATCAAGAGACATGGATTCATTTCTATTGAAAGAATACACTCAAACTATAAATCATTCATTCACATTCTATTGAAAGAATATTATATATTCATTTAGAAGAAAGTGTAAGAATGAGTAATGGAAATTGGGAGACATGGATTCATTTTTATTCAAAGAATATACTCAAATTGAAAATCATTCATTCACATTCTATTGAAAGAATATTAAATATTCATTCAAAAGAAAGTGTAAGAATGAGACCTTTAAATTCATACACCTTTAAAACTCTTTGTATTCTTTCACATTCTATTGAATAATATTTAATATTCATTCAAAGAAAGTGTGAGAATACAAACACAAAATAAAATCATATTTCTCACAAGAGATCCAAGGAACTCAATAAGGAGATCCTAGAACTCCCACAAACAAATTTCATAGACACAAAAATGCCAAAAGTACATTTCTCACAAGAGATCTAAGGAACTCAACAAGGAGATCCTAGAACTCCCACAAATAGATTTCATAGACACAAAAACACCAAAAGAACATTTCTCACAAGAGATCTATGGAACTCAACCAGAAGATCCTAGAACTCTCACAAACAAATTTTATCGACACAAAAACACCAAAAGCACTGTTCTCACAAGAGATCAAAGGAACTCAACCAAGAGGACGTAGAACTCCATAAACAAAGACACAAAGACCAAAACCACAAATCTCACAAGAGAACCTAAAGCTCCAACAAACAAAATCCATCTTATTTCAGACCTTCTAGATTGCTTTCACAACCTTGAAGGACCTTTCTTCTTTCTTTTCCTTGTTTGATCTCTTATGCTCAGCTACATAACCAAGCGTGAGATAAGAGAAACTAGCAAATAGTGACGTTATATACAAGAACATAGCCACATATTCATCCTAATATAGGTGTATTCATATGAATAAGTTATTCATATGAATACCTATTCATACGAGTATAAATGGATGGTGTCGATTTATGTAAAAAACATGGCATGTCACTTCATTTTTACCATTTGAGCTATTTTCCTGCATTTTTCGAATCACGAATTCAAATTTTTCTACTAAGCTCATCACATCAACTGAGGATTAAGGTAAGGAGAGCTACAAGCACACTAAGAGAGTAGAGTGTCTACAGACTATGCTAGATGGGGGAGGGTGAGATAGAGGAGCACTTTCTATGTGTCTGCCCACTCTACTATGACATCCAAGGGTGCTATCATTGTCTTTTTTAGGAGGGACATGGCTTTGGTCTACATACACAATTGATCCATTTTCTCGATCAGGTTTGCGTTGGGATGAATCTGATCGATGATAGAGAGATATATTGATGTGACAGACCAGAGAGCAATAGCTGGGCAATGCCACAGGTCCTCGAGATCACACAAACAAGTGTTATAGACTTCTATGCATCTGAGTCACCTACCAAGGAGGTTCAGGGAGAGGAGCTTGATGAAATGAGAGCATCATGGATTAGTAGTTAGATTCTCCACCATAATGCTGCCAGACAAGAGGCACACACTCCACATGCTACACGGAGACTGACCGGAGCATGCACGATCAAGATCTGGTCTATTTCAACCCAGAGGAGACGACCAGAGATAAGGCATCACCCTTCAGGTATCCCATGATACAAATATCGAGGAGACCACACCCTACACCGCATCGAGAGACAGCTCGATAAATGCAAATACAAGTGCTCCTCACATCCCATCAGAGAGCCACTAGGGTACCTAGATATATGGAGCTTGGGCATGCACTAGGAGTGTTAGCTCTGAGCACCTAATACTCTTATGCTATTTTGCTACTCTACTATTTTGCTTACTAGTTTAGCACTTTCTCTTTCATCCAATGGTCCAACATGAATATATCTAATCTAGTTTCCCTTATTCGCCGAGTGGTTCTAAATGTTTTATTCTCTTAATTAATTAACTTAGATTGATAGGTGTATGAAAAACAAAGTGATGAACATGGCGCCATGTAGCATTATTGTCACTTCATCTCCAATGGTAAAAATATTGTCATCAATTGAATAACATAATAGGTAATCCACAACACCATGTGTACACAAAAGATTCCAATGGAAAAGATATAATCATCAATTTTAGTGATACACACAATACGTACACAAACACTTCAAAACCCTTTATACTATGGAAAGGTGCAAAGACCATACAAATCTATCTCCTTACAGCTTTAAAAATGGCAAAAGCCAAATATAACAAAATAAATGATGCTAGTGTGAGAAGACACCTTTTTCATTCATACTCTTTATACTATTGAAAGTTGCAAAGCCCATACAAATCTATCTATTTACAACTTTCGAAAGAGCACAAGCCCAATGTAACAAAATAAAGGAAGCTTGTGTGATAAGAGACCTTATTCATTCTACAAAGGCATGGCATAGGTATTCAAGGGCCATTTTCTTAGGGGCAACAAGAAGCATACGATTCATATATATCCAAAGCATTCACGACATAAAAAAACCCTTACTATTGTGGGAAAAACCCCTTACTATTGTAGGTGGTATAGGATGATAGATATACACAAGTTATGGCAATGCAAAGTCATTGCCTTGTGGGTAACTATGCACATTATAGGGATTAGTCGGGTCTTAATCTAAAGAACGGTGAGAAGATACATGGGTACCTTTGCATAATAGGATCGAGTGGGTCTTTCTTTAAGGAATGGGGGAGAATAGACATGTTCTTGAAACAATAGAATGCAAAGTAAGGAATTGAGCCTATAGCCTATATATTAGTTCAAGGGATTAGACTTTACTTACAGTGTCACAACCATGAGATCTTGGAATAGCACGGCTAGATCTTAGAAGATGGGGGTGAGTAGAAGATGACGGTGGAAGAGCTTGAAGATGTGGTTGGATCTTGAAGGGTGGAACTTGAAATTAAGGGTGGAGACAATGGACCTTGAAGACAAGGGTGGCAAAAAAAGTATTTGAATCACATGCAGAGTCCCAATTAAGGATCAAATGGGCTAGTGCCTACTGCACTTGTAATCATAAACCATTGGAGCCTCTCATATAAATTTTTAGATAGCATTAAATTATAATCCACGAGGGACTCTTTGTAAACCACACGGCCTGTTCTTCAGCCTATCATATATATTATCAGGTTGCATGCATTACATGAAAGCCATACAAAATACTTGTTGGTATCACTATATAACCTTTACGATGGTGACCTAACCATAATAAAAAAATCCTAATGGAGGGGAAAATGTCCACATCACACTACATAATCTAACATAGCCCTTAACATCCACCTTTACCCCTCTTCCTCCTCCACCTCTCCACCTCCACCTCTCCATGTTTGCCTCCACCTCCACCTCCATCTTCTCTTATGTCTATGTTCTATGCCTATCCTATGATGCCATTATGAGCACCATCAATACCACCTTTCACTAACATGACCATCACCATTTCCACTATCACCACATGACCACCACCACCATCACATTCCCCTCCACCTCCTCCACTACCTCTAAATTTTCCAACATCACCACCATCCTCTCCAATGTCTTTGCTATGACCACTAATACTCCCACCTCACCAACACCTCCTCTTCCTCCAATGCCTCTTCCTCGTCCTTTTTCTTTGCCTTTTCTTTATATCACCATCATGATCACCTCCTCCTCCTACTCCTACTCCTCGATTTTCTTTGCCTTTTCTTCATATTCCCCTCTCCTCCTCTAGCATGACCACACTCTCCTTGATGCTATTACTACAATGCTAATCTCTATACATATGGGCAAATGCATGGTAAGGTGGCTAGCATTTTAAATGTATAGAATGAGATGATAACATTATGCAATAGCACACAAAAGAAAGAATTTTTATATGTAAAAATCTATTCATTGCATGATGAGTAGGCATGCTACCACTTTGAGTATGAAAGTTTGATGTGCTATTTCTATAACCCTTTGAGTATGAAAATCTGATGACGAGTAAGCATGCCAACACTTTGAGTATTAAAGTCCAATGTGTTGGTTCAGCAATAGTTGGCAAATTTTCATCTTGTTACTCCACTCCTTTTACTCCATGCTACACATAGGAAGAATTTATGCATCCTTGACTCTACTAGCTCCTTTTGCTCCAAGGCTATCGTGCATTTTAGACTCTATCATCCATTGTGGCTCCATCTAATTACCGCATCTCACACTTTATCAACTCCTTTAGTCTAAAAAGTATTGGGATGTTTCATCACAATGGCACCTACTATAGCTCACAAGGCCACAAGAAAGTTCTTCCTTATGGATGTTCCCACCCAAAATACGTTTCTACACTTTACTAGTCAAATCCTCAGCCTTTAAATCATCCCATCAAATGCATTAACTACCCTCAGACCCCTTACCCATCTTATGCAAGCTCTAAAAGAAGTAAATATAGGATAAGAAAGTTTGTATCAATGAAAGCATGATTGATAAGGTTTGTGCCATCCTTGGAGGTAGATCATAGGCTAGTTAATTCATTTACCTTGCTTTTGTATTCTTTGACTCTTTTTGAGGAGGAGGGATGAGATTTGGGTGTGAATTCTCCTCGATTATAGTCATAGATTATCTTTAATTACAAAACACTCATATAGATGGGCTAGGCTCCAAGAATGGGTCTTTCCATTGATTGATTTGATGGAATCATTTATGATTATCTAGTGAGGGCCTTGATTGGGATCGAATTGATGATTTGCCTAATTATCCACTTAGTCTTAGAGCTTAGACCTTGCATATTTGGTGATAATTGAAGAGTGACCATGCCCTCTGGCAGTGAAGATGACCCACTAGTATCTCCAAAGGCAAATTGTCAATATCTTTAATCAAGCAACTGGATCTTATAATTAAAGGATGACCATGAGGATTTGGCTTCTGAGTCCTAGTCCAACCCTAAACTTGATCTAAATTTGGCCACTAAGTATGTGAATTTTGGACCTTCATGGATGGAGCTCAAGATTGCTAGAGGCTCTTGAAGAATGATCTAAGTTAAGTCATTATAAATGTGATTAGGGCCTCTTCAAATCTTGGATGGTAAGTGGTACTTGGAGGCCAAATCCGGATCACCAAAGATAGGGTACCAAGTTGGCCATTGAACTTGGCCATCAAAGCCACCCTCCAAGTTTGGCTGATAGCCTCAAATATAGCCTTCATTGGTTTAATTCTATTATGAACTTCAAAGTATATCTTTGCTTGATTTTGCTAGTTGGAGCAAGGCATTTTGCATATGATTCAGCTCAACGATAGATTGTTCTTCAAGGTAGGCCATGCATTGTGTGATAGTGAGTCTTCCAAAATTATATAATACCACTATTTGAACAGCTTTACAAATGGGGCTAAGGTACAGGTGTGAACCAACCATGCTTGACTGCTACATATGGAACTTGACAATGAACTTTGATGTCCAGAGGTGGTAATATCTTGAAATCTGGTCTAGTGCCTAATATTTATTTTAGACTCGTTGTGGTGCAAGTTTCTCCTTGATTCCTCTCTTTTTCCCATAGACCTAGAAATTTTGGAATTATCTATCATGGATAAATATAGAAAGAATAAAAGAAGATGTGGAGCCATTTGTGACAGTGTTAAGGATGGTCGATGCTGATGCCTTTGTTATGGGTAAATTGTATTGGAAGATATCAGAAGCAATACGACAAGTTAAAGAATTCGTGCGCTTTGCACCTAGGGAAAAGCAACAAGTGGTATATTTGGCCGATAAGAGATGGAAGTAAATGCACACTCCTTTGCATGGAGTTGCATTTGCAATACATTCACAATATCAAATGCATGCTCAATAATAGAGTCCAAAATTCATAAGTAACTTTTATGAGGTTTGTAAGAACTTGCTTCTATGAGATGAAGGCAAATTGGCCTGCCAACAACGAGTGAGGTATACGAATCGAGAAGGCTCTTTTGGAGATCCTTGGAATCTTGATGCTATTAAGACGATGATTGTACCTACTTGGTGGAAGGAATATGGTGGAGAGACATTGGAGTTGCAACATATTGCAACTTGTGTGCTCTCTATTGCTGCATCATTGGGTGCATGTGAGCAAAATTGGAGTGCATACAATTTTATTCATTCTAAGAGACACAATTGTTTAAAGCCATCAAGAGCTACAGATTTAGTATTTTGCTTTGGGAATCTATGATTGTTGAAAGGTTTTAATGTTGCAGCTAGGGCAGCAAAGCAAAGCCACTGTAATGAGAATTGCCAGACAATGATTGACTATAGAATTAGTTGGCGATGGTGCATTTAGTGAAGAAGAAGATGAGCTTGAGCTACTCATGACAACAGTGAAGTCAAAGAGATAGATGATATTGTACCTATGTTAAATGCAATATGTTAACTGCAATATAGAGTGTTGTATGTTACACATGAGGGGATGGATAGGAGAATATGATAGGTGATGGAAGAGTCATATGCCCATATCCATCTCATCCCATTTGTACTTGGAACCAATGGATTAAGCTCTAAATATGTAGGATGGTATGTTGTATGTGAGGGGATGGATGGGAGAATATGTCAAGCGATGGAAGAGTGAATATGCTTGTATCCATCTCGTCTCATTTTACACTTGAAAGCTAGAACCTAATGGGCTACAAGTTATTTTATTGTGTTGTACATGAAAGCGGTGGATGAAGCTCTAAATATGTAGGATGGTATGTTGTATGTGAGGGGATGGATGGGTAATATGTCAAGCGATGGAATAGTGCATATGCTCGTATCCATTTCGTCTCATTTTGTACTTGAAATCTAGAACCTTGTGGGCTGTAAGTTATGTTGTTGTGTTGTAATTATTAAGATTGTGGATTATTTGGTATACATAATAGCTAGAGCCAACCTTGTGACTTGCAAATACTTTCAAGGCAACGTCGAGAAAAAGGGGGGAATAATCAAATATGCACAATCGAAGTTTATATTTTCAAGTCGCAAGGGTTGATCTAGCTATCATGTGTACTAATTCACGTCGATATATTTCAACATTTCTGCATTAACTTTACAAGTGCACCTAGTCCACTGAAACTAGTTAAGCCACTTATACCACTTAGTCCACTTAAACCACTTAAACCACGTAGTCCACTTGAACCACTTAAACCATGTGGCTCACTTAAACCACTATGTCCACCTAATCCACTTATATCACTTAACCACTTCCCTCACTTATATCACTTAAACCACTTCATTCACTTATACCACTTAAACCACTTCATTCACTATAGTAATCCACATTATGCACTTAGTCCATATTATGCTACATGAATCCATATTATGCACTTAAACCACGTAGCTCCACTTAGTCCACTTAATTCACATTAACTCACTTAAAATTACATTGGCTCCATTTAGTCCATTTAATTCACATTAACTCACTTAAAATCATATTAGCTCCACTTAGTCCAATCAACTCACATTAAATCACTTAACCTACTTAGTCAACTTAAACCACTTAATCAATTTGTACCACTTAATCCACATCAATCCACATTATGCACTTAATCCAAATCATTATATTCAAACAAGAGTATTACAAAGTTATGTATGAAGTTTACATAATTATGCACTAGGTCCCACATCTGCCGTTCCCTAAGTGCTTGGTCTTGCACCCAGTGAATTTATGTCTGTGAGGTCCTCAAAATCAAATGTGTCGCATCCAAGTCTCCAAAAGTATTTTTGTAGCATGCAAGCTTAGCCTCCAACATGTGTATGCGTGCTTGCAAGTCCTCGATCTCTTTGGCTTAAGATGCAAGACGAGCTTGTAACTCCTCAGTAGTAACACCCTATTGACGGAGAGGTATGGCACATGCTACCAAGTCAACAAGATTACTATGTGCCTGGGGAGTTAGCATGCGAGGCCTCATAGACATGGGCTCTCTGTTCTATGCTGGCTTGTGCTCTATAGGACGTCCCTTTCCTGTTCCTCACAAGTGCTGCTTGTCGTTCCAATCCACACATCGATGCAAGACATTGTGGACATACACTTGCTGAATGAAAAACATGGGTATTTGTTGGTTGTTGGGGATGATCCCTTTCACCTCTATGAATCACTAGAGAAGGATGTGGGCAAGGGTTTTGTGCTGCAAGTATGACAACTTGGGCTATGCATATTTATTTCTAGCATTTTTGGATCGAAGAAACAAGGTGTTTCTTACGAACTCCGATGGACAGAACCTTTGTTCTTGCCAAAGAGAGACTGGGTCGCCTTGCATGGTGTCATCATCCACTGGACCAGTGGCAGAAATCCCTAGCCCCTTTCTTCCTAGCATCTCTCTTTATGCTTGCAAGATAGCTTGAGCCTCGGAGTGATTTAGCTAGTCTTCTACATCAGCCTCTTGAGGCACAAAAGTGGCTTTTGGAACCTCTTGAAGTGGAGGTTCCTCTGGTTGGGGAGGGTCCTGTGGGAGAACGTTCTCTAGATTCTCTCCCTCCATGCTCATACTTAACCTAAAAAATGACAACAAGATTAGGTTAGCATCTTTCTAAATGATTTCCATTCTAGAATGGAAATAGTATCATTGGATTATCATCATGGACTAGACCTATAGCTTAGATGATGCCCGAATATATGACATTGCCCAAGCACATGACTTCTTCCAAGGCTCTAGCCTTCAATGCATCGGTGGGCATAGAAAGCTTCAGCACCTTACATGCATAAATCTTGTGCAGATCAAATGGAGCGACAAGCAGATTGCACATGTTGACTGTTCTGCATGTGCTTCTACCCATAGCCACACTAGATGTCTCGTCTCACTGAATCAATATGGGCTGCATGGGTCTTGCCAACTAGTACATGACCATGCAAGCCATGTGATACGAGTGGTGCGCTTGTGCAGGCGAGAATGAAGGAGATGGAAATCTATCTACTTGTGTAGATAGATTGTGTATTCTTGGTGCAAGCGAGTATGAAGGAGATGGAAATTGGTCTGTGTGTGTGGCAGGAGGCACAAACGAAGAAGAAAAAGAAGTGGCAAAATGTGGGCATGCATTTGGTAGGAGACATGGACTGGGTGGAGGAATTGCTTGTGGGTATAGAAGAACTTGGGGAAAAGGGATATGGGGGAAGACAAGATGTGGTCGATGTGTTGGTGCATATGCATGGCATGGCTGCAGTGGTGCTTGTGGCTATGGTGGGTGCAATGCAGCTTGCGACTGGGGGTATGGGTGCATTAGTGCCTGTGGCTATGGTTGTGCTTGGGGGCATGGGTGCATTGATGGAAGGGAGGATGAGGCAGCTCCTTTGCCTTTGAAACCTCACCACGCATTCTTGATGTACATGACCCTAGTTTCTATAGCAGGACCATCCCACTTCGTGTCACAAGAGGTGATGTCTCGATCTATTTGACTGAGGCATTGTCGACTCTGCAATGTGAAGTGGTGCATGAATAGGTCTATAGACTCTACCAGAAATACGTCTAGAAATCAGTCATGCAAGGTCCTCCATCCATGCTCTGCCATTATCCGTACCAAAATTTATACATTGCTTTCATCATTGTTGAAAGCAACAGTCTCAATGATGTCCTAATCGACATTCATTAAGAAGTGTACATTCTTATTTTTTAGCATCTTCCTTTGAGTCTTACTGAGATCAGGTTGCTGAAACTTCCTCTTCTCAGAGCCATCTAATATGCAATAAGCTACAACACAGAATTCAAAAAAGAATTCAATGCCAGGTGCGATAAGAAAATTATTAAGCCAAACCAATTAACAATGCAAGTAGTCTAAAAAATGACCTAGGTATAACCTCTCAACTCAAGCTCACATCATGTAATAGACTACAAAAAATCAAAACACAAAAAATAAGCATGTAACTTGCACAAAAAATGACCTAGGTATAACCCTAACCATGGACTTCACCATCTAACACTAGGCTTCAACTACAACACACAACTATCAAGGGACAGTTGAGTGCCATACTAAGTGTCTAAGAGCACATCACATGATATCTAACTTATACTGCAACACACAACTATAAAAGGACAATTGAGTGCCAAACTAAGTGTCTAAGAGTACATTGCATGATATCTAACTTAGACTGCAACACACAACTATCAAGGGACAGTTGAGTGCCAGACTAAGTGTACTTGAAAACATCTCTAAACTTAGACTGCATCACACAACTCTCAAGGGAGAGATGAGTGCCAGAATAAGCATCTATGAAAACCTCACTAAGCTTGGGCTGCAACACACAACTCTCTGAGTGCCAGCCTAAGAGTTCCTACAAACAAACATTTCTATGCAAACTGAGAGTGCAACACACAACTCTCTTAAGAGAGATGAGTGCCAGCCTCAAGTAAAAAATAATTATTTATATTAAAATTAAAACTACAACACACAACTCTCATATGAGAGATGAGTTCTAGTCTCAAATATAAAATGAAAACAAACATTAAAAAGACTACATTACAAACAAAACATTACTTAACAAAAACGGACTGCAGCCCACAACTCTCGCAAGAGAGATGAAAGCCAATCTGTCTACACACTAAAATACAATACAAAACAAATATTAAATAATTTAAAAAGACTGTAGCACACAACTGTCCTAAGAGAGATGAGTGCCAGTCCTAAACAAAACAAAACAAAATAAACATTAATTAATAACGGAAGACTGCAACAAATATCTTTCATAAGCCTAGATGAGTGTCAGTCGCAAACAAGGGTTTTGAAGGTACCTATAGAAGGTGGGTGAGTTGGTAGGTACCATAACCCAGGAGGTAGCAGGGTTGGCAAGTAAGTGGTTGAGGTGGCAAAGAAGACAGGTGGCTAATGAATACCAAAATGGCAATTGTTGCATGTTTATATTACGTTTATTTGGTATAAATAAACTATGCTATTCGTACAAATAGCCAGTTATTTGTACAAATAAAATAGCAAAAAATGTTTGAAACATTTTAAATCATAAAGAATGCATATTTGAGTGTTTTTTTTAATAAAAAAAATACGCTTGAATTAATGCAACTTAGGTGACGAGACTTGCAGTTGCCCGATGGTGATCCTCAGTGCATGTGAGACTCTCCTATCCTCGAGGTACTGAGGTCTAATGATGAGATCATGCTTCAAGACCCTTAGGAAGTGGTCATGGTAGAACTGGAACTTGGTAGGGAACTCCTCTCTCCCCCAAGTCCTAGACATATGGAGCTAGAGGAGGTCCAAACATATGATACAGTTGATCTCATCTCATGGGATCACATCTTGGGTGGTGCATCCATGTTGTACTAAAAGGGGGGAAGTATGAGAGAGGGGAGAGAGGCAAGAGAGAGAGGAGAGAGCAAGAATGAGAAACATATGGGGGTTAAACCTAGAGAGAGAGAGAGGGGGATGAGAGAGAGATTTTCTAAGATTGATGTGTATTTTTTGACACTCATGCATGACACATGGTGAGAAACAACAAAATATGCATGCCCAATCATGTTGATGATATCTGATGAATATGATACTTTGAGTAGGCCTTAAGTAGATAAGATTAAGGCCTATGCAAAGTATTATACCCATTATAGATGAGCACATAGGATAATAGCAATGTGATATGTATCTTTTTACACTCATGGATGATGCATGGAAAGAAAGAACAAAACATGCATGCCCAACCATGCAAGTGATATCAATTGGATATGATAATTTTCATGGGTATTAAAGTGGATAAAATTAAGGGACCTATAAAGCATCATACTATGCAAAGATAAATAGATAGGATAGAAGCAGTGTCATGCATATGTTTTCACACTCATGCATGATGTGCAATGAAAAGCAAGAAAATGCATGCTCAACCATGCAAATGACATTGTATGGGTATGGCACTTCGCACGGAACTAGCATTAAGGTCTTTTAAAATTATCATACCCATCAGAGATAAATATCTAGGATATAATCACCTTGATGTATATATTTTAACACTCATGCATGACGCATAGCAAGAAATAATAAAATAGGGTTGCCTAACCAAGAAAATAATATCCAATGGGTATGATACTTGGCATGGGCCTTGAATTTATTGAGTCCCTTAAAAGTATCATATCAACCTGGTACATGCACCTAATATAGAAGTACCATGAGATGTAGCTTTTAAAATGATCCACACATGATTTGTATTGAGAAATAAGAAAATATGCATGTCCAACCATGAAAAAAATGTATGATGGGTATGACACTTATAAAAATCCTTATAATGGGTAGAATGGATTTTTTCATAAATTATAATACCCATCGGACATAAACATGTAGGATAGAAGCACCCTGATGCATATTGTTTTCACACTCATGCATGACCTATGGTGAGAAATAAGAAAATATGCATGCCCTTGATATCATGGGTATAATAATTTGCATGGGCATTAAATTGGATAAGTTTAAGGTCCCTAGAAATTATCATACCCATTGTAGATTAAAAGGAGCCTATAAGCACAATGATGCATTATTTCAAACACATGTACTCATGATACATGGTGAGAAATAAGGAAATATGCATGCCCAACTATGCAAATGATATCCAATGGGGTATGATAGCTTGCAAAAATATTAGATTAAGATTAAGGCCTATGAAAAGTATCATATCCATCAAAGACATGCACATATGATAGAAGCACCCCAATACACATGTTTTGACATTCATGCTTGATGCATGGTGAGAACAGGGAAATATGCATTCCCAACCATGCAAATGATACTTGATGGGTATAATACTTTAAATGGGAATGAAAAATGGATAATATTAATTCACTTGAAAAGTATCATACACATCATAGATAAACATGTAGAAGCACCACGATGTGTATTTTTTCAAACTCATACATGATGCTGGATGAGAAATAAGGAAAAATGCATGCCCAACCATGAAAATTATATTGAATGTGTATGATAATTTTAATGGGCCCTTCATTGGATAATATTAAGTCTATTTAAAAGTACCATATCAATTGGAGATAAACACATAGGATAGAAGCATTCCAATGTGTTGTTTTCCAAACTCATGCATGGTTTGTAGTGAGAAACAAGAAAAAATATATGCCCAACTATAGAAATGATATCCTATTGGTATGATACGTTTCATAAGCCTTAACGTGGGGAAGATTAAGACTTGTTCAAAGTTTGATACCCATCAAATATGTGCACATACAATAGAGGCACCCAATTCATATTGATTTGACACTCATGGATGATGCATGATGAGAAATAAAGAAATATGAATGCCCAACAATGCAAAAGATAATTTATTGTATGATCGTTTGCACCATCCTTAAATTGGGTAAGATTAAGACTAGTGCAAATTGTCATACCCATCGGAGACATGCACATATCATAGGAGCATCCCGATGCATATCTTTGACACTTAGGCATGATGTGTGGTGGTGGGGAAAAAGGAAGTGTGCATGCCCAAACATGAAAAACATATCCGATGGGTATGATAATTTGCATAATCCTTAAGTCTCATTCATAGTTTCATACCCATTGGAGACATGCACATGCAATAGAAGCATATCAATGCATAGTCTTTGACACTCATGATGATGCACGTTGGGAAATAAGGAAATATGCATGCCCAACCATGAAAAGGTTACACAAGTCTTAAAGTAGATAAGGTTAAAGGCCCTACAACGTATCATAGATATCAAAGATAAATACACAATCTACACATGCATGGTGGGTGGTGAGAAATAGGGAAATATGCATGCTAAACCATGAAAAACATATCCCATGGCTTTGATACTTTGCATGAGAATTAAAGTAGGGAATATAAAGGCACTTACAAAGCATCATACTACAATGAGAATCGCTCACAAAACTAGCAAATCATCAAACGCACAATAAAAACTATACATAAGAATATGCACAATCTTTATGAACTCATAAATGAAAAAGATAACAAGCACGTTGGGTGCAATCTCCCCCCATAGGAGTGGTTCTTGTCTTTCCCTTCCTATGTATTTTTGAGCAACAACTAATACAAGCTCATGTACATCTCCTCCATGCACAAATTGGAGATAAGCCACACACATACTTTCCAAAATAGCTAGCCTTTTCTAGAAATAGAGTTTGCTTTTCCCACTTTAGATAATATGCTTAGGATAAGCCTCTAATGTTCCAAAGATTAATATATGTACATGACCATTTGTAATTTCAACAACTAGGATTTTGGAAGTAATCCTTGTTTATTCCCCACATCACTGGTTGTGCCTTACATGCACAAAAATGCTTGCCACCAATAGCCATTGCCCGATTAGTTACTCTTTCTCTGAATTCACAACATTCATCAATAATGCAAAAATTTGAAGCATAAGAAACCTTGGAATCAATCACCAATATTATTCAATCTTTTAGTATCTAAGTGATGCAAAATCAACAAATCATAGATGGGTGGTGCACACATGCGACACATACCACCGCATTGGTGCACACACTGCGACACATGCATAAAATCATATGTACAATGCACACACTGCTACACATACCGTCATTGCGTAAGTGGTGTCACACTACTACACACTCATATGGCCATAGCCATATATCCATCCATGTGTACGGATGGTGCACACATTGCTACACATACCATCACTCATCATCGCGAAAGTGGTGCACACACTGCTACACACTCATACGAATAGTGAGCACACACTGCATTAGCTGTGTGACAAAATGCTAGAACTCACAACTAAATAGTAAATGATTCTAAAAAATAATGGGATAATCCCAATTCTCATAACACATAACTGGATAAAAGCATTGTGATGCATATTTTTTTCAAAATCATGCATGATACCTAGCGAGAAACAAAGAAAAATACATGCCCAACTTTGAAAATGATATCAGATGGATATAATAACCATATATCCAGCCATGCATATGGATGCTGCACACACTGCTACACATACCGTCACTCATCATGGAAGTGGTGCACACACTACTACACACTCATCGTGGTGCACACATCGTGGTGCACACATTGCTACATACTCATATGAACAGTGAGCACATACTGCATCAGCTGTGTGACAAAATGCTAGATCTAACAACTAAATACTCAAAGATTTAAAAAAATAATGGGATAATCCCAATTCTTCTATCAGGATAAAAGCATCGTGATGCATATCTTTTCAAACTCATGCATGATACCTAGAAGCGAGAAACAAGGAAAAATGCATACCCAACTTTGAAAATGATATCAGATGGATACAATAATTTTAATTCACCTTAAATTGTGTATTATTAAGGACCTTGCAAAGTATCATATCCACTAGAGATAAACAAGTATGATATAAGCACCTTGATGTGTATTTTTTTAAAACTTGTGCATGATGCATGGGAAGAAATGAGAAACAATGTATGCCCAATTGTGAAAATGATATACGATGGGTGTGATACTTTGTATAGGCCTTAAAGTGGGTAAATTAAGGCTTGTACAAAGCTTTATATTAAAGACATGCACATATGATATAACCATCCAAATGCATATTTTTTGACACCCATGCATGATGCATGGTGAGAAAGAAGGAAATATACATGACCAAAGGTGAAATTTATATCCAATGGGTATGATATTTTGCATGGAATTAAAGTGGATAATATTAAGATCAATTTAAAATATCATACCCATTGGAGACATGCACATATTATAGAAGCACCCCAATGCATATTTTTGACACTCATGCATGATGTGTGGTGAGAAATAAGGAAATATACATGCCAATATATAATGAAGTCTTAAGTAAATTGTCTTCTCATAGTTTTAGTAAACTAAACTTGAGTTTCAAGTAGTAAATTGTCTTTTAAGTAAAGCGTAAGTATCGTATGCTTTTTTCGTTTCTTACCTGGTGTTATGTTTGTGTTTGTTTTCTTGTTTGTATCTATGTTTTCTAATCCCCCCAAATTAGACATGGCATCACATCGCACATTCGGAGAGCACTTACCTCGTGATCATGGGACCCCTCATAGGAGGAGACGTCATGGGCTCTACTCTCCAGAGGACTTTGATTCCACTTAGCTAAATCCTCAGGGGACTACCTCTAGGTGGGGACTCCCCATGGGCCCACTCCTTAGGGGAATCCTCCTTGGGGAACCCCTTTGCTAGTAGCCCATGGCTTCATCGAGAGTCTCAATGAGTTTATCGTAGCCATGAGTGATGCGGAGGCAACGAGATACTTCTCTCTCCTGTCCTAGCGAATCTCCACTATTTCATCTCGTACACGCCTCAGGCATAGATCAAGGACATTGACGGCTTTCCCTACTTTATAGCCATCCCATGTAGCTCCCTCCAAGGGATCATCACTTGGGTGTATCCATCATAGGTCTAAAAGAGTAGTAAGGGTTGAGGCTGCTGCGGTGGCATGAGAGATGTAGACAAGTTTGGACACTCCTACCGCTCCAGGTCTCCTTTATATCATGAGACATAGTACCAGTCTAGTCTCTTGCCCTCTCCACTCACAGGGCACAGTACCCCAGAGACCACTCGCTCCCCTACTCCTCACTACTAAAGCACTCTCTCCACCCCTCACTCCACCACTCGCTCTAGCTCTACAACTCCATCCACCATGCACCCTTCGGACTTTGTTTTGCCCGAGTACCTATCCTTGTTGGCACACTAGTTGAGAATCCCCCTGCACTTCAAGCTGGATGATTCGATGTTCGTTTGCCTTACGCAAACCAAAGATGAGAGCTGAATACTCAGCTTGATTGCATGTGTCGGCGGAGGCCACCAGGCTACTATATCAGAATTATGTCTCATCTGAAGAAACTAAAGATACCATCTTCTATACCTCTTGACCATTTCTTTCTCCCTTGCAATCGGACTACAAACTCAAGCCTCCACTATTCCATTTCCTTTATTGTTTAATAATCTATCCCTCTTGACCATTTCTATCTCCCTTGCACTCTTCCTGCAACTTCTATCCCCTCTTATAATGGACCTTGCATAGTCAGGGAGCTCCTCACACAATCTTTCCTCCCCCTTTGCAGCACAATGCGAGAGCACCTCCTCCCTTGATCTTGAAATCGTGACATATGGGAGCTCCTCTCTCACTCTTCAAAAGCCCAAGTTGGATGCTCTCTAAAACTTCACCAAGTTGGTATAGGAGGTGAACATGAAGGAGGGGCAACTAGTCTGTCAAGGTCAGAAGATTACCATCAATGAAAGCGTGATTGAAAATGCTCTAGGAATTTCTGGAGGCAGTTTGCAAGCACACTTTTTCGAGAAGTAGTGGAAGAGACATGATACTCTAGACATATACCCCAACGCTCAGATTAGTAAAGATGGTAGAGTTAAGATTTTGAGCTTGCCAACAGACCTCCAAGATGTGCTAAAGAAGACCATTCACTTCTTTCTTGATACGAGAGGAACCTGCAAGTTTTGGCAGGTTCAAGCAGTAGGAGACAACTGAAAGGATGTGATGTATCTTTCTCAAGGGTGATCTTCAAGAGCATGTTAACCAACATGAAGAATTGCATGGATGGCAAATCCCAATTGTCATGGAGTTGCAATGCACCTGATGGCATCTACCCTCAAAGGGATTTTTGAGCAATACGATAATCAAGTGTCTCAGAAGGTGACTTTTCTACAAGAGAAAGCCACCAATGCAACAAAGCAATGCAACTTGAGAAAAGTCCCAGGGAAGGTGCAGAAGTCAAGGTAGAGGAGGCACAAGCAAGGGCCTTGCATGCACAAGAGCAAGCTGAGGCTGCTACAAAATTGGTTTGTGCATACAAAATCTCTATGTAGAGAATTCCATTTGCCATTGCCCAAGTCATGGACAAATCAAATATGCCTGCTTGCTACAACTATCTACGATAAGAAAGTAGATGCTATAACTCAATTTGCCATTTGGGCAAAAGATCTTAAAGACAAGGAGCTCAAATTAAAGAAGGCTAAGACCAAGCCTAACTACGAGGAAAAGGAGCTTGAAGGGAGGAACCATCCCCCTTCAGAAAATGAGAAAGAAGGGCCGACTAGGAAGCTCAAATCAAGGAAAGAGGAAGTGGTGTTACAGCATCATGGGCATCATTGATTTTTCTTGAGGGCATATTAATTGGTGTTTAAATAGAGCTTGCTTAATAACAATAATGCATCCATCATGTTCTCACCCTTGCCATGGCTAGACCCAAAGAAATTCCACATCATATCTAGACTCGTCAGGGATTTGAACCTTGAGACGAAGTAGAATCCATGTGCTGATTTAAATTGACAGGTAGCACCATCTAGCCACACCCAATGTTGTTTTATATTTTCTACATGGGGATTTTTTTTTTCAGCCATTCCTAGTGTAGTAGAAAAGCATGCTACACAAATAGGGTGTCATGTTCCCTATCATCTAGAATGTAGAAATGGTAAGTGCATTGCACTGACCTGGACTCCTATGAGTCAACAAGTAGATTGGTATCAGGCATGAAAGAATCAAGCAAATGATTGTACATGATATGCACAAGAATTGTTATCTACTTGTTGTACATCTTGTTCTTGAAAAGAATAATTTTTTGCAAAATCTATGACATATACAATAGTGTCATAGGGAAAATTAGCAAGGCATGTCCTGAACTGCTTATCCTACCCGTTGGTCGTGAAATTGTGAAGCACATATTTTGGGATGGATTGAACCACGGACCTACATGCTCACAGTAGCCATCTCTTTTTATCGGATCCTTCAACATTGACATTTTCAAATCTCCTCCATTTTAAAGCAATGTGTTTGTCTTCCCTCATTTCATTTGTATAGACATTGAATGTATTCTTCTTTGGCTTCAAACTGCAATGCTTACATGTGCCACGAATGCATTCAATCCTGTGCCACTCACGATCTCCCTTTGGACAAACCACTTGCTCCCATAGATACCTCAAGCTACAAAACCTGCCCTCCCTTGCAACACATGATGAGGATTTAGGTGGCCTACAAACTGCACATTCATTGGGCAGGCATGGGCATCAATCCCCATGGAGTAATGCCAACATGACCAGATCTCAAGTCATTCATAGCTTGCCGGGCTAGGTCAAAGTCTGTGTGTTTTGCAACAACAAACATTCCTATATTTGAGTTTCCTGATGTACCAGGGCTTACAATGCTCAAAGCTATCAGAGCCCTAAGATCTGGTAAAGGTCACGAACTCTATTGTGAGTTAGTCTAAGGGCTAGAGTTTTGCATGCATGTCAAAACAATATGTCAAAAGATCTATACTTGTTTTTTCATAAAGAGTAAGATAAGAAGATTGAGAAGAAGTGCAATCAAATAAGAAGATCTTCCCTAGACGTATTGGCTGAGGCATGTTTTCAAGACCATCTGGTTATAGTTTCACGAGTCTATGGAGTTGGTGAAGAAGACGAATTATGAGGCTTTGATTGTCAAGTTCAATGGGAGAAACTTCACAAGCTAGCAACTCTCCACCAAGCTATGGTTTATGCAAAAGGGTTTATGGGATGTTATGTCTGGCACAAAGAAGGAGCCAACTTCTAGAGAAGTATAGAAACAAGCTTGGAGGAAACCGAGTGACAAAGCTTTTGGCATGGTGGGCTACACTCTGGGAGAGGGATATTTTCATCACCTTGAAATGTCAAAGTCTACTATAGCAAACTAGACAATTCTTGAGGCATTGTTTGGGGTTAAAATGTGCCATTCTGCCCCTCCCTCGCCTCCCCCCCCCTCCCTCCACTCCTTGGGGTCCTAGCGGCCGTGGCTACCAAAAACCCCCCCTCCCTCCCTCCCTCGACCCCACCCCTGCCCCTCCCTCCCCTGCCCCCCCTCCATCTTGGGGTCGTGGCGGCCGCGGCCGCCAGAACCCCCCCTCCCTCCCTCGACCCGGCTCCCCTCCCCCCCTCCTTGGGGTCCTGGCGGCCGTGGCCACTAGAACCCCCCCACCCCCTCCCTCCCCTCCCCACCCCTCCATCCCCTCCTTCCCCTTGGAGGGTCCTGGTGGCCGCGGCTGCCAGACCCCCCCTCCATCCCCCCCGCCCCTGCCTCCCGCCCCCCCCTCCATCCCCTCCTTCCCCTGGGAGGGTCTTGGCGATCGTGGCCGCCAGAACGCCCCCTCCCTCCCTGCGGCCGTGGCCACCATAACCCCCCTCCCTCCCTCGACCGGCGGGCTCCCCTCCCCCCCCCTTGGGGTCCTAGCGGCTGCGGCCGTTAGAACCCCCCCACCCCTCCCTCCCCCCCCCCTCGGGAGGGTCCTGGCGGCTGCGACTGCTAGAACCCCCCCTCCATCCCCCCTGCCCCTCCCTCCCACCCCCCCTCCATCCCCTCCTTCCCCTCCTTCCCTTGGGAGAGTCTTGGCAGCCGGGGCCGCCAGAACCCCCCCCCCTTCCATCCCCTCCATCCCCCCCCCCTCCATCCCCTCCTTGCCCTGGGAGGGTCCTGGCAGTCGTGGCCGCTAGAACCTCCCCCCCTCCCTCCCCTCCCCCCCCTCCATCCCCCTCCATCCCCCCCGCCCCTCCCTCCCCTCCCCCCCCCTCCATCCCCTCCTTCCCCTAGGAGGGTCTTGGCGGCCGCGGCCATGGCCGCTAGAACCCTCCCTCCCTCCCTTCACCCTGCCCCCGCCCCTCCCTCGCCTCGCCCCCTCCCTCCCCTCCTTGGGGTCCTAGCAGCTGCGGCCGCCAGAACCCCCCCTCCCTCCCTCCCTCGACCCTGCCCCCGCCCCTCCCTCCCCTCCCCCCCCTCCATCTTGGGGTCCTAGCGGACGCAGCCGCCAGAACCCCCCCTCCCTACCCGGCTCCCCTCCCCCCCCCCTCCACCCCCTCCTTGGGGTTCTGGCGGACGCGGCTGCCAAAACCCCCCCACCCCCTCCCTCCCCTCCCCCCTTGGGAGGGTCCTAGCGATCGCGGCCGCCAACCCCCCCCCCCATCCCCTCCATCCCCCCCGCCCCTCCCTCCCCTCGCCCCCTCCATCCCCTCCTTGCGGCTGCCACCGTGGTCGCCAGACATCCCCCCCGCCCCTCCCTCCCCTCCCCTCCCTCCATCCACTCCTTGCGGCTGCCACCGTGGCCGCCAGAACCCCCGCCCCCCCCTCCCCTCCCCTCGTTGGGGTCCTGGCAGCCACGGCCACCAAAACCCCCCTCCCCTCCCTCCCTCGACCCCGCCCCCTGCCCCTCCCTCCCCTCCCCCCTCTCCTTCCTCTCCCATCCTGGCCGCCAGGAACCTCTTTCTCTCTAGTTCCTCTCTCTCTCTCTTTCTCTCTCTTCAAATTTAAAAAAAAAATCTAGATAAAGAATTAATCAAAAAAATTTGCAAGTACCTGGAAAAAGTTTGTAAGTTTGCTCTTTCTTGCTTTCTTGCTCTTCCTTCCTTGCTTTCTTGCTCGTTCTTGCTTTCTTGCTTCAATGAATGAAATGAGGGGAGAATGAATGAAGAAGGAAGACTATATATAAGAAAAATTAGGTTTTCCTCCTCTCCTATTGGCTTTCCATTCCTCCCCTCTCTCCTATTGGCTTTTCATTTCTCCCCTCTCCCATTGGCTCCCATTACTCCCCCTCTCCCATTGGACCCCCATTCCTCATCCCAATCTTCCATTAGCCCTCCCCCCATCCATTTCTTCTTCCTCCCCCATTGCCACCACTCCCATCCCACATTTCCACCACGTCCCATACTCCTCCCATTTCCCAAAATCCCATATTTCCCCATCTCACCCTCCTCTTTTTCATCCCCTATTAACTCCCTTCACTCATTTCACTTCCTTATTATCCTACTCCCCTATTACCTTCCCCTCTCCCATTCCATTCTTCCCTCCCCACTCTCACTTCCACTTCCCATTACTCACTTGCCATTTGAAAACTATTAATATATTATTATACTATTTTTTATACTTATTATCATACACCCCTATTACTTCCCTCTCCCATTCCACTCCTCCCTCCTCACTTCCACTTCCACTTCCCATTACTCAGTTGCTATACACATTTGCAAACTATTAATATATTATTATATGATTTTTTATACTATTTGCAAACTTACATGTGGGCAAAATCACAGGTGTCAAAGCGATCCTATTGTGGTCATACAACAACTGTGCTTTTATTCAAGGGTGTATTTATCCTCATCAACAAACTTATTTACTCAAGGTATGAAGTGCATAATTTGTGCACTAGGTGTTTACTTTGTTGTATCAAAATTGTTTGCCACACACACACACATATACACATACCTAGAATTTTCTAATATTATCGCATCTACATTTCTCCTATGGGCACAAAACTTTGTACATGCCTCAACCTAGGTCGTATTGACTTGCATACAAAGTGGTGCACCCATCCCATAAGTACTTGTTCGGATAACACACCTCCAAACGTATTTTATGACAATTGTGCATAACACTAGGAACAAAATGATGTATAATGTGCAATCGACTATGCAAAGCATATTCAATGGACACAAGACTTTGCACGTTCCTCAACCTAGGCAGTATTGACTTGTGTGCAAAGTGGCACCCCCATCCGATAAGTACTTGTTTGAAAAATACACCTAGGATCATGATTTTTTGACGGTTGTACATGACACCAAGGCCAAAAACGGTATTTAATACTCAATCTACCATGTAAAGCATATCCGATGGGCACAATACTTTGCACGTGCCTCAAAAGCGGTGGTATGGTATTCCATGCAAAGTGGAACGCCCATTCAATAAGTACTTGGTATGATAATACACCTATTAAGAGCGTGTTCTTTGACGGATGTGCATAACACTAGGGGAAAAATGGTGTATAATGTGTGATCCCCCATGCAAAGCATAACCGATAGACACAATACTATGCACGCACATCAACCTAGTTGAAATTGACTTTCTTGCAAAGTGGCTCCCCCATCTGACAAGTACTTTTTAGAATATCACACCTAGGACCATGTTTTTTATTGGTTGTTGTCCATGACACTAAGGCAAAAACATTGTTTTATGCTTAATCGACAATGCAACGCATATCCGATCATCACAATACTTTGCACACATCTCAACCTAGGTATTATTGACTTACATGCAAAGTGGCATGCCCATCCCATAAGTACTTAGTCGAATAACACATCTAAGACTCCAGTTTGCACACAAGTCCGTTTCAACTAGGTTGAGATGCGTACAAAGTATTGTCACCATTGGATATGCTCTGCATGGTCAATTATGCATTATACAACATTTTTCCTGTAGTGATATGCACATCCGTAGAAAAACACGCCCTTAGGTATGTTATCTGACCAAGTACTTATCGGATGGGTGTGCCTCTTTGAGAACATTTCAATGCCACCTACGTTAAGGCGTAGGAAAAGCATTGTGCCCATCGGATATGCTTTGCATGGTCGATCGAGCATTAAATACCATTTTTGCCTTAGTGTCATGCACATCCATAAAAAAACATGCTGCTAGGTGTGTTATTTGATCAAGTACTTATGCGATGGGAATGCCACTTTGCATGTAAGTCAATTCCACCTAGTTGAAAGTGTGTGCAAGGTATTGTGCCCATCGGATATGCTTTGCATTGTCGATCAAGCATAAAACACCGTGTTTGCCTTAGCATCATGCACAACCATATAAAAACACGGCCATAGGTATGTTATTCAAACAAGTACTTATCGGATGGGGGATCCACTTTGCACGCAAGTTCGTTTCAACTACGTTGAGGTGCGTACAAAGTATTGTCACCATCGGATATGCTTTGCATGGTCGATCGAGCATTAAATACTATTTTTGCTCTAGTGTCATGCACATTCGTAAAAAAACACGCTGCTAGGTATGTTATCCGATCAAGCACTTATGGGATGGGAGTGCCACTTTGCATGTAAGTCAATTCCACCTAGTTGAAGGTGTGTGCAAAGTATTGTGCCCATCGAGAGATGGACGCAGGTAACTATAAAGTCGAAGGAATAAGCAAGAAGATAACTGGAGGTTCACTTTTCAAGTTTCAACTCTCTCTCAAGAGGCAACTTGTTGAAGCATCACAAAATAATAATAAGAGGATAGGAAATGATAGATCAGGATTCACACTACATAACACATGGGATGGCGAAGTCAACGGGGGCAGATCTTACTCAGAAAGAGTGTGTTGCATCAGTTAGTCTCTGAACTACCATAAACTCTCAACCGCCTACTAATGATAACACCCTACTGTGTGTGTGTTTTATTTTCAATTATTTATGCAGCTGCTGCACACAACAACTTGCAAACTGAAAAAGTTGATTGTAGTTTGCAGAATGATCCCCGTAGTATATAAGTAGATCTAGCAGGCTCTTCCCAATTTGTGGAGTCCTGTTGCCTGACTCTTGCAGTTGCAAGACTTCCGTTTCAATAACATTGAACATGGTTGTGCATGACACTAAGCCAAAAATGGTGTTTTATGCTTGATCGACAATGCAAAGCATATCCGATGGGCACAATACTTTGCACACACCTTCAACTAGGTGGAATTAACTTACATGCAAAGTGGCACACCCATCCCATAAGTGCTTGATCGGATAACATACCTAGCAGCGTGCTTTTTTTACGGATGTGCATGACACGAGCAAAAATAGTATTTAATGCTCGATCGACCATGCAAAGGATATCCGATGGGCACAATAATTTTCCTACACCACAACCTAGGTGGTATTGAAATGTTCTCAAAGAGGCACACCCATCCAATAAGTACTTGGTCAGATAACACACCTAAGGGCATGTTTTTTTGCGGATGTGCATATCACTAGGGAAAAAACGGTGTATAATCCGTGATCGACCAAGTAAATCATATCTGATGATGACAATACTTTGCATGCATCTCAACATAGTTGAAATGGACTTGTGTGCAAAGTGGAGCCCCCATCCGATAAGTACTTGTTTGATTAATACACCTAGGACTGTGTTTTTTCATGGTTGTGCATGACACTAAGGCAAAAACGTTGTTTTATGCTTGATCGACAATGCAAAGCATATCTGATGGGCACAATACTTTGCACACACCTTCAACTAGGTGGAATTGACTTACATGCAAAGTGGCACGCCCATCCCATAAGTGCTTGATCGGGTAATATACCTAACAGCGTGTTTTTTTACAGATGTGCATGACACGAGCAAAAATAGAATTTAATCCTCGATCGACCATACAAAGGATATCCGATGGGCACAACACTTTTCTTACACCATAACCCAGGTGGTATTGAAATTTTCTCAAAGAGGCACACCCATCCGATAAGTACTTGGTTAGATAACATACCTAAGGGCATGTTTTTTTGTGGATGTGCATATCACTAGGGAAAAAACGGTGCATAATGCGTGATCAACCATGCAAAGCATATCCGATGGTGACAATACTTTGCACGCACCTCAATGTAGTTGAAACGGACTTGCTTGCAAAGTGGAGCCCCCATCCGATAAGTACTTGTTTGATTAACACACCTAGGACCGTGTTTTTTCATAGTTGTGCATGACACTATGGCAAAAACGGTGTTTTATGCTTGATCGACAATGCAACGCATATCCGATGGGAACAATACTTTGCACACACCTTTAACTAGATGGAATTGACTTACATGCAAAGTGGCACTCTCATCCCAAAAGTGCTTGATGAGATAACATACCTAGCAGCGTGTTTTTTTACGGATGTGCATGACACTAGAGCAAAAATAGTATTTAATGCTCGATCGACCATGCAAAGGATATCCGATGGGCACAACACTTTTCGTATGCCTCAACCTAGGTGGTATTGAAATGTTCTCAAAGAGGCACACCCATCTGATAAGTACTTGGTCAGAAAACACACCTAAGGGCGTGTTTTTTTGTGGATGTGCATATCACTAGAGAAAAAATGGTGTATAATGCGTGATCGACCATGCAAAGCATATCCGATGGTGACAATACTTTGCACACACCTCAACGTAGTTGAAACGGACTTGTGTGCAAAGTGGAGCCCCCATCCGATAAGTACTTGTTTGAATAACACACCTACGGCCGTGCTTTTATATGGTTGTGCATGACACTAAGGCAAAAACGGTGTTTTATGCTTTATCGACAATGCAAAGCATATTTGATGGGCACAATACCTTGCACACACCTTCAACTAGGTGGAATTGAATTACATGCAAAGTGGCATTCCCATTGCATAAGTACTTGATCGGATAACACACCTAGCAGCGTGTTTTTTAACGGATGTGCATGACACTAAGGCAAAAATGGGATTTAATGCTTGATCGACCATGTAAAGCATATCCGATGGGCACAATACTTCTCCTATGCCTTAACCTAGGTGGTATTGAAATGTTTTTAAAGAGGCACACCCATCCGATAAGTACTTGGTCAGATAACATACCTAAGGGCGTGTTTTTTTGTGGATGTGCATATCACTAGGGAAAAAACGGTGTATAATGCGTGATCGACCGAGTAAATCATATCCGATGGTGACAATACTTTGCATGCACCACAACATAGTTGAACCAAACTTGCGGGCAAAGTGGAGCCGCCATCCGATAAGTACTTGTTTGATTAACACACTTAGGACCACATTTTTTCATGGTTGTGCATGACACTAAGCCAAAAACAGTGTTTTATGCTTGATCGACAATGAAAAGCATATCCGATGGGCACAATACTTTGAACACACCTTTGACTAGGTGGAATTGACTTACATGAAAAGTGGCACACCCATCCCATAAGTGCTTGATCAGATAACATACCTAGCAGTGTGTTTTTTTTACGGATGTGCATGACACTAGAGCAAAAATAGTATTTAATGCTCGATCGACCATGCAAAGGATATCAGATGGGCACAATACTTTTCTTACACTACAACCTAGGTGGTATTAAAATGTTCTCAACGAGGCACACCCATCCGATAAGTACTTGGTCAGATAACACACCTAAGGGCGTGTTTTTTGTAGATGTGCATATCACTAGGGAAAAAACGGTGTATAATGCGTGATCGTCCATGTAAATTATATCCGATGGTTCAAATGTAGTGGAAACAGACTTGTGTGCAAAGCAGATCCCCCATCCAATAAGTACTTGTTTGATTAACACACCTAGGACCGTGTTTTTTCATGGTTGTGCATGACACTAAGGCAAAAACGTTGTTTTATGCTTGATCAACAATGCAAAGCATATCCGATGGGCACAATACTTTGCACACAGCTTCAACTAGGTGTAATTGACTTACATGAAAAGTGGCACTCCCATCCCATAAGTGCTTGATTGGATAACATACCTAGCAGTGTGTTTTTTTACGGCGGATGTGCATGACACTAGAGCAAAAATAGTATTTATTGCTCGATCGATCATGCAAAGGATATCCGATGGGCACAACACTTTTTGTACACCTCAACCTAGGTGGTATTGGAATGTTCTCAAAGAGGCACACCCATTAGATAAGTACTTGGTCAGATAACACACCTAAGGGCGTGCTTTTTTGCGGATGTGCATATCACTTGGAAAAAAATGGTGTATAATGCATGATCGATCATGCAAAGCATATCCATTGGTGACAATAATTTGCACGCACCTCAAGGTAGTTGAAATGGACTTGCATGCAAATTGAAGCTCCCACCCGATAAGTACTTGTTTGAATAACACACCTACGACCGTGTTTTTATATGGTTGTGCATGATGCTAAGGCAAAAACGGTGTTTTATGCTTGATTGACAATGCAAAGCATATCCGATGGGCACAATACCTTGCACACACCTTCAACTAGGTGGAATTGACTTACATGCAAAGTGGCATTCCCATCACATAAGTACTTGATCGGATAACACACCTAGCAGCGTGTTTTTTTACGGATGTGCATGACACTAGGGCAAAAATGGTATTTAATGCTCGATCGACCATGCAAAGCATATCCGATGGGCACAATACTTTTCCTATGCCTTAACCTAGGTGGTATTGAAATTTTCTCAAAGAGGCACACCCATCCAATAAGTACTTGGTCAGATAACATACCTAAGGGTGTGTTTTTTTGCAGATGTGCATATCACTACGGGAAAAACATTGTATAATGCGTAATCGACCATGCAGAGCATATCTGATGGTGAAAATACTTTGCACGCATCTCAAACTAGCTAAAATGGACTTGCGTGCAAACTGGAGCCCCCATCCGATAAGTACTTGTTTGATTAACACACTTAGGACCGTGTTTTTTCATGGTTGTGCATGACACTAAGCCAAAAACGGTGTTTTATGCTTGATCGACAATGCAAAGCATATCTGATGGGCACAATACTTTGCACACACCTTCAACTTGGTGGAATTGACTTACATGCAAAGTGGCACACCCATCCCATAAGTGCTTGATCGGATTACATACCTAGCAGCGTGTTTTTTTACGGATGTGCATGACACTAGAGCAAAAATAGTATTTAATGCTTGATCGACCATGCAAAGGATATCCGATGGGCACAACACTTTTCCTACACTGCAACCTAGGTGGTATTGAAATGTTCTCAAAGAGGCACACCCATCCGATAAGTACTTGGTCAGATAACACACCTAAGGGCATGTTTTTTTGCGGATGTGCATATCACTAGGGAAAAACTGTAAATGTTGCTGCGCCGTGTACCTTTACCAATGACCTTCCCTTGAAGATCCAAGATTTGTGCACCATTCTTACTGAATTGAACTTTGAGGTCCCGATCTGTGATCGCGAAAACGGACAACAAGTTCCTCTTGATATCTGGCACATAAAGAACATCGGACAACTGTTTTAGAACTCCATCTGACTTGAGAGCAATCGTACCTTTTTCTTTTGCTGGACATTTTGCATCATTGTCAACTGCTACCATGATGTCATTCCCTACCGGCTGTAGAGAGGTATACCAATCCTTCCGACTGGTCATGTGACGTGATGCACCACTCTCAATGATCCAAGGTTCATTTGCAGGTACATGAACTGCCTCCGTGCAAATCTCCTCAATTACGATGAACAGCTCTATTGGTACTACCTACGCGCTATTGTTGGACTCTTTCTTTACTCCGTTCTTCTCATCTGCAATCTTCTTTTGGCACTCATTCTACTTGTGCCCTGCCTTGTTGCAATAAAAGCACTTGATCTTCTTCTTTCTCTTTTTATCATCAGAAGAAGATGGGTTACCAGAGTCCTAACCCTTACCTTTCTTTGATCCGGTCTAGAAAGCCGAATCTTCTCTAGTCCTCGTCTTTTGATGCATCTCCTTCTCCAAAAGCATCGCACTGAAATCCTCAAAGTTGAGGGGTGGATTTCTATTCTGTGTATTCAGCGCTGTAACAAGACCGTCATGCCTTGGTGGGAGAATCCGTATGCACCTTCATGCTAGATTCTTGCTGGTGATGGTGATGCTAATCGTAGTCATCTGATCGCATAGATTCTTCACCTTGGTGATGAACTTCTCTACCGCTTTAGACTCAGATAATTTTTTGTTTACGAGTTGAGTCTCCAAATTTTGAATCCGCGTCTAATTCGTGGTCTCATACTGATTTTTCAAGACCGTCCATGCCTCCTCCGCTATGGTGACATGTTGAATTAATGCCATGATAGAATCACTAACACTCCAGACAATAGAACACAGTGCATCTACATTTCTTCTTGTCCACGTGAGAATCTCATATGCAGTTGGTACTATCTGTTGTCCTATAGTACCTGTTGTCCTACATTGGCTGGATCCGGTCTTAGAACCGCCCTCACGTCCACCCCAGTAGCAGTGTCTGCAAGCTCATATGTGCTTAGGATGGTCTTCATCTTGAACTTCCAGAGAGGATAGTTAGAGCTGTCCAAATTTCCACTTTCGTTGAACGGTGGGATTTGCAGTCTTGCGGGCTAGGCCATCTCTGACAATCTACTCGCAAATAGAAACACACTACCAAATCTTCTTGCTAGAGTCCAGGCTCTGATACCATGTAAGAAAATAATACAACATCTGTGCTCAACAGATAAGAAGATCTCGTACGCAAGAGAGAAAACAAGATAGTACAGAGAATCAAAAATTTGATTACTATAGAATTGATACAATAGATGGCACTGCCTCCCAACCGTGCACTCCTGTGAAAGAAGCTTTGATGGCGTGCCAGACACAGTAGAAGACGGAGGTTGGATGCTAAGGAATCAGGGTTGCTGTAGCCAGTGATAAAATGGGCTTCACGGGCTTGCTCTTATATAGCCACCAATTGTAGTCGGTTAGGCTCAATTGGGTGGCCGACCCAGTCTGCCCAAAATAGTCGACTAGGGGTCGGTCCCGAAATAGGCCACCGACCATACGATAGAACCGGTGCGCAAAAACAGAGCTATATAATGCATGATCGACCATGCAAATCATATCCGATGGTGATAATACTTTGCACGCACCTCAACGTAGTTGAAACGGACTTGCCTACAAAGTGGAGCCCCCATCCGATAAGTACTTGTTTGATTAACACACCTAGGACCGTATTTTTTCATGGTTGTGCATGACACTAAGGCAAAAACGTTGTTTTATGCTTGATCAACAATGCAAAGCATATCCGATGGGCACAATACTTTGGACACACCTTCAACTAGGTGGAATTGACATACATGCAAAGTGGCACTCCCATCCCATAAGTGCTTGATCGGATAACATACCTAGCAGCATGTTTTTTTACAGATGTGCATGACACTAGAGCAAAAATAGCATTTAATGCTCGATCGACCATGCAAAGGATATCCGATGGACACAAAACTTTTCATACGCCTCAGCCTAGGTGGTATTGGAATGTTCTCAAAGAGGCACACCCATCCGATAAGTACTTGGTCAGATAACACACCTAAGGGCGTGCTTTTCTGCGGATGTGCATATCACTAGGGAAAAAATGGTGTATAATGTGTGATCGACCATGCAAAGCATATCCGATGGTGACAATACTTTGCACACACCTCAACATAGTTGAAACAGACTTGCGTGCAAAGAGGAGCCCCCATCCGATAAGTACTTGTTTGAATAACACACCTATGGCCGTGTTTTTTTGCGGATGTGCATATCACTAGGGAAAAAATGGTGTTTAATGCATGATTGACCATGCAAAGCATATCCGATGGTGACAATACTTTGCACGCTCCTCAACGTAGTTGAAGCAGACTTGCCTGCAAAGTCGAACCCCCATCCGATAAGTTCTTGTTTGAATAATACACTATGGCCATGTTTTTATATGGTTGTGCATGACACTAAGGCAAAAACAGTGTTTTATGCTTGATCCACAATGCCAAGCATATCCGATGGGCACAATACCTTGCACACACTTTCAACTAGGTGGAATTGACTTACATGCAAAGTGGCATTCCCATAGCATAAGTACTTGATCGGATAACACACCTAGCAGCGTGTTTTTTTACGGATGTGCATGACACTAAGGCAAAAATGGTATTTAATGCTCGATCGACCATGCAAAGCATATCCGATGGGCACAATACTTTTCCTACACCTTAACCTAGGTGGTATTGAAATGTTCTCAAAGAGGCACACACATCCGACAAGTACTTGGTCAGATAACATACCTAAGGGTGTGTTTTTTTGCAGATGTGCATATCACTATGGGAAAAACGTTGTATAATGCATAATCGACCAGGCAGAGCATATCCGATGGTGAAAATACTTTGCACGCATCTCAACCTAGTTGAAATAGAATTGCGTGCAAATTGGATCCCCCATCTGATAAGTACTTGTTTGATTAACACACTTAGGACCGTGTTTTTTCATGGTTGTGCATGACACTAAGCCAAAAACGGTGTTTTATGCTTGATCCACAATGCAAAGCATATCCGATGGGCACAATACTTTGCACACACCTTCAACTAGGTGCAATTGACTTACGTGCAAAGTGGCACACCCATCCCATAAGTGCTTGATCGGATAACATACCTAGCAGCATGTTTTTTTACGGATGTGCATGACACGAGCAAAAATAGTATTTAATGCTCGATCGACCATGCAAAGGATATCCGATGGGCACAACACTTTTCCTACACCTCAACCTAGGTGGTATTAAAATGTTCTCAAAGAGGCACACCCATCCGATAAGTACTTGGTCAGATAACACGCCTAAGGGCGTGTTTTTTTGCGGATGTGCATATCACTAGGGAAAAAATAGTGTATAACGCGTGATCGACCATGCAAAGCATATCTGATGGTGACAATACTTTGCACGCACCTCAACATAATTGAAACGGACTTGCGTGCAAAGTGGAGCCCCCGTGCAATAAGTACTTGTTTGAATAACACACCTAGGACCGTATTTTTTCATGGTTGTGCATGACACTAAGGCAAAAACGGTGTTTTATGCTTGATCGACAATGCAAAGTATATCCGATGGGCACAATACTTTGCACACACCTTCAACTAGGTTGAATTGACTTACATACAAGGTGGCACGCCCATCCCATAAGTGCTTGATCGGATAACATACCTAGCAGCGTGTTTTTTTACGGATGTGCATGACACTAGAGCAAAAATAGTATTTAATGCTCGATCGACCATGCAAAGGATAACTTGGCATGTGCATCTGATGAGTACTTGATCGGATAACTTCTCCCACCAATAAATTAAGTACTAATGAAAAATTATAATAAATGAGTAGATTATTAAAAAGAGACTAATATTTATGTAATTGTTGCTACTGCAGCTTGCTTGCGAAGGACTCTCACAAAGGAGATGGCTATAGATTTTATTCCAGGGATGGATGTGATTTTATGTAGCAAAAGAGAAGTAGTTGCATTTGCTACAATCCATGATAGTGATCCCAATTCAGTTTGGCACTTTCAAAGACTTGGCGAAGATAAGGTGGCAGTTACTGTATCAAAGATTCTTAGCGCACATGTTGAGCTAAGGTATAAATGTGGAGATATGGAAACACTTGGAGATGTTATGCCCTAAAATACATCCAACAAATCATTTATAGCATGGGACAAAGATGAGACTTGTGCAACAGACATTATCAAGAATACAAAGTGCACCACCTTGGATTTTACTATAGGGGACATTTTACAAATGAGATCATTTGCAAATAAGACTGTAGCAGAAGGTGAAGTATTGGGATTTGAACAAGTGGAGCAATGGTCATTTGCACAAATGATAATTCTAAAAGTCACTGATGATGGTATGGTTGATAACATAACATCCTTATGTGATCCCTACTATGAGGTAGGCAAGAATATGAGATGGAGCATGCAATTTTTAAACATGAGAAAGAGGCACATGGTTTTCAATGATAAAGACAAGGTATACTACAATATCAAAGGACCTAAAAAGCATGCCCATGTGCCAAGCTCTATCACTTCAAATGTGGATGATTTCAATGTACTCAATTATAGAAGTGACATCTTATCTGGAGTGGATGAGTTCATTGGTTTTGAGAAACAAAATGATTTTAGAAGCGAAGCCTTATCTGGGGTGGATGAATTCTTGCATAGTGAGAAGGGCAAAGGTTTCAATAGCGATGTCTTGTCAAGTGTGGATGAGTTCATGCATATTAACAAACCTGGTGTCAATCAAGCTTGTGGATTCGTGAAAGCCATGCAAGATGTCCCAATGGGTGATGTTCTCTCAAGAGTGGAAGAGTTTCAAGGTTCTCAATACTCTCGTAGAATATTGAATTCATTGAATGGTCCTAAGAGTATGTTAAAAACGAGGATGAGATCAACAGAGGATTATTCAATATTTAACTTTGATTGTGATATGGCCAAGGATGCAATGACCAATCATGGATGCTTGGTTACAAACAAATGTGAGGAGAAGAAGTGCATAAATACAAATAACAACATGCACGAGGAATGAAAACGGTCATACATATGCATGAAGAGAAAGCGAATCTAGGCAGATCCACAAAAGCAACCAAAGAGGAAGAGAGTAATGAAGGAGGAGAACATGTTAAATGCATTGGGATATCTATGTTGCAAGCGAAGATGTATGTGCTTCATTGATCTTGTAGACATCAGGGAATGTAGAGGACACGTGTGGCAAAGAAGAGGAAGCGAAAGAAATGAATACCTTCTCACAAGTCTCTCTTGCTTTCTTCAGAATGGCAATAAAAGGCTAAGTTCAAGACAAAAGGTAAAACCTCTCGTAAATGGAAAAAGGATTTGCAATAAGGCATATCGCAATATTACTGGATTATCCCATGGTACATATTGGGATTTAGTCACCAAGGCAAAGGGTGGCAACAAATTTAGCATCCATAGTAATAGAGGAAGGTCCAAATCAAGAATCTCAACTGTCAGGGCAGTAGCAATTTTGCAAGACTTCATACATGAAAATGCTTTACCTCAACCCCATATATCTACTAAACTCCCTAATGGTGATGCGATCATTGAAATGCACCTTCCAATGGGCTTGACAAAGCTCGAAGTATTTGACTCTATTGCAGAAAAGCAAAGGCAAAGAGGGGATGCTGTAGCTTCTTCTCATACTTTCTATACTCTTTGGAAGAAGAACTTTGGATACGTTAAAATCCCAAGGAGGCAAAAAATGTCAAAGTGCAATGTCTGTGATGATTTAAAGCGAGCGATTGAGAGTGCAACATGTCCAAATCAAAGGGAATTATACAAAAAAAACCGAAAATCTCATCATGACCTTATTCGACATTCCAGACAATATATGCATTTTGGAAGGAGCAAGCTATTTCACATCCCGATGACTACATGTGCCTTATTGTAGATGGCATGGATCAGAATACAACAACATTGCCTCATTTTGTTGCCACTCCACCTAAATTACAAGGAAATCACTTTCTAAAGACACATCTATGTGGAGTGTTAGTGCATGGAATTAAGTTCTTTGCAAATATATGGATTGATTCCTTGCATCTACATGATAGAAATCAAGTTGTAACATCTATTATGAAGGCAATTCGCAATGTACATGCAGAAAAAGATCGCCTACCACCGACTTTGAGAATACAAGCTGATAATTACTAGCGAGAAAATAAGAATGTACTCATGTTTGCATTTTGCTCCATGCTAGTTGCTCATCGAATCTTCAATGAGCTCGAATGTGGATTTTTGTATGTTGGGCATACACATGAGGATATTGATCAAGTTTTTAGCACAGTCTCAAGGGAGCTTAAATGCAAGGATGTGGAGACAATAGATGACTTGGTAAGAAGATGTGGCAAGCAAGTTGGTGGTTGTAAGGAAAGTACAGTATGTGAGGCTCGAAAGAATGTATGATTGGAAGAAGCAAGAAAAGTGAAGATAAGGCCACAAGCAAGAAAGACAAGGGGAGTCAAAAGGCTACAACTTTTTTGCCACCACCAAAGGATGTTCCACCCCAAGATGAAGAAGGTGTTTATTAAATCATTTTTATAAATTTGTTCAATTGTTGTGGAAACTATTTTTGGTTGCAGATTGACCAATTCAATTTACTTGCATAGTTGTTGTAGAGATTCCAACTCGTGTTGATAAAGAACGTCAGGAAAGCATTGGCCAAGACCAAGGTATAATCATTTCTCCTTTCATGAAACAATTTCTCTATATACAATAACTCATTGTTATATCATTTTCATTACTACAAGAAAAGGTTACATTGTTATATTTATGATATTGTATATTACAGGAAGTAGGATGGTTGTGAAAGAGATGATCACTTATGTCTTTCATCATCCATCACCTATGGATCCCACTATGTGTCGAGGAGACACATTGCTTTGCAATTGTTCCATTGGAGATTATATTGCCATGGGCTTGGACTTTGTTGATGGGAAGAAGAATGGTGTTTACATGTAGGCTCATGAATTTTTCTTAGCAGTGGCTCAAAAAGAAACAGACTATAGGAGATTTGGCAAGAAGGTGAAGTGGGCTGCAAACTTTATGTTGCTTGACTTTCCAACTGGTTTTGAGATTTGTGGAGATGTTGGCCTCCCGTCGTGGAACAAACTCATAGATGATCACTTGAAGTATGGCATAGCTGTAGTTGCAGCGATGTTGGATGATGATGGGTGGTTGGTCCTCATCTGTCCATTGGCAGGTAAGCTTCTGTTTACATCCATTTACTTCCTTGTTTCACTTTACTTCCATTTAAGACTTAGAGCATGGATGCTCTTTGACAATATGGATATTTTGTATGATCTGTATATAAAGGACCATGTATTGCATGGATGGAATGATACGTTCATGCACAAGGATTGGAGGTGGACCATCGTGTATTTGTGCTAGAAAAGCTTCCATATGGTCACATAAATGTACATGAAGGAGAAGATATGTTGGTGAGTTGGGTTCATGAAGTTTCTTCTTATCATTGTATGGTGTTAGAGATAAAATGTCAATGACATATGTTCCTTCATCTTGCAGATGCGATCCTTCATGCTTGTGTTTGTGAGGCATGTGGGTCATGAACCACCAACATTCCATGTGGAGAGTAAACCTCTTTTTGACAAGTTGAATGTTTGCCAAATGAGTGACCATTGGACTCATTATCTCCCTGACATACAAAAGACATCTCGAGAAGCATTAGAGAAATCTGCTAGTTTCATTGAGTGTCTATTGATCCTTTTGTGTCCTCCTGGTGGTTTTTGCATGGAGATGGGATGTGGTGTTGCACAGATGTGGTGTTTGAACACTCTAAAAAGAACTAGAACCACAAGATAAGGCCTAACTGGACTGATAAGGACTAACCATGGGCATGAACCATGGTCTGACCACTAACACGCCAATCATAGTGCCAATAGGCATATCCAACTATCCGTAACATATCTGTGGGATAGCATACCCGAGCTTGCCTTCCAACACTCCCCCTCAAGCTCAAGTAGGGAGTAAGACACCAAGAAGCTCTCAAAAGCATATGAACTTATCTTTACCCAAGGACTTGGTAAAGATATCTGCAACCCGATCTTCAGTCCGAACATGAATGAGGTCAACTTGCCTCATCAACACCATCTCTCTGATGAAATGGTAGTGTACCTCAATATGCTTTGTTCTAGCATGATATACGGGATTACTTGCCAATTGGACACTACTCATGTTATCATAGTAAAGTTTGAATGGCTTATCCACATGCAATCCCAAATCCTGCAACAACTTTTGAAGCCAAGCAATCTCACATGCAGCCAATGCTGCACCTCTATACTCAGCTTTTGTACTAGACAATGCCACTGTGGGTTGCTTTTTGCTACTCTAGCTAACCATAGCACTTCCAAGGCTGAATGCATAGCCACTAGTGGATCTCCTATCATATGCACATCCTGCCCAATCTGCATCTATGTATCCAGCCAACTCTATTTCCTTGCCATATGCATAAAAGAGCCCATGTTCATATGTAGCCTTGACATACTGCATAATCCTCCTCACTGCATCCAAGTGAGGCTTCTGTGGCTTCTGCATAAATTGACTAATGAGTCCCATAGCATATGCCAAATCATGCCTAGTGATTGTCAAATATATCAAGCTACCAACTATGTTCCTGTACATGGTAATGTCCTCAAATTTAGCTCCAGAATCAGCCATAATATTCAAGTTTTTCTCCAAAGGTGTATCCATAGGTTTGCATTCCTTCATGCCAAACCTCTCCAACATATTCAAGGAATACTACCTCTGCATAAGCCAAATGCCATCAGGTGTTCTCAACACCTCTATGCCAAGAAAAAACTTCAAATCTCCCAAATCCTTCATGTCAAACTCCATTTTCAGCATGCTCTTAATTCCAGCAATCCCATCATCATAACTGCCAGTCAGAATCAAATCATCAACATATATAACAATCACAACATAACCGGTATCTGTCTTCTTCACAAACAATGAGTGATCAGCCCTGCCAACCATAAAACCAAGACTTTGCAAGTACTGATTGATCCTCTCATTCCAGGCTCGTGGAGCTTGCTTTACCATACAAGGCTTTCTTCAATCTGCAAACATGTTGCGAAAAATCAGGATGGACATATCCTTCTGGTTGTGACATGTATACCTCTTCTTGCAAATCACCATTGAGAAGGAATTCTTAACATCCATTTGTTGTAATTTCCATCCTTTTGCAGCAGCTAAAGCAACTGGACTAAAGGTTTCCTCATAATCCAAACCGTACTTCTGTGCATGCCCCTTTGTGACCAGCCTTGCCTTATACCTTTCTACTGATCCATCAGACTTGCATTTCACTTTGTATACCCATTTACATCCAATGGGTGTCTTTCCTGCAGGAAGCTCAACCAAATCCCAAGTCTGATTCAAGGCAAGGGCATCCATTTCTTCATCCATGTCTATTCGCCATTGCTCATCATGCACAACATCATTGAATCTTGATGGCTCTATATGTCCCACAACTTTTGCCATCTATGCACAGTGTTTTGCCACAAACCCAGTGTATGTCAACCTGTCAACAAGGTATCTTACCCTTTGAGATATTCTCACATACTTTTCAGACATTGACTTTTCAGCTTCTCCTCTCTCATGAGGAGGCACATACCTGCTGCTTTTCACACTTGGTGTGGAAATAGAAGGAATGCCCAATTCACTATCCAAACTGTCATTACCAGAAGAATCATAACTTGAGTTAGATGGTCTAGGGGGCATATCAACCTCAATCTCAGGCACTGAAACAATCTCATTCACCTTGTTCTTCCCTTTATCTCTCCCCCTCACTGACATAGAGGTGTCAGTGGTGGAAGAATGCAACCTGCCTTTGACCAAGGACTCACAGTGGAATCACCACTGATTGTAGGTTCTGGGAGACTTGCAGTTCAAAATTTGCATAATAATGGCATCTGAAATAGATATTGAAAACCAGTGAAGTACCCTCCATGCTCTTTCTAGCCAAGCTTAATGATTCTTAACTTGTTCTGCAGTAGCATTTCTTTCTGGCAAATTAGGCTCTTTCTCATCACCTATAACCAAATCCCAATAGCCTTTTCCAATAAAAAAGTTCACCATTCTAAATTTCCAAATGGGATAGTTATGGTAATCTAATTTCTCACCAACAATCTGGATGATATTATCAGACCCACTTGCATTTCCCATCGTTACAAAAAACCAGATTCCTACAACTTTTTAATGTTTCGGATTGTCAATATCTTTCACACCTTAGCTTGGATGCAAATATTGTCAAAAGCAAAAATGTAGCCAATGCATGGCGCTACAAACTTCCAGTTCAATGCAGATCCAAATTCCTTAAGGATTTTCTGATATCTACTGCTGAAAATAGCCACATGCACACTTTTGACTGCAATCCAAGAACCTCCAGTTACCACTGCACAACTGATCAACTAGAATCCAAATGGCACTTTGCTCCTTTTAGTGGCAAGGCAAAGCAACACACCAACTAATAATGGCAATCAAGGTGTCCAATAATGCCTCACAATATTCCAACAGTCAATCACTAGCAGCTCATAGCATGAGCAAACAACAATCAATATGTAGCCGGAATCAGGCATAAAAAGTATAACCGCTTGCTAGGCATCAAGATCCTCAAACCAACCATTGTATCACAGTCTTATCCTCAAAAACGACTAGGTTCTACCTGAACACACTACTCTACCATAGAATCTCACCCATAATCATTGAAGTGCTCTGATACCATGTCAAAGAAGATAGCGTAATAGAAGTGGGAACACCCAGGTATGAGGAAGAACACCAGGAGGGCAAACAGCCTCCAACACACAATCTATTCCATACTAGAAGGAGAAAGATAGTACATCCACCAAGTGAACACTCTAAAAAGAACTAAAACCACAAGGTAAGACCTAACTGGATTGATATGAACTAATCATGGGCATGAACCATGGTCTAACTACTAACACACCAATCATAGTGCCGATAGGCATATCTAGCTATCCGTAACATATCTGTGGGATAGCATACCTGAGCTTTTGTCTTCCAATAAATTCTAGCACTCATCTAACTATTATCTTATGCCACACTTAATTAAAGACTCACTCCATGAAGTGCAAATGATAAGTAATTTCTTTTGGAAAGTCAAATGCATTGCTTTAGGATAAGTACGTCTTGTCATACACATTTTGAAGGTAGGAATAGAGCATGGTGTGCTTGGGTGTAGAGTTCATTGCTTGCATTCTTAAATGTGATATGTCGCAATAATGTTCAATAGTCAAATAGTCATATAAACTTTAGTGCTATTTGTACATTCATATATATTTACGGTGTATATTGTGTGTGTAGTGAACTACCATGCTATGCAAAAGCAATGGCAAGGGAAATGGTGAAAAGAGATAAGATTGTTCAAAGGATCAAAGAGATGAAACAAGTTCGTTGCGTCTTTGTTGATGATGAAAGCTCAACAAGTTCGACTTGAGCTTTAGTTTGTTGTTGAATTATAAGTCAATTTATTGCTTCAACTTGGTCTTCAATCATTGAAAGGAAACTAAGAAAGACTATTGGTGATGGATTATCATGTTCCATAAGATATTCTAGTGCTTGTATGATCGTGTTTGTTGGCTTTTTTTGTTTCTAGTTGTTAGATCCTAAGTCAATTGTCATTTCTATAATATACTAAGCATGCTAATTGGATAGGATCATTCAGAGAATGTGGGACCTTGGATTTAATGTGATGAATGTAAACCATTAGATCAATTCAGTTAGAGTGGTATCAATTGGTATCATGAGGTGCACCTGATTCTTGCATTGGGTTCTGAATCCTCGAACCACCTACAGGCTTCGAGATCATGCAGATAGCCTAGTTCATGATCAATCTTTCTAGGTTTTTTCTTATCTTCAATTTGTTTCATGGAGTTCAGGGATGATTTTTCCATGCTAGTTTCATTAAGAAGTGAAACTTTTATATTGGCATCGAAAGGTTGTATGCCCTAATAAAAATAAATGTTTGAAACATTCGCTAGGATTTGAAACTTTTATGTGAAAATTTTTGAAGTTTCACAATATTAGTGAAACTTAAAAAAATTGCACGATAAACTTTTGCCAATATTTTATATTAATTTATAAATATATTTTCAATAAAAACATCCATGATGGAGTTCCATCACCATGCTTGAAGGACAGATCTCAACATCCAAATAATGTTCTATAATGCATCCTTTTTTCCTCTTGTATAAATTGGATAGAAAATTTTTGAAGGGTGAATGGCTATTGTTGTAAATACTATATGGCCACTATGAATGTAAAAATGATGCCCAGTGGAACGAAATGGATATAGCCTATTTCAACTTTAAACCTTTGTTTCATAGAGGTCCAATAAGATTGTACTTGTTGCAAATTTTTTGGGTGGATTGTTTGTCTTCCTAAATAGTTTTAAGGATGCATCAATTTTATGAGCAAAAACCTATGAGCAGGTTTATCCGAGCGTGTTTTTCAAGAGATTTAAAAATAGTATTTCTTTAGGAAACATGGTATTTTCACTTTTATTTTATACAGACTAGTCACTCATTCATTTTTACATAACATAAATCTTCTTATTCATAGACATCTGTTTGTACCCTTGTTATTACCTAAAAAAAGTGTTGAAAAATAATTCCTTTAAGAAACATCCCTCATAATCACTTTCAATGTAATAATATTATACATAAATAATTACTTATTAAACACATTTATATCATATGGCAATATCTTTCTAGTGTTTTTATAGTATTAATAACAAGATATTTATGGACGTGTTTTTAAAGAAGTTTAAATTACTATAAACAAGTATTAACTTGGGCTTAAATATCACTTTCATGAAATACATGCAATATTTAATACTATATATGCAATATTTTCCAAAATATAACCCCATAGATGTGCTCAAATGGGGGTTTTCGATCAATTTGACTGGCTGAATGACTATATTTGGACATTGGATGTGAAAGTTATGTCACTTTTTAAAGTGCTGTCCAAGGTAGTTTCACCAACGAAAGTACCTTGGAAGACCTACTTCAAAGAGGTTTCACTAGCAAAACTACCTTGATGGCTTGCTTCAATGAGTCTTCTTTGGAGAAGCCCTTTCATGAAGATAGGTTGAGAGAGCTTTTTCAATGTCACCCCCTATTAAGTAAAAGTTGTAAGAAGGATCATAAGGGAATTTTCATGGAGAAGTTTACTCTACATGTGGGTTTCTTCAAAAGCCATCCCATTTTGTTCTCACCATTCCCAAAGATTCACATAAAGATTCGTGTATAAAATAGGCATTTCTATAATACTTTGCATATTTCTAAGTGAAACTATGTTTACTTCTGATCCATTTTTGCCATATTTTTGCATAGTTAGAAGCTTTTTTTTTCCTTCGCTCGGACACTCGGAAGATTTTGCTTGATAAATGCTCGTCCCCTAGTTTTAAGATGGAGGGGAATGTTGGGATCCCTCCATGGAACAAAGTCATAAAGCAACACTTGGGCTACAATATAGCCACATGGGGCTAGTGATGATGGGACTATTATTTTCCCATTTGCAAGAAGGCAAATGCTTACTTTATTTTATTATTTTTTCCTTTTTGCATGACTTCACATACAACATCACTATTTATCTTAATGTCCTTGCAGTCAAAACATTAATGTTTAATTTGTTAATGGACCGTGTATTTCTTAGATGGACCATGTTAAATGTGTTACTTGATAGGATAGGCATGCAACATCATGTTTTCAATTGCATGTTGTAATAATGACTTTAACTATGTAAAGCATGTACTCTCTTGGTTTTCACTGCTCGCTTTTCTTACCTCGCTTGGTTTTTGTCGCTTGCTTTATCGACTACCTCCCTCATGACCTACAACTCCTTGAGATTTGTTTGCTATGCATATATGCATCAATCCTTGAGTTCACTAACACGAGTGAGTCCTAGACTAGAGTCCTAGACTAATTGAATGAATATTGTTAAACATCCATGACTATACATCCCTTTCCCACCAACTTAAAAGCATTGTGGAAGTGGTGCCAGTCCTTGAGTAGTGCTTGAATTTTATATGACAATTATGATAATTTTCCTTGATTTCCAGCCAAAATACACATCCTTAAATTCCTCTTGAATCATCACCATAAATTCTTGCATAATAACCTATCATTTGAATCCAACTCAAGACTCTTGCCTTTCAGAATCGATTCTAAGATTACCATCTAGTTGCTCAATCTTTGTTTGAGGGAGGATCGATGGTTGTGTTGTGTTCACACACATTGAGTCACTCACACCGGATCTTACTCATCTTATCCAAAGGGGGGGTGTAGAAATTTGGTTTCCCAATGAATCCCCAAAATGGTGATGTGGCAACCTTTGTCAATCAAATCCTATATAATGAGGTCGCAATTGTTTTACAATCATTATAGATTTGATGATGTGGTGAATTTCAGTAGTAAGCTCCATATGATTACCTTGGCAATCATTGCTTGATGGTCAAAATTCACATGTGGTGTAGTAATTCCTTAGACATTCTAGATTACATATCTTTTTGTGAACCCCCTTGAGGGTCTACACTCTAATGGGGGTTATGCCATCTTATCTTATTTTGTGATTAGATTTAGTAGTGCACTCCCTATTGGGAACATTTCACTTGTGTTTAGTTAGTTGGTTTTGTATTTGGAAACTTAGTTCCTCATTTATTCCAAGTTAACAAAACTAACGTAGGCCCTCATGGCTATTATTGTTTTTACTTGAAATCCCTTTTCCTTAATGAAAACTTATTTGAAGCAAAAATGTTTCTATGATAATTTTGCCAGTAACTCCTCATCAACGCGCTTGAAAAGCTACTAAAGTCTCAAATAGATCTTTTGGTGGATACCAAGTGATGTAGCTCAATGAAATACTGCAATAAAGACCAATCAAATGCTTACTAGTTTTATATTTACAATAATTCCTTCATGAATAAAGAAGTAATTTAAGTAACAACCACTACATCCTAGGGAGCAACTTGCCTATTATCCTTTAACTAGAGTATAGATGGGGGTCGTTAACTAAAGAAACACAATTACAAACAATGTTTTCTTGCTTCAAGCTCCTTACTTATGTATAGTCTCATATATATACAAGGTATATACATTTATGTTTAGATATCATCAAAGTTCTATCTAAGCCAAAATATAAACCTTGATTCACTTACAACTTCTTCTATATTCAAGGTAGAAATACCTCAAATAAGACACTAAATGATTCCTAAAATATAAAATAGTGGGGACAATAAAGCATTTGATTTCATTGGCTTTTTGTAATTTATTGGTGTGACTACTTAGTAGGTGTAAAATGATTTAAAGCCAACTAGCTAAATGGAAATCCCATGCAAGGAAGAAAAATGTTTTATGCAAACAAATATATTGAGTACAAGATGATAGACGATGAGTAGACGATTGAAAGGTTGTGGTAACTTTCTTTATTTTGTCTTGTTTATTTTGGAAAGTTCCTGTAGTAGTAGAACAGACTACGTTGCTTGAAGAAAGCTCCACCATGGTGCAAACACGTTTTCCATACTACATGTACTCTTTTACAGCTCACTAATTGGCCTCCTTATTAGTAAGTGTGCAAAGGCTTTAGTGTCAACAAGTTAAAGAAAAATACGATGATGAAAGTATAAACAAACAAGGTTTTTGGTGGAAGAGATTATAACTTTTCATCTAGAATGTGCCAATGACAAGTAGTGAAAAAAACTTCTATACAATAAATTGTATGAAATTCCAAAGGAAAATACATGAAGAAGAGATGGCAAGTTAATAGTTTTATAATAGGACTTATTCACCCTAAAGGAGGAGCAAGGACATGCTATTTTGTTGAATATCAAATTGCAACAAAGAGGGTTGAATAGATACAATTTTCAGCCATAACAAGGTTTACAAGTATCTACTCAATGACGTGTGTATTGGTCTACATCACCAAGTACCCCCTAAATATTGGTGAAAGTTTCATTGTTACGCACTCTATTTCACATGAATATGCATGTTCCCAACAAGGTGGCACAATGCTGGTAGCAATTACATTCGAGGTTCTTTGATGCCACACTGCTTATGTTTAAAGGGGGTAAAACACTCCCACATGTTGCTCATGCATTGTTGACTCCTTGTGATGTTTGCTCTTCAAGGTTCTCATAGTTGTAGGTTATGACTCCAAAAGAGAGGGTACTAGGAAGCATCAGCCTTCTAATACAATTTTGGGATTATCAATGAGCTTGAAGGTGCACTCATGGAAAAATAATCTATAGTATATTATACATTGAATTCTTCACCCCCAATTAATCTATGCTTATGAGAGGGAGGGCCTTAGGGATACATGTAAGTTCCTCTAGGTCTTCTCTTGCTATACCACCATTCCTCACAAGTCTTCCTCCTCCTCCTCTTTCATTTGTAATTTGTCCTCCTCTCGTTAGTCCTTCCTCCATCTCCTCCTTTTTATTTTCTCTATCCCCCTCTATTGCGAGGTGACGACCCTAGTGGATCACTCCCTCTCCAATTTTTTCTATTGTTTTATGATAGTATAATTTCGACTTCATTCTTTCCCCCCTACTATTATGTATGTGTGCCTCCAAGCTTGGCTTTTTTTTACCAGTTGTAGCTACTAACCTTTCCTCGTTCCTCTACCATTTTGCACTCTTCTAGTGTTTTTGGTCCCTATCCCGTACTTTTTCATTAGTGTTTTCTACCATGGGGTGGTGTATACTTTTGTGTAGACTAACCATAACTCATTTGCATTTGTGGGGTGTGTGTGTGTGTGTGTATGTGTGTGTGTGTGTGTGAGAGAGAGAGAGAGAGAGAGAGAGAGAGATGCTTCCTCCCCAATGTATTCACTATGTAAAAACCACAAATAGCACATGCACTGAAGGCGTATTGAAAGAATTCAACTTATCACTTTTTATAACCTATACACACATCTTCCATAATATTGGAGATGGTAACAGCGGCCAAGGGACTAGCCTGGTGGTGGAACATGTGTGTGAGTGCAGTGTGGGTGTGTGTTCGACTATTAGCCAGGGCTCCCTATGCTCACTGGTCCGGGCAATCTACCCTTAGGGACCGGGTGAAGTTAGAGTGATGTTGAGGCGGAATTTTTTTTTGAGATGTTAAAGTATCCATTGTATGGAATTTTCACTTTTTGAAATTTACCCCCCTTATGTATTTATAGTTTATGTAACTCCTAACTATTTATTGAACACCCTTTTTTGTTGTTTTTGCGGATAAAAGATCAAAATTGTATTATAAACAAAGGAAATATACAAAGTTAAAAAAGTCCTAAGGACCTACCATGCATCATATAAACCATGAGGTGCCTCTATCTCCTAGCACCATTTTTCTCTTAATTTAAACCCCATCTTTCCTGGGCGTCTAGAAATAACCACTTCCAAAGCATCCCAAAATCAAAGAGAAGTCTTGATTTTGGAAGGCCCTTTTGGGTTGAATTTAATTCCTTTATTAATAGAGAAATAAGGAGGTGGTAGGCATAGCCTTACAAACGTTGTAATACTACATGAAAGGTGAAATAGAGCCGACAAAAAAATTTCCCACCGAGGAGGATGGGTGTATCTAATATCTATCTTTGCGAAAAAAAGATAGATTGAAAGTGCGACTGTCGACAATTGAATGTTAATGTGCTGTCACGAGTACCAGTGCGACAATTGAAAGTGCTGATGCACGTGGATTTTGGTCTTGCTGGGAATTCACGAAACATGCGTGAGGAGGCAGCTAATAAACGCGACTAGTAGCATGGAAACATCAGCCACAACGGGTAATAGCATAGCTAGTAAACGCGAGTAATAGCATGGCTAATAGCATTGGCCAAAAGCATGGAAACATCAGCCACAACGAACTCAATCAGGCCACCAGACACGCTTTTCTCGATTCCCTGCATCAAAATTGCAAACGCCAAAACATCCACCTTGCCTCTCCTTTAATAATCTCAAGCAATCATGGGCAGAGCGATCGGCCATCTAAAATTTATCAGCAGCTCTCTATGAAACTTTGAAGCTTCGCGTCGCTACTATCTGTGAATCTTGTGTGCTGCTAATAAATACACCTGAATCGTCACTCAATTTTGCAAATGTCGTCATTCTTGAAGTCAATTTTCCCGTGTCTACCCATTCACCCGTGTCACTAAAAGACAGGCTTCGTCTTGATGTTATCCTCAGTCTTTCTAAAAGGCAGCCCCCACGTTCTCAATGTCTCATTGTCATGTCATGCTTGAACGTTGACAACTTATCTTAACCTTTCAAATATGCTTACAAAAGTGGGTGGCTATTTTGCTTCATGTCATCTTTCGCACACTATAAAAGAAGCCATTTGGAGTGAGTGGATAGGCACCCTCATCAATAGGTGACGCGGTTTAAAAATTTATAGATTATGTAAAGAGATCTTTCTTTCATGGTTAAGTCTCTTCACAAAAGTAGGCATGGCATATTGCTTTATTTCAACGGGTGAATATGGTTTGGAGATTTATGTAAAGAGAGCCTTCTTCCATTTTGAGTCTCTTCATATAGAGGCCCTAGAGGTGTTCTATAGGGAGAGAGATTTGATACACAACCTTAGCAAGTCCAAGGTTACAATTTTCAACACCTCATGGGAAGTACTTGATTGGCATAGGTTCACTTATCTACGAAAATTGGTAGAGATTGTACAGTCATAAACCTATCTAGGTGCAGTCTTCATAGGACTAATTTTCATGATGATTCATGTACCAGCACCATGGCTTACACAAGGTTAGGGAGCTCTAGCCAAGCTAGAGCAACAATACTTCTAGGCATACTTTTAGGAGCCCTCCATGAAGGAATGGCTATTTGATACACTAGTAAGGCAGACAACAATTATATAGCGCCTTTTTGGGGGAGGGATATTTTGGCACTAATTGGCTAAGTTTTTAGAGGCTATAGGGGATTATGGAATGTAGGATGATTAGGAGTAAGCCCTTAGTTCCACATGTAATATTACAAGAAGATTTCACAATGATACTACTCTAGATTGATGCCATCTTTTAGAAGATGACCTACCTTCTTAGGCTTTGGGATTTGCCTAGTTGGAGACTACCAAGATTGGCACTAGAGTTATCTAGGCAACTAATAGAGAGAGGGGTTAGCATATCCAGGCACACACATAAATCCGAATGGCTTTGCCAATTAGGGTATTCAAATGGACCAAATCCCCCACTTCAAATATAGTTTGGATGCCCCACCAAGTTGATCCCATGAGATTAGATCATATTGTATGGATCTCATATGGTTGGATCTACCCTAGCTCTATACCTCATGGAATTGGATTGAACTTGGAGTTCCCATGCCAAGATCCAGCTCTATTACAACCACTTTTTGAGAGTATTAGAGGATGGAGTGATTATCAGATCCCAGTACCTAAAAGATAGATAAGTCTCACATGCACTGAGAATTTCCATTGGATAGATGTTAGTCTTGCCCCATAAATTGAGAATCAAGGCAAGGAGAGCCACAAGCATACCTAGAGAGTAGCAGATCTCTAGATCACACACACTAGATCATTTCCTATGCACTTGCCAAAACTACTATGAGATTCATGGTGGATGATACCGATTACTTTTTTAGGAGGCATGATTTTGGTCCACTCTCTCCGTTGATGAATTTTCATGATCATGTGTCATGGTCTTTATCTGATTAGGATGCAATGACACCTAGAGACACTATTGAAATATATCAAATAGAAAGAAGTGATAATGCCACATGAGAGGAAGATAGATCAAGCGCAGTGACATGTCAGTGAATTAAATGCATTTGAGTCATCACTAAGACATAACTGAGTGAAGGAGGAGTAGCTAATATGAGGTTAGAGTGGATCACTAGGAAAAGATAATGTGGAGCTATGCAGCCATGAGATATAGAGGCCATGCACAATGCAATGGTTGACTAGAGCAAACATGGTGGAGGTCGAGCTTATCTCATCTCTACTTAGAGGGGACCATTAGAGTTGAGGTGTCACTCTTGATATGGCTCACAAGATATAGAGATCATGATGACCATGTGCCCCCTCAACACCCACCCACCCACCCACACACACACACACACACACATACACACGATGAGAAAATGACTTGCTCGATAGAGATATGCAATATTCTTGCATCCCACTCGAGAGATACCATGGCACCAGTGCCATAGGATATGCTCAATATTATCTCCTATAATCTTAGGATTCTTGAGTTTTTTGTGTCTTTTGTATACTAGTTCTGAGATTCTTAGTTTAGCATTCAACAAGGACCTAGCCCCACTGTGCCTTAGCCCATTAGTGGCTTGTATGAGTTATCTTGTGTTTGTAATTTGTCTCATAGTCTCATGAGGCCTCCCAAAGACATTAATCTCTCTCTCTCTCTCTCTCTCTCTCTCTCTCTCTCTCTTTGACTTTACGCCCTCACTACCTCATTCTAACATGACTATGTAGCACTCAACACTTATCATTTTGACATGACTATGTAGCACTCAACACTTATCATTTGCATTCTACATTTGAGTGGATGCTCGTTTAGTAGCTCCACTCACACAGTGTGTTTGTATCTGGATTGTTCATATTTTCATAGACCCATTGGTCTTTCAAAGACTTTAATAAACTTTCTCTCTCTCTCTCTCTCTCTCTCTCTCTCTCTCTCTCTTCCCATGGCTTGCACTATGTTGCACTATTTTTTTCAATGTAACAGCTAGGGTAACACCTAACTAAACCATAAAAATTCTTGGTCCTTTTAAAAGGAATAATATACTCTTTAATTTTCAAAGCAAAAGTAATCATCGTTGAAGTATAATCTAAATGCCTATTCATCCAAATTCAATCACACCAAGTTTTGATCCAAAATATAAATAACTTATCGAGAGAGATTCCCTTTCCCCCTTAAATTTGAAGTTGCATTCTATTGAATGTTTGAAAATAAGTTCCTTACTTAATAAGATCACTAATTTGAATAATGAATTGCCTAAAATAAGTAGTATGACCAATGAAATAACACAAATTTCATCAAATGAATTTTGTTATTTAGATAAATTAACCTTATGAATGCTTTCAAGGACCACACTAACTTTTTGCACTATTTATTTCCTTTCATCGACATCAAACATTCAATCAAATATGCCATGTAGCATAGCCAGTCAAGTTTTGATCCAAGGGATATCTTATCAAGAGATATTCCTTTTCCCCCTTAAAATTTAAGATGCATTCCATTGAAATTTGAAAATAGGTTCTTACTTAATAAGATCACTAATTTCAATAATAAATTGCCTAAAATAAGTAATATGACCAATGAAATAAAACAAATTTCAATGAATGAATTTTGTTCTCTAAATAAAATAACCTTATGAATGCTTTCAAGGACCACACTAGATTTTTGCACTATTTATTTCCTTTCATTGACATCAAACAATCAATAAAATATGCCATATAGCATAGCCAATCAAGGCAATCATATCATTTTTGAATTACATTTTTACAAAATAAATAGGATGGAAAACCAAATGTTTGATCTTCTTATATCATCTTAAATTTATTTTTTAAATAAAAAATTCCTACAAAGACAAATATTTATCATAGGAAAAACTATCTAATAGAGATTTAACATTGTGCATTACAATGTATTACAAGAAAAGTGTGATGATCTAGTGGTTGCTAGAAGTTCTCTATAGAGACAATGTCATAGGTTCGTCATGCATATGCATATGTAGCAATATACATTTGATGTGAAACCATTTGCCACATATCTACAATCCAATAATTAACTACATAAAACATCCTATGGCCACAGGCAGATTCTATTATATCAAAATTTCTACGTTTTTATTGCAATTAAACCAATAGTCACTCTTTTCTCTCTTTCTTTTTGCTACGGTGCTCTCATAGTAAGGAGAGCTATCATGGAATTTCCTTATTTTTTTAAAGGGAAAAATATTTGTTTTTGTATTGTCTCAACAAGAGATAAGATATAACCATGTCAAGTTCCCTTTAGTCCTGGGTCAACCAGTAAACAAAAGAAGAAAACAAATGCAGATCGTACATCAATTATAGATTGAGGGTGTGTTGGTTTAGCTTTAAAACCTTGATCAAAGCCTTGCCATCTCTATAGATAGCCCATTTGCCTTTTGGCTGCTTTCACCTTTTCTAGTTTTGAGATTTTGTTCCTTAGTTGATTCTTTGTGAGTTTCTCTACAATCTACACTTGTAGATCTTTCAACTTGTTGGATTGTCTAAGAACTTTCATTCTTTCATGGACTTTATGAAAAGAAGAAGAGTATCCTTAATGGTGGCTACACACAAGCAATCTCCACCACTACTATTCCCCCTTTTGTCCTAGCTTTGACTTTATCCTTTAAATTAGAAGCAGCAAAGCCAAGCTCCAACATATGCACTCATCTCTAATGCAAATTATCGTACATGAATTCATCTTGATTTCCATTTTTCCTCTCAAATTATGTCAATTGATTGCAAGTAGCATTTATCTATATTGTAGTTGTCTCTTCCTCCACCATCAATAATAGAAACAATAGCACATTCTTTAACATCATTTATGATAACAATTAGCCAAGGACCAAGAGTTATGAAACACTAGAGGGAGATAATTATTGGAGAGGGAAGAGGAATGATAGATTGATCCCTCCACACATATCTTCCCTCCCATTTGGATGCATTTGTACAGATGGTTGCAACTCATATGCCTCTTCATTATTCACCCTTGAATCCATAGGTCATGGATGGCTAACAAATGGCAACAAGTCACTCCCATTACCACTCTTCAACCTTCAATAATCCAAAAAAGATGAAATGAAAATTAAAGCAATGATAAAATCCATGGAGTTCTAAAATTGAAATAATCCAATGAAGCACTATCATGAAACATGTAGAAATTAATGCATGCAACATGAAGTACACTCTTCTAAATCTCATAGTGAGACAATAAACCTTAAAGTGAACACAACTTGTAAAAGAATTGAGAAACCCCAAATTGTATAAGACCAAAGATGACTTAATTATCTCAAAATTCAATATGATTAGCCAAGATTGACATACAACATGCAAATCATCTCTAAAAAGGTATTTTTTTGCTTAACAAATCTTTTGAACCAACTAAGGATCTATCTACTACAAGGAAAGCTTTCTTTACTCAAAATGATGACAAAGACAAGAAAAATAGCACGTGAGTCACCCTCAAAATGATGACACACACAAGAAAAATAGCACATAATTTACCCTCATGTATTGATGCATCTTTAAGCCTCCTTTAAGCTCTCTAGACCATTGCAAGGTTAAAAAGACCTCTCCTCACTGCCATAACCTCCTATATTCTTGTAGCCGACAATCAATGGCTAGTCAACCAACACCACATCAAAACCATGCATTGGTTGTGCTACCTCATACAATAACTAACTTTACCATTTAATTAAGCTAATTTAAAAAAAACTCCATGTGAAACATGTGACTTCTAGTTATTCCCCTCCAAACCTTACAAGAAATTCACCCCTCCATGTGAGAATTTTCCATATTCCCCCCCAAATTTGAAGGGGGGGGGAAACAACAAAGATACAAAACCTAAAATCAAATATTATATTGCTTCCAAGGATACAATGGCTTGGCCAAAGTTAAGGAAGTGAACTTGGCACTAGAAGGGGAAGAGCCACAACCAGTATACATAGCAAATGACCTCACCCCTAATGAGGAGCAGGCTTTAATTTCCCTCCTCCAAGAGTACAAGGACTGCATGGCCTGGAAGTATACAAACATGAAGGGTGTTCCCATTCAAGTCATGTAGCACATTATACCCATGGTAGATGACATTAGGCTAGTGCGATAGCATCCCTATCCAAATAATCCCAAACATGTGCTCATAGTGAGGGCGGAGATCCAAAAAGTCATAAATGCAAGATTCATCTATGAGATAGAGCATACAGAATGGGTGTCACCCATTGTGATAGTCTTAAAGAAGAATGTAAAAATTTGAGTATGTGTGGACTTGAAAAAGGTCAATGCCACGACAAGGCATGACCACTACCCATTATCTTTCATGGAACATATTCTAGAAAGGGTAGTTGGGAAGGAAGGGTTCTCTGGTACAATCAAGTATCCATCACCCCAAAAGATTAGCATAAGGCTAAATTTGCAACCAAATGGGGTGTGTATGTGTCCAAGGTGATGATATTTAGGCTCACCATTATGCCTACCACATTTCAACACGATTGGCTAATGATCACCGCCTTTAAGGAGTACCTAAGAGACTTTGTAGAGGTCTTCTTGGAAAACTTGTGTGTGAATTTGAGATGGGATAATTGTCTGGAATACCTCAAGTTAGTCCTTGAGAAGTGTAGATTGTACCAAATATCCCTAAATCCTCTAACTACCAATTTTGGATCAAACACGGAGTGATTCTTGGTCACATAGTGTCCAAGAATGGGATCTCCATGGATTACAATAAGATCAACCTCATTCTAGAGCTACCCCCTTTTCCATATGTTCTATTGTGTCTTTCCCACATGTTCTATTGCTTGCGTAAGGTCTCCAATGTATTTAACCTACGAAATCAAGACCCTTGAGAAATAGTGAATGGATACAATTCAACATGCTTATCTTGCTAAATGAAAACAATGAATACAATCAGAAATGTGAATACAATAAAAATGAGCACACCTGAAACACCAAACGTGCAAGATATCCTCTTCTCAAAGGGTACCATTGTTTTTTCCCTTTTGAATCCCTTGTCCTTGCTTTTTCAATGACTACACATTGTTGACTAGTCAAAGTGCTAAGAAACAAGGTGGCATCACACTCACATATATTGTTTGTGTTAACAAGAGTGTCTCATACACTAGGTTTAATGATAGCATGCTCATTCAATCTGCACAAATAGACAAGGTTCAAATAGCATTCTAGTTAGTAGTTTCCATATCAAATCGTGCACGACATCAAAGAAAATATTTTAATGTACTTACGAATTCATTATTTGCAATCCAGCAAGCAATGCAATCTTTGAAGTATGGCGAGGGTCTATCACTATGCACATCACCCTAATGTGTCTTGCCTTTGTCTCCATGTAGGCCTCATAAATCAATTGCATCCATGTAGTGGTACAATGATTGCCCTCCCATACATAGAACATCTTCTTACACATAAATTGCCACTTGTTTTTACTTGCAAGCTCCTTTTCAAATTTTTTAGAGGTGTTGTAAGATTTAGCAGATGTGGAGGTTATTCGAGGTGTTATAATGTGGATTGTGCTTACAATGAGCGCACTAGTTTAGTAAATGAAACATAGTGGAAAGGCAAGCTAAAGAAGATGCCCTCTATAGGGCCACTCAACAAGGAGATAGGAACATTAGTTTTCAAGCACTATGGTAAGTCACCAGAGTGTGTAGAACCATGTGCTGCAATCATGTACTATTGTCTCCCGCATGACCGTGAAAGAGTTACCAGTTGCACAATTCATATGGGTATGCACAACCACCCTGTGGAACAAGGGATCTCAAGTCAGAAAAGACAACAGGTTGAGGACATGGTTTTGATGCGTGCTGAGGTGTCTCCAAATGCATCCTGTAAGAACATTGAGATGACGATTACAAGAGACATATTGATGGATATGTTGCTTGTTGATGAAGGCACTAAGAATGAAGAATTAACTGAGACAAGGCTTTATGAAATGCTGGAAACAATAACCCCTTTGTGCCATCGGAGGCACCTTCTATTGAGTGTGCAAGAAAGAATTCTTCCATTGATGATGGAGGCTTGGATGCAATCCTAGCCTTGAAAAGAGATGTACTTATCCTTTCCTGCAAAGTATATTTTCTCCTGGCCAACTACAAGATAAGAGTCAACCTCATATTTAAAGGGTGGGCCACTATGGCTACTCATGTATATGACCCCTATATACATGAGCTATTGACCATTGCTTCATGTGAGTTTAAAGTACAGAACACAGATGCACAAGTGCAATTTTGGCACATGTTAAATGAGCAAATGTTGTAAACTAGATTTGAGAAACCAGACTTTTGAGGGTTTATAACAGATAGTGCTGGTTCAAATTGGTTGGCTGTAAGGACTGTGCACAATGGAGGGCCAAAAAATAGAATGGAGAGAAAGGAGAGAACTTTTATTTTCCATTGGGAAATGAGTATGGTTGATCACACAAGACGCTGCATTACGTCCCAGTTTCAAGAGGAGCACAAATCATTATGCCAAAGTTGGAGAAATGCAACCACATATGCCGCATCAGATGAATGGAAAAATAGGATTAGAAAGTTTTGGTCTCCTACCCATGTGAAGGAAGGTGAATTGACTTTCCTCCAAGTGTGGATGGCCTTTTGGGACATTCGTGTTAGTCAATGGGGAGGCATGTTCTTAATGCAACATGAAAATGTTGGCTTTGTCCCTATAGTGAATCTATCTAAGAACAAGCACTCTAGCATTAGAGCGGGTGATGGGTTGCAAAAATATGTGTCTCTATATGAAGCTTCGGTTTCAGATCTTGCAATGAGTGCTTTACAAAGTGCCCATTATCATGCATACATGTTAGGAAAGTAGGACCAAATTTGGAGGTTTTGTGAAGATGAGTTTTTGAGCGTAAAATTCAAGTAGAGCACAACAAAATAAGTTGGTGGATTTGACAGAGGATGTGCTAGAAGAGGCTGGATTGAACTCTCTAGAGTTGAAGAGACCCATGATTGAACCCTTAACAACAACAAGAAGAAAGAGGGGTTCAAGATTACCTACTGAGGACCATGAACTAGACAGTCATTGTCCCGAATACATCAAAGCGACAACAAATGGAGTGCTTGGTAAAAGAGGAAAGCCAAATATAACAAGCCATTTAGGTCAACCAATTTGTAAAGAGACAGATCTGCATGTTGCCAATTGGGCAATACGAAGAACTAATCCACACAGTGTTGTCACATGCTTTGGGTACATCAAAGATATGTGAAGGAGGTGTGGGGTGTTGATTAATGCATAGGGTAGAGGGGCTGATCATGGAGTGCCTGCACCATGCTTCAAAGGTAGAAGACAACATCCAAATGGAATCACAGAGCAATTTATCTAGTTTTGCAATACAACGGTGACCCATACTTGGAACGTGGATCAATCTATTCAAGGTGTGCCAGGGGATTCACCTGGTGTGTGGAAGGATGCTGAGGGAACCTCTCTAAGTATTGAAGAGAGAGCTGAATTGATAAAAGCAGGCTTTGTCCTTGAGGATGTTGGGCAAAGTGATCCAGTGCAACAAGGCGCAACACAATAAGCCATGCACGTCCATGTCATCGTGATGGAAAGATTATGAGATGGAGATCAAAATTGAGTAAGGAATTCAAAGAAAGGATTGCAAAGGTAATGATAGAAAGTGGCAAGGTTTTGAAAGAGGATATCATTGTTCCAAATGTGTCGCATGTGTTTCACATGCGGACTCCAAGCTCAATAGCTAAGAAGGTTCGTTATGCTATGACAATTGCGAAGTTTCCACATTGCAAGTGTTTGGACTTCGCACAACGTAATGCAAAAAAGAATGCATACATGCCTTGCAAACACATATACTTCATATTCATTTCAGTGCTCAGCCTCATTGTAGAAGTCCATCAATTCATGCATCAGGCTGCACAATCCTAACATGTGCAGAGTGTATGGAGAATGGTTGCAATGTATAGGAGATGAAAAGACATCCCTGTCTCAATTTTGGTAATGTTTTGCACATACAATAACAAGGATTTGTGGGTTTTGTATATCAACACCTTTAGTCTTTACAAATGTTTGAAATTAAGTAGAGCCAAACAAGTGTGGAGTAGATGAAAGAGACATCTCTATATTTCTTCAGTATCCATTGCATAAACATGTCATGGACACTTTTTGTAAGTGCAAGGTCGATGGGTTGTGATTTTCATATACATGGAAATAATGAAGATCTTTTGGTTTGGACTAGCTTCAGTACCTTTGGTATTTCACTCTACTGTGCATGAACTTTTTTTCCATTAAAATACTGGATGCATTACGAAATATGCTCCACTACATAAAGCAAGTACATGAAAGTGGACTGATGGGAATTGATTGTTTGAGAACTAATTTGGCATCACTACCTGCCTGGCTTAATTCTTTGCATGGCTTCCTTGCTTTACTAAATGCTTTCTCTAATGGCTTAGCCCATTTCGTTAAATTTAAGGTGCCATGATTAAGGAGACTGTGAAACTCTTCTATTTTCAAATTATTCATGAAAAATGTGTGTGGCTTTAAAGTACAATACAGTGTCATGCAAAAGCCAAAATAAAAGTTTATTTCTATGCTCATATGATGTTAGGGTAGTATGCTCATATGATGTTAGGGTAGACGTATAAAAGGTTAGGAAAATAATCCAAAAATTGAAGCTGCTTATGCTCCTTTTATTTGTTGTAAATAAGAAGTAGATAAATATATAGACAGATTTTGTTCATCCATGTGAGAGGTAATACATATATAGATAGATTTTATTCATCCATGTGAGAGGTAATGGATCTTTAGAGGTGCCTATAATGAGAAATAGGATGCTCAGAGCTACAGAAATGAGTAGCAACTTTCCCTACACCACACTTTTGGCCCTTTCATGTTTTTAGTTGTATTTGATGTTAGTTACAATATTCTTTCCCCAATACAATAAATGAATGATTTGGATGGTCTGCTTGCTTTTTTATGCTCGGTGTAATAGCTTTGCTTAGTTTTTCTTACTCGCTTTTTAGTAACCCTCGTCATGAGGGAGTTGAAGCGAGTTTGGGAAACTATGAGCTACAAGTTGGGTAAGAATAAGAATCATATTGAATCCCTCTTTTGAGGCATGCAAGATCCACATCATCTCTTGATTCTTGCAGCCAAATTATTGCTATAATATTTTGACAATGGTTGAAACAATTTCAAATCCCCTTGATAGCTATGTGCAATCAAGAAGCAATTTTAGTTGATCTCCATTTGAGAATTCGTGTGCATTGCTTCAGTCTTCTACCCTATTTGAGATGAGCCAATGTAGGGCTATGGATTGAGAGGCTTGTACTATGAGTCTTTGAGCAAAATGATAATGATACTTTTCCATGTACAATTCATATGATGTTCTACTTCCCAATATCATGTGTGTTCAACAAGGTTAGTTTTTAAATTTTCACTTTTCATAGAAATCTTACATGCGTAAGGCACTTATTGATTTACCTCAATAAGAATTTCAAACCTTTGTGTAAAAATACTTGAAATAATGGGGTCTCAAAAGCACTTTGTAAGAAATGGATTTGGGCCTCTATTAGGTTAAGTAGGTAAGGATGCTCCCTCATTGGGGTCCAAGTGAGCCAACCCCCTAATTCTAGGTAGAACAAGTAAAAATCTAGTTCACTAGTTGCCAAGAAAACACTGGAGGGATCATGCAAAACCTTCTTAGGGGTGCTAAGAAATACCTTTTTCCATGCTAGATCTTGCCTCTTTGGGATCCCAAAGGATCTAGAATCCCCATTGACTCTTATGTTGCTCCTACTCTGCGCCATTATTTTTGCACTTCAACTCTATCGCTTTTTCTATAAACTATTACTACTTGCTCACTAGCTCTTGCTCTATTGCTTCTACACTAAACTTGTGTGCATTCACTATGCCACTACCCCTCTATTCTTGGTTGTTTCTTACTCTATCTCTTGCTCTTACTCTTACACTTGGAGCCGCACCTTTACTCTTGCATCCACTCCTTTACTACACCTTTTCCCTAGATCCTACACTTACAAACTCTATTTTTATATGTATTGTCATCACACCTCACTTGATTCTACACTACACGATGCCTCTACTCTTGCACTACCCCTCTATTCTTGATCTTGTCTTGTTCTTACTCTTACACTTGACCTACACCTTTACTATTGCATTCACTCCTTTACTACATCTTTTCCCTACATCCAACACTTACAAACTCTATTTTTATTTGTATTGTTGCCACACCTCACCTCTTTTAATATTTTGTATTTGTAAATAAAAGGGAAAATATCAAAAAAGGAGATGTGTGATAGAACACCCATAGTAACAATTATTTTATTTGCAATGCAATAGGATTAGGAGAGGAATGACATATGTGCATTAATTGAGATAATGAGAATTGCAAGGGTAGTAAATATCTAAATGAACTAAAAGAGTAAAAAGGTGAACATGAAAATTTTAAGGCATAATAAGAGCAACAATGAGAAGAGAGGCATAATGTACTAGGATGAATAATAAAAACCACAAGCTATAAGGTACACAACTGCACTACGTCAGTTCAAACACTAATTTATCCTCGTTATCTCCCATTGTTCCTAGATTTTATCCCTTCTTTCCTTCCCTAAAAATGTGTAAGACAGAGAGATATTATCTTAGCCTTACTGATATGACATGAATCAAGGTTATTTTAAAAATATATAAGAAGGGATCATTAAAAAACTATTACCAAGATTCCACAAATTGATTATTCTTTTAGAGCCTATAAAGATGCTCAAGAGATCAACAAAGTATAATGTATAATGATTCTAAAACACAATATAAGTATAGTAAGACATGGGCATATCAACATGGATGTTTTTATCGAAGATGTGCGTGTATATTGATGTTAAACACTGGTTACTGAGTTGTTTTTTTGGTTTGACAAAATCAACAAAACATAGTATGGTTTTATATGTTTTCTTCCCACATAAATCTTTGCAAAACTTTGAATTTTTCAAGATAAAATCTACAAATCATTAAGCACATGTTTTAAACCTTTTCTTTAATTAGGGCATACAAAGTTATCAACACCAATATACAAAATTTTCTTCCTAACCTAACTAACATGAAAAAGAATCCCTTGATATCAATGATCTACTATAGAGAGTCAATTAAAATCTCAATTCAATAATTTACAAAACATCAATTAGGAAAAACTACAAGTAGATTATAACTTGAGTATGAACATAAGTAATCATATATTTTCGACTAACAAGGTTGAAAAGTGATGAAATTGGTTGAAAAAATATCACCAATCTCACTGAGGGTCCCAAGGGGGAACCCAAATGAGGGCTTTGAAAACTCAATTGAGGGTAAAGAGAATGAATAAGAATGAAAACTTATTTCTACATGGAATTGGTGTATTTTAATGAGTGGATTTATCACCATGCTATATATCCAAGAAATTAAAGTATAACTAATGCATATCATTCTTTCATAACTAAAGTGAAATACTTGCTTGGAATACTCTCATGACTAAAGTATATCATTCCAAGAAATGATATATTTTCATAACTAATTACATCCTATTTTCATAAATAACTCACGAGAAACATCACCAAACAAGTCACGAGAAACTTAAGATTCCATTTCTAAAATGGAAGAGATTTTTATGGATTGCCAGATTGCACTTTTGATGTACATTAATTTTTTTTCCTAGATGACTCACATTGCATTATAGTGAGATAGCCACTATCAACTACACCTTTGCTACAAAATCAATGCTCGACCGAATCCATTGTTTCCAACTAAAGTCAATGCTCGTTGACCACGCGCCTGTTAGCCTCACCTGAGGGCTAACATCTCACCTTAGCTACACATGCCCATGTCCTCATGGACTAGTAACAACCAGTCATTGCTTGATTGTAGAGGCTTGAGGGTTGAAGCCTCGTGGATCGTCAACTCCTTCGATAGATGGGAGGTCACTCGATTGCTTTCGTCTGCCAGTACACCTGGTAGAGCGGATGGGCATCTCCTCTAGACTAGGAATATGACAAAAGATTTTGTGGTGGGGATTGCTATGTGGAGAGCCTCTGCTGGCAAAATGGGTTCATCCTCCATTGTTTGCTCCGTCTAGCCCTATATTTGATGGCTCCACCAAAAACTAGACTTACGGTGTTGCATCCTCAAAATTGCAATCGGTTTGTGTACTCCGCTTGGTACTCTCTGCTCAGCCTGCTACATGCAACATAACAAGAACTTGTGCTAAAATATGTTCTACTGCCATTGGCTATGAGGTACCTCCTCCTATAGTGGATTGCTAGCCTGAAGTGCCTACTTGCTTGCTTAGAGTTGCAAAACGAAGCCCACTAGTCTAGCCAATAGCGCCATCATTATTTGGTGGGGCTGTCGGTGAGGTAGATTGTTAGGGTTCTCATCCGAGACTTGAAGGAGGCGAATTGAGTGCTAGAGCTGCTTATACCGCTCTAACCTAGCTTGCAGTCTTGTATTTTCCTCTAATTCCTATACGAGTTCCACGTTACACACTGTAGCCGTAGGTTTCACCTTATTTGCTTATTACAAGCCATGTGAGCACATAGGTTATGCTCACATCGGGTTGAGTTTCTAGCGTCTCTGTATATGATTTTTGGATTGGCAATTTGATGGCCCCACAATAGCTCATGGCTCATGAGTCTTGATTCTTGTAATTTGGAATTTATTTGAATGTATAACATCTTCATAATTCAATATATACTTGAGTTCATAATATTGAAATGTACTTAATAGTTTGATATAATATATTTCAAGTTTATAAAGTTGTGTATATGTGACTCTTTGAAATATAATAAAGTTGTGGGTACGTGACTCTTTAAAACCTTTCTATTGGGGTTAAAGGTCACTGTGCCTTTACCTCGGTTATGTACAATACTCAAATGCATATATAACTGAATGAAAAAGAAGATTAGGGTGTTCTGCACCCACCAAAACTTGTGTAGCTCTCTATTTCTCTCTCTCCTCTTCCGTTCTTACTTCCATTGAGAGCACTCTCAACTGGTAGCAAAGCCCGGGTGATCTAGTTGAGCGTGCGTGAATGCCTAGAAGCTCAGCAGCTCTATGGGAGGAAGGAGAAGCTCTATGGGAAGCTTTGTGGGTGACTTTACTTGCATCCAGGTGTGTAGAGACCTTGGAGGAACCTTTGGAAAAGTCACTTTGGATTTGCGAAGTGGTTTTGAGAGCCTGTTAAGCGTTTTCAAAGAAAAAGTCATTTTTTGAGCTTTTTCCCTATTCCATTCGACGACAAAGACTCTGTATTGACTTGTAGAGGCCACTATTGCTTGCTTTTGGTGTCCACTTCACTTCAAGAGCTTGGAAACACCTTCATTCTTGAATCTGGGATCATTTTATTGGATTTCTGACTCACTGTGTTAGTTCCTACATTTTTTTGCCCGGGTGTTGGAACTCAAGTTTGGAGCAACCATTTGCAGATCTGTCAATTCTAGTGGACTCAAGAGGTCCTAAAACTTTTATGTTGCTCATCATTCACACTCCGGTGAAGTTTACAAACAGCTCTGTTTCCAAAAACGTTTTTCAGTCCGTGTGTTGGACCCAGTGATTGAGACCACGGTTTCCAAAACCGTCTATCCCATTGCATTCCGGACGCCCAAAAACCCCTACCTGTCAGTTCTTGCACAATTTGGTGGAGTATTTTCAGAGTTATAGATCTAAGGTTTTGAAACCTTAGATTTATGCCACATGGTAGTGGATAAGTGTTGACTCCCATTTCTCACTCATCGGTTGGGATTTTGGAGTTCCGGCAGAAGAGAGATATTTGTAGATTTTTGTGCTAAGTCCAATTATGCAATGGTGCCCATGTTTTGAGGCATCTCAGGTTCTATTTTTAGTAGCGGTCTTTTCCGTGGGACCATGATTTCTTGAGCATACCTTATGCAGATCACTCTGGTTGCAGTTTGAGCCATGTGCGCTCATTCATGGTGTGCATTGGGTTGCAGTGGATGATTTATAGGCCATTTGGATGCATTCCAATCTTTATTGGATGCGCTGATAGGCCCATATTGCCTTGTGGGATGCTATTTTTATGGACACTTTGCACATGGATGCTATTTTATGCTGAGGGACAGCTTTGATACATTGTAGGTGATGCACTGATAGTGTTATGCTCTCTTGGATGAGATATTATTGACACATATGCCCATGGACGGTGTTTATGTGAAGATAGTGGGAGAGAAGGAAGGAGTCTCACTTGCGGCTTTCTCACATACACAATGGGGGAATACACACAAAGGTGGAGGCTGAAAACAGTTTTCCTCTTCTTAGTTGTGAAAGCCAAAAGAACTCTAGTACAAAGAAATAGGAGAACCCTATATGTGGGTCTCAAACCAAACTCAACTAACTAAGGTGGCATACTAACTGAGCCATGAACTAGAGTACATAAGGATAGCTATCATCCAGCTATTATTCATGGGCGGTGTACCAACTGCATCTACAGCTGACAAGTCGGTGACATAAATGCACAACGGTCACCCTGGCATATCATGAGTGGAGCTCGATATCTCAACACTCCCCCTCGAGCTCAATCCCAATTCCTACACACCAAGCAGGTCTCTGAACTTGCGTAGCTTCTCTGCGCCCAATGCCTTCGTGAATATGTCAGCTACCTGATCCTCTGTGCTAACATAAACTAGATCAATAAGATCTAGTAAAACCTTCTCCCACACATAGTGATAATGCACCTCAATGTGCTTTGTTCTATACTGCCCATGTATACTGCCCATGTATACTGCCCTCTAGTTATTTGCCAAGTGTATACTGCCCATGTTGTCACAATAAATGACAACTGGCCCATCTGTAGACTGATGCATATCATAAAGTAGCTTATGCAACTAAGCTACCTCACATGCAGCCATTGCTGCACCCCTGTACTCAGCCTCTGTGCTCGACAAGGCAACTGTAGGCTATTTCTTGCTACTGCAAGTGACTGCAGCACTCCAAAAGAGAACACATATCCACTGGTAGATTGTCTATCAGAAATATTGTCTATCAGAAATACTACCAGCCCAATCAGCATCAGTGTATCCATGCAACTGTATCTGAACCCCAGCCTCATAAAATAGTCCATACTACAATGTGGACTTCACATACCTCAGTATGCATCTAGCCGCATCCAAATGCGGTTTCCTTGGAGCTTGCATAAACTGACTTACCAATCCAATAGCATAGCTCAAATCTGGCCTGGTAATAGTCATATAAAACAAACTTCCTACTATGCATCTGTACATAGTAGGGTCTTCTAGAATCTCACCTGCATCTGCGCTCAGCTTCACATTCTGCTCCAAAGGAACTGAAATAGGCTTACAGCCTGTCATCCCATATTTGGACAGGATGTCCAATCCATACTGCCTCTGCAAGAGCCGTATCCCACTTGGTGATCTAATCACCTCAATGCCCAAGAAATAACACAGCTCTCCCAAATCCTTCATCTCAAACTTCTACTTCAATAGCATTTTCACATGAAGGATATCTTCATCACTATCACCTGTGATGATTAAATCATCAACATAAATGACAAGCAGCATAATACCTTTCTCTGTTTTTCTCACATAAAGTGAGAAATCTGCCTTGAAAATCTGAAAGCCAATAGTGACAAGATATTGTCCTATCTTGTAAGACCATGCTCTAGGTGCTTGCTTCAAGCCATACAAGGCTTTCTTCAACCTGCAAACAAACTCAGGATGAACAGCATGAACATAACCTGGTGGCTGCTCCATAAAGACCACTTCTTGCAAATCACCATGCAAGAAGGCATTATTTACATCCATCTGATGTAAAGACCATCCCTTTGATGCAGCCATAGCAATGACTACTCTTACGGTTGCCATCATTGCAACCGGACTGAATGTTTCTTCATAATCAATGCCATATGTCTGTGCATACCCCTTGACAACTAATCTTGCCTTGTATCTGTTCACAGAACCATCCGCATTGTGCTTTACCTTATAAACCCACTTACAGCAATTGCATTCTTGTCTTTAGGCAAAGGCACCAATTCCCATGTAGCATTTGCTTCCAAGGCATCCATTTCTTCATCCATGGCTTTCTCCCATTTTTCTTTTCCCATGGCTTGCTCAAAAGACGTGGGTTCTGGTTCCTATATCACTTTGACCATATAGGCATAGTGAATGGCTGTAAATCCATCATAGTAAATCCATCATACCTAGCTCTGGTAGACTTGCGCAAAATAGGCTCATTTCTAGGTGCTCTCAAAACATCCCTAGTCTTCCTTACTCCAGGTGTAACAACGGAAGGGATACCCAACTCATCATCAATGCTCAGTTCTGAGCCACTGGATTCACCATCCACATAAGAGTGACCTGCATTCACATCAACCATGGGTTGATCTACCTTCTCTTTTCCTTTTCATGATACCTGCATACCACTATCTGCATTGCTTTGAGGAGATTCTCCTGATCTCAATCTACAAGTCCATCGTGAAGTATGAGAACCATTGCTAGAGGACACTGTAGGTCCACTAATATTTTGTGATTGCTGCTGTGAATTCTATGCAGCATTACCAATTTGTGCATCTACATCATCATAAAAATTTACTGGTTTATACCAGTTGCTCATCTCATCGAAAATAACATCTCTGCTCACTATCAACTTACGAGTAGAAGGGTTATAGCATCTATACCCTTTCTGCTGCAGAGAATAACCAATAAAGATGCACTTCTCAGCTTTTGGATCCAACTTGGACCTTCACTCATCTAGCACATGAACATAGGCAATGCAACCAAAAATTTTTAAATGAGAAATATCTGGTTTCCTACCAGTATACATCTCCTCTGGCGTCATGCCATGTATTGCTGTAGTGGGAGTCCTATTCATTATGTAAACTGCTGTAGTAACTGCTTCAGCCCAATAATAATCAGGTAGGTCTTTTTCATTTAGCATGGCCTGAGATACCTCTCCAATATGCCTGTTTTTCCTTTCTGCAAGTCCATTTTGCTGTGGGGTATGACTGCATGAATATTGCTGCTTTATGCCATGCTCCTGCAAGAACCTTGCAAACTCATTTGAGAGGTACTCTCCCCCTCCATTTGACCTTAGGCATTTTATTTGCAGGCCTACTTCTTTTTCAATCATAGCTTTAAAAGCTTTGAAATGCCCAAAGGGTGTGATTTTTTGGTGAGCTTTTTGTGATGAGCTTTTTTTCAATTTTCATGAATATTGCGAGCTTTTCATTCACCTGAGAGAGAGAGAGGGGGGGGGGTCATGGAGTGGGGTGGGTTGAAAGTTTGGGTTGTGGTTGCAGTTAAGAGGAGAGAGGGGGGGGAGGGGAGATAAAGGAAAGGGGAGGGACGGGCGCATGTGTAAGGTGGCATGGAGAAGGGAGGGGAGGGGAGTTAGAACATATATTCATTATCATAGTGGAGAACATAGAGGGGGAACTTATAAGGTATGCAAAAAGGAGTGCAAGGAGGAGAGAGAGGATGAGGAATGTGAAAGTTATGTTCATCTACTAAATGTAAAGGGGAAGGGAGAGCATGTGGGAAATTTGTTTATTTTCAAAATGTATAATTTGACAAATTTGACCTCATATTTGGATTCCTCGTCGAATTCCGGTCATTTTGAGTACCAACATGACCATATTCTGATAAAAATTGGAAAAATTGTATGTTTTTCCAATTTTTATCAGAATATGGTCATGTTGGTACTCAAAATGACCGGAATTCGACGAGGAATCCAAATATGAGGTCAAAAGTTTCAAATTATACACTTTTAAAATGTACATATCTCCCATAGTTCCTCCCTTCTACTTTGAATATGGACATATCTTTCATAATTTTTTGCCTCCTACTGCCACTCATATCCTCCCCCCCCTTGTGCATAGTATACACTCTTCCACCCCTCCCACATGCTATGAAAATGAACATATCCTATATTCTCTCCCCCTCTTTCTAACCTCCCCATCTTTCTTATAACAAAAACATGTATGGATTTCTAAAAAAAGCTCGCAAAAACAAAGGAAATGGTAAAAAAGCTCACATTAAAAAGCTCGCCAAAAGATTTCCCCCATGCCCAAACACTTCACTTTTCTTTTTCATAAAATACACCCAAATTTTTCTGCTGTAGTCATCAATAAAAGTGATAAAATAATGACAGCCTCTAATAGATGCAGCTTTAGTAGTCCACACATAAGAGTGGATTAATTTCAATGGCTTCTTACTCTCTTGAACATGTCTAGGAAATGGTTTCCTTGCTTGTTTTCCAAATTGACAGGCTTCACATACCTTATGCATTTTTGGAACCTTAAATTTAGGCAATCCTGCAACAACATTTTGGGCGTGCATTGTTTAAGTCGCTGTACATTAACATGACCAATGCCTTTATGCCAGATATCAATACACCGGTCTCATGTGCAAACATTGCTGCACTCAATTCAAGCATGTCCGCATCCAACGTAAACATCCTGCCCTTCTTCTTTCCTTTTGCTATCAAGTGACCGTTATTTTTCATATCCTCAACAAAGCATCCATGAGGATTAAATCTAACCTACAAGCCCTGCTCAACCATTTGACCAACAGAAACCAGGTTCTTGGTGATATTAGGGACATGAAATACATCAGACAGGTATTTCTTTTTCCCATCCTGCATAGACAAAGGAATTTTACCAATCTGCACAATAGGATGTGCAGTATCATCACCAGTCTCCACAAATCCTGGTCTTTTCATTTTCCTTGCATCCTGCATCCATTTTGCATGACCTGTCATGTGGTTTGACGCACCTGAGTCAACATACCACACATCATTACTTTCTTCTGCACTTGTCACAGAATTGGTCATGTGCTGCACCATAAACAAATGCTCATTTCTGTCATCACCCTGTCTACTAGAGGATGCATAATTGCCTTGCTGCAATTTTCCATTCATAATGTCATTCTGCTTTTTGTAGTAGTCTTTAGCCATATGACCCATTTTACCACAATAGTAGCATTCAACATTGTTGTTTGCATTTTGGCCTCTCTGCCATTCACGACGACCTCTTTGGCTCCCCCTGCCTCTAGAGTTACCACGTCCTCCTCCAAAGGACTGGTTTTCTTGAGTTTGCTGCATATTCTGATTTCTACCACGGCCTCCAGATCGGCCTGCTCTACCTCTGCCTCTACCTCTTCCAGCATTTGAGTAGAAGATAATTTCTTTTGAAGTTCCTCCTGAAGAAGATGCGCCACCATTTCTCTGCTCTTTAGAAATTAGAAGAGCAAACAACTCAAAGTCAGGAAATTTTCACGGACGGCAATGGATGTCCGGAACTATGCATAATCCTTTCCTAGACCATTCAAGGTCATAGAAACTAAATCATCATCTTCCACTGGCGACCCAATGGAAGCAAGTGCATCTGCAATTTTCTTCACCTTCATGTGGTAGTCATTGATGCTCATATTTTCTCTCTGCACATTGTGCAACAACTCCTGCTTGAGCTGCATTTTCCTGGCTTGCGTATTTGTGCTGTACATTTTTGCCAAAGTATCCCATGCCTCCTTTGGCATACTTGCATCCTGAATATGCACAATCATAGAATCTGAAATACTGATAGACAGCCAGTACATAACTTTTATGGCTCTCTCATGCCATCCTTTAAATGCCTGCATTTCCTATTGATTGGGAACATTAGGAAGAACTGGTTCTTCTTTATTTCCTGTAATGAACTCCCAATAGCCTTTTCCCATAAGGAAATTCGTCATTCTAAACTTCCATGCTTGGAAGTTGTTCTTGTCAAGCTTTTCAGTGACAATCTGTGAAAGAGAATCACACGCCATTACAGAACACTGCAAAATATTCTGTCACTGCAAAAAACATAGCTTCTGCCTCACACGGGCAAATCTGCAAAACTGATGAAAGTGGTATTTGACCACACAGTCACTTCCTTGTGACGATTTTGCATCAACAGGCAATCTGTAACTCCCAGTATCTCTGCGCATAGGCATACGATGCAATTTCTGTGGCAACTTTTCACTGACCTACAGAGCAGTGGTCGCACAGCAAAAACAGGGCCTTTTTCTCAGTGCTTGCGGAGAACTTGTGCCTCCAAAACGGGCCTCAAAATAGCCTCGAATCAAAAAAATAAAGTCACCAAGGGCTTCTCCTTTTCTCGCAGCATATATTGCCCTCTCGCCACACCGCGAAGGGCGTCTCAATCTGAGACAATGTACTCTTGCACTTTTCGGTTGTGCTACCTGCAAAGATTTACTCCCAAACTCGAAAAAGGAAAGCAACACTGGTCCTCTTACCAGGACACTGCGAACTTGGTTTGCTTTCTTGAGCTCCTTACCACGAACCAGGCTCTGATACCATGTGAAGATAGTGGGACAGATGGAAGGAGTCTCACTTGCGGCTTTCTCACATACACAATGGGGGAATACACACAAAGGTGGAGGCTAAAAACAGTTTTCCTCTTCTTAGTTGTGAAAGCCAAAAGAACTCTAGTACAAAGAAATAGGAGAACCCTATATGTGGGTCTCAAACCAAACTCAGCTAACTAAGGTGGCATACTAACTGAGCCATGAACTAGAGTACATAAGGATAGATGTCATCCAACTATTATTCATGGGCGGTGTACCAACCGCATCTGCAGCTAACAAGTCAGTGACATAAATGCACAACAGTCACCCTGGCATATCACGAGTGGGAGCTCAATATCTCACTAGTTGATGCTTGAGCCATTTGGCACCTATTGGCATTTTGGATTGCCATTGCAGTTGGCATTTTCTTTTGGGCCAGATTTGCTCATATGGATGCATAGTACATGCACATGAGGTAGCTGCATCTTTTGATGCTTTGAGCTTTGAGTTTTGGTGATATTTTAGTCTACTGTGGCATAGACATTTGGGTGCACCTGATATTTGGTGTGATTCTCTCTTACAAGCACTAGCATTTGGGATTTTGCTTTATTTGCATCATGGCATCCTCTTCCATGTCTGAAAAGGAGTTTTTCAAAATTAAAAAGTTTGATGGGACAAACTTTTCTTTGTGGAAAGAACAGATAAGGGATGTGCTTATTCAAAAGAAGCAAATTAATCCCTTGGCAGGGATTGAGAAGCTAAGCCTGCAAATATGTCTGAGGATGATTGGAATGAGTTGGATGCATTAGCAAAGTCTACTATTAGACTTCATCTTGCAGAGTCAGTTTATTTCACAGTAGTAAATGAGGAGACTACGAAAGATTTATGGAAGAAACTGTGTGCCACTTATGAGAAGGAAACTACCTCTAATAAAGTTTACCTCATGAAGAGGTTGTTTGAGCTACAGATGAAGGAAGGGGTCTCCATTGCTTCTCACTTGAATGAATTCAATATTATTTTCAGCCAGCTTTAGGCTCAGAAGATGAATTTTAAGGCAATATTTCTCTTATGTTCATTGCCATCCTCATGGGATACCTTCCGTATAGCTGTCAATAACTCTGCACCTGGTGGAGTACTAAAATTTGATGATGTTGTGGGTAGCTTGTTGGCCAAGGAGATTAGAAGTCTATGGAGACAGAAGTCTATGGAGACAGAAGTCTATGGACGGCAACAAGCAGGATACAGCCTTAAATGTGCAAAGGGGCAGATCACAGTTTAGGGGGAAGTCCCACGAAAGAGGGAAGTCTCGTAGCAAATCCAAGGCACGGAACATTGAGTGTTACCACTGTGGCAAGAAGGGCCATATGAAAAAGGATTGCTATAAGCTGAAAAGAGAGCAAAAGGATAAGAAAAAGAATGCAAATTGGGGTGCAAATCAAAAGGAAGAGAGTCCAAGGGAGGACAAAGGAAAAGTAAAGATCGAGGAGATCAATGCAGTCACACATGATAGTGACAATGATGTTCTCTTCATGTCTAGTTTGTCTGCAGAGTTGCTTACCACTTCACATGATGCATATTCCCAAAATTGGGATTTGGATTCTGGTGCTTCATTCCATGTTACTCCCCATAGGGAATGGTTCTCCATTAATGACAGTGGAAAGACAGGTTGTGTGCAGCTTGGAAATGACTATGCATGTGACATAGTGGGAGTAGGTGACATAAAGTTTTCTTTTGCAAATGGGTCTGCATTTATTTTGAAACATGTGAGACATGTGCCTAAGTTGACCAAGAGTCTTATTTCAGTGGGTCAGCTAGATGATGCTGGTTTTCACACCACTTTTGGTTTTCAGAGTTGGAAAATTCAGAAGGGCTCTATACTTTTGGCCAGGGGTGCCAAGTGTGGGACTTTGTATCCCTTACATGTATTAGGGGCATTTGATCATGTTGTTGCAATAACCGAGCAACCAAGCACTTCTTTGTGGCATTGCAGGTTGGGGCACATGAGCCAGAATGGAATGAATCTCTTATGCCATTTGGGTTATGTACCGCATTTTAGTTTCTCAGATTTTGAATTTTGTGAGCACTGTCTCTATGGGAAGTAGACTAAATCAGCCCATAAAAGAAGGCGAAAGAAAGAGTTTGAAAAGCTTGATTTGGTGCATTCAGATGTATGTGGCCCCATGCCTACACGGTCATTAGGCGGGGCTGAATACTATGTGACATTCATTGATGATGCAACTAGGAAAGTGTGGGCTTATGCTATAGCTCGGAAGAGTGATGTGTTCCAAGAATTTCAGAAATGGCTGGCCTTGGTTGAGAATCAATCAGGTAGAACGCTTAAATTCCTACGGACTAACAATGGTGGAGAGTATCTCTCTCATGACTTTCAGCATTTCTGTGATACACATGGGATTAAGAGGGAGCTCACATCCCCTCGTACTCCAGAGCAAAATCCAGTTGCAGAACAGATGAACCGTACCATTCAAGAAAGGTGGCAATGCATGCTTTCCAATGCAAGTCTTTCTGGTGATTTTTGGGCTGAGGCAATGAAGACTGCAGTGCATGTGATCAATAGATCACCTGGTAAGAGTTTGGATGGTAGTATTCCTAAAGAGGCATGGAGTGGCAAGAAGCCCTCTTACTCTCATTTGCATATATTTGGGTGTGAGGCATATGCACATGTGCCAAAAGAGCATCAAAAGAAGCTAGATCCTAAGTCTATGAAATGCATCTTTCTGGGTTATGGTGAAAGTGGAGAGATGGGCTATCATCTCTGGGATCCAAAAGCAAAGAAGATCATACACAGCCATGATGTAGTCTTCAATGAGAAGAAGATGCATAAGGCACCCATGAGGGATGTTGAAATGAGGAGAATCACTTTCCAGGATGTGAATCCACATGCATATGTTGATAGACAGCAAGCTGTCCATGCACCAAATGTGCAAGAAATGGTACCACCAAATACTCCCACAGGTATACAATCAAGGGTAGATGATGGATCATCTATTGGTGGAAATGATGAGGCAAATGTGGCTGATATGCAGGTGGGACAGCAAGCTAAAATGCCCTTGAGAAGATCATCTAGAGTGTCTAGACTGCCTGATAGGTTTGGTCCAGGGGTAGACTATGTGATGCTTACTGATTGCGGAGAGCCTTCTTGCTACAGAGAGGCTATGATGCGCGAGGATCAACACAAGTGGGAGTATGCTATGCAATCAGAGATGAGTTCACTTATGAAGAATAAGACTTGGGACTTGGTTTCTTTGCCACATGGAAAGAAAGCATTGCCATGTAAATGGGTCTACAAGATGAAGGTCACAGGTACAAGGCCCGTTTGGTTGCTAAAGGTTTCAAGCAAGAGAAGGGTGTGGACTTTGATGAGATACTCTCTCCGGTTGTGAAGATGACCACACTTAGATGCATGCTTGCACTAGTGGCATCAGAGGATATGGAGCTTATGCAAATGGATGTCAAGACATCATTCTTGCATGGGGATTTGCTTAAGGAAATACATGGTGCAGCTGGAAGGCTTTGAAGAAAAGAGCAAAGAGCATTTAGTCTGCAAGCTGAAGAAGAGTCTCTATGGTCTTAAGCAAGTGCCTAGGGAATGGTATCAGAAGTTTGATGCTTTCATTCAGTCCTAGGGTTTTAAAAGGAGTGAAATTGATCACTGCCTCTACACTAAACGGACTAAGGAGAATAGCCTGATAATCTTGGCACTATATGTGGATGATATGCTATTGGCTAGCAAGAATACTTATGAGCTAGATGAATTAAAGGCCAAGTTGCATGAGGCCTTTGATATGAAGGATTTGGGACTTGCAGGTCATATTCTTGGTATGCGCATCACGCGTGATCGGAGTAGGAAACTCCTTTGGGTTTCACAGAAGGAGTATGTTACAAAAGTATTGCAGCGTTTCAATATGGAGGGGGGGAAGGTAGTGAGTACTCCATTGCCTCCATATGTGAAATTGAGTCATACAGATAGTCCCAAATTAGATGAGGGAAGGGCCATGGTGGCCAAGGTTCCTTATGCATCAGCAGTTGGGAGTCTTATGTATGCTATGATAGTTACTAGACAAGACATTGCATTTGCAATGGGAGTTATTAGCCGGTATATGGCTAATCCAGGAAGGAGGCATTGGGAGGCAGTTAAGTGCATCATGAGGTACATGAAGGGTACCAAGTAGATGTGCATCTACTTTGGTAGAGGGAGGGTAGAGGAGACATGTGTGTACTTGGGTACACATATTCAGACTATGCAGGGCATGTGGATTGTAGGAGATCCACTTCTGGTTATGTGTTCACCTTTGCAGGTGGTACAGTGTGGTGGATGTCTCGTGCACAGAAGTGTGTTGCTTTGTCTACCACAGAGGCTGAGTATGTTGCAGCCATAGAGGGTTGCAAGGAGGCTATATGGCTTGATTGGCTAGTGGGAGATTTGGGGATTCATACAGGTGTACCGACATTGCATAGTGATTCCATGAGTGCTATTCAGCTAGCACGGAATCTGGTCTTTCATGCAAAGACCAAATACATTGAGGTCAGGTACCATTTCATCAGAGAGGTACTTGAGGACAAGCGCATAGAGCTTGTCAAGGTTCATACAGATGATAACCTTGCAGATATGCTGATGAAGAGTCTACCTAGTCAGCGGTTTGAGTATTGTCGTGTATTGATGGGCATTGGATAGTATGCTCACTGGTTGTTCTCCCTTAAAGGCACATTGTCCTTTAAGTGGGAGGTTGTGGGGGTTAAAGGTCACTGTGCCTTTACCGCGGTTATGTACAATACTCAAATGCATATATAAATGAATGAAAAAGAAGATTAGGGTGTTCTGCACCCACCAAAACTTGTGTGGCTCTCTGTTTCTCTCTCTCCCTCTTCCGTTCTTACTTCCGTTGAGAGCACTCTCACTCTCAGGTTACGTATATAATGGTTCATAAAGCAAACCCATTGAAGAAACCCATTAGAGTAAGCATGCAAAGAATATTTAAAACACACGTGCTAACATTACAGCAATGCTAACAAATATGCTAGCAAATAACCATTAATGTGTTTACAGAATAACAAAATTTGTATACATGAGAAAGAAATTGCTAATTAAACAAATATAAACTTAATTATAGAAAACATTTAAATGAAAAAATTATTGAAACTTACTTACAAAAATATGGTCTTAACAAATGGGATGAGTTGTAGAAGGACTATGGTGCCCATGATGTTGTAATTCTTGGACTTTTGGTGAGAAATTCGAAGGTGAAGAGCTAAGTGTATTCACCATTGCATCTCCTAACAACAACTTGTAGTTAGGAGAGACATACTTTTTTTCTCACCATTGAATTCATCACTGGAAATCCAAGAGCCACCAAGTGTTCCACACCAAAGGCACCACATTCCTTCTACAAATCTATCTCATTTGCTAACACTTAAACTTTGGAAATTATAGCCTCTTCAAAATCAATATCTCACCTAATCTCCTTTGCATTCATTGGCTTGTAGCAGCAAGTGTGGTTGAACCTTACCCCAATATAGAGCGATTGAGCACTTTCACAAACAAAATGAAAACTCTCTCCCTCCCTCCCTCCCTCCCTCTCTCTCTCTCTCTGTCTCTCTCTCTCTCTCTCTCTCACACACACACACACACACACACACACACTTTTTTGGGTGCAACCAGTGTATTTTATATCAAGAAAAGTTTTTACAATGAGAATAGTCTAAAGAAAAGACTATTCTGAAAAATCCGAAGCAGTGGGAAAACTCGTCTAAAGATGATACATTCAGGTCATCATGATGACAAGCATCATACAGAGATTGCCGTAATGATGCTCTAAAAAACTTATAAGGTTGGAGCAACGGATACCCCAAGAACACCTGATTCCTCTCCTTCCAAACGGTCCATAGTGCCCAAAATACGACCCAATGAAAAAAGAGAGAGTATTGGGCCTATACTATAGTAAGCCTGCCAAAGATCCAGAAATATTTCCCAAAACAATGACCAAGGAAACTTAGTCAAAGATAGTTGGGAAATACGGTCCAAGAGATCTCTGGACTGAGGACAAAGCCATAAAAGAGGTGGAACAGTCTCAGAATAACTGAAACACCTCAAACAATAAGGATTTGCAATCGTGCGCTTAGCCAAAGTGACACCCACTGAAAAAACACCCACTAAACATCTCCAAAGAAACAATCTTTGCTCTGTAAAGGCAATTTGTTTCTCCATAATTGTTGAATATTTGACTTCCACTAGGAAAGAGATTTATGTAGATGCCATAGAGTAATCCCATGCTGAGCAATCCATGGAGAAGGCAAAATCAACCTATAAACCTTCATAGAAGTAATAGCCTGCAAAGAAAGTGGGCGTAAGCCTAGAGTAGAAGATATGAGGTGCCAATCTTGAGGTCTATGAGATCCATCAAATGGAGGAATTGGGAGAAGGGGTTGCAATAAATCACTTATTTTCCTCCATATGAATCGATGATGCATACCAAGAGGTAAACGACGACAGGCATTCGGAAAGGATAATATATTCCCCTGAACATCCATTGCATCATCAATGTGATGAATCCCAAGCTTCATCAAATTGTATGCCTAAACTGGTTCCTACAAAGCAAGAGGTATATCAAAGACTTAGCTCTAGTGTATGCCTTCTTGATGAAGAGAGTTGGGCTGAGTTGAATTGGCAGGAGACCATTTAACTTTAGAAAGCACTCGCTTTCGATCCTATACTAAAGAAGATGAGAAAGGACACCTCGGAATAATGCCTTGAAATCTACCAATGACCACCTCCCAGTGATCCGTAATCCAATTCCCATAAGCATGTGTCCTCATGTTCATACACATGGCTGCCAACATGACAGACCATGGCTGTTTTTACTGAAAATAGGTAGGAAGCATAGTAGTCTTCCTTGCTAGGATGTGAAACTGAATGTTAAGTATGTTAAGACCACCATGCATCTTGGGAGAACATACATAAGGCATTCTAAATAGCCTTAAACCCTTCCTGCAAGATTTTGTCTTCCAAAAAAGCTATTGCCCAATTTTTCATGCAAGAGAAACATTTCACTGACCAATCTTTTTGCACCAGATTTTGGTTTCAAAACGACACATTCCTTGCCACTAGATATTACCAAAATAGATGCTACAAGTCTTCTTTATAACACTTACATAGAGGACACGATGTATTGAACTCCACCCACTTGGCCAGCCTCCGTCTAAATGATAGCCATTGGTAAATGACTTTCCACAACAAGAGCCTAGCACTATTTCTTGATATCTCCAAATCCATTCGACAACCATGTATGACCCCTTCTCGATTTCCATGTTGCACTAAATCCCTGCTCAAAAGACCACTCTTCCACCAGATAATCATATACAAACTTAGCCATTCCTCAAACTTGGGCACCCCAAGGACTTCCCATTGGTTAATCCCTTGATTACTGCAAGGAATGCAGTTTTGGGGCTAGTTATTCTTAGCGACAGCAGCGTTAGGACCTCCTCGACCACCTATATCTCTAGGACACCACATTTTAATTGGTCTAGATTTCCATAGATGACTCAGTCTTTCTTATGTCCCACAACTACTCTTGGTGAAAATGCTCTTCCATTGAAGCCCTCTAGTTCTTGGTAAATCTAAGAGGACTAAGCATTTCACCACCACCCTCTCCCTCACCAAATGTTCTCCTTCGAACTACCATCCCCTCTTAGCCCTTTCCCACCCTTTCAAATCAGGACAAATCCAAGCTCTTTCCATGTAGAGATAAGCATATGCACCAAATCGGATCCAAATGCCTTTAGGAGCCAAGATGACAACAGTGAGACAAAACCTTATTATACCAAGATAGGTGTCTCCATGAAACCCTTATCATTATCTATAAACCATTTTGTAATCTCCAACCAATGAGCACTAAATTGAAACAACCTAGGGAGCCAGTTACACAGTAATGAATCCTTCCAGTCCATAAATCATATGCCAAGACCCCCTTTACATTTTCAGTCCCCAAGGAATATAATGAAGCCTTGGCTTGCCCATAGAATTTTCCCACAAAAACCCCAGCAACAGCTTCTCCACTTCTAGTCAATGACTCCTCTGAAAGTGCTAGATCAAGGCCATGTATATTTTTATAGTAGTAATCACATGGCAGGTAGTCATCCTGTGAGAAACCATAAAACATTATGCGTGAGACCACATTTAAAATACCCTTATATTTAAAAATTTTGATTTTTTCCCACAAATTGTTTACCCGTCTTCCATAAGTATACGTGTTGTAATTTTGAATTTAAGACTTGACCCCTTCATGCATTATATACAATAATTATATCACATAAGCATTTTTTGAACCCCCTACTATCCAACCATAAATGGCCCATAAGTCCCCAAATTGAAAATCGCATTCCAAGATGAAACAAACACACTTCCACCCCAAACTACATGCGAAGTGTAGTGTTGAGGAGACATTCAAAATATTCTCAAATATGTCCCTACCATCAATGCAATGCCATTGCTTTAGCAATGATCTTATATCTGAGTTGTTAAGCCATGTGATAGGGCACTTGTCCCCAAACATGCTCTTCCATTTAGGAAAAATTCTAACAAGACTAGAATTCACATCCTTAGAGAGCCACCCATGCTTGGAAACCTCATTCAGCATTGCAAAATAATTCTACTTAATAACCTCCCATAACCTCCATCAAAACATATAAACCTCGAGATTTTTCCTCCTCCATAGAAAATAAAGCATCCCATAGCTTGTTCACAGCGAATTGCCTATCCACTTGATAGCACTAGGCATCAAAAGGCAAGTACTCCAATGACTTAGGCTATCCTAGACCTTTCCCTCCCACACTTATCCATCTTGGTAGGTGCTCCCACCATCTTGCCCAATTCCCTTAGGAAGATTGTTGTGACTTGCTGAAATTTTATCACCACATTTCCATCCTTGTCTTCAACTATCAATTGAATCCCTAGTTTGCTTACATTTAATAGCCTTAATAAAAAATATTATGGGCAAATGCCTAGTGCCAACCACATCTACTTGCTTGCGAGCCTCTCTCTCTCTCTCTCTCTCTCTCTCTCTCTCTCCACCCTGCCGCCCATACTTTATCTAGAGCATCTTCCACTTTGACAATCAAAATCCCTATGTAGGGGTGAGCGTATCTCCTCATTACCCAAATGCCCCTTATCAAACTTGAAGGGACCGTCATACAATCTACCTAGTAGACTAGAAGGGAGAAGGACCACATAAGAACTAAAGTGTGGCCTAGATTATAAAATGACTTAGAAACCAACGGCAATGCTTGAACCATGAACTATCCAAAAATAGAATTGGAACCAAGACCAGTAGACCACAAATCATCTCATGGATCAAAGCCAAAACCAAAACCGCCAAATCTCTAGAGTTGCCCCCATACCCTAGAATGGCCCCCTCAACTGTTCATTCAACATGCAAACCACCCGCATTGGTTTTGCCAAACTACTCCCCTTAATGGATCATTGGATGAACACCTCCTTGGCTTCCACACTCTCCTAACCTTGGGCTAACGTTGCCCTTCTTGCCAACCTTCTTCTGTGGCCCTCCCTCATCAGCAACCAACTAAGACTCCACATCAAGATCATTGGCCTCACAAGGGGGTCACCCCAACCGTACTTGCACCTTCAACCCATCATCAACATGCACCCAATATTTTGAAGAGGAAAGTGTATCACCCATTGGGAAGTACATCCTCACATATTTGGTAGGATTCAAGGAAATTAACATTTGAATTAGGACCCTTTCCTTGCAAATATAGCAGGAATCCAAAAATAGGTGAAACCGAACCTGTTGGCTGTGCAGGGAGCCCATCTACTAACCAAACATCCAAGTGGTTTAGTAGATCTTAAGCTTGATCCTATAGAATCTAGTCCCTCTTGGGTTCTAAGTCGAAGGCAGAATGAGTAGCAACTTCAAGGGAACATGCAAGGTACTCCTGGGCATCCCCAAGCTAGGTGGAAGGCCCAAAAACACGACTTCACATATCAGACTCATGGAAAATAAATTCATCAGTGCTAAAGGAAGGGGGCCAAGGAAAATACAAAACCATAGCACGAGCAAACCAAAAGGCACAACCCACCAACATGTTACAAACAGCCTCAGAGATGTAGGACAAGAGAAAGAAATATTTTCCAAGAAACTTGGCATCATAGGCATCAAGAGGTAACTCACACTCAAACTCCAATAACATGTGAGCTCTTTGAGCAAGGGCAATCGACCACATCAAGAATATGTATGTACTTCCCCTGTAGCCAACTTGACCTTCTCCAAACACAATAGCATGTTTCATACCTAAATCGAGCCTAAATCCTTCCACCCCTTGTGATCTACTACTTGAGATCTGCAGCAACCAGCCTTTGCATTTTTCCAACATATAAGAGTTTAGGTCCTCTAGCTTCTTGAAGCATACGACCACTCTTCATTAGTCGATTCCTCTTGACAAACAATGACAGAGGGTTTTGACATTTGAAAACCATCTACCATACCTACATCTCACCTACATTCTCCTTTGATCAATGGCCTCTTGACCTTCACTCAATGTAGTAACGGATGATCCCAAATGCAGAGTGCCAAAGACCCACCATCATTCCTCTCCACACAATTGACCTTAGTTCAATCTCACAAACTTTAAACAACAATCGAATCAATAGACTTTGAATGCAAATATTGATCAACTCAACCTTATGAGCCACCTATTATTTTTGTATGTCCATTGATTACCCTATGCTTAAAGCAACTTATTTTGACCTAACCCGATCTATGCACAATGAATGACCTCCATCCCAAAGAGTGTTCAAAAATATCTCCACTTTCATGGACAAAGAGGCTTCTACCACACACAAGGATGTAACCACTAATGTAATTGGATTTTTTTGTTCTTAAGTGCAAACATTTTATCTTTGTGGTCCTTAAGTGATGCACATGTATTTAAATTTAGCAAGATCTAAAGGAGCGGGTTCAAAAAGTGTTAACCCCTCTTTTTAGGGTGTACTCGTGGAAACACCCCTTCCCTTTCTCCCATCTTATGCCCTCCCCATTACAATTTGAAGTAGGAAGCAATCATCCAAATAACACTCCCTTTGCTTCCATATTTTCTTTTACCTATGATGGAGACTAGCCTTGATTTGATGCACGCCTACGGTTTGAAGTCCCCAATGAGTAACCCTAGTGGGTATGCTGAGATATGTGAGTTCTTGCAAACATCTTATGGAAACTTTTGATGGTGGGGGGACATCTTCTGTCTCCTTAGATGACCTCCCAAGTGATGAGCAATATCAAACATCAATTAAGGCCTATAGCAATAGTAGCACAGAAGTTAGCATAGCTTGGCTGCATGAGATTTGAGAGGATCACACCTAGTTGCTCACATGGACAATCCAAGCAGCCTCTTAGAGCATTTGGGAATTTTCTTGTCAAAGTACTTGTAGAGGGGATTCTCTTAACAATGTACTTGTAGAGGGGATTCTTTTGTAGGCAAGATGTGCATTCATAGGTAGAGGAAATAGGAGGAAAAGTTAGGTGTGAGTTGTAGTAGAGGAACGATTCTCCTTGCCATGAAAGATATATGGTGGAGTTTATTCTTAGGTGGGTGAATTCATGAGAAGATATGGGGAAGATATATGTTGGAGTTTATTCTAGTTGGGTGAACACTCATAACAAGGGCACTTATGCAAAGAGAGGAGTCCATGTGCTTTGAACTTGATGCAAGCTGCCGTTGTCGTAAATGGGGCATTGGAGTTCCTTTGAATATCACTAATTCATTGATCTTGATAGCCTCTAAGAGGGCATCATTCTTGAGCTAGTAAAGAAGGAGTTCCTACCACCATACCATTTGCACTGTTGGATCTAGTTATGTTGAATCCTCTGCATTAAGTCAAGATATCCCCATCGACATGTAGAACTACATGTAGTTAATGGGCTTCTTGTTTTGGTTTGTAGAAGGACTTGATTCTCCACTTGCCTAGGGGTGCTTGAGGGCACCTTGTGGAACTTCTTGGAATTGCTAAGAATCCCGTCACCAGAAGAGGGGGGATTGGTTGGCCAGTTAGTCCATGGGGCTTGCTAGCATTAACAGCAACTGGCTCAAACTCCCCAAAGTTTCTAAAAGACCCCCAATGCACGAGGACGGGCTGTGAGGGGACTCCTGAGCAAATTTGGATACAAGGAGGTCGTGTGAGTATGACGAAGGAGGGAGGGGGGTAGAGAGGGAGTGTGGACATGTGAGGGAAGTGAGGAAGTTCACACCACAAGGTGCGTAAGGTGGCGTGAAGCGCAATCATCCTAGTTGGCCCAACAGGAGAGAGAGGGCCTAGACACTGACACAAGATTTGTGTTCTCGGCCCATGAAGGCCATACACTCCATGGCGTGCACCAATCACAAGTAGAGCCGGATGACATAGGCGGGAGCTATTGTGAAGCGGTGAGGCCATCCTCCAATTCTATTTCCATGGGGGGAGGGTGGTGATATAAACCAACCTTGATGTGACCAACAATAATGCTATGAGGATTCAAAAGGTGGTGCTGGCTAAACAAAAGTGCTTCTTCTTGTTCTAGCTTTGCTCAAAACTCAAAGCTTGCTCATCTAAAAGGTCCTTCTTTTCTTCTTCTTCTTCTTCTTCTTCTTCTTCTTTGTTGCTCAAAACTCAAAGCTTGCAGCTAGCTATACTCTCTTGTAGAGCCAGAGCTATAGCTATGGCTTCCCCCTGGCTTCTTCGTCTGTGGCACAACCGCTGGCTTGTCCTCGTGGGTTCCTCGTGGGTTGAAACTTGTACTGGCCTTAACGTCATGTACGCCACCTTCTCCCCTGCCATCAAATCTTCTTTCGATTACAACCAAAAGCAAATTAGTCGCCTCGGTGTTGCTAAAGATTTCGGCAACGCTGCTGAAATCATCGCCGGTTTCCTCAGCCAGTTCGTGTCCACTCGGAGCTTGCTCTACCTTGGCGCTTTGCAGTTCCTTCTCGGCTATGGGTTCCTGTGGCTCGCTGTGGTGGACAAAATCCCGACTCCTCCCTTCTGGACAGTAAGTTATTTAATTCCTGTTGATGAATTGTGCCGATGTTTTGTACGTTGAGCTCTCTGTGCAATAGTTCTGCTGTATTTGCAATAGCTCTGCTAGTTGATCGCACTCCTGTGTGCCTAGCTTTGGAAAGATCTGCTCAATTTTCTGCATTGAATCGGAGAGTTTTTGCGAAAGATCTGCTCAATTTTCTGAATTGGTTGGACGTGCGAATTGAGTGGAGAGGTTTTGCAAGTTTCGAGCTTCGTTCACAATTTCGCATGCAAGCTATGCTGAAATTCTTCTGGGACACGAGTCCTTAATTGCACCTCGAGCTCTGCTCATAATTCTTTGCGCATCTGTGTGCCTAGCTTGGAAAGATCTGCTCAATTGGCTGCACTGAGTGGAGAGTTTTTGCAAACCAAATTCAAAGATCATGCTGAATTAATTCGTCTTGGACACTGCTGATTTCACTAAGTCTGCAGAGCTTCGTTGGTATTTCTGCGTACAATCTATGGAGGACCTCTTCTCGCAGTAGATTTATGTTCTCTTCCACCTTTCATGCACAGGTCTTTCTGCTCATATTTGTGGGTGCCAACGCACAGAAATACCTCGATATGGCTGCCGTTGTCTCCTGCTTGCCAAGCTTTCCAGACAGCAGAGGCTCTCTTTTGGGCGTGCTCAAGGCTTTCAAGGGACTCTCAGGAGCCATCTTCTCGCATTTCTACAGCACTTTCTTCTCTCCCCATAAGGCAACTGCTCTCCTCATCGTCGCCGTTGGTCCTGCAATCGTGGCTCTCACCATGAGCTTCATCGTGAGGCCCGTCGGAATACTGTCTACAGAAAACAAGAGGTCTGAGCGGATCACTTACACTATATTGTACGTTATCTGTTCTCTCATTGCAGGATACATGGTGATAGTTCTGTTTTTCCAAGGCGACTTACCCGCACTAGACTACAGAAATATACTCATGTTTTCTGGCCTGATGATACTTATTTTGACGCCTCTCGTGGCCCCGGTCATTTCCATTTCGATACTAAACAAGCACGGGTTTCATTCAAGCATGGAGTCTGGCAGCTTGAAAGATCCCCTCCTTCAAGGATTGGACTTGACGAATGGAAATGCATCCGATGAGCAGAAGGTCTCGTCGTTTCAAAGATTAGATGAGGATTCAGAGAAGGATGGATCAGACAACAACCCAGAGGTGGATGATCAGATTCGCCCACGGAAAGCCGGAACTTCCACGCAGGAAATGCCCCAGGTGGCGGGGGAGGTGAGCTTTCTGCAAGCTCTGAGGACGTTGGAATTCTGGCTGCTGTTTCTGGCACTCTATTGCGGCTTGGGATCAGGCTCGACAGCTCTGGACAATCTGGCGCAAATGGCCGAATCGCAGGGCTACGAGAGCACGCAGACGTTCGTGTCGATCTTCAGCATTTCAAGCTACGTCGGGCATTTGGTGGGAGGACAAATGTCCGAGGTATTGGTAAGGTGAGAATTGAGCTACTTGTGTGTGTGAGAGATAGAGAGAGAGAAAGATTGATTGTGGCTATGGCGATGGCGATGGCGATGGCTAACAGATTGTTGCGTGCATGCCAGGAAGTACGCGTTGCCGAGGGCAGTTTCTCTGATCGGAGTCGAAGGGATCATGCTGGTGGCGCAATTTCTGTTCGCTATGGCGTGGCCGGGAACGATCTACGCAGCATCGGCGTGCTTGGGATTGTCGTATGGATCGTTTTCGTCGATCAATCCGGCAATCTCGTCGGAGCTCTTCGGCCTGAAGAGCTTCGGGCCGATCTTCGGCCTGCTCACGCTCTCAGCTCCGGCAAGCTCGACCGTGCTCGCGGGCGTAGTGGCAGGAGCAATCTACGACAGAGAAGCTGCGAAGCAGGGCTCGGATTCCGATTGCTCGGGGCAAGTTTGCTTCTACGAAACTTGCTGGATCCTCGTTGGTGTTTGCGCTGCCGGAATGCTTTTCAGCGCTGCTCTCTCATGGCGAACGCGCAGCTTGTACAGAGACAGCGCCAAAGGTTCCGTTGCCATAGCCAAAGCTCTCATGAAATCGTCGCCATAGCCACTGCGCTGATGAAATTGTCGCCATAGCCAGAGCGTCGGCGGTGAAATCTTCGCCACAGCCAGAGCTTAATCGGTAATTCCTTCGCGATCTTACCAGAATGGTAGCAGCAATCCGTGGCGCCTTCCGCTCGGATCATTCTCTCTTCCAAAATCTTATCCGTCGCCATAGCTGATCCTCCGCCTCCAACTTCGCGGGTCGCATGATCTCACTCCACAACTTCCGGAACACAAACCGCCCCATGATATTTCCTTTCCCTCTCGAGAAGATCTCCCGCAGCGCCAGTCCGATCTTCTCCGTCTGCATGTTTTGGAGCTGAGTCAAAACCATGGCGCGCCTTTCCGCTGATCCGATCAGCACTCCCCCTCTGTCATCCATAGCTGGACCTCGCCTTTCCGCTGATCCGATCAGCACTCCCCCTCTGTCATCCATAGCTGGACCTCGCCTTTCCGCTGATCCGATCAGTACTCCCCCTCTGTGATCCATAGCTGGAACTGATCCCATAGGATTGCCTTGCCTAGAGCTCCACAGAAATCTTTGTTGTGCGAACTGATCTGCCTCTGTATCTAACGTAGAGGGTCTCTCTCTGTTTTCAAAAAGTGCAAGCTCCGGCCTGCCTGAAAGATAGCCTTACTCTTGGTAATGCTTAGAAGTTAAATTACAAATTCTTGGCAACAGTTCTAGACTCGAATTGATTTATGGTGTTGTGCTTACTAAGCTACATTCTATGTTTAGTATTGTGAGGCAGTTTCATTGGTGGATCGCATTGCCATGTTCTTGGGAGCGCGTTGTGCGTTGATCAAAGGCTCTCTTGTGTCTCTTTGATTGGTTGATGGAATGGACTGGTTGATGGAATGGACACATTTTTTTGTTGGCCCGTGATGTGCCAGTGCTAGCATTGGAAGGTTTGTGCTGATGTCGTTTCCATCAGGCTTCGGCGAATCCGGGGTTTACACGTGGGTGGGCACACATGGTCTTGTTGTCCTGTCACGGGGTTTAGTAGTCATGTCTAGTTTTAGATGGGTTCGTGGCGGTGTTTACGAGTTAGATTCTGTCCACGTTAAGTAATCTAATGAGGTGGTTCCACGTCTATATTAGCAGCATGAGATTGTTTGCATGAAGATGTGCTCCTCTTTTGACACGCGAGGTTTTTTTCGGAGAGCATCGACGTTGTGGGTCGTCTGTGGACGCAGGTGTCACGAGTTTTGGTGTTGTATTTCGACATGTGAGGTTATTCCGCAGAACATGGATCCAGTGACGTTGTGGTTTGTGGAAGCAAGTGTCGGATTAGAGCTTTTCTCCGAGAATGCTGGTGTTAGAGACGGTTTTGAGGTGGATGTGGAGCTCTGTGATTCAGCGGATGTCTGGTGCATGCGTAGAGCCAGTCGATGGCTGGCTATCTCTTTAAACAGACATGGGCTAAAGCAAGGAAGTGGATTTTGGTGCTCATTTTGGGGCCCTCGCGATGGAGTTGTAACCTCAGACTTTGATTATGTGTTGATGAGTGATATTGTCGGCGTGGAGGTAGATGAGGGAGCAGCACTGAAGGAACGAAAATGCAAGGGAAAAGATATTAAGGAAGAACCCATCGTAAAAAAGGAAGATGGTAACGTCTTATTCATTCGAGTTACACATTATGTTGTGTTTCCGTATGCCTTGATGTAAGCGTAGATAAGGGCTTCCCTCATATTTTCATTATCCGTCGACACACATGCAGTTGGTGTTGCAGGATCTGATGTTATCGGCGCTTGGGCGACTTGTAGTATTGAAACATTTGATCCTTGTCGCAAGCTCACGTTTCCAGCATCTATGGTAGAGAATTAGAGTGTTCCGAAGAAAACTGATGCTTTGAAAGGAAGCTCAGGCATTCGTAAATCTTCCAAGCTGTTGATGAAAAGAGCCTTTGAAGCCGTTGCATGCGAAGCTTATGCAGAAGGTAACCTTGCATACGTTATTCGTTGATTTGAGCAAATATTACACGCATATATGCACTACCTTACAATCACTGTCTCTGTATCTTCCAGTCCGGAAGATATTGCACGAGAGGAAAGGTGACTTTAAAATCTGCACACGGATTACTATAAACTTGTGTCCTCCCTTTCCAGAATGTGATGGACGTTGAGAATATTATGTGGCTGCCGTCTCTTCAATTTCATAATTTTCTTTTTGGATTTTGTTATGCAGACAGCTACTGGCTTCTACTGTACTGGATATTATTATCACCGTTTATGATTTAATATATACAATGGGTTTTGCTTTTGTGAGACTGCAATTAGAAAAGAGTTATTTTGAATTTCTCTTAAGCTTCAATTGCTTTGACATGGAATTCTATTGTTTGTACTGTTATGGTTCAGATGTTTTGCTGCTGCGCTTTCTTTTTTTTTCCTTCAGATGTTCTCCTATCTTCACATCACTTCTACTTTCCATCTCTATTTTTTAACTGGTAGTCAAAGATGCAGAACGATGACTATGAATTTTGTGGATTCTAGGAAGCTGGAATCCGTTGATTCCCAGTTTCATATTAACCTCTCCTATGATCCCAGAAATCCATAACTTTGTCTTAACTGTTGCCACATTATGTGCACAATATATCATTTACATATACGGCCATCTATCCATATACTGTGGAATGGATTAGTCTTGTGTGTTTCTTATTTGTGTTCTTAGTATTTAAAATGAAACCAAATTCAGAAGTTGCAACCGTTGTTTGTACAACCACTCGCTTAGAGACATACTGAATTTAACAAGTATTCTTTCAGCAAATACAAGTCAAGCAAGCAAAGTCAATGGAGAATTTACTAATATATTACCTTCTACAATGGGGGTTTGTATAACTTCTTGCTCTACCTTAAGCCCTTTTGATTCTATGTTTAGCTAACTTAAGCATTTGATTCATATCCTCAAGAAAGTCTTTAGTCGCTTTTCGAGTCCCATGTAAGTAGGGTTCTAGATTGAAATCCATACATCATCATGAATGGACTAAAACCTATAGTTGAATGCTTGGCACTATTATATGCAAATTCTAATATGGGAAAATAATGTTTCCAATTAGTCTACCATTTGCTTACATATGCTCGAAGCATATCCTCAATGAACTAATTGGCCTTTTCAGTTTGACCATCACTCTGTGCATGATCTACAGTGCTCATATTTAAAGAAGCTTCCAGCTTCATCAACACAGCCCTCCAAAAATGGCTGTTAAATTTGCTATCCCAGTCACTAACAATATTGGCTGGTAGCCAATACAAGTTATACAAATAGCCTAGCTAACTTTGGAGTTTTAACCTCTTCATTGGTTGGAATAAAGTGAGCCATCTTTGTCAACTGATCCACAATTATCCCCACAAAGTTGTGTTGCTCTATGTCCTAGGTAATCCAACAATAAAATCCATGGAGATGCTTTCTCTTTTGCTAGATGGAATTTCAAATGGGTGTAGGTAAGGCATTCAGCCTTATTGACCTGGCATTTTTGGCACTTCAATACATAATCTTGGGTGTCCTTATCTATCCTAGGCCAAAGGAATTCCCTCTTTAGAAGCGCATACATCTTTTAAATTCTCAAGTGTCCAGCGCTTAGACTATCATGACACTCGAAAAGAATTTGGTTCCTAATGTTGTTATTATCCGAGACACATACTCTGTCCTTGTAGAGCGAATAGCCATCCTCTGTAGTATATTTTTTCAACTTGAGTCCTTTATCACCAACCTATGGTGTGTCACCATTTCCATGTACATCCTCAGGGGAATCCCTTTGCCCTCCTCATTATCCTTTCCATATTTCAATTTCTTTCAAGTACTCTAGGAAATCATTTTGGAATTGAGTAAAAGTCAATTCTTTAACAATTGGCATTCGGCTTAGAGATTCTCTTACCACATTGAACTTGCCCTCCCAATATGTCAATTGGATATCAAACTCGTGCATTATTTCAGCCCACGTAGCTTTTCTACCTTTAAGATCTGGCTAATTACAAATCCATTTAATGCTTTTTAGATCAAAAATGATCTCAAATTTGGAGCCATACAAATAGGGCCTCCATTCCTTTACAACATAGACTAGAGCATACAATTCCTTCTCAAATGCCAAGTAATTCTGTTGGGCACGGTCTAGCTTTTTGCTTTAAAAAGCCACTGGTCGACCCTTTTGTAAAAGTATTGATCCATCAACAAAATCATTGACATCTATTTCAACCACGAATGTTCATTGGGATCCATCACCTTTAAGACAGGAGTAGATGCTATAGCCACTTTTAATTTGTCAAAACTATTCTTTTGAGGTTCATCCCATATGCAGGTATCTCCCTTCCCCTTAAGCTGGTCCGTCATCGGAATAGTAATCTTAGCATAATCTTGGATGAATCTCCTATAAAACCTAGACAAACCTAAGAATGTTTGCAATTCTTGTAGGCTTGTAGGATCTAGCCATTCTAAAATGGCACTTACCTTCTTGGGATATAATGTCTGAAGTACTTCACTTCTTTTGCAAAGAATTCAGATTTATCTCTCAAATGTTCCAAATTTTTTTTCCTCATTTTACTATATCATCTAGGGATACTACACAATATTTTCCTAAATATGGCCTCAAGACACTATTCATAAGTATCACAGAAGTTTCTAGAACCAAATGGCATTACTTTGAACTAATAATGCCAATACCTAGTACAAAATTATGTCTAAGGGACATCCTCTTCTCTAATTTGCACTTGGTGATATCCTAATCTTAAGTCAATTTTAGTAAAATATTTTGCCCCTTGCAATTGATCAAAGAGATCATCAATGTGTGGTATAGGATACTTATTTTTATTGTGACTTTATTTAAGGTATGGTAATCTGTGCATAAATGCATAGTATCATCTTTTTTCTTTACCAATAAAGCTGGCAAAGAACAAGGTGAGTTACTAAGTTGAATTTGGCCCTTCCTAAGGTATGAACAATTAATTGTCTTTTCGACCTCATGTTCTTTCATTTGATTGAGTCTATAGGTTGGTTTGCAAATTCGGGTAGATCCAGGAATTATGTCTATTTTATGATCTACATCTCACTCGGGAGGTAAACAATAAGGAAAATCACACGAAAAAACATCTTTAAATTCAACCATTAAATCACTAAACAAAGATTCATACTTTTTAACAACATCAGGAGAAAGAAAATTCTTTTTAGACATAGCATAAAATAAAATCACCAATAAAAGTGAGTTCACTGAGGTATACATTGCATTGTTGTTGGTGTAGAAGCCATTCCAATTCCATCAAACAAATAAGGGGAGAGTTGGGTACATCATGTTCTTCCTAAATCTTGAAGACTCTACCATCTTTTTCAAATATAATTGAGTTATTTAAATAACTCCGCTACAAGCTATGCTCAAGACTACACAACCATTCTTGACCAAGAACAACATCAGTTCTGTCGAGATACATGATTTGGAAATCCAAGGCATCCTAACAGCCTTGAATTTCCACCTTCACACCATGAATCATGGTGTTCCAAACCTTTTATCACTGCCATTTGCTAGAGAGACCACATATTTATGGGCACTTGGACTCTTTGGCAACTTCAATTTCTTAACTAATGGAATAGTTTAAGGAATTATATGTTGCGCATCTTGAGCCTTTGGGTTCTTAAGTGTATCCTCCTTTTTTTTCCGCTTCTGCGAATGCTTCCACCCCCCCGCTCCGGTCTACGTCCCTCGCGCTGCGCGGCCCCCTCTCCCCCTCCCCTCCTCCCTCTCCGCTGCTACCCTGCTCACAGCCGCCGCGCCTCCTTCCGTCCCTCTCTCCTCCTTCTCCGCCTGCCATCTGCCCCTCCTCTCCTTCCTTCTCCGCCCCTCCATCCTTCCTCGCCTCCCCCCCCCTCGCGTTGCGCTACCACCCCCTCGCCTCCTTTTCTCCCCCTTCCCCACCTTTGTGCCACGCTGCCACCCCCCCCTTCCCCTCCCTCCTCTCCTCCTTGCTCCCCCGCCCCCCCTCGCGTTGCGCTACCACACCCTCACCTCTCCTCCCTCCCCTTCCCCGTCCTGCGTCGCGCTGCCACCCCCCCTCCCTCCCCCTTTCCTTCCCGCCTTCGCCATTCTCTCCCCACTCTACCGCCTCTCCTCCCCCCGCTTCCTCGTACATCTCCATCCCTCCCTCTTTCCTCCCCCACCTCCGCCCTACTCCTCCCTCCCTCGCCTCTGCCACTTTCTTTCCCCCGCCTTTTGTAGCTTTCGCAGTTTGTCAGTGCGGTATGGCAGCCGTAAGTCCAAAACTGGTGGCCCAGACGGACCCCCCTCCTCCTTCAACCTACTGCATAACACTGACAGAGCATCAAGTCTCCTTCGTGAAGCAGGCCACCACTGACTTTTCCCAGACGTCTGTTTATGGGAGTCATTGGCTACGCCCCTTCACGAGCACACATCAGGGACTGGTTGCAGTCCACCCTTTACGTTGAGGACAGCCACATTGAGGAGGTCGCACTCATGGGACGTGGTATCTTTTGGCTCAAGCTCTCCTCAGCACAGGCTGCGAGCGATATGGTCAAACGGTCCCCTACTTCTATGGGTGGGACGATCATCCTTATGGTCCCATGGTATAGAGGTTTCAGTGTAGCGGACTTCGATGCCCGCTTCCGCATTCCCCCCCATCCAGTTACCCTCATCTTCCCAGGCTTCGCAACAGAGCTTCGCCCGATCATCAAGGACTTGGGGACGCACTTTGGCTGGCTCATGCAGGACACCTTCGTTGATGCGGCGGCAGCCCAAGGGGTGCCACGTGTCAAAGTGGTAGTCCTAGATCCGCTGAGTATCCCCTCGGAGTTCGAGATTGAGGCGGACACAGGTATGGTGACGCAGCGCATTATGGCCACTGGTCGCCCAGATCAGTGTCTGAGATGCCACGGCTTCGGGCACCAGGCACGCTCTTGCCCTCGCTTCACGAGGACAGAACCTCATATGGCCCCCATCCAGGCAACTCAGGACCCCCCCCCACCAGGCATCGACACCCCCTCCCGAAGGGGAAGGCTGGACTGAGGTCAAAAGGAAACGAAAAGGAAACAAAACAGTAACAAAAAAGCCCCCCCCTCTCCAGCAAGAGACCCCTGTGGTCACCAATCAGCAGTAGCCCGGTAAGGGGAAGGAGAAAGGGAAGAAGAAGGTCAGCCAGCCTCCCTCTCATCCTTCATCCTGCCCTCCCTCCTCCCCCCTCCTCCTCAGTTCCCCTACCTCCCCCCCCTCTCGGATCCCCCCCGGCACCTTTGGTTCCAAACCCCCCTCTCCCTCGAGCATGATCCCGTAGGAACCCCCCCATCCGCCTGCGGCCCTGAAGCCAGCACAGTCCTCCTTCGCGCCTATCCCCTTTGGCCCGGTGGAGGGGAGAGGCCCTTCCCCGCAGATGGCTAGCACCACTCCAGCTCTTTCGACAGCCAGCACCCCTCTTTTGGGTTCTGACTCCTCATCTTCGTCCCCACACCCAAGGGCAGCCCCTAGAGCTCTACCTTTGGAGTTCTACCTAGCAGGACCTTGGGATTACTTGGATGCAGCTGGTATTGGCTCCTTCCCTGCATGCCTAGACATCAGCATCTTCTTCCTCCGAAAGGGGGCGGAGGGTAAGGTGTCTGTACTCCTCGCCCCCCATGATGGTCCTAGCTATTCCTTCACTATCACCAGTGACGGGAATGAGCAATGGCCGAATGAAAATGTTTGGGAGACAATTCGTGATCAGTCCCAGGAGCAGGTGCACGACTGGATCGGTAGCAAAGCAGCGGAGCTTCTTCAGCAGCAGTGGAACGAGGGTGACGTTCGTCTGAGATGGCGCCATAGCACCAAACGATTCCGCCTTTTGGTCATCATTCAACCGCCTCTGGAGTGGATCTATGCAGAAGGGCTCTGCCCTTGGAGGACCTCAGAGGTAGCGGGCTTCTACGGTATTTCCCTGGAAGAGGCTTCGAGTTGGTTAGAGAGAGCTTACCACCATGGGACGAAGGGCCTTTCCCCTCTACTTACGGTTTTAGAGGATGGGTCCGATGATTCGGCCTCTCCTTCGAAACCTTCACAGAAGCACCTTCGTCTACACACTGGACATCCTCTGACCACCTCAACATCGACCGCAAGCAGATAGTTGTTTGTGGCCCATCTCTCCTCTTCATGAGTAGATGCATTATCTCTTGAAACGTCAATGGGTTCCACTCATCAGGAACCCGCAGCCCTAGGAAGATGGTGCTCAGACAGGAGCTCCAGCCAGCTTTGGTGGGAAGGGTAGATGTGCTCCTATTGCAGGAACACAAGCTTTCGGCTTCTTAGACCAGTAAATGTGGGAAGGTCCTCACAGGACGCTCCCACACCTACTGGGAACCTTTGATTGGTGAGCAGGGGAGGAGCGGGGGTGTCTGTACCTCCATCGATGCTTCTCTAGTTCAGCATGTGTGTGGTTTTGGCACCTTGATCCCAGGACGAGCGCTTTGGGTGGGCTTGAATATTGAGGGATCCCACATCGGCATCCTCAATATCTATGCCCCTTAGACGGAGAGCCGCTTTTTGGAGCTCCTTGACAGACTTATTGCCAGAGATGGATTCTTGGATTGTAGGAGGGGATTTCAATAGCCTTGAGGCTTTAGAGGATTAGTAGGGATGGGGCCCAGAGTTCCTCGGTATAGCTCAAGCGGAGCAGGCGGAATGGGACTCCTTGTTTGCTGTGGGAGGTTGGGACAATTGGAGGGAGCCTTCCTTTTGCAGATGGACAGGGAGCTTGGACTTCTCTTGGGGTTACAGGAGGGAGGGAGGCAGACTTCTAGAGCAGTTGGACCATTTCTATATCAGTGATTGGGCGATAGGCAGAGGTGGAGAGTCATGGGTGGTTCCAGGGACGACCCTCTCTGACCAAGCCCTCCATGTTTCCCACCTCCTATCATGGCCTCGATAAAATAGTAGATGTAACACCTAAACCGTGTGACATGTAGAGAAGTTTGCACACTAGAACCATGAATAGTAGAAGGGAAAAGCACTCTAGAAAGGTCTCACACTAGAAACATATATAGTAGAAGGGCACATGCCAAATCCTAACACTCTAATTCAAACATCCTCCTTTCCACTTTTGTGGTTTTTCACTAATCATCACTAGGAACCAACCAAATCTTTGCTGCATAGAGATTCCAATTCCCATAGGACATACAAGATGCCTTTCCACTCGACCCTTGCAAGCCATGTTTGTCAACCATCTTGGCTTTTCCAACTCAGAGATGCAAAAGCATAAGACTAGTTGGAATCTACTATAGACCTAAAACCACATAGAAAAAATTTGATAGGTTCATTAGAGCATCTAGATTACTCTCAATTAGAATCGACAAGGCACTTGAGCCATCTTGAAATAACTACAAATTAAAAAACTTCACCCAATAGTTGTTTCCTAGTGAAAGAGGAGTTGTAGCTCAAGCAAAGAGGATAGAGATAAAGGAGAGCCTTACCTAATTGACCTTCTTAACACAAATCTGCTAACAAATCCCCCATTCATAGTTATAATTACCAAGGCTTTAAAAAAAGAGCCTTGCTCATTCTTAAAAGGTTTGCCCAAATCCAAGATGCCCCATCCTCCTAGATGACTCCATCCTATTTCCTGTCCAACCCAACATAGCCATATTTTTCCAACACCTAAAGCATAATCTCTAACAGAACATATTTACAAAGATACTTCTTCTAATGGAAAAACATCAATTTCTTCTTACCTACTAATCTTGGGATCAAGTCTCAAATCCTCATAGGCACCACTTTTGCAAATTTCCTATAAGGCACATTCAATGGCATAATATGTTCCTAGTTCCTAAGACTAAGTCATCCTCTTTGGCACTAATGTAATTTTATTCTTAGGTACTAATGTAATCCACCTAGAATTTATGTCCTCTGTCAAAGATCTAAAAAACACTTCGTCGTTCCTACGACGGGAAACACTCCTAGAATCTGCAAATCCTTGAAAAACACAATAACACTCTTCGAAAATACACAGAAAGTCTCAAAACTTACAAACAAAAGAGACAGAACAAGCGTTCTGGGTACAATCTCTCCCCATAGGTGTGGTGCTCTCCTTCCACCTCCTATGTATTTATGTATATTCCTCAAAAAGCTTCCGAGCAAAAATCATACAAAAGCCCCTGTGCTTTCCTCCATACACCCTTTTACAAAAATCCCATCCACCTTCTAGAATAGCTAGCTTTTTCTAACTTTAGTTTATACACTTAGCCAAGCCACTAATATTCCAAATTTCAAATATGTACATAATCTTTTGTAATATCAAAAATTAGGCATAAGCCTTATTCATCCCCGTTTCACTGGAGTTGTGCCTACGTGCCCAAAATATGGCTAATCATGCTTGCCAGATGCCATTGCCTGATCAATTACTCTTCCCCTAGATTCACATGATCAATAGTAATGAAATATTTCAAGCATAATATAACCTTGGAATTAATCACCACAAGCAATGCAAAATCAATAAATCACAGATGAATGGTGCACACATGACACATACCATCTCTGGTGCACCTAATGCTACATATGAATAAAATCATACCGATGGTGCACATATGCTACACACACCATCATCGCGTAAGTGATGCACACAATGCTACACACTCATACAGCCGCAGCCGTATATCCAACGATGTAGGAGTACACATGCATCACTACGGAATAGTGAGCACACATGCATCAGCTGCGCGATAAAAATGCCGGATCTCACTAAACTAAATATTGAAGGATTAAATTAATGGGATAATTCCAATTCTTGTAACATCCCTCTTGCTTGAAATCGCAATTGCCCTCAATTGCATGACAAAAAAGTAGTCAATAAATCAGGATTTTGGCAAAAATATCGCTTGGGCATCCACTTAGCATATTCAATAGGGTGGTTCTTAAATGTAAGAAGATAAATAGGATACGAGTTTCCACATCTCGTTTGAGTGATTTGTTGATCAATGATCTGTTCTAGCTTCAAGAGCTGGGTCTCTCCTTGAAGCAACAGGGCATCGTTTAAAATAGGCCGAACTAGTGGGTCTCCATGGAAAGGTTTTAGGAGGTGCACATGAAAGAATTATGAATTTTCCAATCGGGTGGTAATTCGAGCCGATAGGCATTGTCATTAATGTGCTCCAAAATTTTAAAGGGACCATTGGATTTAGGGGCAAACTTAACTACAAGGTGTGCCTCAATACTCTTAAGTTTGCGCTTCTCAATACATAACATAACTAGGTCACCTTCAGCAAATACAACTTTCTTTCTACCCTTGTTTGCATGTGCAATATAAAAGCTTGAGCGTGCTCGATATTCTTTTTTACAATAGCCAAAATGCTAAAGAAATCTTCAGTAAATCGATCAACAGCCTCTACTTGGTGCTTAAGGTGGGTCAATGGAGTAGGAATGGTCTTTCTATAGACAATTTGGAATGGAGATTTGCCTGTAGCAGAGTGCTTAGTGTTATTGTAGGCAAATTGTAATATGTGCATAAATTTGTCCCATTTGCCTGGCTGATCAGACATGTAACATGTCACAAATAGTGTTTTGTGTGACCTCGGTTTGGCCATTAGACTCAAGATGAAAAGCAGTGGAAAAATCTAACTTCGTACCAAGATTGTCAAAGAGTGCGGTCCAGAAGTTACTACAAAATTTACTATCCCGGTCTGACACGATTACTTTTGGAAGGCCATGGTGTATAAAGATGTGCTTGATGAACAAATGAGTAGCGTGTACTTCGATCAAGGTCTTCTTACAAGGAATAAAGTAAGCCTACTTGCTAAATCTATCAATGATAGTCCAAATCATATCAAAACCTGAGCTAGTTGTAGGAAATCTAGTAATTAGTCCATAGAAATCTGCTCCCATGGGCCATCAGGAATTGGTAAAGGCGTAAGTAAACCTAGATATTTGCCCTTGTAGCTCTTGACTTTTTGACAAATAAGACATTGTGCAACAAAAGTTGCAACATCAACTTTAAAGCTTAGGCCAAACAGTCTGATATGTAGTAGTGACGCCTCTATGTCCCATGTACGGTGGCTGATGTACCTCTTCTAGTACCAAGAATCGAAATGGTGTAGTGACACACAAGCACTTTTTGTAGAATAGATAGTCATTATGAATGGAATATGAGGCCATAGGGGTGCTATTAACTTGCTTAATCTTATGCCAAATTTTTGAAAAGTCTCGATCAATAGGATAGTCTGCCTTCATAGGCTCAAAAGGGTCTCCCTCGATGACTGAGATATTATTTATGCTAGGTTGACGGCTCAGTGCATCGACAACTACAGTCTTTGCCTGGTTGATATTGGATCATCAGTTTAAAGCTGTCAATAAAGGCAGCCCATATAATGTGCTGATCTGAGATCACCAACAGAGTAAGGAGATGTCTAAGACTTTGGTGATCAGTCTTAATGAGTAACTCGGAACCCATAAAATAGTGTTTCTAGAGTTTAAGGGCATGCACCACAACAGCTAATTCTTTATCATACGTGGAATAGTTTAGCTCTGCTGGTTTTAATTTACATGACTCGAATGCAATTGGATGGTTATCTTGGATGAGCACAGCCCCAAAACCCTATCCACTAGCATCAGTACCCATGACAAAGAAGGGTCTCGTAAAGTCCAGCATGGTCAAAACTGGTGTGTGCGTCATTGCACCCTTAAGTCATTGAAAAGATAAAGTGTGCTGCTCACCCCAAGAGAAAGCATGAGTCTTACGCAGTAGTTTGATGAATGGATGTGCCTTGTGTGCAGAATTTCTAAAAAATCTACGATAGAAACTACACAGACCTAGAAAAAAAGATCATAACTCATGGATATCTTTAGGCTGTGGCTAGTTTACTATCACTTCTACCTTCTTGGGATCTACTCGAATGCCTTCAACTGAAACAATGTGTCCAAGATATTCAATTTCAGGCTAGAAAAAAGAACTTTTCTCCGGGTTGGCATACAGTTGGTTCTCATGTAAGAGAGAGAAAACAAGATTCAAGTGTTTCTCATGCTCCTCTCGACTCTTGCTATAAACGATGATATCATCAAAGAAAAATACCACAAAGTCTTGATAGGGTAGGAAAATACAATTCATCATCCAACTAAATGTGGTAGGTGCATTGGTCAATCCAAAAGGCATAACAAGAAATTCATAGTGACCAGTTTGAGTTCTAAAAGTAGTCTTGAAAATATTGGGCTTCATCACTCTCACTTGATGATATCCTGACTTAAGATCGATCTTACTAAAGATTGTGGATCCTTTCAACTTGTTGAGTAGATCATCAACTCTCAGAATGGGGTATCGATTTTTTACTGTAATTTTATTTAAGGCACAATATTCGATGCACATTCGAAAAGTTCCATTTTTCTTCTTAACAAGAAGAACAGGTGCCCCAAATGGTGAGCTACTAGGTCGAATTAGGCCTCTAGCCAAAAGACCTTCTGTTTGGGATTGAATCTCTTGCTGCTCAGTAGGATTGTGTCTATATGGTGATTTACATGGTGGTGCACTACTTGGAATAAGGTCAATCTTATGATCCTCAAGTCTAGATTGAGGTAGGCCAAGGGGTAAGTCTTCCATAAAGCAGTGGTCATAGGTAGCTAGAAAATGATCCAAAGGCTCTTGTTTAGTTTTCTTAGTCTTAGGACTAGTCTCAATCTTATTGACCATAACCAGATATGTCTTCTCATGTTTGCACAAAGCTCTTTTAGCTTGGGTATGTGACAATATAGGCCAAGAAAGAAGATTCTTATCACATTCTAGAGTCATAGTCTCAATGCCTTGAGTCACAGTAATGGTGCGTCCAAGATAATCAGGTTTGGCATTATGATCAACGTGCCAAGGCATCCCTAGAATGAGATCTTGCTCACGCAAAAGAGTGACTAAGAAATCATGGCTCTCAACTAATGGCCCTAAAGTCACCTCAAGATCCTTAACATTTGCAAACAATTATAATTCGATCCTTGAAAAGATAATTTGACATTATATTTTGTTTTGATGGTCGCGAGCCCTAACTTTTCAACTAAACATTGCGAAATGAAATCATGGGTGCTTCCATCATCAAATAAGACACTATGTTCTTTTTCGTGCAATAGTGCAGTCATATGTAACAAAGAAGTATGAAAATAAGATGCACTTTTACCTGAAGGGGTGTAGTCAACATCTTCAGTGTCGTCCTCAATGGTACATCCATTGGTTCTCCCTCCATTGCCTCCATTGTTGTTGGTAGCATTCTTTGCTTGGGTACCTGTCTTGTGTGTAGCAAGTGGATTCTTTGGACACTCATAAGAGTAGTGTCCCTTCTCTTTGCATTCATAACATGTAACAAGTTCTTTGGTTCTTCAATTAATACGTGACTTAGCAGGTTTCCAATTAGACTTACCATCATATCTACCAACTTTACCTCTTACACCCTCCTACTTGAAGTACGAAGTATGCTTCTTTGCTCGAGGGGTGCGAGTAGCAAAGCTTCTTCCCTGCTTTCTTTTTTACTCTAATGCCAAATCCATAGCATCAGAAGTTGTAGATGGTCAAAGCATACGTACATCATCAGGAATAGTAGGCCGTAAACCCTCAACAAAGGTACGACATTGCTCCTTTCGGGACACTTTCTCAATATTTTGCAATTGAAGTAGAGAGGAAAGATGTTTCTCAGTGTATGCATCCACACTCTCATTATCCAACTACCTCAATCTTTGCCATTGCCTATGAGTATCCTCTTCAAACTGTGTAGGTAGGAAGCGCTTCTTGATTTTATCTTTGAATGCTTCCCATGTCTTTGGAACATGAGTTCTTTCGGCGAGCTTTTGGCAACCACACTCCACCATAATTGTGCACTGCTTGTCATGTGACTCGTAGCAAGTTTTACCTTCTCAATCTCTTCGTACTGTTCTCCCAAAAAGTATTGATTGAAAGAACTAATCCACGCAAGTAAAGCTTGTCCATCTCTTTTACCATCATATTTTGGAATAGAAAAAGTTTGTGATTCATGCAACTGATCCCCATGTCATAAAGAAGAGTGATCTATGAAATATGCAAAGTATCCTAGCAACACCCTTCCAGATCATCCTCGCCTGTTTGCACTCCTAGAGGCAATGTTGAACTGACTCAACTATTGTGTGGTATCAAGAAGTTGTAGGGTCAACCCTGAACCTGGTTCTCCACAGGTTCATTGCAATCTCTCTGTGAATAGAAACCCAAAAGAAAAGAGTGATTTTTCTATTCCTGAGTGAGGAACTCTTGAGGGCATTCAACCTCTATTGCTGAGATGGAATCTTCTGGCATTTCTGACTGCATAATGAAAGAAGAGTATGCTCTTCTCCCAACACCCTTCATCAATCCACTCCCACTTTCTAGGGTCCCACTGCAAGGATCTAATGGGGAACCACCATATAACCAGAGTCTCCAAGACCCGAGTGCTAGAAGAACGAGGTCTAGATCAAGATACCACTGTGAATCCTTGCCCTACTCCATATAACCTGGGGGCATTGTGGTGAGGTGAATGCTTAGAGCGGGGGAGAGTGGGGGACGGCTGGTGAGATGAATGCAACGGAAGAGGGGAGAGGGGTGTAGAGGAGGGCAGGGAGCGGTAGGTGGTGAGATGAATACAATAGAGGAGGGTTGGTGGAGGGCATATAGAGAAAGGAGAAGGTGGAGCGGCATTCAAGGAGGTGGAGTGGCATTCGGAGGGGGGGGGAGGCAACCAGGAGTGGCGGGGGGGAGAGAAGGAACTAGATCCTCTTTTGGGGCTCGCCATGCTGCAAAAACTTGAGAACTTCAAGTCTTTGTTAGGAGTCCACCAGGAGGTCAAAGAAAGCATTTCCATTAGGAGTTTGTGAACGCATTGAGGGTAATCCATCTGGGTGTTCTGAATGTTTTGTTGTCGCCCTCTACTGAAGTCTAGCCCACTGCTTATGTTTTTTCACGGCCCTACACCTAGGGTTATTTTTCTCCACCCTTGTCCACACCTCCTCGAAAGGCTCCACCTAGGAGGTCTGGGACTCCTACTACTGGGGCCTCGGAGGATGCTATGCTCTGTCCACTTGAGTCTTCCTCTGCTATCCCTATTTAGCTTATGGGGGGGGAGGGGGGGAGAGGGGGGGAGGGGAGGAGAGGCATCCCTTTCCCTTGTAGAGCAAGCCCGTGCCAATGACTCATCTTCCTACATTAGAGACACTTACCTTGTAATCAAGAGGTTCAATTCTCTGAGAGAAGTCTCCCCCATTGAGAATCTCAACGTAGATATCCTTAGGAAGGGACTCGAGACTCTACAATGATCCTAAATTGGAAAATCCAATCATTTGCCACGACTGAGCCTGTTGAAGCTGGTGGGGACTCCAACTTTGTGCCAAAAGTGCCTCGGAGGAAAGAAAGCTAGACTAATACTCCCGCGGGAGCCTCGGAAAATGGAGCCTCTGAGGCACATGATTTGTGGAATCTATCATTGATTGTGAAACCATGGTATTACGGGATGAAGTAAACAAGGTGTGGGTCGAGGAAAGTAGAGCTTTTTAACACAAGGGCTTGGGTGGTATCTGGGAACTTAGTTGGAGAAGAAAGACTTCTTTTCCGTAAATTGTAACCTTTGAGATGTGTTCAAGTAAAGTATATTTCCACAACTATCAAGAAAAAACTAAATACTCCTTGTTTCCCACCAAAAAGCAACTGTGCAGACGTTTAAGGCGATAGCAAACAATTTTTCTTACTACATTGGGCTATGAAAAAGAAAATATATCCTGAAGGTTAAAGCTTTGAAAGATGATGTCTATAAAAGGCAATTTGAAGCACTCCAATTGCTAAAAGCGATCTCATAAAAGGATAGTTTGAAACACATAATTTGATTCAATTTGGTGCTTTTAGATACAAAGGAGAACACACGTCTTTTTTAGTGTATTGGGCGATTAAAAGGAAATCTTAGCCTTGAAGCTAAATATAATCTCCGTAAAAGGTAGTTTGAGAGGCATAAATTGATTAACATTTTAAAAAAAATCAAATATGAAAATTCATAAGAAAGAGTCCACTTTCGCACTATAGTAGTACCTCTACTAATACCTCTTTCTTAAAAATTACAGTGCCAGGTACAAATCTAAGAGAACAGGAGAAAAGAAGAATACACACGACTATTGATGCAGCTAAAAACAACTATGGCACATCCCCAACCTGACAATGAGTCCATGATTTTGACAAGGGCAAAGAGACACACGGATGAGTGGCCTCTACTAATACCTCTTTCTTAAAAATTATAGTGCGAGATACAAATCCAAGAAAATAGGAGAAAAGAAGAATACACACGACAATTGATGCAGTTTAAAAAAACTATGGCACGTCCCCAACCTGGCAATAAGTTCATGATTTTGACAAGGGTAAAGAGGCGTAGGTATGGGTGGCCTCTTTTAAACCAATGTGAAGTTGATGAGTATCTTTGGATTGAAGAGGACAAGTATTCAAAATTTGCACGAGAGTTGAATATGAAGTTCTCTAAAAATGATGTACTGTACCTTGGGTCCTTGATTGAGGCACTTATTTAGAAATTTTATTTTATTGAAGTTTATATATATGAATCATGATTTCAACTTTTATTTTCAGCTTGTTATAGATGTAGGCCACTATATGGACTATTCATAGGTGCCATCCACTCCTTGGTATGTACCTTGCAGGTCTAGACATAGGCAACTAGGACATATGGTACAGTTAGTACACTAGGTACTACTATGATACCTTGTCCTAGGGTTTTGTTATATTGGGTGTACTTTGTACTAGTTTTAGAATTGTACCAATTCTTTACACAAGCACCTTAAGCCCTGTAGTATTTATTGCTAGCTGTTTGGTAGCCTGCTCGTTTGCTGGTTGGCACGTTTTCTGAGGCGCAGCTTCACGTTTGGTCACCCGAGGCTTTTTCAAGCACTTCCATCCTCGAAAAACAACTCCTTTAGGCTTTTGCTACATAGGCAACTACTTCTATGCAGCCCTCTTGTTGCATTTCGACCTATTTCAACATTTCGGAGCAGGGATGTTTTTATCAAAACTATGCTTATATATTAATATCATATCTTGGCGAAAGTTTTCAAGATCATTTTTTTTGTTTCACAATAGTAGTAGAATGTAGTATTGTTTTATATATTATTTGGAATTTTGAGGGAAAAAATGTAAATCCTAGCGAAACTTTTTGGCAAATGTTTCAAACATTTATTTTTATTAGGGTATACGTTGTTTAATTTATTTATGCCATACTAGGCCATATCTACAGTTATTGTCTCACAGTTGAGTAGATATAGCTTTTCAAAGCATCCTTGAGGCATTGATTATGAAAAGCATAATAAAGAAAACTGGCTGAAAATTCAACAGCCAAATTCCTCCAATTGGCAATTGTCCACTAAGTTGTGGTTCATGCACCAAAACCTCTAGAGTGTGGTATCAGGGATGCCAAAAAAACCTAAGAGGACTAGTCATGAGGCAGAAAAGAGCAAAAGAATGAACGAGCACTTGGTATGATGGGTCGAGTGGAGTAGAATTCTTCCATCACTTGGATACAACAAAGACAACTGCAGAGAATTGGGTGGCATCGAGGCTTTGTTCGGAGTTAAAATGAAACACTCTGGAGTAAATCGAGGCTTTGGTTTGCAAATGAACGAGTTTGAAGGATTAGGTACATTTCTGAACATGATGTAGACTTTGTTGAGACAGCTTCATGATCTAGGGTCCAAGGTAGAAGATGATGATAAGAAGGCAATACTTTTGAAGACTTTACCCCCGAAGTATGCTGACACGGTTCGCATCCTTTGACTTGATAAGGATGCAAATTTGTGGACTATATATCTCTCTTGTTGAGCGAGGAGAAATGGGAAGAAGCTTTGCAACATATAGGCGAGCATGCCCATGTTATGAAGGACAAGAGGAAGGCTAAGGTTGAGAAACACTCGGCCACTTTAAGCATCAATGTTTTAAGAAGAGCAAAAAGACGAAGAGGCATAGAAAGCAAAAGATAAGGCTTGTATTATTGATGAGATTCCATAGACAACAGAAGTAGTGGGTTTGGTATCTAATGAATGTTATAGAATATGGTTAGGCTTTTTAAGATCGTGAACATATTGTTAGAATTGCTTTGGTTTGGCAATTACTTGAGATGATCAGGTTCAATTGGTTGAATCGGTCATTTTTAGATGTTCATGAAATGAGTGCTCAGCTTTTTCCTTTCTATTGTATGTGTTCACTCCCCATTTGAGTCGGGGGGGGGTTTGTTGGGTTTCCGAGGTTATTACGGCCTCATGGGCAGGCATATACATTTCCTAAGGTTGAAGGCTTACTTCCTATTGGGTCGATGGCGTTTTGTTCTAGTTGGTAGAAATCACTTGATTAGTCCATGCAAGAATGTCACTTGTGACAAGTGGCTTGAGAGGCTGGCGTATGCATGCAAGATGCGTGGCAATTCAAGGCAACATCCTATACTTGTCTTTTGGTAGCATGGCGATGACAGGTCTAGAGGCAATGACTTCAATAAATTATTGGGCGGCAAAGGAATTGGTCTCCTTACCGAGGCTTCTAGCCTATAGTTTGGCACACATGAGAGATGCAAGCTTTGCTTATTGTAGAGGTTCAATAAGTAGCTACTTACTAGGGTCCTTAGTCGAGTCATTATGAGATTCTTGTAAAGGAAACAAACTTGGTCAGGTTGTGCCACCTTTTGCAATAGAACTACTTTGTGTTTCGTCTCATGATCTACTGTGTATTCTCTTCTCTCTAAGATTTATTTCGATGCTATGCTTGAGTGCATAAGGAGATTCCATATGAGAGTGCACAGGGTATTGGAGTTGTAATTGCATGGAGAGTTTGTATAATTTTGTGTGTCATAGATACAAGAGAAAAGAGTGTAATAATCCTTTGTGTGAAGATCTTTATTTTGCAACAATAATCAGCAAATTCTTTTGACCAGTTCCCCGCTCTCTGTTTGTATTTTTGTTGGCAATTTTCAAACCCGCTTTCATTCTCTACCAAGGTAATGAAATGTTTGAAATATGCAAAACTTTAGATTTGGATTTCAGAGCAAAAATCCAAGTGTATCTGGTAAAGTCATCAATGAAAGTAATAAAATAGTAAAGTCCTCCAATAGCTGCAACCCGCACGTGAACACAAACATGAGTGTGAAGAAAATACAACTTGCAAGGTACACCAGATTACCTATCCTCGGGAAGTGCAAAGTGGAACATTTTTCCAAGTAAATATACTTCACAGACATGCTTTGAGGGCATACGAATATTAGGAAGATCAACAACCATATCTTCTTTATGCAACTTTAACAAAGCTCCAAAGTTGAGGCGTCTAAACTTCTCATGCCATGAATGAGTATTTGCTATGGTAGAAGATAAGCATAAGTATCTGCATCTGCAAGTCTAGCATCATCCAAGCATCTATCATATGCATCAAGTCTATAAAGTCCTCTAAGCAATGTGCGAGTCCAACACCATGGTAAAGGCATATGTAACATCATACTCTGTACACTAAACACCATACAAAAGAACCTGATATCCACAAGTAGCTAAGGTTAAAATGGATATGAGGTTTTTATAGATGCTTGGTATATATAGTACATTGTGTAGAGTGTGACTAGACCATCAGATACTAAAATAATGGAAACTTGCCCAATGACTTTTACTGAATAAGGTGCATTATTTGGGCATGTAATGGTTCTCCCTTTTGGTGCATCTGCAAGAGAGATGAATGACTTTCGGTAGGAAGTGATGTGCTTGCAAGCACCACTGTCAAAGAACTAGGCATCATAACCACCATCAGATTCTATCATGCAAACAAGAAAAGCACCATGCTGATCATGTGCAAATTTGGTTCTCATGTCTCTCATCTATATTAGGAGCACTAGAAACTGCAAGACTTGACGTCTTATTTTTTGATGTAATTCTCTTTTGAACTCAGTGATGTCATGCTTAGGTTTCTGGCAATAGTTACATCTCTTTTTCTTTTTCTTTTTCTTCTCTCGAGAAGACGATGCATCACATGAGTGACAAATATGTGTATGAGGGGGCTTACTAGCTGAAACTCTCCTTTTGCCCTTGTTTCTATGCTGAGTGTCAAAGGCTTGATCACTAGCCATAGAAGCATTTCTATCTACACGGCTTTGTTCCTCCTATATAACAAAAGGGCAACCATTTGGTCAAAAGTATAGTGGTGGGCATTGTCCACGGCAACCAACTACAAAGTAGTGGCAAAGCCCTAGTATGGATCAGGCAATCGATCAATTGTCATGGATATAAGCTGAGAATCTGTGACTACCTCATAATATTTTCCAACTGCTCTTTCAAATCTTTAGCATTGGTAAGATAGGCATTTATATTACCACACTCTTCAGGCTTTAAGTACTTCAACTGCTTGTGAAGATTGGCCACTCTAGCCCCATTTTGCACCTGATATAAGGAGGCAAGCTGATCCCATGCTTGTTTAGCTATCTTGCATGAACAAATATGAGGGATAATAACCCTTTTTACTGACATGGCAATCAAGGCATGTGCTTTTGCGTCACATGAGGGATCGTCTCTGAGGACCACCAGAGCAACAATGGAACTACCCCTCCACCCACATCTGCTCCAACCATGGGCAAGCCTCTGTGGGCAGTCATCTAGAAGAAGTAGGAGATCTTCTTGGGTTGCAAATTGGACCATAACCATGTCTAAAACCTAGAACGGACCTCTTGGGGCACTCGCTGGGCCACCCAGTGTCTCTTTCGTGAAGGGGTCCAGATCGAAGAGTCCATCTGAAGCCTCCTGCCAATCTGTGTGGTGTAGGAAAAGAAAGGCACCTCGTCTTCCTGCTTGACAAGGCCACCCTTGGAGGGCCAAAACCTCTCTCCTGGACCCCACTAGACCTCCCTCAAGGGCCTACCCTTCCAAAGCCAGAGGTGCCATCTAGGGGCATCCTGCTCTGGGATATTGGGAGGATCAATGTGCCACTCCTTTCCCAAACGTCCCACCACTATGATCACCTACCAATGAATCCCATCAATCTTTGGGTCTCTCTCAGTGAGTACCTGGAGTAGGCCTTTAGGTCCTACATAAAGAAACTTGGGCTGTGTGCTGCCTCAGTGCATCATCATCCTCAAGGGGACACCAGTCTCAGAGAACTGACTTAACCATTTGTTGTCTATCCACATGCGAAGTCTCTCCCACCAGGACTCAAGGATGGCTAGGTCAATCTCTCTCATCCACTGCCCTACCCCTCGCAAATGCGCTAAGGTACTAAGCCTCGCCTTTGCCTCCATGGGTAATCTTCTCCATCTACCAAAGGAGCTGGCCTATCCAATGTCCCATTGTGTCCAACCAATGTGATCTCATTGCCCGAGCATACGTCCATTCTAATCCCTGATCTTGGAGTGCCAAACAAGGGACTGACACTCAAACTCCCCTCTGTAGAATGGGGTTGAGAACAAATGAGGCCCCTTGCTAATCTCTACTAGATCCTATGGAGGCTCCTCATCAAGGGGGAACCCTTCCCTATAAAGGGGGCCTCTGAGAAGATCGATCTGTGTGAATGTGTCCCTAGTGCATGGGGTGTTCCTAAAAAGCCACTATAAGAGGAGCTTCCAAGGCTTTGCACCTAGGGTGAGGCTACGCACAACCAACTTGCCCAAGAGGGCTCTGCTCTGCATCTCCAAATCTATGATACCCAAGCCTCCCAATGTTGATCACCATCTGCCAAGCGACCGAGCTCTAGTATTCTGCATGCCATCCAAACCTGCCCAAAGAAAGTTTCAGATCAACCATCAGACCCTTAGTGAAAACCCCAGTAGGAGGTGATATACCAGGGCATGGTAAGGACCTGGTTTTCCACTAAGGCACGGCTCGCTAGGGAGAGTTTGGCCGAGCTCCAATAGAGAAACTTGTGCCGAACACTCTCAAGGAGCAGGGCAATCTCTTGCTCTACTATAATATCAATACCCACCTGGTATCCAAGGTATCTCGTTGTCTGGTCCCACGGTATCCATCAAAAGCCAGAGTCACTCCCCCACTCTCAAATCTCCTATGTCTCCTTAGAGTCTATGAAGAAACCTATGGTTTTGTCCAGTTGATCCGTGCACTCGAGGCCCACAATAGATAGCCAAGTCTCCCCTGACTCTCTCTAAGCTCGCTGTGGTACCCTCTACGTACAAGGCCATGTCATCTACAAACTCAAAGTCTAGCAGCTCCTCCTCTTGTTTGATTGGGAGCCTCAACCTAGTGAGGCCCGCCACATGTGATCCCAAGTAGTAGCCCAAAGCCTCTGCCACAAACAAGAAGAGAAAGGGAGCGAGGAGGCAGCCCTGGCAGACCGAGTGAGAGAGAGGAAAGGCCTCGTCACCGATAAGCATCTGACTAGAGCTCCCTGCATAAAGCATGAAAACTCCTCTTATCCACCTATCTGAGAAGCCCAATCTCCGCATAGTCCCCTCTAAGAAAGATGACTCCAGTGTGTTGTCATAAGCCTTCTCAAAATCCAAGAGGACAACCAATGGCTGTGACTCCTCCTTGGACCAATCCACTGCCTCCCAAAACATGAAGATGTTGTCGAGGATGCTGCACTCCTGAACAAACCTGGTTTGTGTGTCATGGATGATGTCAGTAAGATGGGGTCGTAACCATAAACTCAAGACCTTAACGAGGATCTTATATGCAGTATCAAGCAAAGTGATCGGTCTCCACTACCGAATGTATGACCTATCTCCCCCTTTCAAGATAAAACAAATCCACCCCATGCTCAGGGACTGAGGAAGGACCCCCTGCTTAGGGACTGAGGAAGAAAGCCCATGTCGAAGACTAAACTGCCTGCCTGGGATAAGCTCGCGACGATCATTAACCTCTGGCCTGCCACTGTCTGGCTGTGACACCTAGATGCAGACCCCTCCACTCCGTCCTGCAGGGGACCACACCTCTAGCCCTAGGAGAATGTGGTGATGCCATCTAATGTCTGATGCTGAGAACATATGTTCCTGAATCAAAAGGATGTCCACTACTACCCTCTGCAACTCCTGTCAAAGGATGAGGTACTGTGGTTGACTATGAACACAGTCATAAAGCCTGCGCACATTCCAACTCACTATGGTCCAGCTCATGAGGACGGGGATGCAGAAAACAAGGCTCTCCTGTGAGTGGGTGCCTGTTCCTGAAAGACTGCCTCATGTGACTTTACCGGGGGTTTGGAGGGCGAGTAGTCCGTGCTTGCACTTCAGCGTACTGAGGTGGAGACCAGCTTAATGCCAATCTTACGTGCCCACTTCATCATGAAGGATACTTCTACTCTGCACAATCCATCATGCGGGAAACCTAATCTACTAGCATAGCAGAGAGGAGGAGGAGAAAAGGCAAAGGGGGGGAGGAGAAGGCGGGGAGGAGGAGGCGAAGGGAGGTGGGAGAGAAGCGGGAAGAGGCGGGGCAATGAGGGAAGGTGGAGGCAGAGATAGCAGTGGGGGGGAGCAGACTAGCAGCGGGGGGGACGAGATGTAGCGACAAAGGAGGCGGAGGCAGTCGCAACGAGGGCGGAGGAGGGGGTGGAAGGAGACATGGACTACTGGGGGTGTAGCAAAGGTGGAGGTGGAGCAGTGAGGGCGGCAGAGGAGGCGAGGTGGGGGACGCAAGAGGAGAGGAGCGATGGCAGGGAAGAGGCAAGGAGGAGAGCCAGCAGAGGCAAGAGAGGAGGCAGAGGGGGAGAGGCAAAGGAGAGGGCGGGAGGGGGGTGGGGTGGGTTACAAGGAGAGAGCTGGGGGGGGCAGTGGGAGTAGCCAGATGAGAGCAATAAAACAACCTAAGAGAACAAGTGTTTTAGCTCAAGAGAGAGAAAAATCTTGAAGAAAAGTGCATAGCTAATGTTCATCAACCCTTTAAACAGCTTGAGATGAGTTGAAAATCATAGCAGTAGCACATCTGAGAATGACGTCGGAGAGTGCAAAGGAGTAGTGGCCCTTCAAGGAGAAGATGATTGGGCAAAAGGAAGTGCAAGTAGAAGTTTCCATAACTAAATGCCAGCAAGACAGGACCTTGTAACCAGTGCATTAGCTGCCAGGGATGAAGAACTCTCAGCCTGAGATAAAGAACCAGCAAATGATAGCAAGATGGGTGACCTAAGGCACCTCAAATTGTAGCAGCCAGCAAAGGATAGCAAGTCGGACAACCTAGGGTACTCCAAAATGTAGTAGCAAGCCACAAAAGTGAAAGTCAACTGGTTTAGGTGCTCCTGTAGGTCTTGGAATAGCTCAGGGGTGTCTTATAGAGCTTCAAAATGCTGAAACAGGTTGAAATGCAGCAAGAGGGATGCACTGACGTAGTTGCCTATGTAGCAAGATCCTAAAGGAGTTGTTTTTTGACAATGGAAGTGCTTGAAAAAGCCTCGGGTGACCACACGTGAAGCCGTGCCTGGGGAAACGTGTTGAACAACAAACGAACAAGCTACCAAACATCTAGCAATAAACACTGTAGGGATCGGGGTGGCTAGAAATGGTTGAGGGGTGTAACCCTAAGTTGCTCTAAAAGCAATGAAGCAAATGGAGATGGGAGCAATGGAGAGAAACCGTACTTGTGTAATGAACATGTACTAACTATACCATATTTCCTAACTGCCTATATCTAGGCCTACAAGGCACATACTAAGGAATGGATGACACCTATGAATAGCTCATAGAGTGGCCTACATCTATAATAAGCTGAAAATAAAAATTTCAAATACTGATTCATATATATATAAACTTAATTTCATTTTCAATTCTTGTGCAAATTTGGTATATTTGCTTTCCTCTTTAATCCAAAGGTACTCATCAATTCCACATTGGTCCAAAAGAGGCCACCCATCCCTACGCCTCTTCGCCCTTGTGAACATCATCGACTCATGGCCGAGTTAGGGGTGTGCCATAGTTTTTTAAAACTCCATCAATTATCGTGTGTATTGGGCTTTCCTCTTGTTTTCTTTGATTTGTGCCTCGCACTGTACATTTTAAAAACGAGATATTAGTAGAGGTATTACTATAGTGCGGAATTGGACTCTTCCTTATGAATTTTCATATTTAATTTTAAAAAAATGTTAATCAATTTATGCATCTCAAACTAACCTTTATGGAGATTGGTTTTAGCTTCAAGACTAAAATTTCCTTTTAATAGCCCATTGCAATAAAAAAGACGTGTTTTCTTCTTTGTATCCAAAAGCACCCAATTTAATCAAATTATGTGTTTCAAACTATCTTTTATGAGATCTCTTTTAGCTTCAAGGCTAAAATGGCCTTTTAATAGCCCAATGCACTAAAAACATCATATGCTTTCTCCTTTCTATCCAAAATCACTTACTCTACCACTATACTAGGAGGTAGTGCCAACATGCACTGTGCACTCTTGTTTAAGTTGGAGTGCTTCAACTTGCCTTTTATAGACATCATCTTTCAAAGCTTTAACCTTCGGGGTATATTTTCTTTTTCATAGCCCAGTGCAGTAAAAAATCACTTGCTATCTTCAAAAATGCTTGCTCACCACTATATTAGGCGTCCATGCCAACGAATAGTTCTTTTTTGGTGGAAAACAAGGAGTATTTAGTTATTTCTTATTAGTTAGGGAAATATATTTTACTTGAACACACCCAAGAGGTTCCCATTTATGGAAGAGAAGTCTTCCTTCTCCAAGTAAGTTCCTAGACACCACCCAGGTTCTTGTGTTGCGAAGCTCCACTTTCCTTGGCCCCCACATTGTTTACTTCAACCCCTGATACCATGGTTTCACAATCGATGGCATAGATTCAACACATCGTTTGCCTTGCTTCCAAGGGATGCTCCATTTTCTGAGGCTCCCGTGGGAAAATTAGCCTAGCCTTCCTTCCATCGGCTTTTGGCACAAAGTTGGAGTCCTTGCCCGCTAGCTTCAGTAGGTTTAGTCATGGAAAATGATAGGATTCCCCAACTTAGGATGATTGTAGAGTCTATAGAACCTTCCTAAGGAGATCTACCTTGATATCATCAATGGAGAAGAGTCTATCAACAGAACATTCAGAGCACCCAGATGGATCACCCAGATGTTTTCTTTGACATCTCAGTAGACAACCCAAAGACAAAGACTTGAAGTTCTCAAGCTTTTGTAGCATGGCAAGCCTCAAAAGAGGCTCTAGCTCATTTCCTCCCCCCGCCACTCCTGGTTGCTCACCCCCCGAATGACGCTCCATCCCCTCCACCGCCTCCACCTTCCTTTGAACCCCCTTTACCAAACCCCCTCTCTTGTATTCATCTCACCACAAACTCCTTGTCCTCCTCCTCTACACCCTTCCCCTCCCTTCCATTGCATTCTCACTAGCTGTCCCACACTTTTCTCCTCTCTATGCTTCTGTTGCATTCACCTCACCACAATCCCCCAACCTTCCTCCTCTCTCCCCCCGCTACTGTAGCATCCCCCCTCTCCCCAAACTGAAGTCTCAACCTGCTCCTTTGCTTAAGCCTATGGGTAAAGGCAAGGTTGAGACTTCCATGTCTTAGTCGCAAGCTTCGAACCCATCCCTCTCTCGACATAGGACATAGCTCCTATGAAGAAAATGGCCCATTCTCTCAACTGGAATCAAACCTTAAGTTCAAGTAATACATCAAGATCCAAAGCGCACAACAAGCCATAGTTTTGGCATTTCTTGTCATCCTAGTTCAAGAAGATAAACATGGAGGAGAGTTTTTTTTTCTTTGCCACCACATTACCGGGTATGGAAAGAAGGATTGTCCAAAGTGGTTGGCTGAAAAGGCACAGCTAAAGGGAAACGCTTTGTTGTCCTCTTTGGCATGGGGAGCTCCAACGATGCTATCCCCCCTCATCTCGCCAAGAAAATGGGGTGCACCTTAGTGCCCCATGAGCTTGCGGTGGACGGGTTTTCACACCCAGGCTATGAATTCAGATCTTGTACAAGGCCAAAAAAAAAGTACTCAATTTTGCCTGATTGGCAACACGATTCATTCATATTGTCGAAGGATTGCTTGAGCCAGCCATCATCCTCGGAGACAGAATTATTTCTAATATTCCTATGATTTTTCACATCCAAGCAGCCCATGCTATTCGCAAAGGCATGGTTTGTGCATTGGTGTATGTCCATTGCCAGCAGCAAGTTGAATTCAATGTAGCCAACTCCTTTTTTGGGACAGTAATCTCATCCATAAGTTTTAAGATATCATGCTTTGAGATGATCTACCACCACAACTTCCACCTCACATTCTATTTGTCTAGAAAAAGGATAAGTCGGCCTGATTATGTGTCGACTACAGGGGGCACTCAATAAGATTACAATCAATAATAACTGTCCAATGCCTCAAATAGAATACATCTTAGAGCGCTTAAACGGTGCCCAATTATTTTCTAAGATAGATGTTAAGAGCAGTTATCATCACGTCCGCATATTTAACATTGACATGCCAAAGATAACATTTAGGATAGAGCAAGCTCATTATGAGTTTGTAGTCATGCTGTTCAGTCTTAAAAATTCCCTTCCACGATCTATGGGGGTTGGCCACTACAGCTTATGTTATGACATCTTGGGATGATCCATTCCTGGTCATCACAGATGCAAGCAATGTACCCATCAGGGGAGTTTTACATCAAGAAGAAAGACCCGTGGCATACTATAGTAGAAAGCTCAATCATGCTAAAAAAAATTAGTAGGTCTATGACAGAGAATTATCAGGCATGATCCAAGTATTGAAGCACTAAAAGCCATTCCTTTATGGATGGACTTTCAAAGTCAAAATAGACCATCAAGCCTTAAAATGGCTTTAGACAATGTCCACCAGCTCCTGGTGGAGCGATTGGAAATCCCAACGGAATTAAATATTACAACGATTCGGGGGCATGCTTGAATATGTTCGTGGAAAGAATAACTCCATCGCTGACACTCTAACTAGGATAGCCTCTATTCAGACACTAGAAAGGTCCACTGTGCTATTGATGCCACCTATGAGGGCCTCATGGGTGTCATGGAGGAAATCCTGCCACGTGTCTTTGAGCACACAAAGTCTATACTTGTAGAATAGCCACCCATCTTGGATTGAGTAATGATCATGATCAAGAGCCCTGGCGAACTGATATCCATTGTCATGTCCTAAAAACAACCTTCTGGGTTGAAGCAAGCCTGCTACCTTTTGAAGGGACACTTTTACTTTTTGCCAAATTTGACATCATTGGACATAACTATGCATATCCTTTCACATTTTCGGATTGTAAATGCTTATAATAACATTATGTGCAATATGAGATGATGTTATCCTCACTATCAAGACCTACACTCAATGTCTAACCACTATTGATGGAGAGGATCTAATGGAGAGGATGGGGGAGCAATGGGATCTAATGGAGAGGATGGGGGAAGATAGATTGGAGAGGGTGTAGACGTCGAAGGAGCAATGCAATATAATGGAGATCTTGTGAGGAGAGGTGGAACTGAAGGAGAGGCTAGCATGGATGGAGATGTAGAGATTAAAGAGGTTAGAGATGGAGGTGTGTTGAAGATGAGGCGACCGAGGGAAATAGATGGAGGGTTGGTGTTTGAGTATTGGTACCAAGGAGATACGGGGGCGGTGTCAATGGTGAGGTAAGTGAGGAGCTAGGTAGAGAGAAGCCCACTGATGTGGGAGAAGTCAATATGGTCTCCAACTCGGGATGAGTATCCAAGCATTGAAGTAACCTTGCGACTTCAGTATCATCCGTAGACAAAGGTATGCTAGAAGGAGGGGGAGTCGTTGAAGAGGAAGAGGATATGATGGAAGGATGGGGAGTCGATGAAGAGGAAGAACTTGCAGGACAGAAGAAAGAAAGGATCCTTTTATTATTTTTTGGTGGAGAGTGTCGAAATTGGCAGGTCCATGGAGAGATCGGATGTTTGCTGAAGTAGGCTCGAGAAGTCCGTTTCAACCATGGAGAACTTGGATGAATCCATGAAAGTGTCATAACCAGAAGGTGTGACGAAGCCCTCTCCAAATCACCGAATCCAAGAGCTATGATGAGAAGAAGTGGCATTGATTAGATTTCATAGTGGTGACGAATCCACGAGTTGTGACAAAGAAGAAGTGGTGTTCATTAGATTTCACAGTGGTGAAAAATCCACAAGTTGCGACGAATCCTAGTTCTTCGTCACAAGTCGTGACAAAATCCACAAGTTGCGACGAATCCCAATTCCCACCAGTTGAGATGAATCCCAGTTCCCACCACAAGTTGTGTCGAATCCCAGTTCCCACTCCAAATCAATGATCCGAATTCATAGAAGCTTCACACAACTCGGGATGAACAAGTTGTGGAGGAGGAGCTGGAACCATGGAGAGGAGGAGCTCACGTTGATCAAGTTGTGATGTGACAATTTGAGTTGTGACATAAGGAGGAGCTGGAACTGTGGAGAGGAGGAGCGTCATGTGGAGAGGAGGAGCTGGAACTGTGAGAGGAGTAGCGTTGTGGAACTGTGATAAAAAACTGGCTTGGAGAAAGCGCCACAACTGGAGGGGAGATCCATGAACACTGCCTGCTGACGAGCTGTGACTAGATGTGAGCGACACTTGAGAGGAGCTGATGCTGTGACAAGAAGTGATTCCACGAGGTGTGACAAGAGGTGGTTCCACGAGCTGTGACAAGAGGTGTTATTGGAGAAAGGAAAAGAGCTGTGATAAGAGACGAGATGTGACAAGAGGTGGTTGGAGAAAGGAAAGGAGCTTTACGCTAGAACTAGAGCTGTTCCACGAGCTGTGACAAGAGGTGGCGTTGGAGAAAGCTGCAAGGAAGATATCATGAGTTTGTGGGGATGAAGACAAGAAAGCCAGCTGCCGCTAGGTGTTTGGGGTTGAGGATTTCGTGACAAAGAGGGGTGATGAAATGGAGTTGGTGACAAGATGGGTGCATCGCGACAAAAGGGGGAAGATGATGGACGACAAGGGGTGACAAGGTATGGGTGGTGACGAGTTGGGTGTGTGTGGTGACAAGGAAGGATTGCTAAAAAGGTGACTTGGTGACAAATGAAGACCTGGGTGACAAGAGGTGGGTGTGTGTGGTGGAAAGGAAGGAGTGCTAAAAAGGTGACTTGGTGACAAAGGAAGACCTTGGTGACAAGAGGTGGGGTTGGTGACACGGAAGGGGTGGTGACAATGTTGGTGACAAGGGAGGAAAGAGGTAAGAGGTGGTGTTTGTGACAAAAAGCAATGTGGCTATGAAAAGTGTGTTTGTGACCAAAAGCAAGAGCTTTTTGGTGATAAGATTTGGTGACAAGAGAGGGAGGTAACCAAAAGTAGTCGATAGTGATTTTGGTGACAATGAACAAGCTAGGAATTTGGTGACAACAAGGTGGGAACAAGTGGTGACAAGTGACACTTGGTGAACGAGGGGTTGGTGACAAGGAGGAGGTGGTGTTGAGGAGGAGGCAGTGGTGATGAGGAGGAGGTGGTAGTGATAAGGAGGAGGGAGGTGGTGACGAGGAGGAGGTGGTGAGGAGGAGGAGGCAGTGGTGATGAGGAGGAGGTGGTGGTGATAAGGAGGAGGGAGTTGGTGACGAGGAGGAGGTGGTGATGAAGAGGAGGCAGTGGTGATGAGGAGGAGGTGGTGATGAGGAGGAGGCAACAGTGGTGACGAGGAGAAGGTAGTGGTGACGAGGAGGAGGAGGAGGAGGAGGCAGTGGTGACAAGGAGTTGTTGATGAGATGAAGGGATTTTGTTGATTTTGGTGATAAGTGGTGATGAAGCCAAGAATAGGTGAGAAGTGATTACAAGTGGTGACAAATATGAACGGGGTGTTGGGGATTGTGCCACAATCAAGTGGTGTTGGGAATTAAGGTCTTGGTGACAAAGAGCTTTTGGAGTAGTCACCAACAATAAAGTGGTGGCAAGCACTTGGTGACATATCCACTAATTATGTTTATAGGAGTGGAGAAGAGAGGAGGTGGAGGTGTGTGTACCAAGGAATGGGAGGGAAGTAATGGTCGGGTTCATCCGATGGGTAAGGGAAGAAGTGGGGTTCGTCTGATGGGTAAGGGAAGAAGTGGGGGAAGAGGGTGCAGGAGTGGTGGAATAGGGTGCACATAGGGTAAGGGAAGAAGTGGGGGAAGAGGGTGCAAGAGTGGGGGAATAGGATGCACATAAGGTAAGAGTAAGAGTGGGGAAAGAGGGCATGGGAGTGGATGCAGTGGAGATGTTAGGGGAAGGTGGGAAGTCAGTGGAGGTAAGAGCAGAGAGGGGCAAGGAGGTGGTTGGGAGATGAGAGGAGGAATAAGGGGAGGCATGTCCTTAAAATTAAAGTGCATGCACCCTTGTACCCATCATTTACGTTACAACTTGAGTTGTGATCCATTAATAAGACCTTTAGAATCCCCATCAATGGCTCAGCAACACTAGTCCTTGGGGAAGGATTTCTGTAACACCGAATGATACTGTCCAAGCATAAGCACATTTCTTTTTTCTTTTTTTTTTTGCTTCATTCATTAAAACAAAATCACCTTTTCCAAACTTGGGTTTCCTCAAATGTCTGTCATGCCAAGCCTTTCGTCGGTGTCCCTCAATCTCAATTGAAATTTGTCCCAACCTCCGCTCCTCATCAAGTTGTGCCAATGCCTCCAGTTGGGCAAGGTATGTTTCATGAAAGTGGTCTGTACGGGGTGTTATCAATTTGTAAGAGCCCAAGTTGAATTTGAAGGGCATGACAACTTCTTGCCCATATGCCGGTTGGAAGGGAGTGTGCTCAGTGGTTGCTTTGTAAGCAGTGCAATATGCCCATAAGGCATCCAAAAGAGCAATATCGCACTGCTTTGTAAGCAGTGCGATATGCCCATAAGTCATCCAAAAGAGCCTCATGCCATTGTTGGGGCAACTCATTGCATATTTTTAAGATCATCTTGCTCAACACCTTATTTGTGATTTTCGCTTGGCCATTGCTCAAGGATAATATGCACAAGATCATCAATGAAAGATTTTATACCTTTGGAGAAGACGTGAGATGACCTCATTGATAAAATGTGTACCCTGATCACTCATGATTTTGAGGGGGAAACCATACCTTGTGAACACGTGCTCATAGAGGAATGTGGCAGCTGTGTTTGCAGTGTTGTCAGTGGTTGCCTTGGCCTCTGCCAATTTGGTGGCATATCTATGGCAACTAATATGTATTTTCGACCATGGGAGGTTGGGGTGATAGGTCCCATGAAATCTAACCCCCAACACTCAAAAGGAGCCTAGGGTTTGCCAAGTGATAGACGATTGTGGTTGAGACAATTTGGTCTTGGAGCTACCCTTTGGCAAGAATCACATTTTTGGACAAAGGTCTTTGCATCTCGAAAGAGGTAAGGCCACCATAGCCCAGATTATAGTATCTTCCTTGCATAACAAGTGATGAACAATGTCCACCCACCATTGGTCCAGCATGTGCATCTTCCAGTATGTGTGGGGTTGCATGTGGGTTGACACATCTTCTAAGAATACCATCTCTTCCCATCTGGTACAATTCCTTGCGCTTTTGCCTTGCCGTCATTCCTTCTGGAAAAGTGCCCATGGAAAGAAGGGTGGCTACATGCCCGTACTAATATGGAATGGCTTCTGCTTTGAATAGGAAAGCATCTAGCAGGTCATCAGGAATTCCATCTTCTATGCTAGGTTCCCCAAACTCTATCCTAGAGAGGTGGTCTACTGCAAAGTGTTGCTTTTCGAGATGAATCACCACTTCAAAGTCAAACTCTTGAAACAACAACAACAACCACCTTTGTACCTTTCCAAAAAACACAGTCTTGTTAAGGACATACTTGAGTGCTTGATGCTCAGTGATCATGATGAATTTGTTTGCCAAAATATAATGCCTAAATTTTTGCAAAGCAAACACCATTGCCAACCCCTCCCTCTCTAAAGTGCAATACTTTGTCTCTATAGAGTTGAGTTGTCGACTGGAAAAATATATAAGGAGGTCTAGTGGTCCTTCATCTTCAGGTTGTGTGAGGACTGCCCTAACATCTTTGTTGCTTGCATTAGTATGGACATGAAACACCTTATTCGAGTCTGGGTTTACAAGTATCAGGGCACACACTAATGCCCTCTTGAGGGTGTCAAATGGTTGTTGTTGTCTAGGACCCCAGTGAAAGGGAACACCATGGTGAAGTAGCTCTATGAGAGGGCATGCTATATCTGCAAAGTGCCTAATATATTTTTGGTGATAGCCAGAGTGCCCAAGGAAGGCTCACACTCCCTTGATATCATTGGGAGGCTCCATTGTGAGAACTGCCATTATCTTCTCTGGGTCGAGGCACATTCCCATGCAGGATATCATGTGACTCAACAATGTCCCTCTTGTAACTAGAAATTCACACTTCATTAGGTTGAGCCTTAACCCGACTGCTCCACATTTTTTGAAACATAGAAGCAAAGATGAAGGTGCTCTTTTAGGGAAAATTCTTTTGCTTCATACGTCTACATTTGTGCAGGCAAAGTCATCCAAGAATACTCGCATGAAATCGGTGAGATGTTTTGGAGTACTTGGGTGATGACTCTTTGGAATGTTGGTGGTGCATTGCTGAGCCCGAATGCCATTTTCTTAAACTTGTATGTACCCCGTGGAGTCACAAATGTTGTTTTGTCTTGATCTTCCTCTGCAATTGATAGTTGGTTATATGCACTAAACCCATCCATGGAGTACAATGAATGTTCTCCCACATCTTCGAGCACCCTGTCCATGAAAGGGAGTAGAAATCCATCCTTGATGGTTGCTTCATTCAAGTCGATAGTCCATACAAACTCAAATTTTCTTAGTCGTTTTCATGGGCACAATTACTATCAGTGACAACCATTCTGAATGCTCAATTGGAATTGTGAGTCCATTGATTTCCAACTTCATGATCTCCTCCTTAACAACCTTGGCAAAATTGGGATTCATACGATAAGGTGGATTTGAAACAAGCTTGGTGTCACGCTTGAGGAGTATGTGATGCACACCGATATCATCAAGGGTTCCAACTAGGCCCTCATAAGACCAAGCAAACATATCTTTAAACTTTCGAAAAAAGGTCTTCACTATCTCCAAGTTCTTTGGTTCCTCCCAAACCCAATTATTGATGAAGATAGGTCGTGGATGCTTAAGACTACGCAAGTTGATTTCTTTGACTATGTCCTTTCCATATGTTCCCAGTTCTTTTCCTTTCCTTGTAACCTCTTCTAGGAGTTCTCTTTCATGAGCTGGTGCATCCTTGATGGGGAAATCCCACACTATTTCTTCACACCATTTTGAAGTAAAACCCTCTCGAGTCAAGGCAAGAGGAAGGGAGGTCATCTTTTCTTTCCCTTTAGATTCTTTTGTTTGTTTGGACTTTGACTTCCTTCTGGATCCTTGGTCAAATATCCCAATCACCTCAACAACCCAAGGGTGGTTGCGGCATAACTGAGCCGATGCTAGAATATCATGTAGACTAATCTGTTGATCTGTATTGCTCGTGGAAACTATGTCCAAGGAGATGATGTGCCCCGCCGTATCAGAGGTGAAAGCAACAGTGATGATGGATGGTGGAATGGAATTACCTGAAGAGCTAGATGCAATGTGGCATAAATCTCTGGATGCAGTAGAAGATGTGAGTGCCTTGTACTGAGGACTTACCTATTGAATAATTGCATGATCACTCATGAACTCATGCTCAATATCTGCATCTGATGTGACAGTAGATGGAGTCGGATCCATGCATGAATGTGATGGATGTGCATCACAAGAATCAGTCTGAGCTGATGTCGATGGGACTGCCTCATACTAAGGACTTACTATCGAATGTGCCTCGTGCTGAGGGCTTACCGAGGAATGTGCATGATCAAAAACTATGGGCTGATCAATGCTAACATCAGAAGCATCTGCATCTGATCTGTCAAGGCCAATGAGGCTCGAGTCGGCATCATACACGGGTACATACCCTGTGGCAATAAATGGTCGAAGAATTTTTCTCTTTCCACTCACGGATCTTGTTTAAAGTCATGACTGGTGTATCATCAACTACGTGATGTGGATAACTCCATGACGGAGACAGTCTAGTGCTCTGTGCAAGAGGCTTACCTGTGTATCGGCGAGAGTGTCTACCCATGAGAACACTGTGTGAGAGCTACCACTGGGGGGCTTACGCTAAATGGTCAAAACCAAGTCATATGAGAACTACTATGTGCCAAGGATCAAGCCTGTAAAATGAAGATGACAATTGAGTGTCAGGCATAGCTAAGAGGCTGTACAAGGATGATGTATGTGTGTAGAAACCAATGCTAAAAATAGTCAACAATACGTGACTTTACAAGGGTGGCATGTCTGTGTGAAAAAAGTATGCAACCATTTTTAATCTGAGTGGAAGAACTCTGCCAAGTGTCACATTGAGGTGCTGAAGTGCCAAATTCCAAGAGACTGAGCTGGTGTCAATTTGTGAATATGTACACCGATGATAGGACCGCATGGGACTGACATCGGTGGGAACTAATCGGGTGATGCAGTAATGGCTGACTTGGCTTGGTGGAGTTGGATCTCCTCTATGGTGGTGCTAGTTCTACAGCTAGACTACACGTCGATGTGATAAATGTAGCAAATGAATTTTATTTGTATTCATTTTAAGTGCTAGGTGCATTATCAGGAGGTGATTCCAATGATGAGATTCAATGATGCTGGCCTATGTAAAAGTCATATGAAAGATCTGAGGTACTCAGCATGTAGAGTGCAAGCTGGTGATCATTTTTTCTTTTTATAGCTCTACGAAATGCCTCCTTGATCAAAAGATATGGCCCCTAGAAGGATAGGCCAAACTTTGATCCCAAGAAGGCCCAAAATTGATGATGGTGCCTATGGTGAGGTGATAGTGGGTGTCACATGCAAAAATGCACTGTGTGCTTGTGTGGAGAAATGTGCCTAGGAGGCACTCTGTTGACATGGATACTGACTGGGTAGGCTGATGCTGAATGGAAAAATAATGATGAGATGGCACATGTGGATAAGGCTGCCATGTGGCTCAATCTTAACCAACTACCCTAACTCATGGTTAACAAAACCTGACCAAGGTAGCTTAACCTAAAGAACCTTATCCTTATTTGACCTAAGGTCAAATATACCTAATAGTGGTTGGCAAACCTGGATACCACGTGTTAATGAATAGAGATCCTTGGAAGAAGGAAACGGAGATGGTCGCTATGGCATCGTGAAGATCATTGGGTTGCTTCGGCTATGGTGCTGAGAAGGTGTCGTGGCGACTTTGAATAGCGAAACCCATCACAAACACCATGATGGCATGTGGCCTCTAATCGTGAGCGTGTCTCCCATCAAACACTCAAGCTCTGCAACGAAGCTGATTGCAGGACCGTAACCACAATGAGTAGAGCTCCAAAGGCATTGGTTCATACGTGGCTGTGTGGAGGTGCATGGAGGCGATCAGGTGGAGAGCTCATTAGGAGAGGTTGCTGGTCGAGGAGCTCATTGTAGTCACCCATTGATGAGGCATATCGAGCATTCAGATCTGTTGTGTCGGTTGTGTAGCTCGTGGAGAGGTCACTACTGAAGTTAGGGAGGTGTTTTGTTATTGCTTTGTAGGCGTTGGAGGCATAGTTGTAGTCTTCCATGAATCATTGCTCATTGCATGAACTAGGACCTTAGCCAGTCATGTGCTGATAGAGGAGGCGAGCCGGGCAATCATTTGGAACTTGGAGTCGCTAGCAAGGGCTGATGGTGTAGATATGGGAGGTGTTGTTATGTTGCAAGAGCTTAGTGGAGATGAAGGTGGGCTGAGTGGGTGCCCTTGTTGTACGTTGCAGGAGCCAATTGAAGGTGTGCTGCTCATTGAAGAGCGTTGTAGAAGAAGGCATCGCTGTAGGTATCCCAGGTGGTATGTTGGTCGAGAACTACCTGTCGGTATTTGAACTACATGGTAGTGCCGTGTTGCTATAGTCTTGCACGGTAAGGGAAGTCGTTAAGGGTTGGGAGTTGATCCGATTGTGAAGCTGTTTGCTCAGCGAGGCACTATAGTCTGCTTCTTGATGTAAAGCTACTCGGTGGAGGGAGCTATGGAGGTTGGAGATTCCATCATGCAGGAGTTGCTCACTTATTTGCTTCACCTTGGCATTTCATCAGCGGAGTTGCATGAAGAGCTGTAGCTTCAGCCACGAGGCTAGCTGCCTCAAGAAAACCCATCGAGAAACTCAGCCCACATGAGAACTGAGAACCTTATCTATCTCATAAGAAATCTTTCTCTTCTCTCAAAGAGTTGCCTCACATTGAACTCAAACCTTACAACACTCATGAAGACTCTGAAAATCACTCAAGAGAGTGTAGCTCAAGCTTCAAGAAGTGGATTCCTGAGCTTTCTGAAGCAAATCGAAGGTGGAGATGTGAGAGTGCTCTCAACGAAAGCAAGAACAAAAGAGGGAGAGAGAGAAACAGAGAGCCACACAAGTTTTGGTGGGTGCAGAACACCCTAATCTTCTTTTTCATTCATTTATATATGTGTTTGAGTATTGTACATAACCGAGGTAAAGGCACAGTGACCTTTAACCCCCACAACCTCCCACTTAAAGGACAATGTGCCTTTAAGGAAGAACAACTAGTGAGCATACTATCCAATGCCCATCAATACACGACAATACTCCAACCGTTGACTAGGTAGACTCTTCGTCAACATATTTGCAGGGTTATCATCTGTATGGACCTTGACAAGCTCTATGCGCTTGTCCTCAAGTACCTCCCTGATGAAATGGTACCTGACCTCAATGTGTTTGGTCTTTGCATGAAAGACCGGATTCTGTGCTAGCTGAATAGCACTCATGGAATCACTATGCAATGTCGGTACACCTGTATGAATCCCCAAATCTCCCACTAGCCGATCAAGCCATATAGCCTCCTTGCAACCCTCTGTGGCTGCAACATACTCAGCCTCTGTGGTAGACAAAGCAATGCACTTCTGTGTGCAAGACATCCACGACACTGCACCACCTGCAAAGGTGAACACATAACCAGAAGTGGATCTCCTACTATCCACATGCCCTGCATAGTCTGAATCTGTGTACCCAAGTACACGCATGTCTCCTCTACCAAAGCAGATGCACATCTCCTTGGTACCCTTCATGTACCTCATGATGCACTTAACTGCCTCCCAATGCCTCTTTCCTGGATTAGCCATATACCAGCTAACAACTCCCACTGCAAATGCAATGTCTGGTCTAGTAGCTATCATAGCATACATAAGACTCCCAACTACTGATGCATAAGGAACCTTGGCCATCATGGCCCTCTCCTCATCTGATTTGGGACTATCTGTATGACTCAATTTCACATATGGAGGCAATGGAGTACTCATTGCCTTCCCCCCCTTCATATTGAAACGCTGCAATACTTTTGTAACATACTCCTTCTGTGAAAGCCAAAGGAGTTTCCTACTCCGATCACGCATGATGCGCATACCAAGAATATGACTTGCAAGTCCCAAATCCTTCATATCAAAGGCCTCATGAAACTTGGCCTTTAATGCATCTAGCTCATAAGTATTCTTTCTAGCCAATAGCATATCATCCACATATAGTGCTAAGATTATCAGGCTATTATCCTTAGCCCTTTTAGTGTAGAGGCAGTGATCAATTTCACTCCTTCTAAAACCCTGGGACCGAATGAAAGCATCAAACTTCTGATACCATTCTCTAGGCGCTTGCTTAAGACCATAGAGACTCTTCTTCAGCTTGCAAACTAAATGCTCTTTGCCCTTTTCTTCAAAGCCTTCCGGCTGCACCATGTAAATTTCCTCATGCAAATCCCCAAGCGAGAAAGCTGTCTTGACATCCATCTGTATAAGCTCCATATCCTCTGATGCCACTAGTCCAAGCATGCATCTAAGTGTGGTCATCTTCACAACCGGAGAGAATATCTCATCAAAGTCCACACCCTTCTCTTGCTTGAACCTTTAGTGACCAAACGGGCCTTATACCTAGGCACATCATCACCTGTGACCTTCATTTTGTAGACCCATTTACATGGCAACGCTTTCTTTCCATGTGGCAAAGAAACCAAGTCCCAAGTCTTATTCTTCATAAGTGAATTCATCTCTGGTTGCATAGCATACTCCCACTTGTGTTGATCCTCGTGCATCATAGCCTCTCTATAGCAAGAAGGCTCCCCACAATCAGTAAGCATCACATAGTCTACCCGTGGAACAAACCTATCAGGCGGTCTAGACACTCTAGATGATCTTCTCAAGGGCATTTTAGCTTGCTGTCCCACTTGCATATCAGCCACATTTGGCTCATCATTTCAACCAATAGATGATCCATCATCTACCCTTGATTGTATACCTATGGGAGTACTTGGTGGTACCATTTCTTGCACATTTGGTTCATGGACAGCTTGCTGTCTATCAACATATGTAGGTGGATTCACATCCTGGAAAGTGATTCTCCTCATTTCCACATCCCTCATGGGTGCCTTATGCATCTTCTTCTCATTGAAGACTACATCATGGCTACGTATGATCTTCTTTGCTTCTGGATCCCAGAGACGATAGCCCATCTCTCCACTTTCACCATAACCCAGAAAGATGCATTTCCTAGACTTAGGATCTAGCTTCTTTCGAAGCTCTTTTGGCACATGTGCATATGCCTCACAACCAAATATATGCAAATGAGAGTAAGAGGGCTTCTTGCCACTCCATGCCTCTTCAGGAATACCACCATCCAAACTCCTCAAGCATAAACACCGTCCACTAGCATATGCATTAATAATATCTCATCCAAGAGAGCATACCACTATCAGTGCATCACCTGCAATGTGTCAAAGCTGTCCCTCAGCATAAAATAGCATCCATGTGCAAAGCGTCCATAAAAATAGCATCCCACAAGGCAATTTGGGCCTATCAACGCATCCACTAAGGACTGCAATGCATCCAAATGGCCTATAAATCATCCATTGCAAGCCAATGCACACCACAAATGAGCACACACTGCTCAAATTACAACCAGAGTGATCTGCATAAGGTATGCTCAAGAAATCATAGTCCCACGGTAATGACCACTACTGAAAATAGAACCTGAGATGCCTCAAAACATGGGCGCCATTGCATAATTGGACTCAGCAAGAAAATCTACAAATATCTCTCTTCTGCCAAAACTCCAAAATCCCAACCGATGAGTGAGAAATGGGAGTCAACACTTATCCACTGCCATGTGGCATAAATCTAAGGTTTCAAAACCTTAGAATGAAAAATGCATAACAAAGAGACAAAATCGAATACACAGAGATCTATAACTCTGAAAATCCTCCACCTAATCGCATAAGAATTGACAGGTAGGGGTTTTTGGGCGTCCGGAACGCAATGGGACAGACGGTTTTGGAAACCGTGGTCTCAATCACTGGGTCCAACACACGGACTGAAAAACGTTTTTGGAAACAAAGCTATTTGTAAACTCCACTGGAGTGCGAATGATGAGCAACATAGAAGTTTTAGGACCTCCTGAGTCCACTGGAACTGACAGATCTGCAAATGGTTGCTCCAAACTTGAGTTCCAACACCCGGGCGAAAAAAAGGAGAAACTGACACAGTGAGTCAGAAATCCAATGAAGTGATCCCAGATTCAAGAATGAAGGTGTTTCCAAGCACCTGAAGTGAAGTGGACACCAAAAGCAAGCAATAGTTGCCTCTACGAGTCAATATGGAGTCTCTGTCATCGAACGGAATAGGGAAAAGCTCAAAAAACGACTTTTTCTTTGAAAACACTTAACAGGTTCTCAAAACCACTTCGCAAAGCCAAAGTGACTTTTCCAAAGGTTCCTCCAAGGTCTCTACACACTCGAATGCAAGTAAAGTCACCCACAAAGCTTCCCACACAGCTTCTCCTTCCTCCCACAAAGCTGGTGAGCCTCCAGGCATTCACATATGCTCAGCTAGATCACCCGGGCTTTAATACCAGTTGAGAGTGCTCTCAACGGAAGCAAGAACAGAAGAGGGTGAGAGAGAAACAGAGAGCCACACAAGTTTTGGTGGGTGCAGAACACCCTAATCTTCTTTTTCATTCATTTATATATGTGTTTGAGTATTGTATATAACCGGGGTAAAGGCACAGTGACCTTTAACCCCCACAAGAAGAGCTCTACAACGAGAGCTGAAGATGAAGAAGGTGCCTCACAGTAGGGAGGGCTTGTGCCTTGATGGAGCAAGGGCTTGTGCCTTGATGAAGCAAGGGCTTTCACTCTCTCTGACGGAAATGTCTCTCTCACGGAGGATGCCTCGCAAGGAGGGCTTGACACTCATCAAGGGAGTGGGAGTACCATCGGCTCTGATACCATGATAGCGAAAGTGAGAGAGGGAGAGAGAGAGGAGTGCACACAATATAGCTACCTGTACACTAAGTGTATTGAACATGAAACATGAAGATATACATGTGAGAAACCCCTTAGGTTTAGGGTTAGGGTTTGCCCCTATGCCCTATGTAGATAATGCAATTTACACTATCTTTAACAAGACATTTCACATGCTTCAGACATTTTGGTCTCATAGTCTAGGATGCCTCCACCATGTCCTTTCCCACGACTCGCTCTACAGCCCGCTCCCCATCTAGGAAGATGCCCTAGAATCCATGGTTGAGGGGTGATAACTCACCTTATACGAGAGCACATTTTGGGACATCTGATGAGACTAGAGGCACAATAGATCTACCAGCACCTGACACGACATTAGAGGTGGGCTTTCTTATCACATAGGATGGATGAGGTGATTAGATCTTTTTTACAAGGTCTCTCCACCTTTGCTTGGGAGCTTTTGTCTGAGGGAAACTCAACTTCCTCCATCACAGATCCTGATGTTTGGCACACTTATATGACATCACTTCTCAGACACCATCGGACATGTATTCTCTCCCCATACCCACCACATGTAGGTTGTAACTTGTTCCACAGCACAAGGGATGTGCAAGTTGCTTTAAACTGACTTCATAATTGGATAGCCCAAGACCACAAGGAGTTATACACTGAGCATTTTGCACATGGACTAAGGGTCCTGGTCCCTATCCTAGCACAAGTATTCAACAATGTTGTATGCCACCCCCCTACTTGGAGTACCACCACTATTGTGCCGAAACACAAAGCAGGATACCCCATGGACACTCAACCACCATTTCTCTGCTCTTTAGAAATTAGAAGAGCAATCAACTCCTCAAAATCAGGAAAATTCTCACGGACGGCAATGAATGTCCAGAATTGTGCATAATCCTTTCCTAGACCATTCAAGGTCACAGAAACTAAATCATCATCGTCCACTGGCGACCCAATAGAAGCACGTGCATCTACAATCTTCTTCACCTTCATGTTGTAGTCATTGATGCTCATATTTTCTCTCTGCACATTATGCAACTCGTGCTTGAGCTACATTTTTTTGGCTTGCGTATTTGTGCTATACATTTTAGTCAAAGTATCCCATGCCTCCTTCGGCGTGCTTGCATCCTGAATATGCACAATCATAGAATCTAAAATACTGATAGACAGCCAATACATAACTTTTCTGGCTCTCTCATGCCAGCCTTTAAATGCCTCCAACTCCTATTGATTGGAAACATTAGGAATAATTGGTTCTTGTTCAGCTCCAGTAATGAACTCCCAATAGCCTTTTCCCTTAAGGAAATTCGTCATTCTAAACTTCCATGCTTGGAAGTTGTTCTTGTCAAGCTTTTCAGTGACAATCTATGAAAGAGCATCAAACGCCATTACTGAACATTGCAAAATATTATGTCATTGCAAAAAAACACAACTTTTGCCTCACAAGGGCAAATCTACAAAACTGACGCGAGTGGTATTTGACCACATAGTCACTTCGTAGTGACGATTATGCATCAACAGGCAATAAGAATGATTTTGTCACTCCCAATATCTCTATGCATAGGCATACGATGTAATTTTTGCGATAACTTTTCACTAACCTACAGAACAGTGGTCGCACACAGCAAAAACAAAACTCTTTCCTGAGTGCCTGTAGAAAACTTCTGCCACTAAAATGGGCACCGAAATGGCCTCGAATCAAAAAAATCATTTCACCAAGGGCTTCGCCTTCTCCCATAGCATATACTGCCCTCTCGCCACACCACGAAGGGTGTCCCAATCTGAGACAGTGCACTCTTGCACTTTCCAGCTGTGCTACCTCCAGAGATTTGCTCCCAAACTCGAAAAAAAGGGAAAGCAATACTGATCCTCTTACTAGGACACCACGAACTTGGTTTGCTTTCTTGAGCTCCTTACCATGAACCGAGCTCTGATACCATGTAAAGAGAGTGGGAGAGAAGGAAGGAGTCTCACTTGCAGCCCTTTGACATACACAATGGGGGAATATACACAAAGGTGGAGGCTGAAAATAGTTTTCCTCTTCTTAGTTGTGTAAGCCAAAAGAACTCTAAGTACAAAAGAATAGGTGAACCCTATATGTGGGTCTCAAACCAAACTCAGCTAACTAAGGTGGCATACTAACTGAGCCACTAACTAGAGTACATAAAGATAGCTGTCATCCAGCTATTATTCATGGGTGGTATACCAACCGCATCAGTAGCTAACAAGTCGGTGACATAAATGCACAACGGTCACCCTAGCATATCATGAGTGGAGAGCGATATCTCAACATGTCTTACAATTCATACATGCAGAGAGAGAAGCTCTCCAACTTGTATAAATATCCCTTAATGGAATGAAGCCCATACTCTTTGGGGCATTGTGTTGAGTTCTACTTTGGTATTCCAAGCAATTGCCTCAAGTGTCCATGCTTCCTTGCACTCCATGTCCAAAAGCATGTCCTAACCTTACAACTCCTCCTCCCCTCTCCTCCAACCTTGCAATCCATCCTCTCCCTCTCCTCCTCCATCCTCCTCCTCCTCCTCCCTCCTCCTCCCTTCTCCTCCTCCTCCTTTCTCCTCCTCCCTTCTCCTCCTCCCTGTTCCTCCTCCTCCTCCCTCCTCCTCCCTTCTCCTCCTTCTCCCTCCTCCTCCTCCTCTCTCTTCCTCCTTCCTCCTCTCTCTTCTTTCCCCCATGCTCTTACACCTTCTTCCTCTCCCACTCCTATGCTCCCCCTAAACCCTTAGTTCCTCAACCCTTAACCTCCATGATCTACAAGGGAGACGAGCTCTCCACCATGTACTCTACCATGAACCTTGGAACCTCTTCTAAACTCTAGAACCTCCTTCTAAACACCTCTCTCTAAACCTTGGAACCTCCATCTAAACCTTGGACCTCCTTCTAACCCTGGAACCTCTTCTAAACCTTTGAACCTCTTTCTGAACTCTAGAACCTTATTTTAACCCTTAAACTCCTCCTAAATCCTGTAATCCCCAATGAAGACGAAAGCCTTCATTACCTCAACCATGATGATACACGTTCCTTTTACACATGCATGCACTATGTTTGCCTAACACACTTAAGCCTACGTCTCTCACTAGAATACGACTCGAGGTCCTAAGCCACACATATACTACAAACGACAACCTCAATATATCTGTACGTGACAAAAAGCCTCGAAACCCTGCATACTAGAGAATACCGCGCTCTTCCTACGAAAGCCATGGGAAAGAGCCAACATGATATATCTGTAGGTGACAAAAAGCCTCGGAACCCTGCATACTGGAGAATACCCTGCTCTTCCTATGAAAGCCATGGGAAAGAGCCAACATGTCACCACATGGCTCTTTCCCACGGCTTTCGTAGGAAGAGCAGGGTATTCTCCAGTATGAAGGGTTCCGAGGCTTTTTGTCACCTACAGATATATCGAGGTTGTCATTTGTAGTATATCAAGATTCCAATGGGAATTAACATACGGCAACTCAGGATGCTAGAGAGTATGGCTCCTTCAAGTTGATGTGGTGGTACATTATGTTGTGGAGTCTAGTGTTGGAACAGAGGCTCGAGTATAGTATCAATACTTTGTGGGGCTAAGTCATGGATTGGGTCTTGAGCTTGTTTCTCAACCTCAGCTTGTTTCTCAGCCTCAAATTGAACTTGTTCCTTTTGTACCCATTGTTGAAGTGCCTGAAAATGAGCCTTCTCCACCTCTGCATTTGGATATGGAGCTTCTTTTATTTGAGGCTCGAGAGTTGATGTGGATGAGCTTGGCTGCTCATTGCTTGGCGGAGGCACTTGTGCTTTTTTTTTAATAAGTCGCTTTGGTTGGATTGGAATATTAGGGTCCTTGGTGGTCTCTTTCTATTGGCATGTAATTAAATTTATAGGTTGTGATATTACACTTGTCGGACCCAGACTTTGATGGTCCACCCCAATGATGCCGATTGCGATGTCAAGCTTAGCCTCTGTTTGTTGTGGGACTTTATTTTTCATGGGACAATGCATACAGGCATGTCCTATGCCACAATCTCTGTAGAGTGGTTGGAAAGTAGCGGGGCTACCACGATGAGGGGACTTTGCAATCCGGTGATTTTCCCCACAATTGTAGCACTTGAGTGGTGCTCAATATGTGTTGGGACATACTCGATTTGCATAAACTGGTATTAGATCCTCTGCACCTTCTACATAGTACACTGGGTACTCTGTTTCATACTCAAATGACGAGTCTACTTCCTCGGCTTGTAATTGATGTATTGGAACTACCTGAGGAGCTAGATTTGATGCTCTTGGATATGGTCGTGGATTCGGATTCCTGAGTAGTTGTGGGACTTGTGTTTGAATAGGAACAAGATTTAGCCTCGGAGCTGGGGGCACTTGTGCAAGTGTCGGTTGCCTGTACACTGGCATGGGTGCCACTTGGTATTGTTGAGGTCGAGGCAGGTTGTTGTGCATGTTGAAGATGCAACTATTTTCATCATGGCCATCGACGATGCAGATATGGCACCACAATCTTGGTGGTGGATTCGGTTGTGCAGTGATCCTAGCTCTTAGGATCGGGCACTCATTTGCTGTATGATTGGCCATGCAATGTGGACACTAGACATTTTCTCGCCATGTATATGTCTATGTTGGCGGTTGAGACAAGTGAAGTTTTTGTTCCATGGCCTGCATCATGTCTTCTTTTAGCTTCATGGTCATGGCCTCTAAGCGATCTTCATTTCATGTTTCGGCACTGGACTTGGATTTGCCTTTTTTTGAGCGCTTATCTCGTGCACTAGATCTACCGTCATCACTGCTAGTGTCAAAGTCGATCATGCCATCCTCGATGTTAATGGCTGCCGCATGAGCAGCATTGAATGTTTCATAGCTACTGCTAATATTTTTCATATCCTTTCAGATTTTCACCACTTAGACATTATATATGTATATTATATAAAGGTATATTTATATCTATATCTATTTATCAATATTTCATATTTACTTACATATTCCTTGAAATAATTTGGATTTTTTTGCTCCCCAAAAATGACTTGAGCCTATATATTTGGACCCTCCCACCTTTTGTCCGCTCGTTGCTCGGGGGTTTTGGCCCAAAAAATGGAAACCCCCATCCTACAATGAACCAGGCCGTGAGGTACTTTGCATCGAGGCGTGTGTCACATTTGGCAATTAATCTTTTCATCTTACCCAGGTACGTGCGTACATCTTCTCGATGGCCTTGTTTGATCTTGTTTAGTTGGAGAGTGGGATCATCTTGTAGCCTCTCTGTTTGAAAGCGTCATTTAAATTATATTTGAAGGAGGTCTCATGTGGCTTACTCTTCCACTAAAAGGTCTAGGTACCATTCAGATGCTTCATCAGTTAAGGCCATGGGAAACCAAGCCACCTTGGTTTCATGGGATTGATCTCCACCTGCTCGGCATGTGGCATCAAAATGCTGGAGGAATTGGGCTGGATCTCCCCTACCATTATATTTGGGAAGTTCCATTTTTTCCAAGGGGCACCTGCCTTGATTGTTATTATTTCTTTGATTAAAGAAATTGTCAGTCTCTGCATCGACTCTGCATCGAGGTCGATATCCCCATCATTGTCGCGACAACATCCAGCCATGTTGTGGTGTGGAGGAGTTAAAGGGATTGCTTGATTTTCAAGGGGGATTCGGGGTAGAGGATTGTCGGGGGTGGTGGTTGCAGTGGAGTTGCATGCAGATTTGGCGAGCATTGGAGTCAAAGGCATTGGCTGGAACGTAGTTGCATGCAGATTGCGCGAGATTTGCAAAGGGTGTCTCTATCGCAAGTGCGGGTGTTGATGTACTTTTGTTTGAGGGTTAGAGTGGTGTTAGTTTTGTAGGGACCATCGTGTTAATAATGTGCTAATATTATCCTACGTGTGTAGGGAAATGTGCCGGTGCAGACGGATTGGAAATCGGAGGTCACGACGTAAAGATATAAGCGAATTTGTGCGAAACAAGGTCCGCACGGGGGCATGAATGAGCAAGTGCTAGGGATGCCAAAATGGTGCACAAGGGGCTGGAAAAATGCCTCGTAGTGTGGGTTTTCGTTTGTGAAATTTTGGTTAAAACAGGGTCCAGTTTGGTTCCCAAACGGGCGCGATACGAAGTGTTGAAGTAGGGGTAAAATTGGCCTTTGGGTGGGGGGGTCTTGGTCTTCAGGTTGGTGTGAATCAACTTTAAGTTCAACTAAGGGGTTTGAACCAAGTTAATTCTAGTTAGTCTAACTAGCCTATAACCTCCTCAGTTACTATAACTGGATAGTTAGTTTAACTACCTTCACTAGCTATAGTTAGTCACTAATTGAAGGTTAGTTAAGCTAACCTAGTTGTTAGTAACTAACCTAGGTTAAATCTAACCAAGTTAAACTAACCTAACTAGGGTTAGATTCAAGATTAGGTTAGGTCTCTTTTAAATAAATATAAATAAATAAATAAACATTAATTAACTTTTTTTTTAAATTTCGTCGGCGGGGGGGGGGGGGGGGGTGTTGGGGTTGTTTGCACGGCGGTGAGGGGGTGGCGACTAGAAGGCTCTATGAGGTGAATGGGGGGAAAGGAGTGTGAGGGTGGAGGGGGGGTGAGAAGGATGTAGGGTGTGGCGAGGCGGGCGGATGGAGGAGGGCACGGGCGTCAATGTGAGGGGAGGAGGTGGCAGGCGCGGTGGGTAGGCGAGGCATGGGGCGAGCGCCATTGGCATGCCACCTTGGACGAGCGCTGCGTGCGACAGGCACCGCCTTGCTAGTGGGCAATGCTGTGGGCACCGCAACCTTAGCAACAAGGGCTTTAAGCCCTTGCTTAATAGGTTAGATGTTAGGGTGGTTTAGTTTGTGGATCGGCCGACGGGGGGGTAGAGAGAGAGAGAAAGAGGGGAAAAGAGAGAGAAAGAGGGGGAAAAGAGAGAGAGAGAGAGAGGAAAAAGAGAGAGAGAGAGAGAGAGAGAGAGAGAGAGAGAGAGAGAGAGAGAGAGGGAGGGGGAGGGAAAGAGAGTGGTGGTGGAGGAGAAGTGGGGGAGGGGGTGGTGCTGGAGGGGGAGATGGAGGAGGGGGAGTGGAGGATATGCAAGGGGGGGTGTTGGACGGTGGAGGGGGGAAGAAAGCATGGTGGTGGAGGGAGAGGGGGGGGGGAGGGGTGGTGGAGATGGGAGGGCTGGAGGGAAGGGGGGCGGGGGGGGGGAAAGGGGTGTTGGTGATGGAAGGGGGTGGTGGAGATGGAGGGGAGGGTGGTGGAGATGGAGGAGGAGGGGGGGGGGGATGGAGGGAGGGGGGGTAAAAAAGGGTGGGGGAGTGGAGGGGATGGTGGTGGAGGGGGGAATGGGGGAGGGGGAAAAAGAAAAAAGAAAAAAACTTGACGAACGAAAAACTTTTATGGAAATCCAAAGGGAGGAAGAGATGGTCACCTGAACGCTCTGCAAGTCTTTCTCGATGTAACAGGATTGTTGAGGACCAATGGACAGTAGGTGGATAGCTAGGTTATCACTGCGAGATGGGCTCAAAGTAAAATACCATGTGAGGATGGGAGTAGGGTGGTCATCGATGGAGAGGGAGGAGTGTCTTGCGTAGGACTCCGAATGGGGAAGAGGATGGAGGCAAGATGTGAAAGAAAAAGTATGAGGGATGGGTGCTCTTTTATAGAGAAGGAGAGGGGCTGTGGATTTAGTCAAACACATGTGCACCTTTGAATTTGTCCAAGTTTGTCTAAAGAGGTGGTTTTAATTTTTCTTTTGGGTTATGGCATTTAGAACATTTAATCATTGATTGCCCATAACTTTTAGTGGTTGTGTCAGAATGTGCTTCCATAAAAAGGAGAAATGTTCAGAATTTCAAGCTCTATACTTTGACAACCATCACATGGCCTGATTTATTCATTAAGGTGTTGTTTTTTCAGAAAACGTACATTTTCCTGAACCGGTAATGAAGAGTTTCAGCTAGGAATTATTTTTTTGAGTTGGAAAAATTTTAGCTCTCCTAGCTCTTGAGTGATATGTTTGTGAAGGTTCGAAGTAGTTTGTTTTTTACACATACCTGCATATGTTTACTCATTACCTGAGATGCTAGTCTCCCCGGCAATGGTGCCAAATGTTGGCTCTTTCCCACGGCTTTTGTAGGAAGAGTAGGGTATTCTCAGTATGCAGGGTTCCGGGGCTTTTTGTCACCTACAAATATATCGGGGGTGTCGTTTGTAGTATACATGTAGCTTAGGACCTCGAGTCATATTTTGATGAGAGATGTAGGCTTAAGTGTGGTAAGCAAACATAGTGCATGCATGTGTAAAAGGAACGTGTATCATCATGGTTGAGGTAATGAAGGCTTTTGTCTTCATTGGGGGTTGTAGCGTTTGGGGGTTTAGGAGGAGTTTGAGGGTTAAAAGGAGGTTCCAAAGTTTAAAAAGAGGTTCCAGGGTTTAGAAGAGGTTCCAGGGTTCGAAGGAGGTCCAAGGTTTAGAAGGAGGTTCCAAGGTTTAGAGAGAGGTTCTGGAGTTTAGAAGGAGGTTCCAGAGTTTAGAAGAGGTTGCAAGGTTCATGGTAGAGTACATGGTGGAGAGCTCGTCTCCCTTGTAGATCATGGAGGTTAAGGGTTGAGGAGCTAAGGGTTTAGGAGGAGCATAGGAGTGGGAGAGGAAGAAGGTATAAGAGCATGGGGGAAAGAAGAGAGAGGAGGGAGGAGGAAGAGAGAGGAGGAGGGAGAAGAAGGAGAAGGCAGGAGGAGGGAGGAGGAGGAGGAGGAGGAAGAGGGAGGAGGAGGAGGGAGGAGGAGGAGGAGGAGGAGGAGGAGAGGGAGAGGATGAAGGAGAGGGGAGGAGGAGTTACAAGGTTAGGAGATGCTTTTGGACATGGAGTGCAAGGAAGCATGGACACTTGAGACAATTGCTTGGAATACCAAAGTAGAACTCAACACAATGTCCCAAAGAGTGTGGGCTTCATTCCATTATGGGGTATTTATACAAGTTGGAGAGCTTCTCTCTCTGCATGTAGGAATTGTAAGACATTCTCTCTCAACATGTAGAACTTGCATATAGAAGTTGCATGTAGGAGTTGCATGTAGAACTCACATGTAGAACATGCATGTAGGAATTGCATGTAAAACTTGCATGTAGAAGTTGCATGTAGGACTTGCATGTAGAACTTGCATGTAGGAGTTGCAAGTAGAAGTTGCAAGTAGAACTCACATGTAGGAGTTGCATGTAGGACTTGCATGTAGGAATCGTATGTAGAACTTGGATGTAGAACATGCAAGTTGGATTTCTAAGAGGGATTATTTCTAGCCTTATGCAAGTACAAGCGGAGCTTTGCCGCTACTCTACACGCACATTCTATTCTACCTAAGTCCATGTTGGCACAGAGACAACAATCATAACGATGAAATTGGGTTGCCACATTGCCAATGATAGATAGCATATGTGGGTGCTGTCCTCATGATAAACCTTTATCTATGTGTATTTTTTTGTACCTTTAAACAGTAATACCTACACCACATGTATTTGTTTTTGTGGAGGTCTATTTGGTTTATTTGGGGATTTAGGTCCCACTTGCTTATGTTTAGGGCAGTTCTAGGTAGCATGGTCTTTACCTAAACATTTAAAGCAAATATTTTACTACTTGGCCTTCTCATAATTCTCTTTCTTCAGGTTAGGATATCTTTGTATTTGATGTTTCTTGGGTGGTGCCTGAGAAACTTCCTTCTTGAAGTGCCCCTTCCCTTTCAAATTGGGAAATTTATTGAACTTAGGAACAAAACCCGTTTGCTCCAAAGTTTTGGATTCCCCCATAGTGTTGTCATATAGTTGGGCATATTTCATTGCTTCTTCAAAGGTCTTGGGATAATTTTTTTCTCACCTCAACATTATAGGTGTCTTGATCTTTTGGAACTTGTCGATTCCCTTCAACTTAAGGACTGCCTCCCTATAGTTTGTATGTACTGGACTAAAGTATTTTTACCCATGCTAGAATTTGCTCTTTCTAGCTCACTTTCAGGTTAAAAACTCTTTTAAGAAAGCTTGTTCAAATTCATCCCAATACCTAGGGATCCTATCATTTTTCCAAAGGCTCATCCACCATCTATAGGCCTTATTTCCAAGGAAAGGATTCGCTTTCATGACTTGATTTTCAGGAGGGGTGTTTTTGAGATGCTGGAAGTCTTGCCATTTTGGTACGAACATATTTATCGCATCCTTGTTGCGCTCTTTCTCTTCCCCATTGAAAATTAGTGGTTTCAAGTGCTTAAGAATGTTAAAGATTTCTTTAAGTTGAGAGGTGGATCTCTTGACTTGACTTGGAGGAGTTGATTATTTTTCCATAGGGATTACCAATTTCCAAGTTTCTAGTTTAATGAATTTCGAATATGAAATTCCATAATCACCGTAATCAATATCCTCCATTTCCATACTATCCTCTTGAGTTTTGTTATGCGCTTCCTCATGTGTTTTCTCTTCAACAATAACTTTTCTTTTTCTAGCCCTTTCCTCTTATTGAGAGTCACCTCTCCACCCACATAGGCTTTACCCAAGGAGGGTTACTATACCCCTAGATTGTTGCTCATCAGATGATGTTATAAGCTCATCTTCACCTCTTGAAGGAGGGTTGTTATTGTGGTCTGTTAGAATATAAAATACTAAGAATATTTCTACTGTATGAGCGAAAATCTCAGTTCTTTTGATGTTTTGAGTTGTGTTTGCATCTTTCCGACATTAGTCCAACCTGAATCCACTGACCCTAGCACTGCTATTGCCAGGTGTTGACATGTGTGGTTGTTTTCCTGCATTTTGGAGACACCAGCAACACCTCTCATTATCTCCTCTCTTTTTGGACTCGTCATTTTGAAAATGAGAATTTTCTAGGTATTATAAAGCAAAAAGATTTATAACAAAGGAGAAATGTCCTTGGTATTTGTTTGAGGTCTTGAATTTTAGATTCGAAGTCATTCTGCTCTTTAGTTTGTGACTTTTGCTATCAATCCCGCCTTTCGCTATGCCACCAAGTCTCAAATTCCTCAATGCCAGTTTTGATTCTCTTTGTAGCATTTGGTGAGATTTAGAGAGAAAGAGGATGATATGCCGTAGGACTTTTGGAATGAAACAAAGATCCTTAGAGGGAGTAAAAATCTCTGAGTGATGTGGCTTTTATCAAAGGTCTTTTAAACCTTTGATGACTTGGCTCTGATCTATGTTTTACTCTACCCTAGGCAAATCAAGTGAAAGATTCTTCAGCATTATTGATCCTCCGCCCTTCAAATCTAATACTGTGAGTTGCTTTTTGTAGGGAATTGTAAGGTCCATCTTCAGAGATTGGCTTTCAAGACCTTCGTTCATGGAAGGGGCTAAGCGCAATTGAAACCCGTCCCAAAAAGAAACCTACACCTCTCTAATTGTTCACCATACTCTACATAGATTCAGCAGAAGAGTGGAACTGCCTATGGTGCTCTTCACCTATGGTGAGTTTTGCAACTGCTTCCATCAAGGTTGCCAATCGGCTGAGATGTAATCTTAATCATCCGACAAAGGCCTCATAAAACCCAGAAATTGAAACAAAAAAACTGGCGCCGCCAAAAAATCAAACTAGCCTTTGACACATCAGCCCACAAATAGAGACTTATTAATAGCCACATGACACATCAGCTAGACAGTCCACCAGAAGCTCACACGTATGCACTTAGAAGACAATGCCAATTGGCCTAAATGATGGCACCCTTTGATTGGCTTAAATGGCGGCTCATTTCGTACAATCCATTTCCATGTTGCCACACTGGATGCTATTACCGCCACCTTGCATCCTTGCTATTGGCCACATGCCTCTCGGCTTACCATGATGATCAGGAAGGGACACGTGTCGGCCCTTCCAAACCTGGAGGGATTTGGCACTCGGTTGGCTAATCACCAAATCCCTCCAAATTTCCTCCTGGAAAGGTCCTCCCCGTGTCCCTCCCCTACCCCTGCTCCTCGTTTCCCAGCACACACTATGGTTTACACTCTCCACTTGTGGATGCATTCCTCGAAGGTGGCTTGCTAATTCACGAGCATGTGATCCCAATCAATAGGTTGGCTCCAATTAGTGTCACTTGTAGCTAGGTGACACAATACATTGTATAACCCTTCATCCTGTTTTGCAATCTATGTTTGTGGGCTTGTGTTTGCCGACTTGCTATTGAAGGGAGAAATGAAGACATCAGAGGAGAGGAGCATAGAGTTATGATGCGAGTGATCACTGATGAACTACACTTTCAGCTCTGATACCAATGCTACATCAACAATAAGATAGAGGTATTTTATGTATTGTCCACCTAGCCATGAGTACTCAAGAAAGCCCCTTCATCTCTATGTGTGAGAGATTCATCTCTTTCCCTTCATTCTCTCTCCTTGTCTCTTGGATTCTCTCTAGAACTCTCCCCTATACCCAATGCCTACCATGTGGACTTCCAGGTTTCCAAGTGTCATTTTATAAGACCTTACCTTTTAACCTTGCTTGGGCATCCCTCTTTAATGCTAGGGGTGATTATTCCTAGTCCTTAACCTTTGTGTCCATCATAGTACAGTCAAGCCTTCCATGTTTCCCACCTCCTATCATGGCCTCGGTATTATAGTTGATGTAACACCTATAGCGTGTGATGTGTAGAGAAGGTTGCACACTAGAACCATAAATAGTAGAAGGGAAAAGCACTCTAGAAAGGTCTCACACTAGAAACATATATAGTAGAAGGGCATATGCAAAATCCTAACATTAAAACTAAAACATCCTCCTTTCCACTTTTGTTGTTTCTCACTAATCATCACTAGGAACCAACCAAATCTTTGCTGCATAGAGATTCCAATCCCATAGGACATACAAGATGCCTTTCCACTCGACCCTTGCAAGCCATGTTTGTCCAACCATCTTGGCTTTTCCAACTCAAAGATGCAAAAGCATAAGATTTGTTGGGATTTACTATAGACATAAAACCACATAGAAAGGATCTGATAGGTTCATTAGAGCACCTAGCTTACTCTCAATTAGAGTAAAGAAGGCACTTGAGCCATCTTGAAATAACTACAAATTAAAAAACTTCACCCAATAGTTGTTGTCTCCTAGTCATCTCTTAAAGAGGAGTTGTAGCTCAATCAAAGAGGAAAGAGATAAAGGAGAGCCTTTCCTAATTGACCTTCTTGACACAAATCTTTTGCAGTTACCATTACCAAGGCTTTAAAAAAAGAGCCTTGATCATTCTTAAAAGGTTTGCCCAAATCCAAGATGTTCCATCCTCCTAGATGACTCCATATTTCCTATCCAACCCAACACAGCCATATTTTTCCAAAACCTAAAGCATACTCTCTAACATAACATATTTACAAAGATACTTCTTCTAATGGAAAAACATCAATTTCTTCTTACCTACTAATCTTGGGATCAAGTCTCAAATCCTCTTAGGCACCACTTTTGCAAATTTCCTATAAGGCACATTCAACGGCATTATATGTCCCTAGTTCCTAAGACAAAATCATCCTCTTAGGCACTAATGTAATTTTATTATATAATGTAATCCACCTAGCAGTCATGTCCTTTGTCAAAGATCCAAAAAACACTACGTCGTTCACCCTAGCACACATGAGTGTCCAAAAATTCCTATAAAATTCAACAAGAAGGCCATCAAGACCAAGAGACTTTTCTACCTCCATCTATTCTAAATCATTCCACAACTCTTTCATAGTAGTAAAGACCCCATCGAGACTATAGCAATGGATTTAGTAGCTCTAGCTTGGGATTTTGTTGACATTTTCCTGTTTGCCTTAACTTGTCATTCATGAATGTCAATTTTGGTCCAAAAATGTGTGAAAATAACATGATCATGTTGGTAACCTGAAAAATTCACTGATGAATGGGATAAATATACCAATGGTAATAGCCATTATACCAATGGTAGTGTTCATGATACCAGTGGTATAAGATCAAATGCTGATAGGGTATTTAATATTCCCTACATCTATAAATATCAATGATATTAATATTAATATCCACAATATTTCAATATGTACCAGCAATATTGTTGATTGGATTTTCCCACTATTTTTTGCATACCAGGTCCATGAGCTCTTTTTATTTGCCAAGATTGTAGTCCATAGCTCTTGCACTTAGAATGGTGGTTATTGAAGATTTAATTTTTGATTGATGTTCATATGCTTTGTTATTTCTTAACAATTGCAAAGAAAAGAACATGTATGAAGAGAGCATGTAGGACTTAACATTTGCAAAATAGTGGAATTACATTGCAAAAGAACATGTCGTATGATTGAAGTACAATTTTATACAGCCCAAAGAGTTTGATTTCAAAATTCAGAGTGTATTAAAATCTTCGTCTCTTCTCTGGGTCACAAAGCCTCTTCTTTATTGGCATTGTGCACATGGAGTTTATTCAGATTTTTTTCATGGAGGCATCTGCATTGGGGTCGTTGTGCATAAGGTTATTTTTACATCAAGCAAGAGTCTTGCTGGAATGTTATGCTTGGAAGTATTTTGACCATACTGATTAGCATCATAAATGAATTTGGCCACTTCAACCCATAGCATAACAGTCAGTGCGAGGTGACCACTCACCCTTTGTTCTTGCTGGTGCCTCTTTCCTATGATAAAGCTCAGGAGCAAACCAAGGAAATCTTGCAGGTGAAGCATGCTTGGAATCTTATGCCTCACAACTCTCTATCCAATTCAATGACCTTCCCTAATCAATTATCCCCATATGCATAGATTTCTCAACAGGTGCATTCATATTTGTATGTGTATACCTTCTAGCATGCAGCACCACCTTCAACACATTAGCAATCATAGCAGTGATATGCAAGGATTGATCTACAAACAATCATGCCAGCTTTTTTATCAACGGGTGTTGTCAATCATGACAAGACTCCTCTCTCAACTACCAAATTTTGACTTTTTGTCTATAGCTTCCCATTGTTTGTAGGCAAACACATAAACATGTCATGGGATCAAGCCACCATTAATAACTCCTCATCATCTGAATGGCCTATGGCAAGACACACGTCTCTGTGCATCATTGACATGGCTAGCTCGCAAACACATAAACATGTCATGGATCAAGCCATCATTAAAGAATGGACTAATAATCCATAACTCCTCATCATTTGAATGGCCTATGACACGACACACGTCCTCCACGAAAACCAAGACAATCTTTTGTGCTTCTCGTTCAACTTTTGGATGTCTCAAGTGAGACAAGAGACCGTAGCCTCATTCATATCCACTCCCCATTCGCACTTCTTAGCTTTTTCCACATAAGTACCTTGGAGAACATTGTAGAGCTAGAGACAGTCTCCAACTCCTCCGCAGCCTTCAGGAGAACTTACCTATAAACAAGTGGCAACAACAAGGCAAGCTTGTGGCGTGCAGCAAGTAGCTATCGAGTGTATACAAGGTATTGAATGTCTTTGCAGCTAGTAAATTTTATAGCACATTCAAATTTGTGCAAAACTAGGAAGTGCGCATACTGTGTCTCTCACACCCTGGGCACATGGAGGCCTTTTGGTAGGGTTCAAGCAAGGTTCAGGTAAAAAAGGCAATCGGATGCCTGATTGATGCAAATGCATTGCACAGTTAGTGCAGGAGGGGTATGGAGAACGAGCAATTGGATTACATGTGTATAGGTCCAGCAAGCTTATGGCAAACTTTAGCTTCCCCATGCAACGCTTTCATGCAGCAATTGCTAGCCTCCTGGCTCTCCCTCACAGCCTCTTGCCTCTTGCTTATCCTCACAACCTTCTGCCTCTCCCTCTCCCTGCATCTCCTTGCCTCTCCCTTATCCTCCCCACCAACGCTCTGGTGCCTCCCCAAATACGAGATTTGGTGAGTTCAGGGAAAAGTCAGCTTTTGCGGTGACTTCGACTCAAGTGACGCGTATTCGGTGTTTTTACACCCGTACTTATAAGCTCTGGGCGTGTTTATTTTGTAGGTTTTACAGTGATGGAACTCCGTCCAGCAGATCTCCCCTCTAACGCAGGCTTCACCATTGAGGGCGTTAGAGGGGAGATCTAGACAAAGTTCCATCACTGTAAAACCTACAAAATCCTTTCGCTCTTCCGCATCACGTGATCTGGCTAAGAAGGTAAATTACTGTACGCAATCTCTGCAAGCATTATGTCCAGTGGAAATTTGACTCACGGCTTTTTGGAAAATTTTGCCAGTCGTGGAGCTCTTAACGATTCTTCGTCCATAGCGTAAACTTGTCCTTTGTGAATAGAGGTTTCTACAGTAGATGCACTATATGTCACTTACAAACAGCAAGAATTTGTGGTGATGGACCAATCAAATATCTTAGGATAATGTGCTTTCGAATCACAAGTGGCAATGCTGTAAAATGAGGATGGCAACATTTGAGAACTACTACTATGCTCTTGAGAACAGATGCAAGGAAGGTGAGATAATGCGATGGCATGAAAAGCTCTTCATTCTCATACACTAGTGATACGGTCTTGCTTTATGGGGTAAAGTTCAAGGTGTCGGAAGGACAACAGAGATCATGCACTCTAATTTCGGTTTATCATATTTCTTGGAAAGATGAGTGGAAGGCGCAATCTGGCAGGCTCTTCTTGCATGGGATATTGGCTTCAAAGCCTGTAACACGTACTTTGGCTGTGTATGGTTTTGGAAATGGTCATTAAGGAGTTTTGGAACTCCACTTGGGAAGCCGGGCCTTGTAGTGATGGAAATATTCTGCTTCATTGCCTATGCCATGGGTAGGAGATATTACTTTTATGAGCTCAGAGGGAAAGCGATGAAATGCAAATACATACTCTTATCTTTCAGCCAGATATTGGTGATTGGTACCAGTTTACACATAGCTCACACAAATACAAGCGAGGAGTAGGATCACCCAAAGTTGCCTTTCGAGATGATGCCTCGGTCCCACGTAGAGGAAAAGCACTGAAATGCAAATACATACTCCTACCTTTCAGCCAAATATTGCTGATTGGTACCAGTTTACACACAATACAAGGAGAGAATTGGTACCAGCTCACACAAATACAAGGGGGGAGTGGGATCACCCAAGCTTGCCTTGCGAGATGATGCCTTGCTTCATGGGACCTTTCAAGCAAAAGCCACAGCCTACCCAAAACAAATACATCATTGCGATTCCTGATGAAGCCACCAAATGGGTAAAAGCCAACTAATTGAGGAACGGTGGTATTGCAAGTTCCAATTGAACATTAAAACAGGCTTCTCAATACATTTTCTCAGCACTAGTGAGTCAAACAAGGCTACCCATTAACACTGACTCTTTGGGTGGTGCTTTGAGGAGCAACAAGATAGTATGGACTATTTTTTACTTGGCCAGCACTAGGACGTTTTTTCAAATTCTGAAATCCTGTGCTTCCACATGGCACAATATACACCCTTAGATTTTTTAAATTCTGAAAGCCCAAAAGCTTTGAAAGCTTTTGAAAAGCTGCGTAAAAAGCCAAGGCAAAACCTTTAAATATAGGTCCACATGGCACAATATACATCCTTAGATTTTTTAAATTCTGAAAGCCCAAAAGCTTTGAAAGCTTTTGAAAAGCTGCGTAAAAAGCCAAGGCAAAACCTTTAAATATAGGCGAAACGGACGAACGAAATCCTTGCTCACGTTGATCACTTCGACAGGCGAAACGGACGAACGAAATCCTTGCTCACGTTGATCACTTCGACAGAAGGTGAAAGCATTGAAATAGTGTTCTGCTCATTGTCAACCAGCTGTATTCGGGCTTAATTTGCTAAGTGTTCTGCTCGTTGTCAACCAGCTGTATTCAGTTCATCGTATCGATTGATCGCTATTGAAAAGCCCGTCTCGTTTTGTATACCTTCGATACATACTCGACTATTCATTGCTCTCTTTCTTAGAATATATTAGCCTCGCGAAGGTGAAAGCATTGTAATAGTGTACAACAGCTCGAAGCAATGATCACAAACGTACGCTTTTTCTGTTCCATTTTCGTGCAATTCTTAATGCTTTTTCGTAGTTTCCTGTCCGGTCTTTCGAATTTATTGTTGTCGTTGTTGTTGTTGTCGGGAGCACTGGCAATTGTTTCATCCCATTCGCTGTTCTTTTGCTTCGTTCTGGCTGGATTTTGGAACCAACTCGAAGCAACAATTGCTTTGTTTTCGCCTGTTGATGCTGGCTCAATTTTCGCCTGTTGATGCTGGCTGGATTTTGGAACCAGCACTAAGCAACAATTATCCTTCATCGGCTTTGCAGTTATCTGCATCCATCTCTTTTTCCTCTCCATCTGCTCGTTGACTGCCGGTTCCGATGGGAACGAGATCGCCAAGAATAACATTTTCTTTTAATCCCTTTAACCAGTCAATTCGACCTCTAAGAGCAGCTTTAGACGGTACTCGAGTAGCCTCCTGAAAACTCACCTCCGATATAAAACTAATAGTATTGAGAGATGCTTTCGTTATTCCCACCACGATGGGTTCATAAAGCATCGACTTCTTTAATACACGATTCATTCGCTGCGCTTGTGATGATTCAATAAGCTCTCCAGGTGGAAAAACATTAGTTATTCCGTCTTCCGAAGTTACTACTCTCGATGTCAGTTGTCGAATGATAATTTCTATATATTTATCAGATATTTATACTCCTTGAGATCCATAAATCTTTCAGATTTAGTCAATCAGAACCAATTGACGCTGTTCCACACTTATTCTAGCACTCAAAAAATGACTCTAAAGATTCCCAATTAGTCGTATAACACCCCTATTCCATTTTCTAGAAATATCTTCGATTCCCGCTGAAACAGAAGCGCTGAAACAGAAGCGATCGAACGAGATTCCAACAACTGCTCAACTTTCGGAAGACCTTGAATGATATCCCCAGATCTCAATCTGTCATATAGTAATGTTATTAAAGTATCTCCTTCTCTGATTATATCCCTGTAATCTTTATGAATAGTTGCAAACATCAATAATTGTTGCGATCTGATCAAAGTTTGCAAAAGTGTCAATGATAACTATTGCCAACTCATAACATCATGGACATAGTGAATCATTTTAGATATAATAAGATGTTATTTATATGCACTTTTATATTTCCATAGTCGTAATTCTTTGGAATCTTGCAAAGGCAAAAATTGTAACTACAACTGCTCAAAGATGTGTGAAGATGATTACCTTGATGGTTTGAACATCTTTGATCGTTGGATTGTGTGGAGCTTTTGTGCTTGAATTTATCATCTTTAGGAAATTGCACATATGCTAACCAACATATCCAAACATGCAGAACATGAGGAATGCATATTGACTAATCATGATTGTTTTTCAGATTCCAACATTCCAGCAAAGAAATAGGCGACTTCTCGTCGAGCTGTGGACGTCACAACGAAGTAGAATGCACGGTCATTTCAATTCTGAAATGTTTCTGCACCGTCTGTTGCTCTGGTCCGCATTAATGCGCTACACCTCCAACACTGCAGGTGACTATTCGAAACGGGGGGATGGCACGTTCCCCTATGATATATAATTTTTGGAGAGACATGTGCTGGCTCTCCACCATACATTACGTATGGTTTTCTTTTTTTACACCTCATCTTGAGCACGCACACTTCTTCGGACATTCTGCTTCCGCAAGGGAACATTACATTTGCTTGGTTCGACCAACATACTAATCATGTCTGCAACACTTCTGTTTTTGAGATGTTTGCAGCCTCCAAACGAGTGTCTTCTCCTAAAGGTACGCACAACAAAATGTATTTGCTTGATTCAAGTTATTTTATCAATTCTTTCACCTTCTAAAGATAGAGGTTCAGTCCATTTTGTTTTTCCTGTTGCGTTTAGACAAGACCACGTGAGTGAAATTGTAGCAAAGTTTCGGATGGTTTTTATTATTAATCCCTGTAGGTGTTTAAACCTGAACATAAGACATCGATTCATGTCACGATGTAGAAATGACCACCGGAAACTCCTTCGAACATGACCATTCGTCAACGCTCAGAGCAGCCAGAGGTCGAGCTATTCAACTTGATATAACATCAAGAAAGATGTCCTTGAGGCCAGCTACGTCATCGTGGCTGACCATCACAGATAGATACAAGCAATGGGTTAGTAATTGCGCGGCTATTTTCTCTAGCCTTCAAATCTGCCTTCAAATCTGCGGTGTCTGTGGCATAACCACGCTACTGTCTGCAAACCAAAGGATCGTTTCTTTGCAAGGCATAGGCATCTCGAGCCACAGCGCCACACTCGGAAACATGATACTTTTGGATGCCTGCGAGAATATGGGCATGCAAGTGACTTACTGGAAATGCCAAAGCTGCACACGAGATGCCCAGCGGAGCAGATACATTGTGCGGTTGATGCCACAGTACTCTCGGCAATTGCTTAAAACAAACCACCTCCACACGCAACTGCTAAGCATCATAGATATATCCATTTCAATTACCACGACTGCAAATGCGATTGCTCGTGGCACGCTCGATCGAAGGTCACTTCTAGACAATCCTCTGATATCTTGGCGAAACGTCCCACTAAGCTCGGCTCAAGAAATCGTGACGAACGAGCTATCAGGTGTGCTCGCATACAACATCGAGAACAATCCAATATTGCGCAAGTACAATTCTTTAGTAGAGCGTGCAGACATCAAGATGGGTATGTGCATCTTGAGTCCTCAAACCATTGCAGGTATCTTGGAACTACACGATGAGACAGCTCCCTTCGAGTTAATGTCAATAGCGGAATCTCAGCCTGAGCTCCTGCTTTTGCAAAACATGGTGGACCCCGCGAACCGCCGCGCCTTTGATGCAAGGGACAAGCATGAGTTTGCCTCCATACAGCTACGGGGTACAGAAATGCTTTCACAGAGGGTCGCTTCATTCCACGTCAACGGAGCAGCAGCAGCTGGCAGTGCGTGCGTTGACATAACCATGGAGTTAGCAGTGTTCCCCTTCCTGTTCCCTTTCGGACGGGGCTACTATGATGGCTGCATACAGTTCAGCAACTATGTGAAAATGAGAATATGCACCTTATTCTCTATCTACACGCTCTACAAGCCGTACTTGTTGATCATGTTCCAGTTAAAACAGGCAGTGATGATTGCCAATTCAAGCAACTCTACATGCTTGCAATGAGACATCGACCAATGTAGGAAAGCCAACCCTGCCACGACCGATGAAGACGCAATGAGACACGTGCTTCGCTACAGCATGCCATCTGTTAACAATGCCGGGGTCCCCATCATGGCATCGACAGCAACTGAAGGACCTCATAACGATGGTCGATGCTTGGGGCCTCCCAGATTTCTTTCTGAAATTCACTGCAGACGAGGTCACCGATACACGGTGGCAAGAAATTAATGTGATCGAGAGCATCGCAACACATTATAATGCGCAATTCACTTGGAAGGACTGTCCTGTTGAATGCGTGGCACTTTTCCACGCACACTTCCACATGTTCATGTGCAAGCATTTGCTTTCATCCAACGGTCTGCTTGGCCGAATACAACACCATGTCATTCATTATGAGATACAAAACAGGGGCTCCCTACACGCCCGTCATATTGTGGGTCCACCATGATGACCGTCAGCGAATTGCAAATGCGATTGCGGCTTACGTCCCCAGGGACGAGGCCCTGGATCCTCGAAACACAAGGCTGCGAGAACTAGTTCTCAGGAAGCAGTTGCACGTATGCAGGAAAGCGTGCTACGTCGGACTGTCACACCACAGTTGCAAGCACGGCTTCCCTTTCGCAACACAGCCAGAATATGAACCCATCCTCGACCCTCTGATGCAACGTTGGTTGTATTACTGGCCGGGACATGAGCACCGAAACGTCGTCCCTTACCACCCTTCCATGTTACTGTTGTGGGGTGCACACATGAACATACAGTGGGTGACAAACTCTTCAATCTCTCACTACCTCCTCAAGTACGCGATGAAATCTGAACCAATGGGCAAACTGAACATCCGTTCAGAAGACGCCTCGCGTTTGGGGTTGCAACATCTCGACGAAGTAAAGCTGAAACTCATCGCCGCAAGCCTCCTATCAAAACCAACCTCTCCAACAGAGGCCGCGCTAAACTGCATGCAGATACCAACAATCACAAGGAGCGAGACCGTTCACTATGTCGACTCCTCGCCACCATCTCTAAGATAATGCATCATCTCGCGAAACAACAACGTCACCCTGCATCCAGTCGACATATACTGTGGGAGACCGAGCGTCATCGAGGATAGCACGTTCTACGATTTCCATAGGCAATATGTGATCTGAAAGCCTCATATTGAGCAACGAGGACCTCGAGATGTATGTGACCGAATACACACAAAGGAACTTGCTAGCGACTGACCACACGGACCAGTTGATCAATATGATATTGCAAAAGGTTGCGATCATCCGCGAGACTGCTCGATGGAAGCTCCTAACATCGACCAGCAAACCGTCGAAGGGCCAACACGCGCGAGGATGTTGGAAAAAATGGCCGAGTTTCGCACCGTCGCCAATGCCACATTGACAGTAGAACAACAAAGAGTCTTTGAAAGCCTAGCTTCAACAAGCTCAGTGCTGCACATTGTCTGTGGGACACAAGGTAGCGGCAAAAGCTTCTTGATACGGTACTATGTTTTGCATCTGGTAGCGCAAAACAAAACGGTAATACTCTGTGCATCAACAGGGGTGGCTGCGACGTGGCTGAGCAGGATTGCAACCACTGTACACTACCAATTCAAGATCCTTGTGCGCAGCAGTCAGTACCCACTGAACATCCATGAGATGAATGAGCAACACCTCACAATCAAGGAAGCCAACGCGATCATCATTGACGAGATGTCCATGCAAACAAGGATGACTTTCGATCTCGTGGTAAGACAAATCGTTAATGTGACTAATGGCACATTGCATGAGCCATTCAAACACAAAATGCTCATAATTTTTGGTGAACTGGCGCAATTACCGCCAGTCTGCAAACACCGCGAGGATCTCTGCGAGCCGTGCCACATCACGTCCTCCGTGCACAAGGCTCAAGCGAAAATGTACCACATGCAATTCTCGGTGCGACATGCACGAGACATGCCGTTCCTGGCATTCTTGCATACCATAAGACTCAGGACGCCCACAACTGACGAGATTTTCGACTATTTGGGGCAGTGCATTGTCGACAAGGAAGGTGCATGCCACTTCATCGATGCCGAAACAACCATCATTTGCATGCACAGAGTCGATGTCGCTACCTTTAACGATGAGCTTGTGGAGAAATTCAACACTCCCGAGATGATTGTGCATGTTCAAATACACTAACGCCGCGAGCGAACCAGCTCTCAAAGAATGGTTGGAGGACAAAAGCTTCAACGAGATAGGGAAAATTTGCGTGGGGGCGAAGGCAATGATAACGGAAAACATCGACCTCGCAATAGGTGCCGCAAATGGAGCAATGTGCAAAATCAAGAGCATCAATGCAACTAGCAGGGGAGAAATCAACGGTATCACTGTCGTCGTGGACACAACAGTGGCCGTGCTCACATTACGACGCTCGAAGCATCAGCGAAAGGCAATAAATGGAAAATGGTTCCACAAGTCCACATTTCCACTAACCCTAGCATACGCTATCACAGGACACAAATCCCAAGGCGCAACCATATCCAACAAAGCGCTGCTCATATTTCGAGGAGTGTTTGCCCCTAGCCTAGCATATGTGATGTTGTCCAGAGTGACTGAGAGAACGAGGCTGCGCATACTACATTGCCCACATCCAGACATATTCAGACCAATTCCACGAGAGTTCTCACAGCCACAACACAACCACGCGCATAAAGGTATTCACTACCAGAGATTGAAAAAGGCAGAGACAAGTCATGAATATGTTACGTCAAACATGCGTGCAAGGAAAATGGTTTTAATATCTTATCTGTTGTCGAGAACAGGTGCAGAGAATCAGAAAGCTCGGGACATTGCAGCATAAGACATGGATGCAGACAAGGTAAATTCCACCAACATGAAAGAATCTTTTTTTCTTGAAGATTTAAAAAGACGGCTCATTTGAAAAGACGGTGTAATAAGTCGTGCCTGCAAGCAGCTATTTGAGCTATACAAAAGCAACGCGAAGGCAACAAAACCTCCACCAGCAAAGAGGAGGTTCTTCCTAACCACAAAGCAATTCCGGCTAGCAAACAATGCAGGAGAACATCCCGGAGCTTACATCAACAGCTTCAACATGTATGCGGAACTACGCGACTTCATTGACAACTGCAATAGGCGTTTGCCAGCTAAAAGAGAGCCGGGAGGCTTGAGATTCGCAAGTGGTACGTAATGCTTCCAAAAATTAAAAAAACCGCAACAATTGAGAAAAAGAATTAACGAGTTGCAAGAACAACAAACTCATTATGGATTGCACTTCTCCTGCAGGACTCCTCAAAGAGATCCTTGTCGAGCTTGACATTGAGTTCGATGAGACCGATAGGATGATGGAAAGTTTGGAGGGGCAGAAGCTACTAGACACGAAGACGAAAGGGATCACAGCGTATGCGTGTGAGCTGCTGCATTACGGGTACAACGTATCCTTGGAGTTACTGAGGGACATGATGCGCGATCAAGGAATGGCTATACTCGAACAATTCATGGAACAATTTAGAGGGACGCACGACGCGACGCACCCAGTGACGACAATGGAGAAGCTTACGTATATTTTCGACAGGGACTTATACGAGGAGTGCTTCGGTATTGGAAACGATCCTTTCACGCCAACAGAGAAAAACCAGGGCAAGTAAATAAATGCATTCTATTATGGACCTCAAACGAAAAAAAAGGGACCGAAAACCTCGATGACTAACGTAATTGTCAATGTTTACGCAGGTACGACATTGAAAGACGCGAGCCTCGAGATGAAGGAGGAGCTTCCACTGAAGCGCCCACGCAAGGGAATCGTGTGAGCCTCGTCGTCTACTGCATCACCTGCAAGCCCAACACAGTAGGTCCATTAGGTTACAACACGCTCGAGGGCCATCCGGCTAGAGCGCGGAAGTACTATTTTCTAAAGCGTAGGAACATCATTTGACCCAAAAAATAAACATTTGTGCCTTCGAAAAAAGGGATCCAATGAAGTTGCAAATGGTGCTGGAACTTTTATCGTACATGCAATGCAGCTTTGGGTTTGGATTATTCCTGTCACAGTTGCATGCTTCTGTCTCAATTTGGTTTTCATTTATTATTTATACATTTCTGAAATACATCTCCGCGTCGTTCGCTCGAAGTGGAATGACAATAGATTTGCTTACAGTGCAAAGAATAGGAATTTGTCTTCCTCCGAAAAAAAGAAAAACTACGTTTTACTGTCGACATGAACAACATCAAGTGCAAGCAGGACTGGATGATAACGAAATCTCTAGAAAAGGTTGCATGCAATTGAACATCAATCTTCTGCATCATTTCTGACAACGTGACTCCTGTGAACGTCAACAAGATAGCAAAAGAGAGAAGTATTCATCAAGAGCCCAGCTGGCCAAGCAATCTAGTTGATTTTCTATAAAGTCTTGAGTGTATATTGGTGGTTGCTAGTACCATCTTGGTTTCTTGTTTTGTAATCTTTTCAACAGATGACTTTGTGGTGGCATTTATAATATATATATTTCAATGTTTTAAGGTGGTAGTGAGGCAAGGGTCTTCTTGTCCTTTGGCATACATCACATTTTGTAGAAAATTGACGAGCATCTTGGAACGATGTACTCTTGCTCGTAAGACCTTTCTCACCATTATCTCGGCACCAAAATGGATGTCGGTGAGTCCATGGTGGGCCCTTGCTAGCATTAGTGCTTGCTCATGGGGTGCTTGTCCAAGCATGCATGCGCGCACACACACACACATTCGTGCATGTGCATGCAAGCTCGGCTATTGCGCTAGTTGGGGGCTCGCCCTTCAGTGCTCGTGGCATCTTTTGTTGCCGCATTTTGGCTCTTATTACGGCAACTTAACAGCTATCGTCAATTCCCTGGCAATTTGGGCTACTACCTCGATTTGCTCTTTTCAGTCAATATCTCTTTCTCAAGGCTATGCCCCCGGTTGCTTAGTTAAAGCTCCTTGTGAGCAGGTTATTGCATTAACTACGGCTGGGATCGCCTTAGACACTTTTATGAGTGCAGCATGGTGTTCTACATCTGAGGCGATCTCACACCTTTCAAAGTTGTTGCGGAGAAGCTTCTATTGCGAAACTCGCTCTTCACATGCCCTTCCTCTTCACAAAAGAAGCTTTTGACTTTGGCCTTTCCTCTTGTATGTGTGCTCGCCGATCTCGATCACAACAGTTTTGGGGCTGATTCTATCCTTATCCTCGATCTTGCTCTTATGGTGGTGTCTGCTTCCTAGCTCCTTGTCAGCCTTGCTTTTGAGACATCTGATTGGCGCCAATAGTACGAGTTGTGCCCATATTTGACACAATTCTTGTACGGTATGACACCTTGTGTTTGTGAAGAATACTACAATAATTTGAAGCCCATTGCAAGAGGAAAATGCTCACTCTAGATGTTCATATGCTTAATATGACCATGTATGCACATGGTTCGGGGATTACAAATTTAGACATATGCATAAGAGAATTGGTCAGAGTCTCCAAGACCCGAGTGCTAGAAGGACAGGAGTAGGATCAAGATACCACTATGAATCCCTATCCCACTCCATATAACCTGGCGACCTTGTGGTGAGGTGAATGCAACGGAAGCTTGGAGAGGAGGAGAGTGGGGGATGGCTAGTGAGATGAATGCAACGGAAGGGGGGAGAGGGATGTAGAGGAGGAGGGTAGGGAGTGGCAGGTGGTGAGATGAATATAATAGAGGGGGGTTGGGGGAGTGGTGTGAAGAGAGTGGGAGAGAAGGAAAGAGTCTCACTTGCAACTTTCTCACATACACAATGGGGGAATATACACAAAGGTGAAGGCTGAAAAATAGTTTTCCTCTACTTAGTTGTGAAAGCCAAAAGAACTCTTAGTACAAAAGAATAGGTGAACCCTATATGTGGGTCTCAAACTAAACTTAGCTAACTAAGGTGGCATACTAACTGAGCCACTAACTAGAGTACATAAACATAGATGTCATCCAGCTATTATTCATGGGCGGTGTACCAACTGCATCTGTAGCTAACAAGACAATGACGTAAATGCACAACGATCACCCTGGCATATCAAAAGTGAAGCTCAATATCTCAACACTTCCCCTCAAGCTCAATCCCAATTCTTGCACACCAAGCAGGTCTCTGAACTTACGCAGCTTCTCTGTCCCAATGCCTTCGTGAATATGTCAGCTACTTGATCCTCTGTGCTGACATAAACTAGATCAATAAAGCCTACTAGAACCTTCTCCTACACATAGTGATAATGCACCTCAATGTGCTTTGTTCTAGCATGATAGATAGGGTTATTTGCCAAGTGTATATTGCTCATGTTGTCACAATAAATGACAACTGGTCCATCTGTAGACTGATGCATATCATAAAGTAGCTTATGCAACCAAGCTGCCTCACATGCAGCCATTGTTGCACCCCTTACTCAGCCTCTGTGCTCAACAAGGATATCTTCATCACTATCACCTGTGATGATCAAATCATTAACATAAATGACAAGCAGCATAATGCCTTTCTTTGTTTTTCTCACATAAAGTGAAATCTACCTTGGAAATCTGAAAGCCAATAGTGACAAGATATTGTCTCATCTTGTTAGACCATGCTCTGGGTGCTTGCTTCAAGCCATACAAGGCTTTCTTCAACCTGCAAACAACTCAAGATGAACAACATGAACATAACCTGGTGGCTGCTCCATATAGACCTCTCCTTGCAAATCACCATGTAAGAAAGCATTCTTTACATCCATCTGATGTAAAGACCATCCCTTTAATGCAGCCATAGCAATGACTACTCTTACAATTGCCATGCTTGTAACTAGACTGAATGTTTCTTCATAATCAATGTCATATGTCTGTGCATACCCTTTGACAACTAATCTTGCCTTGTATCTGTTCACAGAACCATTTGCATTGTGCTTCACCTTATAAACCCACTTGCAACCAATTGCATTCTTGTCTTTAAGCAAAGGCACCAATTCCCATGTAGCATTTGCTTCCAAGGCATCCCTGGCTTTCTCCCATTTTTCTTTTCCCATGGCTTGCTCAAAAGAAGTGGGTTCTGGTTCATATATCACTTTGACCATATAGGCATACTGAATGGTTGTAAATCCATCATATTTCAGCCTATCCACCATTGGATACCTAGCTCTAGTAGACCTGCGCAAAATAGGTTCACTACCAGGTGCTCTCAAAACATCCCTTGTCTTACTTACTCTAGGTGTAACAACAGAAGGAATACCCAACTCATCATCAAGTCTCTGTTTTGAGCCACTGGATTCACCATCAACATAAGAGTGACCTGCATTCACATCAACCATGGGCTGATCTACTTTCTCTTTTCCTTTTTGTGATACTTGCATACCACTATCTGCATTGCTTTGAGGAGATCCTCCTGATCTCAATTTACCTGTCCATGGCGAAGTATGTGAACCACTGCTAGAGGACACTATAGGTCCACTAATATTTTGTGATTGCTGTTGTGAATTCTATGCAGCATTACCATTTTGTACATCTACATCATCAATCACATTTACTGTAAACTTATGAGTAGAAGGGTTATAGCATCTATACCCTTTCTGTTGTAGTGAATAACTAATAAAGATGCACTTCTCAGCTTTTGGATCCAACTTGGATCTCAGCTCATCTGGCACATGAACATAGGCAATGCAACCAAAAACTTTCAAATGAGAAATATCTCGTTTCCTACCAGTATACCTCTCCTCTTGCATCATGCCATGTATTACTACAGTGGGAATTCTATTCATTATGTTTATTATGTAGACTGCTGTAGCAACTGCTTTAGCCTAATAATAATATGGCAGGTCTTTTTTATCGAGCATGACATGAGATACCTCTCAATATGCTTGTTTTTCCTTTCTACAAGGCCATTTTGCTGTGGGATATGACTACATGAATATTGCTGCTTTATGCCATCCTCTTGTAGGAAACTTGCAAACTCATTTGAGAGATACTCTCCCCCTCCATCTGACCTTAGGCATTTTATTTGCAAGAGCGTTTCTTTTTCAACCATAGCCTTAAAAGCTTTGAAATGCCGAAACACTTCACTTTTCTTTTTCATAAAATACACCTAATTTTCTGCTGTAGTCATCAATAAAAGTGATAAAATAATGACAGCCTCGAATAGATGTAGCTTTAGTAGTCCACACATCAGAGTGGATTAATTTCAATGGCCTCTTACTCTCTTGAACATGTCTAGGAAATGGTTTCCTTGCCTGTTTTCCAAATTGACAGGCTTCATATATCTTATGCATTTCTACAACCTTGAACTTAAGTAATCCTGCAGTAATATTTTGGGCCTGCATTAATTGAAGTCATTGTACAGTAACATGACTAGTGCGTTTCTGCCAGATATCAATATCTGCAACTACACTAGTCCCATGTCCAAACATTGTTGCACTCAATTCAGGCATGTCCGCATCCAACGTGAACATCCTGCCCTTCTTCTTCCCTTTTGCTATCAAGCGACCTTTTTTTTTCATATCCTCAACGAAGCATCCATGAATATTAATTCTGACTTGCAAGCCCTGCTCAACCATTTAACTAATAGAAACTAGGTTCTTGGTGATATTTGGGACATGAAATACATCATACAGGTATTTCTTTTTTCCATTCTGCATAGACAAAGGAATTTTACCAATCTGCACAATAGGATGAGCAGTATCATCACCAGTCTCCACAAATTCTGGTCTTTCCATTTTTCTTGCATCCTACATCCATTTAGCATGACCTGTCATGTGGTTTGATGCACCTGAGTCAACATACCAAACATCATTGCTTTCTTCTACACTTGTCACAGAATTGGTCATGTGCTGTACCATAAACAGATGCTCATTTCTGTCATCACCCTGTCTACTAGAGGATGCATAATTGCCTTGTTGCAATTTTTCAGTCATGATGTTATTTTGCTTTTTATAGCAGTCTTCAACCATATGACCCATTTTACCACAGTAGTAGCATTCAACATTGTTGTTTGCATTTTGGCTTCTCTGCCATCCACCACGACCTCTTTGGCTCCCCTTGCCTCTAAAGTTACCACGTCCTCTTCCATAAGATGTGTTTTCTTGAATTTGCTGCATATTCTGATGTCTGCCATGGCCTCCAGATTGGCTTGCTCTACCTCTGCCTCTACCTCTTCCAGCATTTGAGTAGAAGACAATTTATTTTGAAGTTCCTCTTGAAGAAGATGCACCACCATTTCTCTGCTCTTCAGAAATTAGAAGAGCAATCAACTCCCCAAAATCTAGAAAATTCTCACGGATGGCAATGGATGTTCACTATTGTGCATAATCCTTTCCTAGACCATTCAAGGTCACATAAACTAAATCATCATCTTCCATTGGCGACCCAATAGAAGCAAGTGCATCTGCAATCTTCTTCACCTTCATGTGGTAGTCATTGATGCTCATATTTTCTCTCTGCACATTATGCAGCTCCTACTTGAGCTGCATTTTCTTGGCTTGCGTATTTGTGCTATACATTTTTGTCAAAGTATCCCATGCCTCCTTCAGTGTGCTTGCATCCTGAATATGCACAATCATAGAATCTAAAATACTGATAGACAGCCAGTGCATAACTTTTTTGGCCCTCTCATGCCAACCTTTAAATGCCTACAACTCATGTTGATTGGGAACATTAGAGGTTCCCACCACCACGGGGTAGGGGTCATTGCACTAGGCATTGCCCGTGGTGGTTCCACTATGTCAAGCAACTACAATCAAATCTCTATTGCCTTGTTGATGGACACCATCTATCAATGAAACTCATCCCAACTCTTAGGATTGAGAGAGCCTTGTTGATGTTATTCTATCAACAAGGCTTCTGCAATCATTTATACCTGCAGTTGAGAGCTTGCACTCTCTTACATTTGCATTGTCAGTTGGTGCTTTTGCCTTGCATTTTTGCACTATGGCTGGCAACAATGATGACTTGTTTGGGATGCTTGGAACTAAGGGCAAACTTGATGGCATAAATTACCCCATGTGGGCTTACATGATGAGGCATGTCTTGGTTGCCAAGAATCTTTGGAACATAGTTGTAGGTAGTGAGGTCAGATCCACTAGACCTTATGCCTCTGGTACATCTGGTAATGCTTTTGGCTCATCTGGTGATGGGTCTAATGCTTCTGGTACAACTCCTTCTCCCACTACACCTACTTTGCCTCCTACTTGGGAGAAAATTCAATGGGATGGATGTGATGCAAAAGCACGTGTCTTGATTGCTCTATCAGTAAAAAGGGTTATTATACCCCATATCCGTTCATCAAGATAGCTAAACGAGCATGGGATCATCTTGCCTCCTTATAGCAAGTGCGGAATGGCTAGAGTGGCCTATCTTCACAAGGAGTTGGACTTAAATCTTGAAGAGGGTGGTAATTTGGATGCCTATCTTACCAATGATGAAAGATTTAAAAGAGCAGCTGGCAAATATTGATGAGGTAGTCACAGATTCTCAGCTTGTATCCATGACACTTGATGGATTGCCTGCTTCATAGTAGGGCTTTGCCACTACTTTGTGGTTGGTTGCCATGGGCAATGCCAACCACTACACTTTTGACCAGTTGGTTGCCCTTTTATCACAAGAGAAACAAAGCCATGTGAATAGAAATGCTTCTATGGCTAGTGATCAAACCTTTGCTACTCATCATAGGAGCAAGGGCATAGCGAAAGTTTTGGCTGGTAAGACCTCTCATACACATCTTGGTCACTCCTCTGATGCATCTTTTTCTAGAGAGAAGAAAAAGAAAAGGGATGCAGGCTATCGCTAGAAACTTGGGCATGATATCACTAAGTGCAAAAAGAGAAGTGCATTTGAAAAGGAGTAGTCAGGTCTTGTAGTTTCTGGTACTCTAGTACAGATGACAGACATGAGAAAGCCAGTATTGCACATGATGAGCATTATGCTTTTCTTGTTACTTGTTGTTAATATAATCCTTCTATTCATGATGCCTGCATGATAGTTTATGATGATTATGATGCCTGGATCTTTGACAGTTGTGCTAGCAAGCACATCACTTCCTGTCGGAAGTCATTCATCTCTCTTGCAGATGCACTAAAAGGGGGAACCGTTACATACGCAAATAATGCACCTTATTCAGTAAAAGGCATTGGGCACATTGCCATTATTTCAATATCTGGTGGTCTAATCACTCTTCACATTCTACTATATGTACTAGGCATCCGCAAAAACCTCATATCCATTTCAGCCTTAGCTACTTGTGAATATCAGGTTCTTTTTTATGATGTTAGGTGTGCAGTATATTATGTTACACATGCCTTTACCATGGTGTTGACTGGCACAGTGCTTAGAGGACTTTATAGACTCGATGCATAAGACAGATGCTGGGACTTGCAGATGCAGTAAGTTGTTGGTGCTTCTACCATGGTAGATACTATCACATGAAGTTGGGGGTAATAAACTTCACGCACCTCTTCACTTCCTGCTGCTTTTGAACTGACTGACAAAGATATTTATCATTGAGAATGGGACATTAGAAAGAAGCTTTTATGCCAAGATATAAGGTTGACCAATCAAAGGCTATTAATCAAAGTCAAAGTATGACTAGCCAAAGGCTATCAGTCAAATTCCACAATTTACTAATCAAGACTAAACAGTCAATTATTGACTAGTCAACAATTGATTGGTCAGCCTAACCAACCTTATATAAAGGCTCCTTGGTGCCCTTTTGAGGCATTAAGTTCCAAGCCTTCTAGTGCAGCTTTCAATCCCTTGTGCAGGCCCTTTACTCCAACTAGCCTCCATATAGTAGCCCCAAGCCGCTATATAGATCAGGCCCAAAGAGAGGGTGGATTTGTAGCACAACAGTCTAGGATTTTGAGCCACCACAGGCTGGGATTTTTTAGTTTTGTTTTAGTAGCTTTTCCTTTCAGTTTTACAACTCTTTCTAGCTCTTTTCTTAACTCCCCCACAACTCTATATCTCTCAACTTTCACTCGATTCATCTCTCAGTTTCTCAGCTCCATATCTCATCTCTTACCGTCCTTAGTTTCACCTCCATTCACCTCTCTTGATCACACAATTCTATTGCATGCCCATGGATAGCACAAGCCTCTTTGATAGCCTTGCATAGTGCTCTCCTGGGGTGCCAAATCAATATGTAATAAGTTACTACCCTCGTCCAAAATCCAGGGTATGGGGGGACAAGGTCCGTATATAATATGCATAGATTTCCTTTACAAATTTCAAATATGCAAGGGAAAAATATGAAAATTTCATGTCCCTCCTCCCACAAAATATAAGGTATATACCTTGAAAAATATGCAAGATTTTAAGATTTGTAGATATTTTTCATAATATGTGAGGCCCACTAAAAATACACTAAAATATGAAAACCCACCTCGTTTCAAATTAATGTAACTTTTTCATGTGTTACCCAAATTTCAAGGTGTAAACACATATTTGAAGCTCTTTTAGTTTAGAACATAACCATATTAATTTGAATAATTTCTACTCATGGCATATTGTTAAATTCATCTCATACTCAAGATTTTGATAGGTTTCTTTACTAAAGGAAGTTGGTGCCCCAAGAGAGCTCTACATTGTTAGGGTGGTCAGCGCTGGGCTTGTTTCTCAAGCACTTGTGGGTCAACTCTCAGCGTCGAAGGAACTTCCTATCATTTACATGTAGTAATTTCATCAATGTAGAGCTCGAAGAGAATCCGTGAAAGGGGACATCCCTACTTCACTCTAATCGTGGTGTCAACCCAGTTTGATAGGCCTCCTCGAGCATGGACTCTCCCTTTGGCAGACTCATATAGGCTCCCAATCATACGAGATGGTGGGACGGTGTCGAAGGCCTTTCAAAAATCTACAAAGCAAGCATAGACTTTCTAGAATCTTGATCTCACCTCCTCAATGACAGCGTACGCTATGGAGATGCAGTCTAGGGTGGATATCTATCTCTAGAATCTTGATTGCCCTAGAGCGCACTGCCCATTACCTCTATGTAGCCAGTGATCTCCCTCTCTAATACCGATGCGTGAATCTTGGCCAAGGTATGGCCAATCATCAAAGTGCAGTAGCTCCTTGTGTCTATAGGATCCCCTGCTTTTTGTATCGGCACAATGTTGGTAGAACTTCAAGTAGGTGGGAAGCCATGGCATACAACACGGTTGACTAGAACATCTGTGCTAAAATGAGATCCGGGTACTCCTTCCCATGTGTGAAATGCTCAGTCTTTAGCTTCTCATGATCTTGATCTCTCTGATTATGGAGCTGTCAGAGTTTAGTCTATAAATTTAGGTTTAGACTCAGATTAGCATTCTACCCATTGCTACAAATGGCTATAGAGTGATCTGTAATGGTTATCATTGTACCTTCTCCACAAGCAGGCTCAGACTTGGAGTAGGTGGAGCTTATTTATTACATGTATTAGATAGGATGTATGATGACTAGATAGTCTAGCATCTATGTAGATAGAAACATAAAAGCACATCTTTATTAGAAGTCTAGAGAAAGGGTCTAGAGACTGACTAGAAGAATGATGAAAGTACATGACCACCTAAAGACTGCATCAAGCTAATGTGGAGTGGCTCCAAACTCTACTAAGAGGATTTGATGTTTGACCCATGGCTCATAGCAAGTCAACAAAGTGCACAATTGATCAACCATGACTCTATAAACAGGCCTATGGTATTTTAGGTTCAGCTCATCATGTAGGTTTCAATCAAAGGATGATTATGGAGATTTCACAATTTGAGGATGAATCAATGAATGGAATACACATCTCGATCCCTCTTTCAGCCTTTGGATCTGCATTAGACACCTGCGCACATGCTGACGTAGATAGTTGTACTACTACTGACATCATCACTTGATTGATTATTGTACTACATGCTTATGACCTATCCATAGTGGATAATTTTCCTATGGTTCTTATGTGCCTTGAACAAGTGGCACGTAGTGGGCTTGGGCATAGCGGACATATCAACCTACATCAAGTCAGATTGTATATGTGTGCCTCTTTGAGGATGGCTTGTACGATAAAGATGTGGTCAACAGTGGAATGCTGCTCCAAAAATTAGCTTGTCCTAGGGCTCGCTCCTCATGTGCCTCTATGAATTTATTGATCCCTTTCTATATACCGATCCATAGATCTTTGCCACTGTGTGGTAATCATAAGGGTGTGGTAGTTACCCATGTCCATGGGATCCCCTCGTTTTGTACTTCGACACAATGGTAGTGGTACTCCATCTAGGGGGAAAGCATGTGCATGCAACATGGTTGAACATCTCTAATAAGATCTAAGCCAAGACCTTTTGCAATATGCAAAGCACTTAGTCCACAACCCTTCATGGCCTAGGCTTTTTGGTTGTGGAGCCAGCACGGTGTAGCTGGCACATTCTGTGCTGTGAATAAAATGGATGTGGTGGGCCTAGGTAGAGAAGACATATGAGGTGACTAGGATATTGTAGAGCGAGGTCACGTACATGTGCTAGATGCCCGGATTTGTGGTGGGGATGGTGACTTATGCTCAGAGAGAAGCCCTCATGCAATAGTGGGACCCCTCTCTTGAAAAGATTTGATCACCTCATCCATCGTATGTGAGAGGGAAGCCCATCTCTTCCGTCATGTCAAGTGATGTGATAGTTGTCGCATCTTAAGCATAAGGTGTCCCAAAGCCTGTTCATGCATGAGGTAAGATCTCATCTCTCAGTATTCATCATCAAACCATGGGTTCTGGGGTGTCTTTCTAGCTGTGGGTGTGCTACATCACCACGGGGTGGTTGCCACATACCCCCTAGGGGTCGCAATCTGTTGCCAAGCTCTCTAGGGCTCTTGTGAGCTATATGCACCACCACCAAGCCTTCTAGGTCCCCCATGGGCTGCCAAGCTCTCTAGGGGTTCTATTTAGGTTGGACCTATCTTCACGATGAGATCGGAGATGCAGGCCCACCTGAGTAGAGGATACGCCTCACTTGCCTAACTAGAGAGACAATGCTTCCCTTCACATTTTCAGGACCCAGGGACCAAGGTTCTTCTTTTTGACTCCTTGGTCTAGCCTACGGACATGTACTCTAGCACTTGCTAGGGACTAGACCTATCTGACATAGAGTGGACTTGAGTGGAGAGATTACAAGCTCTCTTATTATCATAGATGATCAGCAGTGCAAGCCTCATCAGATCTTTCATCAAGCTGAGTTTGGGGGATGTCCATTGCAATTAGATGTGGCATTCTAGACTAATGGCATTTGAGCTTATGGCTTTTGTACTACAGGGCGACACAGGGTACCTTAGATGACATTAGCATCTTCCACGGTATTAGTAGCTTAGGGTGATTAGAGATGCTCATACGCACGTACATGCAGATGGTTTGAGAGACCAGGTTTCCATATAGATAGGCTGCCACCCTTCCAGTACATCATTGATGCTCCATTTGTTTCATTTTGGGGCAATGAGTTCAACCCGATCATTCAGTAGGATCTCCTACAATTACACACATTCAAGATGTGGCTGGCAAAGATGGAGCTTCCTGCTGTGAAGCTCAATTTCTATCGATACCACTGCCTATCACATCTCCGAGGAGGGTTTCATTATCCAACTTGGGTACACCCAGATCCAGCTCCCACACTCTCAGGATTGCCATTGGATAGTTTTGTGTGTCATCACACTGACTCCATATCGAGAGAGGTGAGCAAATGGGATCCCTAGAGAGAGTCATATCTGCACATTATGCAAGCGGTATGAGGTGGAATTAGAGGAGTGCTTTATCTTCCATTGCCCAATCTACTATGAGATCCATGGATGATACCAATGCCTTTTCAGAGATCGATTTGAGGGCCTCTCTAGACTCCTCTCATACCCAGATCAGAGATGCCTAGAGGCTTTCATCCATGAGGCATTCCAACATAGGGAGTGTCAGCAGATCATGAGACAGCAGCAAGGGCCCCTACCTAGCCCATACCAAAGTATGATCATTGAGTTCTTCCAATTAGAGTAGTTGCTGTTGAGATATCGAACTCCACTCGCGATATGCCAGGGTGACTGTTGTGTATTTATGTCACCGACTTGTTAGCTAGAGATGCGATTGGTACACCGCCCACGAATAATAGCTGGATGACAGCTATCCTTATCTACACTAGTTCGTGGCTCAGTTAGTATGCCACCTTAGTTAGTTGAGTATATAGGGTTCTTCTATTTCTTTGTAAAAGAGTTCTTTTGGCTTTCACAACTAAGAAGAGGAAAACTGTTTTCAGCCTCCACCTTTGTGTGTATTCCCCCATTGTGCATGTGAGAAAGCCACAAGTGAGACTCCTTCCCTCTCTCCCACAATCTTCACAGTTGCCTCCCCCTGATCACAGTTTGCAGAAGAGATAGAGAGCCTGAGACTAAGATGTGGCATACTAGACTAAGGACAGACCCATAGATCACACTCACCGACATTTCTTCTATTTTAAAATGTAGTCCACTTTGTTAGTCTCTTGGTGATGATGAGTAATGGAAGACACAAAGAAGAGAAAGAGTCCTCTTAGTGATGATAGTATGTCAAGAACAAACATACAATCAATGGCAAGTGAACACACAACGAATGTCCTACAATGAAACACACATCAATGGACAATATCATCTCACACAAGAATGATATCAATGTAACACCATAAAGAAATATGCCAACATACACGGGAACACCCACACTGTGTGAGACAAGAAGAAGAATCCCAATAAGAAAAGAGTCAAGCTCTATGGTTCTTGATAAGAATACACCAAGATTTGAGGCACTCAAACTTGTTGGATGCACAGAGGAGCCAAAGCACACAACTACACTCCCTCAAAGTCACCAACCAAGACCCTTGAGTTCTCAAGTCTCTTCAATCTCTCCCACAACTCTAGACTTGAGCTCCAAGAAGAGGGATTCTCCCGCTTGCTCTCACACTTAGCCACAATGATCTCAATGGAACCCTCCACACCTGTATCAAGGTTGCTCCCCCCACTGTTCTTGTCCATTGCTATATCTTGGTCTTGCACTTGGGGAGTGGATGGGACACTTTAACAACCCAAGATGTGGGCACATGGGCCTCAACTAAGATGTGTGCATATGGGCCTCAACCATTTCCTCAAACATGTACAAGATGAAATCAATTAAAGATAAGACCTCCAAACCCATGTACAATTGCCCCACGACAACAAAACCATTTTCAATCCTCAGCAAATCGAGCATGGGGTATGCCCATAATACAAAAGTAGGACTAAAACATGTATAGACATCAACATGAGAATTAAAACCACATGGTTCCATGAAGGACCATATCATGGAAACAAATGAAGTGGAAATCAAATGCATACAATGAAATATGTAGAGTGTCATATGATGGAAATCCCATGATGCTAATCCATCCAATTCCTCAGATCCAACATGGGACCTCCTCATCTGATGCCTCCAAACTATGAGGAGTCTACGTATCATCCTTATCACTATGAAAGTCCTCATAATCACTATCATGAGAGTGGGAGTCATATGTGCTCTCATCCTCATCCTCGTAATTTGGATCATCCTGGTCATGTGATGAGAGTGATGGAGAGAGAGATGGAGGTTGATGAATGTGAGAATGTGGAGTAGTGTGCTGAGGGTATGAACTTGGTGGTGGAAGAACAGCCTCGGGTATGATTCATGTAATAAAATCCTCTAGCTACTGGACTTTATCCTCTACATGATGGAGTTGTAAAATGAGATGGAACTTCTTCTAATGCACATGGAGTGCTACCAATTTCCATTCCGCATAAGAAATGTATGCCTATTGAAGTCTCTTTGTGAGACTAGTGTGTTGAGATATCGAGCTCCACTCGCGATATGCCAGGGTGACCGTTGTGTATTTATGTCACCGACTTGTTAGCTGGAGATGCGGTTGGTACACCGCCCACAAATAATAGCTGGATGACAGCTATCCTTATCTACTCTAGTTTGTGGCTCAGTTAGTAAGCCACCTTAGTTAGTTGAGTTTGGTTTGAGACCCACATATAGGGTTCTTATATTTCTTTGTACTAGAGTTCTTTTGGCTTTCACAACTAAGAAGAGGAAAACTGTTTTCAACCTCCACCTTTGTGTGTATTCCCCCATTGTGCATGTGAGAAAGCCGCAAGTGAGACTCCTTCCCTCTCTCCCACTATCTTTACATGGTATCAGAGCCTTGTTCGTGGTAAGGAGCTCAAGAAAGAAGGAAAAGAGAAGGTAGATCAACCCATGGTTGATGTGAATGGAAGGTCACTCTTATGTGGATGGTGAATCCAGTGGCTCAGAATAGAGCCTTGATGATGAGTTGGGTATTCCTTCTATTGTTACACCTGTAGTAAGGAAGACAAGGGATATTTTAAGAGCACCTAGTAGTGAGCCTATTTTGCGTAGGTCTCCTAGAGCTAGGTATCATGTGGATAGGCTAAAATATGATGGATTTACAGCCATTCACTATGCCTATATGGTCAAAGTGATACATGAACCAGAACCCACTTCTTTTGAGCAAGCCATGGGAAAGGAAAAATGGCAGAAAGCCATGGATGAAGAAATGGATGCTTGGAAGCAAATGCTACATGGGAATCGGTACCTTTGCCTAAAGACAAGAATGCAATTGGCTGCAAGTGGGTTTATAAGGTGAAGCACAATGCAGATGGTTTTGTGAACAGATACAAGGCAAGATTAGTTGTCAAGGGGTATGCATAGGCATATGGCATTGATTATGAAGAAACAGTCAGTCCGGTTACAAGGATGGCAACCATAAAAGAAATCATTGCTATGGCTGCATCAAAGGGATGGTCTTTACATTAGATGGATGTAAAGAATGCCGTCTTGCATGGTCATTTGCAAGAAGAGGTCTATATGGAGCAGCCACCATGTTATGTTCATGCTATTCATCCTTGTTTGCAGGTTGAAGAAAGCCTTGTATGGCTTGAAGCAAGCACCTAGAGCATGGTCTGACAAGATAGGACAGTATCTTGTCACTATTGGCTTTCAGATTTCCAAGGCAGATTTCACACTTTATGTGAGAAAAATAGAGAAAGGCATTATGCTACTTGTCATTTATGTTGATGATTTGATCATCACAGGTGATAGTGATGAAGATATCCTTCATGTGAAAATGCTATTGAAGCAGAAGTTTGAGATGAAGGATTTGGGAGAGTTGCGTTACTTCTTGGGCATTGAGGTGATTAGATCCACAAGTGGGATATGGCTCTTGCAAAGGCAGTATAAATTGGACATGCTGTCCAAATATGGGATGACAGGCTGTAAGCCTGTTTCAGTTCCTTTGGAGTAAAATGTGAAGTTGAGCGTAGATGTAGGTGAGCTTCTGGAAGACCCTACTATGTACAGACGCATGTACAGACGCATAGTAGGAAGTTTTATTTATATGACTATTACCAGGCCAGATTTGAGCTATGCAACATGTTGGTTTGGTAAGTCAGTTTATGCAGGCTCCAAGGAAACCGCATTTGGATGTGGCTAGATGCATACTGAGGTATGTGAAGTCCACATTGCAGTATGGACTATTTTATGAGACTGGGTTTCATATATAGTTGCATGGATATACTGATGCTCATTGGGCTGGTAGTATTTCTGATAGACGATCTACGAGTGGATATGTGTTCTCTTTTGGGAGTGCTGCAGTCACTTGGAGTAGCAGAAATAGTGTACAGTTGCCTTCTTGTCGAGCATAGAGGCTAAGTACAAGGGTGCAACAATGGCTGCATGTGAGGTAGCTTGGTTGCGTAAGCTACTCTATGATATGCATCAATCTACAAACGGGCCAATTGCCATTTATTATGACAACATGAGCAATATACACTTGGCAAATAGCCTAGTCCATCATACTAGAACAAAGCACATTGAGGTGCATTATCACTATGTGCGGAAGAAGGTTCTAGTAGGTCTTATTGATCAAGTTTATGTCAGCACAGAGGATCAGGTAGCTGACATATTCACGAAGGCATTGGGTGCAAAGAAGTTGTGCAAGTTCAGAGACTTGCTTGGTGTGCAGGAATTGGGATTGAGCTCGAGGGGGAGTGTTGAGATATCGAGCTCCACTCGTGATATGCCAAGGTGACCATTGTGCATTTATGTCACCGACTTGTTAGTTGTTGCAGATGCGGTTGATACATTGCCCATGAATAATAGCTGGATGACAACTATCTTTATGTACTCTAGTTAGTGGCTCAATTAGTATGCCACCTAGGTTAGCTGAGTTTGGTTTGAGACCCACATATAGGGTTCACCTATTCCTTTTGTACTTAGAGAGTTCTTTTGGCTTTTACAACTAAGAAGAGGAAAATTGTTTTCAGCCTCCACCTTTGTGTGTATTCCCCCATTGTGTGTGTGAGAAAGCTGCAAGTGAGACTCCTTACTTCTCTCCCACTCTCTTCATAGGAGGCAGAGGCAAAGTAAGTGGAGCTAGGGATGGAGCTGGCTCCCTATTGCTCGGCCTTTTATGAAGGCTCTACATCACCAGCTCGAACTTCCTACTCTGTAGGGGTTACTCTACTATCTTGTTCTCTTGCCTCCTTGCCCTCCTTCATTTCCTAGTCCTGGGAGGTGGGCTTTTGGATGTTCCCCTCTAATTCTCTAGTCGTTTTCCCTTGGAGGTGTCCATCCAGTCTTTTTCCCTTGGAGGTGCCCTTAGCACTATTCCCTCTGAGATGTCCTGCTTTGGCTTGCAGGTGGTGCCCTCTACACTGTTCCCCTCTGACCCTTGGGGGTCTTTTCTCCCTCTTTCTTCTCGGTGAGCTACGCTTCTTGTTCCTATTCCTTGGCATGTTTCTTTGAGAAATCTCGTTGCACATGCTAGAACACATGTGGGTCACAAATGTTGGTTTTTCCTAACCATCTTGGGCAACATCGATGGTCGAAACAAGACAAAACTTAATAAGACTCTAATAAATGATGGCATAAATATTTTAGGTAAGTGTTTTTGTATTTTGAGTAGTGTAGCATATTATTTTATGGTAGATAATAATTTTTTGCCACACTATGAGCTAAAGCATTTTTTATAAGGTAAGGTCAAATCCTGGGCTCTATATCCCGTAATGGGCCAAGAGTTGATATACCTCTAAGTCACATCATATCCAAGTATCATACTAAATCATGTCCGATAAATAGGTATATACATGCCTTTTTGTTTTTAAAAACCCCGTTGCACATGTTAGAACGCATGTGGGTCACCAACGTTGATTTTTCATAATCATGTTGGGAAATCGATGGCCAAACCAAGACAAAACTTGATAGAACTCTTATATATGATGACATAAATATTTTGGCTAGGTGTTATTGTGTTTGGAGTAGCATAGCATATTGCTTTAAGATGGAACCTATACCCATCTATGAGATGTGGAAAACAGAAAAATATGCATGGCCAACCATGCAAACGGTGTTTGATGGGCATGATAGTTTGAATGGGTATTAAAATAACTAATTTTAATACATGTTCAAATTATAATATCCATTGGACAAATGTACATGCGGTAAGTGCACATGCATGCTTATTTTTTTATACTTAGGTGTAAGACATGGTGGTGAAAAACAAGAAAATATGTGTGCCCAACCATGCAAATAGTGTTTGATGGGAATGATAGTTTGCATGAGCCTTAAATTGAATAGGTTTAATTCATGTTCAAAGTATCATACCCATCATGCAAATACACATGCGATAGGAGCACACTCATACATATTTTTGATACTCATGTATGAGAGGTTGTAAAAAATGAAAACATATGTGTGTCCAACAATGCAAACGGTTTTTGATGGACATGATACTTTTCATGGGCCTAAAATTTAATAGTTTTAAGTAGTGTGCAAAGTATCATACCCATTGTATAAATGCACATATGATAGGAGCATGCCAATAAGTATTTTTGATACTCATGTATGAGACATGGTGAAAAACAAGAACATATGTGTGCCCAACCATGCAAATGGTGTCTGATGGACATGATACTTTGCACAAGACTTAAAGTGAATAATTTTAAGGAATGTACAAAGTATCATACCCATAGGATCATGCCGATACGTTTTTTTGATACTCATTGAGAGTGCTCTCAATGGAAGCAAGAACAGAAGAGGGAGAGAGAGAAACAAAGAGCCACACAAGTTTTGGTGGGTGTAGAACACCCTAATCTTCTTTTTCATTCATTTATATATGTGTTTGAGTATTGTACATAACCAGGGTAAAGGGCAATCCTTTTTCATATGGCCCTTCTTGCCACAGTGGTAACACTCAATGTTCCATGCCCTGGATTTGCTACGAGACTTCCCTCTTTCTTGGGACTTCCCCCTGAACTGTGATCTGCCCCTTTGCACATTTAAGGCTGCATCCTGCTTGTTGCCGTCCATAGACTTCCGTCTAATCTCCTCGGCCAACAAGCTACCCATAACATCATCAAATTTCAGTACTCCACCAGGTGCAGAGTTACTAATAGCTGTACGAAAGGTATCCCATGAGGATGGCAATGAACATAAGAGAAATATTGCCTTAGTCTCCGCATCAAAATTCATCTTCTGAGCCTGAAGCTGGCTGAAAATAATATTGAATTCATTCAAGTGAGAAGCAATGGAGACCCCTTCCTTCATCTGCAGCTCAAACAATCTCTTCATGAGGTAAACTTTATTAGAGGTAGTTTCCTTTTCATAAGTGGCACACAGTTTCTTCCACAAATCTTCCGTAGTCTGCTCATTTTTACTACTGTGAAATAAACTGACTCTGTAAGATGAAGTCTAATAGTAGACTTTGCTAATGCATCCAACTCATTCCAATCATCCTCAGACATATTTGCAGGCTTAGCTTCAATCCCTGCCAAGAGTTTAATCTGCTTCTTTTGAATAAGCACATCCCTTATTTGTTCTTTCCACAAAGAAAAGTTTGTCCCATCAAACTTTTTAATGCTGAAAAACTCCTTTTCAGACATGGAAGAGGATGCCATGATGCAAATGAAACAAAATCCCAAATGCTAGTACCTGCAAGAGAGAATCACACCAAATACCAGGTGCACCCAAATGTTTATGCCACAATAGAGTGAAATATCACCAAAACTCAAAGCTCAAAGCATCAAAAGATGCATCTGACTCATGTGCCAAATGACTCAAGCATAAAGATCGTCCACTGGCATATGCATCAATAATATCTCATCCAAGAGAGCATAGCACTATCAGTGCATCACCTGCAACGTGTCAAAGCTGTCCCTCAGCATAAAATAGCATCCATGTGCAAAGTGTCCATAAAAATAGCATCCCACAAGGCAATTTGGGCCTATCAGTGCATCCAATAAGGACCGCAATGCATCTAAATGGCCTATATATCATCCACTACAACCAAATGCACACCACAAATGAGCGCACACTGCTTAAATTGCAACCAGAGAGTGACCTGCATAAGGTATGCTCAAGAAATAATGGTCCCACGGTAATGACCGCTACTGAAAATAGAACCTGAGATGCCTCAAAACATGGGCGCCATTGCATAATCGGACTCAGCAAGAAAATCTACAAATATCTCTCTTCTGCTGGAACTCCAAAATCCCAACCGATGAGTGAGAAATGAAAGTCAACACTTATCCACTGCCATGTGGCATAAATCTAAGGTTTCAAAACCTTAGAATGAAAAATGCATAACAGAGAGACGAAATCGAATACATAGAGATCTATAACTCTGAAAATCCTCCACCGAATCACGCAAGAACTGATAGGTAGGGGTTTTTGGACGTCCAGAACGCAATGGGACAGACGGTTTTGGAAACCGTGGTCTCAATCACTGGGTCTAATACACGGGCTGAAAAACGTTTTTTGAAATAGAGCTATTTGTAAACTCCACCGGAGTGTGAATGATGAGCAACATAGAAGTTTTAGGACCTCCTGAGTCCACCGGAACTAACAGATCTGCAAATGGTTGCTCCAAACTTGAGTTCCAACACCCGGGCAGAAAAACGTAGGAACTGACACAGTGAGTCAGAAATCCAATGAAATGACCCCAGATTCAAGAATGAAGGTGTTTCCAAGCTCCTAAAGTGAAGTGGATACTAAAAGCAAGCAATAGTTGCCTCTACAAGTCAATACAGAGTCTCTGTCATCGAACGGAATAGGGAAAAGCTCAAAAAATGACTTTTTCTTTGAAACCACTTAACAGGCTCTCAAAACCACTTTGCAAAGCCAAAGTGAGTTTTCCAAAGGTTCCTCCAAGGTCTCTGCACACTCGGATGCAAGTAAAGTCACCCACAAAGCTTCCCACAGAGCTTCTCCTTCTTCCCACAGAGCTGCCGAGCTTCAAGCATTCATGTATGCTCAACTAGATCACCCGAGCTCTGATACTTGTTGAGAGTGCTCTCAACGGAAGCAAGAACAGAAGAGGGAGAGAGAGAAACAGAGAGCCACACAAGTTTTGGTAGGTGCAGAACACCCTAATCTTCTTTTTCATTCATTTATATATGTGTTTGAGTATTGTACATAACCGGGGTAAAGGCACAGTGACCTTTAACCCCCACACTCATGTATGAGATGTGGTGAAAAACAAGAACATATGCATGCTCAACCATGCAAAAGGTGTCTGATGGACATGATACTTTTCATGGGCCTTAAAGTAAATAGGTTTCAGTCATTTGAAAAGTTTTGTAACCATCACAAAAATGCACATGCAATAGGATCACATAGATGCATAATTTTTTATACTCATGTATGGGACATGGTAAAAAACGTAAAAAATGTGTGCCCAATGATGCAAATGTTGTTTGATGGACATGATACTTTGCATGGTCCTTAAGTGAATAGGTTTCATGTGTGTGAAAATTATTGTACCCATTGGACATATGCACATGTGATAGCACCACACCGATGCATATTTTTTCATACTCATGTATGAGACGTGGTGAAAAAATAAGAGCATATGCCTATCCAACCATGCAAACAGTGTCTGATAGTCATGATACTTTGCATACACCTTAAACTAAATAGTTTTAAGGCATGTGTAAATAATTGTACCCATCAGATATATGCACATGCTATAGGAGCACGCTGATGCATATTTTTCCATACTCATGTATGAGACGTGGTGAAAAATGAAAACATATGCGTGCCCAACCATGCAAAAAATGTATGATGGACATGATAATTTGCACGGGTCTTAAAGTGAATATTTTTAAGGCATTTTAAAAGTATCTTATCCATCGGAAAGACTCGCATGTGATAGGAGCATGCCAATGCGTAGTTTTTATACTCATGTATGAGACATGAAAAATGAGAACATATGTGTGCCCAACCATGTAAAGGGTGTCTAATGGACATGATACTTTGTATAGGCCTTAAATAGAATAGTTTTAAGGTGTGTGCAAATTATTGTACCAATCAGACAAATACACATGCGATAAGAGCACGTCGATGCATATTTTTTTATACTCACGTATGGGATGTGATGAAAAATTCAAAAATATGCATGCCCAACTATGCAAATAGTGTCTAATGGACTTGATACTTTGCATGGGACTTGAATAATTTTAAGTTGTGTTTCAAAGTATTGTACCCATCGGACATATGCACATGGGGTAGTAGCACGCCGATGCGTATTTTTTCATACTCATGTATGAGACGTCGTGGAAAAATAAGGACATATGCCTACCCAACCATGCAAACAGTGTTTGATGGTCATGATAATTTGCACAGACCTTAAAGTGAATATTTTTAAGGCATGTTCAAAGTATCTTATCCATTGGAAAAATTTGCATGCAATAGGAGCACGCCGATGCGTAGTTTTTATACTCATGTATGAGACATGAAAAACGAGAACATATGCGTGCCCAACCTTGCAAAGGGTGTCTAATGGACATGATACTTTGTATAGGCCTTAAATTGAATAGTTTTAAGGTGTGTGCAAATTATTGTACCAATCAGACAAATACACATGCGATAGAAGCACGTTGATGCATATTTTTTTATACTCACGTATTGGACATGCTGAAAAGTTCAAAAATATGCATTCCCAACTATGCAAATAGTGTCTAATGGACTTGATATTTTGCATGGGACAAAAAATTTTAAGTTGTGTGCAAAGTATTGTACCCATTGGACATATGCACATGGGGTAGTAGCATGCCGATGCATATTTTTTCATACTCATGTATGAGACATGGTGGAAAAATAAGGACATGCTTACCCAATCATGCAAATACTGTTTGATGGTCATGATACTTTGAATGGGTCTTAAATTGAATATTTTTAAGGTGTGTGCAAAGAATTTTACCAATTGTACATATGCACAAGTGCTAGGAGCACGCTCATGCATATTTTTTCATACTCATGTATGAGACATGGTGAAAAATGGAAACATATGCATGCCCAACCATGCAAACAGTGTCTGATGGACATGATACTTTGCATGTGCCTTAAAGTAAATAGTTTTAAGGCATGTGCAAAGTATCATATCCATTGGACAAATGCACATTTGATAGGAGCACGCCGATGCATATTTTTCATACTCATATATGAGATGTGAAAAACGAGAACATATGCATGCCCAACCATGCAAATGGTGTTTGATGAGCATGATACTTTGCACACGCATTAAAATTAAATAAGTTTAAGGTGTGTGAAAAGTATCATGCCCATAAGACAAATACACATGTGATAGGAGCACGTCGATGCATATTTTTCTATACTCATGTATGGAATGTGGTGAAAAATGCAAAATATGTGTGCCCAAATATGAAAAAGGTGTCTAATAGACATGATACTTTGCATGGGCTTTTAAGTGAATAGGTTTAAGTCACGTGCAAAGTATTGTACCCATGAGACATATGCACATGTGGTAGGAGCACGACGATGCATATATTTTCATACTTACGTATGGGACATGGTGAAAATCGAGAGCATATCCATGCCCAACCATGCAAACAGTGTCTAATGGACATGATACTTTGCATGGATGTTAAATTGAATAGGTTTAAGGGGTGTGCAAACTATTGTATCTATCAAAAATACAAACATGGGGTAGGAGCATGGCAATGTGTATTTTTTCATACTCTTGTATTAGACATGGTGAAAAACAAGAACATATGCATGCCCAACCATGAAAACAGTGTCTGATGGACATGATACTTTTTATGGGATTTAAAGTGAATGGGTTTAAGGCATGTGCAATGTATCATACCCATCAGACATATGCACATGTAGTAGGAGTACGGCGATGCATATTTTTTCACATTCATGTATGAGACGTGGTGAAAAATGAGAACATATGCGTGCCCAACTGTTCAAACGGTGTTTGATGGACATGATACTTTGCACAGTAATTAAAGTGAATAGGTTGCCATCACAAGTCTAGCATCTCTCTTATGATGCCACATGGAAAGCCTACATGTTGTCCATGTGGCATCCTTTCTTTATTTTTTATTATATGCTCCCCCATGCTCTCCACATTTGGGAGCTCATAGATGGGGAGGTGACCATGTAGACTTCAACACCACCTCACATCATGGGCCAATCCCCACTTGTTAATATAGATACTCTACTATCTCCCATGGAGAAGCCCTCTAGAAAACATCCTTGTTCATCGATCTTTCAACCTACAGTACTTGCTCCTCCAAGTCTGGTCCTATGGAAGCAAACCACCCTAGTACACAAATACGAGGATTACCAAAAAGCAAGCGACAAAAGCCGGGCAAGCCAAAAAAAGTGAGTGATACAAAAAAATAAAAGATTTATAAATGTCCTATTTGGGTAGCAAAAAACTATAATTTATTCAAAAGTCCATATGTTTCCTCAATGCTAGAAGGTTAACTATGCATACAACTTTCCAACTCACATGCAACTTGTCCAATTCTTCTTTTAATCCAAAATGGATCATAGTATCTGCAGGATAACTTCTTAATCTTACCAGTACTTAGGCCCTTGGAGTCCTTGGAAATTTATAAAAATACCGTTATTCCTTCTGAAAACTCTCTCAGAGAACAATGTCTATTAGAATAAAATATGTCTCGATCTTGGGCAATTCTAGTAGACTCCTTGGTAAACGCCAACATTTCTAGCATATCTTGCAAGAATGATCTCATAGAATCATTGTTAATTCCCTTGAATCCTACCATTATTGGTGTCTTATGTTGAAATCTATACATAAGCATAAAAGACTAAAACTTGTACTTGAATTCTTTGCACTACTACTGCCAAATTTTGTATAGGCTAGAACTTGTTCCCACAAAGACTGTCTCTTGGGAACAAGCATATCTTCTAACGTTGGGCTGGCTACTTCCATCTAGCCATCAGATTGTGTGTGTTCAGAGGAACTCAAAGTCTTAACTGGTCAAAGACAATTGTCCAGAATTCACTCATAAACTTAGAATCCCTATCAGTGACACTAACTATGCCAGTAAGAAACCCATACAGATGAAATAATTGGTCAACAAATTACTGATCCAATTGACTTGATGTAACAGTTGATCGAGTAGGTAAGAATCTAGCCATCTTTGTCAAATGGTCTACTATAACCTACTATAACCCATATGGCATCATGACCCTTGCATGTTCTTGGAAAAACCGTGAGATAAAATCCATGTAATAACTTGTTATAAAAATGAACACAAGATCATCATGATGACATTTATAAGTACATATTCACAATTGATGATGACACCATGATTCAATTCTCAAGATTTAATTAGTCAACTCTTGATAAACATCATATTTTCCCCTTTTTACTAAAATCTAGATTTGTTGTTTTTTAATGTGAGCTATTTGAGGGGGTTCTTAGTAAGCGATGAGTTACTTTGATGTTGAAGAATACAGTATGAAAAAATCAAATACATCCATGTGCCTATATTTTACATCTCATTCATTAAATTGACCATTACAAATTGTGAAAAAGGAAATCAACCATATAAAATAGCAAATTTAGTTTAACATCCTTTCATTTTGTTGATAATATAGGATTTTTTCCTTCCTTTGATGATCTCACTATAGCTCATTATGAGCTATAGTGAGATCACCAATAATTTCATGAAAAGCATCATTGTTGGACAAGATAAAAAAACATTTGACAACTTAATCTTGAAAATTGCTTAGAATGCTTATAATTTACCAACCACATGAAAAAGGCAAAAATCTAACAACCCGATCATTGATAATTACTTAATATGCTTCTATTTTACCAAGCAAATGATTAAACTTTGAGATTGATATGAATAATAAAAAATGAATAGAAACGTGAAAGAAACTTATACAAAAAAGAAAGCTTTAGCCACACCTTTTGAAAATTTCAAATTAATATTGGGTCAAATGCTCCATTGTCATTACAGAAGAGAGTTTTCAATCTTGTGTGATAGCTACATGATTATCTTCTAATAACAAGAGAGAAAGATGCCTTCTAGCTCCTTATCTTTATACATAATCTTTGACAATTATAAGAATTGGTTTCAAGGAGCTATTTGATTTACTTCCTTTGAATGGATTGTGTTATGACATCTATTATGTTCTATAAAAGATCTCCATATTATTGAATTATACAAACAACTAGCTAGATTTAATTTTTTGATGTCCTACTAGTCCTCATTTTTACTAATGCATGTGAGGTCTATACTCAATAATGGATGAGCACAAAATCAAGATCCTCAAGTCATATGTTAACAAGATGATGTCTAAATTTTTGCTTTTTGGAAAATTCTCAAACCCATTTTGAACAAAGGACATTAGACTTGGTATGGACTTTGGGTACATATAATTGCCCTTTGTATCCACCCAAACCCTCTTTGATCCAATTGTATATCTATCCACTTATGAAAGCATTAAAAGAGATGGCACAAATAGATAAGTATATGTCTAGAAAAGGACCTTAGGACAAGGTCTATAAGCGAATTAAAGGTGATCACATAACTAGATTGTAAACATTTGCATATTTCAAAGGATAACAATGAATTACAGTTTGTCCATGTCAAACTCATATGGCATTTGAAGAAAGACTTCTCAAAGCCACCAATCATATAATGACTATGCACACATGAGTATCAACTTGTATAGGCTACAAGGGTTAATAGAAGAAATTAGTGTTGTGGTATATTAGTATGCATGTACTTATAACATAGCATAATAGATGGAACACGACTTGAAATGTTATCTAATTGATAGCTTAGTATTTCACAAAGGATCCTCATATAATTTTCCTCTCAAGAAAGAAATTCACGCCATTCTTATATAATATCTATCTAAGGACCTAGAGTGAAGGATTTGAAAAAAAGAACACTTGTGTTGCAATGATGGAAGCGATAACCCACTTGAAGAAGGAATGATAATATTCTCTTCACAAGGCAAACAAGGTAATCATTTCTACAATTATTGAGATTATTGATTGTCAACATGTGCACTTTCCCATTCATATATTCTAATGTCTTATCTCTAGTGAAAGAATCTCAGTAGTACCTAAATCAATTAGGACCTCACATTGTCTAATTGACTACTTAGTCTTTTTCTAATGTATATAGGGGCCTTGAATAGAGCTGTAAGATTTGTCACCTAATGCGACAACCAATGTGGTCAAGTAATAATCCTTTCATGCGTATTATATGGAAGGGATATATTACAAAATGCCATGTCAACAAATAAACAAATAAATAAATTTAAAAACAAAGATAAAGTAATGATGAGTCTTCATTTGTTTAATGTAGGATGGATACATTAGTCTTACAAAGAAAATGACAAAGAAATGCTAGATCTTGTGCTTATTCTATTTTTCTTGTTCCCTCTTCATTGATTGCACAACTCCTTAAGTTGAAGTTGATGGCTTCTAAAGAAGTGATAACAAAAGCCCTCAAACAAAGATGTATAAGATTTTGAACACAAAGGGGAATATCGAGCATCTTTACACCCTTGCTATAATTTGCTACTTCCCTTTGGAAGAAATACTCTTTTCTTAATTCTGTCTCATATTAGAGTAACATGCTATATTTAGTCCAGATTTGTAGCTCAAGATTGAATAGCTGAGTGGACCAACTTGCATTTAAACAAAGAAATGTCAAGTAGTACACAAATTTAAAATATTTCCCAAACAAGCTTGACGCTTGGCCTCAAATCCATGTGTACCCACTAGACGTTCATTCTTTAAGACATAATCCTCTAATTGAAGTTAAAGGCCCTATAGGTTATACAATTCCAAAATTGCATAATGTATAGAATATACTCTTAGAAAGAGGTTCTAATCATGTATGCTTTCGAATTTATATAAGATACCCACTTTTATATGTACTTCAATATATACTTACAAGGAGGCCAACAAAATTTCCCTAACTATACATTGGATCATGCATTAATGCTATATCTCTCTAAACTCTCACCTTTTCAAAACTGACAACCCCAAATGTGAGCCCAAATTTTTTTCTACATTACAAAAATGTTATTATAAGAATAGTGTGAAAGTTTCTTTCAGTAATTAAATGTTGATTGAAAAAAATATTCACAAAAAGACTTCATAGATTTTGAATGTATTTTTACATCAATTCAAGGAACACTTTAATTTAAAAATGTTATTTAGACTGCAAACTTTTGCAATTGCCTTGTTATATTTTTCATGGCAATGGGACCATATGATGTCATCATCTAAATTTTGAACAAAGTGAACCTAATGAAATATAATTCCCAAAGACTAGTTTATTAATTTGTAACTTGGATTCTCAAGATTTGTAGTAGAATTTTGATAATTTAAGGTAACATACAGAAGACAAGACACAAGGGAGGATGTTTACAAATCTATATCATGCTTTAAGATGTTGGGACCATAATCCATAATTTTCAATTCTTTGACTTATGATTGAAGTAAGAATTCATAGACAATCCATGTGTTTGCAATGATAGGAAAAGTGGGATTAAAGAATTGGAAAAGATACATGTAATTTGAGGTGATTTAAGTAATGTAGAGAAAAGCATTGTGTGCAAAAGAAGTGCACCGAAGTGGAACTTGAGGCAATAGTGTGATCAGTAAACATCATAACTTTATTTATCTTTTTAGTATTTTTGTGTTTGCCCTTCCTAGAGCACACGTTTGCCCAAATTAAGCATATGTTAAAGGCTTTTTAAATATTATAAGGACCAACCGTCTCATCCTTTATGTTTGACTTGTAAGGCACCTTGAGCGAGTGAGTGGCGATAAATGGTGTGGGTGAAGGAAAATGACAAAATAAAGGTAATGTGACAATGGGACCTTCCTTGTTGTATTAAAAATTAATTGTCTTCACTATTACGTAATTCTTTTCCATGTATATAATAAGATATGTTTTATTAAACTCACTTAAAGAGGAGGTGCAAAGTATTTGTGTGATTTTTCTAATTTGTAATCAGTATAAGGTTCACATTGGTGCTTTTTCAAGTAGTAATATAGCTTTCATGTTCTAATGATATGCATAGAAGAATCAAATCTTAAAAATGCACAAGCATCCTTTGGACTCCATATCATGTGCAATTAGGAGATGGCCACTTTATAATGTTCGTCATCAAATAACATCTATAATAGAGAACACCAAAATTTTTGCTTTAGTAATAGTTTCTTATGCGAGTTTTTTAAGCACATTGTACAATCCGGACTATATTACAGCAAGCCAACACTATCAAAAGTTCAATAGGAAGTACACACTTTGAAACACCTATAATACTTAGTCTATCAAATGTTCAATATGAGGTACACACTTTGAAACACCCACAACATATTTAATAGTTCACTTTATTGATTTCAAAGCTAAGGAATCATTTCTTGCTATCATGAAATGACCCCAAGCTGTCTACATGTCATTATCAAGCAATTTAAGAAACATTTTTCTTTGTTGCCATCCTTTGAGATAGAGCCGCAATATTTGACACCCCTTGCACGGCACATCCAATCTTTGGGTAAAGCAAAGATATAAAGAGGAGAGCAGCGGAAGCTTCACTCTTTCAGGGTAGATCATGCTAACCATGTGAGAAACTTGAGAGGGGGAAAGTGGAATTGGGGGATTGCGAGGGACAAGAACTACTGAAAGGGATGGTACTTCTTTTCAAGGTGGCTCAAGGGGAGCTTTGAACTTGAGGGAAGGAGAAAGGAAAGAGCACTCAACCTCATTGAAAATGAAGGAGAGGTACGAACTTTGAGCAAACTTTATGCTTAAGGCATTGGCCACGAAGGCACATATGACTTAATTTTTTTGAATAATTTATTTTAATTGAGATGGATTTTATGGTAAATTAAATAGCTCATAACCAATCACATGTCACCCTTGCAAAATTGATGGCAAATCGTACTAAGATAGTCCTTTGGATTGGACTCTCTTGTTTTTCTTCTTCTTTTTCCCCAACTCACTCACACGTAGAAGGAAAGGGGGGGCAAGCCCAAAAAATAGTGCTCAGTCATCCCATATGGCAAGCCACTTTGAGTGTGTTCCCCCTCAATGCTAACGTAGCCTATTGTAGTGAAAACGCCTGCGCATTGTTGCAAGCCAGACATGATGAATGTTCCCATGACGAAACATTTGCTTGACAGCCCTCATGCCTGCTAACTCCAATGAATTATCAGGAGTCAAGCCAACAATCCAATGCAAAGAGGCCTTCCTTCCAATGCCCTCAACCATTTAATTGGCCAAATACAGGTTGTCACAGCCAAGCCCCATAATGCCGGTTTGGAGAGAAGATTTTATCATCTCCAACTGGGCCTTACAGTGGTCCATTTGGACCTGGCGTGTAGGCGGGCAACTATCGGGGACGTCTATGGCATTGAGAATTTCAACATTCTAGTCATGTGGCTCTGAGTGGGAATAGGCCCGTAGGAGGGCGAACACCCAAACGACTTGAGGTGCCAATTCTCACTATGGGGGTCTTTGACTAGCAAATTTTAGCCTCATATGGAATCCTTAAATTTGAAGGCTTCAATGTCCTTCAAAGGGGGGGGTTTGTGTTCGAGAGAAGCGAAAGAGAGAAACGAACCTTCAAAAAGAAGTGCCACATTGGAAAAAATTCCCTTAGAAAATGAACCATGACTTCTAGAATCTAAATTACCCTTCAAAATGAAATCCTAACCAATTCGATGATATTTCCTACAGTATGTAGTACTGGAAGTCCGGAAGGATGCGGTATTGTATGTCCGAGTGTCGGTCGTTTGTCTGTAGGCTGTACATCAACTGCTCCAAGCCTTTTTGGTCGTCATCATCAGGAATCATGATTCATTATCTTCTTCTCTTTTTCGTGCCTGCAGCAGCAGCAGCAGCACCCAGTGCATGGACATCATCACCTCCACTCTACTATCTAGCACAACAGATACAGAGTCTGCTGGCACCCTGCACCGCCACTAGCATGGGTCTCTTCAATATGGGGACGAAAGGTATAAAAAGAGGCTACGCCTTTTACCTGCCGGACGAGACGATCCTCCCGCAAAGTACTAGCTGTCGTCAAAGTGGTCTGCGGCAACAGCGCGCTTATAAAACTGGGAAGGAGCATTGGAAGGTCGCCGGGTGGTTTCGTTTGCAGGAATGGGCAGGGTTCATGCTGGTTGGCGCGCACTGTCCAGTGCGTTAAAGGGTTGGGAAAAGAAGGGAGAAGCTCTTTTGCTTTTGGTTCGGCTTTCACAGAATCACGGAGAAGTGGGCGTGAGGGCAAGGCAACGAGGCTACTTGTCGATATCCAGGGAGAAAAAGCATTGTAAAACACAAAAGGTACAAACTACCAAACAGAGAGTACGTGAGAGTAAGTGTTTTGAGGCACTGAAGAGTCGGAACACAAGTCATTTTTTATCTAGATAGTGCAGAGACGTTTCAACTGACTTTAAGTGATTTTATTTAAGCATGAGGGGCTTGTGATTTCGACATTCCTATGCTTTTATTTACGCATGAGGGGCCTTGTGACTTTGACATTCCTCGAGCCAAATGTGCTCTCTACTCAAATGTCGGTTTAGATCATTCTTTCGTGGACTTGGCCCTTGCCTCGTCCCTTTTGCCCCATGGGATGAGGAAGATATTGCCATGTGGCCCATTGGCTCGGTAACACCACCACGATCACCATCTACTTTATATATACAAAGGCAAGGATGCCATTCTTATTAAGTATTTGTTGTTATCATATGATGTGTATGCAATCGTGCATTTACGTGCAATGGGTGGAGAGAACTAGAGAGAGAGAGAGAGAGAGAGAGAGAGAGAGAGAGGGGGGGGGCGGGGTAGGTCTAGGATAAACACAATGTACACAAAACAAAATGTGCCAAAACAATATAGCACATGAAGATATTGATATGTTCTAGATATATAACTTGTGATAAACAGAATGTATGCAAGAACATGAATTGCCAAATGAAACTAGCAAATAAAGATACCAAAATGGTGTTTAAAAGTTGAAAATTACCCCTTGCACAAAAACCTTGCCTTTCTTTACTCACACTCCTTGTCCTCCTATATGTGTCAACCTTTGCAAGAAAACCTTTGCTTTACTTACACTACTACATGTTTCACCCCCATTTGTGTATGCAATCTAGTGGCTGTCTCCGATTTGCCCTCATTTGCACATGTAAATGAGTGTCTTTCGACGAATGGCTTTAATGGAAAGTTGCAAAGTAAACTGACCTATCATCATCTAACCCATGGTCTATATAGAGGGCCAAGTTGGCTTAGGGCCAAGTCGCATGTTATGTTTATGGTTATTCATCTAGATGAGGTTGCCCTACCAAAGTGACCTTCAAAGTAGTTGAACACCACAAGTTGCAGAAAGATTGTATGCCCTTGCATGATCTCTCCATAAATCATTAATTGAGACTATTAAGTTGAATCAAGCGGGAGGGCTGTGTGCAAGGATTCCTTTGTGTCTATTAGAATTTAGATTGCAGATTTCTTGCACAAGGGGTTAGGATAGTAGCCATTATCGATGTATCACATGTGACCAAAGGTCACCCACTGTAGCTCAAATAGGTGCCATGTGACTAAAGAAAATCCATAACAAGTGCCATGTGACCTATGGAGATCACCTTTTGATCCCAATCTTGTGGGGGAGTCGAGGGGAACAAGCTTATTACCATTGACCTTTGACAAGGACATGATGGTGCTTACCTTGCCTATGCAATGGAGTCCCCATTACCAGCCCAAGTGATGGGGTCCCATCCTCAAGTGATGCTTGGGGAAACCATTGTGATTTTCTAAATTTTCTCCACAAGGACGGCATGGGGCAATTGTTGGTTGTCCTTAGAGGAAGGCCACATGCACAATAGTTCAGGGTGAACGTGTAGCTCACATGAGAATTGAGCGAGGGTTTTTGTTGTTGTTATAGTGGACCAATTCTCCATTCTAGCCATGGAGGGCCCAAAACTCCCTCCGATGCCTCCATCAACCAACGATCTAGCTTCTAGCTAGATATTTGCCACATTTAAGTGCCTCTAGACCTCTTCTTTGTGCATGTGGCAATCTCTCTTGAGCTCTATCCACTGCCCTCTCTCTATCTCCCATTCCATGTGAAACATGTGGCTAATTATCTATTGTAACTCCTCAACAAAGGCTACTATTGGCAATTGAGGTTTTCCTCTTCGTTTTGCCACGCATGTGGTCACATTCTAAGAGCATATTTTTACATGAGTTCGCAAGATGTGGCCATGACCTGAAGACAATTTGTTCTCATGTGTCCTCGAATCGTATATGAGTAGCCCAGGGATGACATGTTAGATTAAAAAGTACTTCATGCTATAAGTCACGGTCTGACAAAGTTAAGCAAAATGCAAAAACAAAAAAAGGAGGGGCACCTACCATCATGCTTAGCAGTGTTAGCATTGCCACTCATTTTTGAGATGCTACTTGTGCTAATAGGTGACGTGACATGCTTGCCTATTATCTTCTAATAGGCATGTAAACATAAAGCTTTATCACAAAGAGATAAAGTGATGCTTGTTCAACAACATGAGCACTATGTTTCACCTTGCCCATGGATTGGTAGCACCAAGTTACCACTATGAAATGACCTTATTTAAGGGCTTGCTTGCATGTCATTATAGTACATAATGAATGAAGGCTATTTAGTTATGTTCTTATTGCAATAAAAGGCAATGGACTCTTCAGTTTGTTTACGGTCTTGACAAGGCGTATGATAGGGTACACTAGGACTACTTCGTGGTGGTACTCAAGCAGCTAGGATTTGGGAAGGGATTTGTATAAAAAATGGCCGACATATTTAGTAATGTGTCGGAAGATGTCTTTGCCTAAATGGAGGCGCTATTGGTTGTTTCGACCTAAAGAGGTCAGTGCATCAAGGGTGTCCGTTGGCACCCCTTTTGTTCGCATTGGGCCACATTCCCTTGATTTGGCTACTGAAGAAGGAAGTAGAAGCACGCAACATCAAAGGCATCGTGCTCCCATCACGTCAACAAATCAATACCCAATTATTCGTTGATGATAGGGTTTTTTTTTTCGTAAAGCCAAATTAGTGTAACGAATCTCATGGAGGTTATGAGGAATTTTTGCATCACTTCTAGTTCTAGGTGCATTGGGTCCAAGTACTTTGTTCTTAGAACAGACTTTGGCCCGACTCTAGAATGGGTCAAGGACTTATAGGTGCAAGTTATATGAAAAGGTGAATTTATAAGGTATATAGGTGCCCCGCTCGGACTTTGAGATAGGGTTTGAATTGGTTCAAAGACAAAATGAAAACCAAATTGAGAGCATGGCATGGTATCTCTTTAGGTTGGAACACTCATCTTCTGGCGACTCAACCCATATTGGTGGCCGCAACCACCTATGTTGCTTCGATTTGGCATTTCAAGAGCAGTCAATGGCTCAAATTAGAATGAACCTTCAAGGCCTTCCTTTTGGCCGAGGATTATGGGAAGAAGATTCTCAATTCTTACTACTTTAGCAATGCAAAGGTTGGCAAGTATGGTACAATCACTGTACAGCAGAACCCACTCAAGTACTAGATTTATGCCTTCATTATGACCTGTACAAAAAATTTAAGTGTGAACATTTTTATATTTCTTTGCTCTAAAAGTAATTGTCCTTGTGCACATGTGTTGGAGTCACGAAAGAATCTTAAGAGGATTAGCAAAGAAGATTGTGATATCTAGATCTTGGAAGTTATGAATAATTAGCAATAATCGACTACAAAATGTTATCTTGGATCGTAGAAGTTGGAGCAATAGCCTTTTTGGAGCATCATAGGGAGAAGAGTCTATTAGGGAATGCACACCATGGAATGGGAACCATGATTTAAATAATGAATATGAAAAGCACTAAAAGAAAAGCAAAAACAAAAAGCACTACACCAACTTGGTCCACTAATTAACACTCCCCCAACTAATAGTGCTAGCAAAACTCAAAGGTCAAGCTTTGCATAACTCCATTTTCATATTTCTAATTTTCTTATCCTTGCAAAACTCAATCAAAGGTCACACATACAGACGATGACGTGACGCAACCAGACGACTATGTGGACCCATTCCCACCAGAGGTAGAAATTCGGTGAGGTCTGCAAACCAAATAGGTGCCTGGGGGGGGAGAGAGAGAGAGAGAGAGAGAAACAAACCCATCGTACTAGTAAGAAAGGCACTATGCATTGCTAGCATTAGGCACTCAAGCAAGGTTGAGGAATAACCTGATTGGTACCATAAGGCCGTAGCCCAGTCTCAGAGTGAAAAGCCAACTAGAGATAGCATCGATTGTGATTGGTTATCGTTTGTGGCGCATACATTGCAGCAGACCGAGGAGTCGTCTGATGAACATGTGATGCACACGATGACCTGCTCTTGGTGTGAATAAGAAATCGCCCAGCCATTTGCAATGTGGAAGCCATGGCTATGCTATGGAGATGGGGCAGCGTGTGAACCGGCCCTATGGTGTTGGGGACTGGTGTGCCAACGTGGCGCAAATAGGGTACGGTTCCAAACTAGCGGAGCCGGACCAAGTTTGGAACAATCGCGAAAATTTCGCAGTCGGCGCTATATAAACAGGGGGGGTGGGGGTGGCGCCGTCAAGATGTCGGCCGGCGAGGAGGACGGGATGAAGGGCACGTGGCGGGGATGGTTTGTATGGAGGAGGTGCGACGGCTGAGGTGGAGCTGCCGTTTAATATAAACATAGAAGATAGATGCTCTTTACTCTCTTCTTCTCTTTACAGCCCAGCATTGCTCCGCTCCTCCTCCGCCCCCCTCCTCCCATGAACTTGCACTACTACCACCACATGGAGCACCACCCCTCCTCCTCCTCCTCCTCCTCCTCCTCCCTCCCCCCTCGCCCTTCCTCCTCCTCCTCCTCCCATCATAAACCACCTTCCCCTCCCTCCCCTTGGGAGCCCCCAGCTCGCTCTTCCTCTCCTTCCCTCTTCCACCTCAATGGCTCCTCCCTCCATGCCTCCGCCGCCTCCCCTTCTTCCCTCTCCCGCCCTTGGAACTTCTGGGACCAATCCCCCGTCGTGACCACCCGCCGCCGCAGTATCTCCGTCGAGGAGGAGGAGGAAGAGCAGCAGGTGACAGGACGTGCTCTTGTACTCGACGGCTCCGGTGGCTTCCTGGCTTCGTTTGAGGCTTCCCGCTCCATTCCTTTCGCTTGTAAACTGGATGTGGATGCCGCTGAGGGCCGCAATGTTCGGTTTGCTACGCTATCAGGATTCAGTGACGAAGAAGATAGAACCCACAGAGGTGTTGCAGCAGATGGGTTTCGAGTGAAAGTGGAGATGGAGGAGGTTCCAGTGGGTGTGATCAAAGTCCCGGTGGCATTGGACACGAAAGAAGCATATCCGAAGAATGGAAGCAGCAGTAGAGAAAAACAGCAGAAGGGCGGTGAATCGAATGCGATGTTGGTGAGGAAAGAGGTGCAGCAGGGCGACGAGCGAGCAGTCACAATAGCTAGCGTGGGAGACGCCACCATGGGGCTGAAGCTCGGAAAACGGACGTACTTTGAAGATGGAAATACGGGAACAGCAGGTGGAGGCTGCAGAGCAACATCCTCAGGGTCAAATATGGCAGCCAACATTGTCGCTTCAAGCAATAACAACAACAATGGCACCAGCAAGAAGCAGAAGGCTTCTCCTCCAGCTCCGAACGTCCCCAGATGCCAGGCGGAAGGTTGCAGGACCGACTTGTCCAATGCCAAGGACTATCATCGCAGGCACAAGGTCTGCGAGTGGCATTCTAAGGCCAGCAAGGTTAAAGTGGGCGATATAGAACAGCGCTTCTGTCAGCAGTGCAGCAGGTATTGCTATGTCGTTAATCTTGCTGTTTCTTCTGATTTACGTTTGCCTTGGAAATCTATGGCTATCGTGCGTGTCCACCCCTGCCTGTGCTTAAGTCATTTTGGAAAAGCATCATATTTCTGATTCAGACTTGGGTTTGCTGGTCTGCTAAGCTCCGTGTGGAAAACGCCAAATAACTGGTCACCCGGATGCATGGAACTCAGAATTCTTACGCCTGCAAATACATTCCTTCCGGCCTTTCGACCATCAATATAGCTCGCACAATTTCCTTCTTTATCATCCACCTTTGAAAGAAACTTGTAAGTTGTAACACACATTGTGCTAGCATATGCTACTGAATGCGGAATTTTACACGGCCTTGTAACCCAAGTGCTTCAATCGCAATTGCACGTTAAACTCATACAGAATATCAACCTACTTGTACACATCCAGTATCACCTGCTGTGTTTTCCTCCATCCGTCTAAAAGTGTTCTGCTTTTGAGTGGCAATGCAAGCGTTGGATGGAGAGAGAGAGAGAGAGAGAGAGAGAGAGAGAGAGAGAAAATAATGGTGGTCGTGACCGAGGCATTGTTTGTGTGAGTTTTGGGCAGGTTTCATGTTCTTGCAGAATTTGATGAGGGCAAAAGAAGCTGCAGGAGGAGGTTGGCGGGTCACAACGAGAGGCGTAGAAAGACACAGCCCGAAGCCATGTCTCTGCTCTCCTCGGGAAGCTTCGCCAATTACCTACCGGGTAAAGCTCTTGCTCACAATCTCATGTGGAGCTGCCTCGATCTTGAGTCAACATCCTGCACTCATCCCCATCATTATCCACCTTCAAACGCATTCATTTGCATTCACATGGTTGTCTTTTCATCTTCCCCCGGGTTAGCTTCCCCATATCTTCCTGATAACCTCTGCTAGCACGTGCTGTGCCTCGATCGTGAGTCCAAACAGGTGCATTATTCACCTGTAATGCTCTAAACCACCATTCATGTTCAAATGCAACTAGTAAGCACTTTCTGTGTCCTTCGAATGTATTATTGAACTACAATATTGTAGCAAGTATGCACTCATAGAGTGTCCGTGTCTGCTAGCCTGTGTTGTTCATGAGCTCAAGCCCTGCTCCCAGTTGTATCAATGCGCATATTTGTATGCAGTTTTCTCACATACAGATGCACTAATATGCGTTCATATCGACGTGTTTTCTATGTTGCTCCCCTCGCAAGCGATGAAAGGTTTGCGTGTTTCATGTACAACCGTTGTGTCCATGTGCATTCATGTTGTTTCACGTGTTTTCCTCCCCTTTGCAGATGACAATCGTTCGCTCAGTAACGCCCTGCTGGAGCACCCTTGCTTCCGAGCATCAGCCATTTCCTCCTCCCTTGACCCCTCAGCCTTAGCTTGCCAGCTCCGCTTCCCTGGCTCTGAGACCCAGGTCCTGAAGCTCCTCAGCATCCCCAAAGAGGAGCCTGATACAGTCAATTTTCCTCCCCTCGAGCTTCACCACTTCATGCAGGGCACAGGATCTCTCATGGGTGGGCATGGCTTGGCGCTGTCCGGCAACCCACCAGGAGCAGCGCCTCTCGGTGCCGAGGCTTCTTTGTCTTCTGCTTCTCAGCCTCCATCTGGGTTCGCTGTCTCCGGGCGTGCTCTCTCTCTTCTGTCATCTTCCTTGGGCTCCACAAACAATCCTCGCTCCATGTCTCTCAGTATATCCCCTCATCCTTCCCCTTCCATTGAACAGCTCTTAGCTGAGAATCAAGCCAATTTACCTCGTCAGATGGTACCCAGCTCCTCCCCCGGCCAACCATGCTTCACTTCCGTATCAGACAAGGTCATCGGCATTCCACGTCCACATCGTAGCTTAACGAATTCCAATGGAGTTGTCGATGGTTCCCCCACCACTCTAGACAGGGAGCAGCGCGAGCAACCTGCCACTATGGCAAATTTTGACGGCCGTTCCTTGTTCATAATGCAGCAAGACAACGACTTTCAGGGCTTGCATGGTGGAGATTCCCAACATGGGCGACCCATCCTAGATTTGATGCAGATACCATCGCCACAATCTCAAGGTAGCCGCTCAGCATTGTTACAACAATCGGTAGGAGTTCAGTACACGGAATTGGAAGGGCTGAGGTCCTATGAGGCCATGTTTGGAAGGCAGAATATTATGTAAACGCAGGCATGGAGGTCGTGAGCACCGAGCAGATTTTGTCACTCTCATGTTCTGGGTAAGTCGAGCTCCCACAAGTCCATATTTATGAATAGATGAAGACTCTAGCTCTTATATCAAGTGGAGCGAAGAAAGAAGCTCCCGCATTTTCCGAAGAGCTCACAAATTGACTTCCAAATGGCACATTGTCCACGAATGAATCGCGGTAAAATTGATCGCCAAGGGCTTCAGCTCATTTGATCTCTCCAGTGATGTTTTGCCTTGACTGTAGCACGGAGCCCGGCATTCAGTTTTTCTTGCATAGAGAAAATGATCGGCTGTTGGCAGTACAAGGAGCCTTACCACTCGCTTGCAACTTGCCACTCCAAAAATGCTACATGATGACAATGGCTACGGACTTCCGCACAGTTTGTTTTTATCACCCAGGATTGATTTGCCAGCATTGTATGTGGGTTTGACCTCCTCGTCCAAGAGTCTCTTGAGAGTTCTAAAATGTCTACTCTTTTAGGCGCGCGTGCAATATATCAAAAGAAAGCGAATTCGATGCAATGGCATTGCTTTGCTACCAAAACAACATAACAAGGTGGGGATCCCTCAAGGGCCCTCCTTAGGGGACTGCCATGTTATTGGGTAAAATTTCTTTTTTCAGTGAAGAAGACACGTTTATCAAAAAGAAAATAAACTAGAAAGGAAGTCTTTTTTCATAGGAAGTTGTTAGTGGATGATGCCCTAGCGCATGTACGCATAGATAATGGAGTGGTCCTTCCAATAAGCATGTGATATTCCGGTGTAGGTTCAGGGATTGCATGATTTATTCTAAATTTGTTGAGCTTTGCGAGGCGTTGCCCATGTTTATGTTGAAGTCGCATATCAATATTGTAGAGGAATCTGGCTCATTTTGTCCTTGTGGTCATTATTATGTTTTGAAGGTAACTTAGGATTTTGAGATTGCGGCCTATATATTTGAAGATTTTTAAAAAGAATTATTATTATTATAAAAATAAGCCGATTTTATCAAGGTGGGTATTGAGCCCTAGCAAAAAAAGGCCATTCCAACAATTGGCCTATGAAGGCAACAACCTTGGCCTATGCTGCGCGTAGAAAAAGCGTATTTAGCCGGCTTCTATGGAGCAGATTGCGTGATGCACGATTGGGTTAGAGTTCTCGAGGATGGGGTTGAAGTCCTTTGGTTGCTGCCACAATGGCTGTAGATCTAAACCCTAGCTGAATCTTGTGATGAAAAGCATTCTTGTTTCTCACCTCCCATATAGCCAGAGGAACCGCGGCTCTCACGTACGGCCAACTAGATGCCAGTGTGGATGGCAACTTCGAAGTCTCGCCCAGCAACGGAATCCGCCGCTGATGCTCCAAGGAGAATTTAGCCATTCAACCCGACCTACGAACAGCAAGTTTCAATTTATTCCACGCCTCTCTGACAACGGGCATTTCCAAAGTAGATGCCCCAGGTGCTCCAATGCCTTGCGCATTGAACACACCCTGGATTGATAGCAACTCTCTTACCAATCTTCGCTTTAATTGGGGGCCATTTTCCTCATCAGAAATTTCGCTTTCCTTACCTCACACCTCTTCCAAATTTCTTTTAGTCTTGCCCTCCACCAGGCAGAGCCCCTTCTCAATCCCCAGATTCTATTCAGGCGAGCAGCAACGCCCTGTTGCTCTAACAGTCGCTTGTATATTTCTTTAGTCGAGATTCTGTTAAGAGCTGTTTTCCCCAGCCTCCATTTTGGGAATACACCCCATCTTGGCAACTATGTAGTTCGTAGGCCCCCTTCCAAGGCAACCCTCATCCCATCCGTCTCGCCGTCTGTCATGCGGAACTCATGAGTATGGAGCCTGAAGGAGATGCCTTTGCATGGCGTGACATGAAGCGGGCTATATATTGAAGATTTGAAAGCTTTTGTTGTGAATTGTTGTGCTGATGGTTGTTATGTCTATTCCTTGCTCTCTGTACGTGTTCGCACTATGTATTGGCAAGTGTTCTCGTACAAGCATGCATTGGCCCACGTGAGGAAGTTTCAATCACATCAAATCTTGTCGGGGCAAGTTGCGTTGATTTCTGTTTCTCGTTTGTTGTAGGTAAACAATGTTGGAGTCCATAAGTTGTCTCGTTTCTTTAATGTCCAAGATGTATCTTGACAGTTACCTTGTGTTTAGCGATGTCACTAAGATTTTGTGGGTTTGTTCTTGTGAAACAACCATTGTCATCCAAGCCCCATTGGTGTTGAGTCTATTGGACATCATTGTCCATGTGGAAGTTTTCATTTTGAAGTGGTTTTAACAAGTACAAAGTCTCAATATCCTTCACGTGCGATAAGGTTGTGTATGCCAAGCCATGCTTGTAGATTCCTTTTAGTGAAAATACAAGTCGTTCTAATGTGAGCCGCTGTGCATGATGTATTGTCCTTGTCGTTGTTGGTTGAATAGGAAATTGTTATGGAGTAAGGATACTTGTTTTTGATGGCCCTATTTGCACCTCTTTTACGATCCTAAAGATAGGTGTTCATTGTGACGCAATGCGCACTTCATAAGCATTAGTGTCATTTCATCGAGCTTTTGTCCCAATGTCTTTGGAAGGGAAAACTATCCACACTGTCTCTCTCGATGCATGTTGATGATGCCATGAAAACTCCATCAGCCTCGTTAACCAACCTGTCTTGTTGGTTGAGCTAGTTTGACCAGCATACCCTCTTTTATTTCAATTTTGGCATGTAGGTCGGACGTGTTCTTTGGATCCTCTAATGTCTTGGTTTTGGTGTATGTTGTGTGGGAGAAGTGGTCTTTTGCAAGGAGTATGTGCTTCCATCTTGTGCAACATTACATCACCAATGCATTAGTTTTTCGTGCAAGTGTGCGCCAGTATGTATCAGCAAGGCTTTGTCGGTTATTTTGAAAACCCATGAATCTTTTACTGGCTTCACATGGTAGAAGTCTTTACACATAATGACACCCAAATTGTCAAAGACGTGCTTGTGATCTCTTTTCAAAGTACACATCCTCAAATCGACAAAGTTAACGTTCTTCTCCCCACCAACGAGATTTCATAAAAAATAATAAATTGTACTTGCGCATATAGGGTTGTTAATGTGTCCAACTTCTCCTTTGATAGAGATGTTAAGCTATTCGTGTGTGTGGGCATGTGTAAGGCTGAGTGAATTGTGTTACTGTTAATATTGCACAATGCTTTTCCAATGTAGGTGAGCATGAGGACTCTGGGCAGGTTGTAATAGACATCTGGTAGAGTTCGGTTGTATTGTCTTAGCAATCCTTGGACTATTAGAAGCAGTAGATATGTTTTACGTGTTCCTCTAGTAAGGAATAAATATATTTTGTCATGTGGATGTAAATGTTTTTGTAGCATGATGTCGTCAAAGAGTTGATGCAGTTCTTTGTTTAGTTCTCTTATCTTCTCGAAGTACTCGTCGTTGTCCACGAGCACCTACTCTTTTATGGGGATGACAAATTTGATTGTTCTCGCTAGCTTTTGATAGTTTGGGCATATCCAATAATATGTCATGAACTTTGGCTTTGGGATTCATTATCAAAAGGTGGGCTTTTGTTGTTTGCCATCGTCAGCCTCAACGTCATTATAGAGGCTCTCAATGGTGTCATTCTAATAGTAGTCATAGTTGTATTTTTTCCTATTCTCATTTATTATAGCCTCTTTTGCATAATAAGCTTCTCTCCAACTCCTATGGTTTCTTAATTCTTCTTGCTCATCGCTTTTAAAGGGGAAGTACAAGAGAACTTGTTCATGGTAGCAATTGTCAAGGTCTTTGAATTTGTTGAACCTCACGAACCTCAAAAATTTTGGCTTGTCTCTTTGTTTTAGAGGTGTTGCTGCTATGGTTGTATTCTATTGCGAAAGTGGCGAGGAAAACGTCGTCCAAGTGTTGCCTTCCAATATACTTGTCGATAATGGTCTGACTAATGAATTGTAAATCTTTGCTTGATTTGTGTAAAGGTAGGGGCAAAGTGATAAATGCTGTAAGCTACGTGCTCATTTGTTGGGCATGTAAAAATGTGTTCCCCATTTTCCTTAGTCTCTCCTGTGTGGGGTTGTTCTCTTGTATACATGTTCTCAACATGTCACGCATTGAATTTTGTAGTGTATGAAGTGCAATGAATGTCCATGTTGGATTGACATAGGAAGCTAATCTTCTTGCCGAATGCATTTGCGAAGATGTCCTTGGCTTGACATTGTAGGAATAATGTTGGTTTTGTTATTGAAACTCTTAATGATAGGATGTACTTTTGTAGGTCTAGCCATAGAAACTTAAGCCATTGAAAGAATAAAGCGCTTGCTTTGTTTCGGGCTTCTGGATTTCTTATTGAATTCCAATGTAAAGTTCTTTGTATTTATTCTTCAAGTGGAATGAGTATCATTGTGGCTTGGGACAGTGAAATTTGCAAAACGTGCGTTGTCCCTTTGTACATGTTCTTGTATGCTTGCGAATTTATATTTCATTCATGTGTGGATTTAACAAATTCTTGATGCATGTTATATGCTCATCTATAGATGCTATCACTTCATAATCATTGCTTGAATTATATTTTGGTGCTTTTTCAACCCACAAGATTCCATGCTCGTGTTGACTACCTCGGCTTTGGAATTCTGTCATAAAGAAGCAATCAACAACACCGCCAAGTATGGACCTATCTTTGAGTAGTAGCGAGAGCATATTCTACAGTTTTTGAGTGTAGTACATGCCACACAATGTAGGGTTTAGGCTAAGTAATTGTATGACATGTGCTTCCTCCTGTGCAAGAGCAGGCAGCACAGTCATAGAGTTGTACGCTATTTTTAGGGCGCTAACAAGAGAATCCCACATTCATTCGACACACGAGAAAGTGACAAAGGAGGGCCCAATTGATGCATCATAGCAAATGCCTCTTTGTGTAGTCTCTCCTTGTGGTTAGTTGAAGTATGGAGGCCCTCAAAGTCCCTATATCCTATTCCTGATTTAAGTATTTGCTCGATGTCGGCGTTGTTCTTAACATCTCTTGCACATAGTAGTTTCTTCTTCAACATGCCTTTTCTTAAGCACACCCATATAGATTGCATCACTTGATGAATCAAAACTTTGATAGATTTGAAAAAAAGATTTGCAATAGTATGAGAAAATTTTAATGATTTGTGTGTTATTTCCCACTTAACTATATCAGATATGTGACCCTAGTATTGCGAATTGCTCGTCAAGACCCAAAATATAGTGTTGGGAAATTCAACTCCCCTCTATGTGCATCTTTGAAAATACCCAACGGTTTTTGGTTTTCTGAAGGTGCCACATAAATGGCCTGTGTTTTAAAGTCTATGACTTGTTCTGCGCTAACCAAATTATGTATTAATGTGTCGGTTTATATTTCATCTTCATCTACGGGGTGCCAATGTTCTCATATTCTTCTTTAGAGGAATGCATTTCTGGTGGGCTTGTGACAAGTACGTCTTTGTACCAATCGTTGTTCATAGTAACATTATTAGCTTTATATAATGGTGTATTCATAGTACAAGGGGGACGTCACTTGCATGCATGAACTTCAAGATAACCCCCTATATACGTTCCATGTAGCATAATAAAACACCTCTATTTAAGCTTATAAGGATTCCACAAAAAGCGCACTATGTACCCCCTTTCCTTAAATCTATTTTATTTCTCAATTATTTGGATTAGACCCTAAGAAAATTTAGATGATATAGATTAGAACATCTTCAAATATTCACCAATGGGTAATATTCATTATCCCCCCTACCATGCACTAAAACTAGCCACAGCTAGGGATTAGTTCATTCACACTTGGTTCATGACCAATTGTCACTTGTCAAATGTGTGTGTGTGTACTTTTTATGTTTAGGGGGTAAAACTTTTATTTCCCTACACCCCTCCCTCTTTCCCCCCAAAGATGTCAAGGCCCCCCAGCTTAAATTTAAGAATGAGGAAAAGTAAAAGGGGAAAAACTGGTATTTCCCTACACCCCTCCCTCTTCCCCCCCAAAGAAGTCAAGGCCCCCTAGCTTAAGTTTAAGAATGAGGAAAAGTAAAAGGGGCCCCCACCCCTAATGTATAAGCGTATGCCTCATCTCAAAAAACCCCCCTATTTTACACTCATGTGATATCATAAGTTTTCCCTTGTGAATCCCTCGGGTCCACAAGTATGTTCAATGCTTTCATAAGAGTGTACGGCAGAACCTTGCCAATTGCAAATGTTAATTTCAATTGCATTTCCCTTTTAATTCAAAAAATTATAGCATGATCGTCATCCACGAAGCATGGCAATACACGTATCTTGTTTGTGTCTGCTAATACATTGGCAATACTTCCAGTGATGCCTAGTTGCCCGTTGAAAGTCATTTCTCTGATTGTGCCAAAGCAAGCCGAGGTGCCACCAAGCTCTCCTCGACATCATTTAGCATGCATACAAGAGACAATGGTGCATGCAATGATATATTTACCTCTATGAAATATTAGTGACAACGTTCCCTTCGATTGCTTCGTTACATTCATTGCATATTCTACAGTGCTTTCCTATGAACTCAACGTTTGCATCTTCTCTTTCCTTTGCACCCATTGAATGTTGTCTTGCTAAGATGGACACTTTATTTCTTGAAAACCATTCTTTTGTATGAAAAGCAATCATGCGATGGTGTCTTTGATGTTTTTAATGTATTTTTCCATTTGGTGTAAGCAGCTTCCAAACATTTGCAAGAACTTGCTAGAGGTAATGTTGCTTTCAATGGAAATCCTTTCCTTTTGCTTCTTTTGAATGATAGCTATTGAAGAGGAAGTTTATGGATTTAAAGTCTCTACTTCTTCGATGTTTTTGCCATTCATGGCGTTCGTGGTTTGTTTTAGTTTTAGGACCTCGCTTCTGATGCCAGAAATTGAAATGCTATAAGAGGGGTAGGTTTGCTGCATACACTCTCTAATAGTGGTAGCTTTTGTTTGCCCTTGTTCTAGCATGAGCTTCTGCAAGTATTTTAATTCTCTTGCCATATGCCACTTAATATTGAACAACCCAAAGCCTTTTGACGTGGGAAGTAGGTGTCCCCAAAACCAGGAATTGGAGATCCCTCAAAGATCAACTTCAAAGGTGAGTCTCTCTTTAGGAAGTTCAAATTTATGACGAAATCTAGCTTACCTCCATAATTTGCAACCAGCCTATGAAAAAAAACAAAAAATTTTGTGTAGCAAAGTTTTCATCTTGTAGAACGTAATAAAGTGAGGAGAGAGAGAGAGAGAGGAGTGCACATTATGTAGAGAGAGAGAGAGAGAGAGAGAGGAGTGCACATTATGTAGCTACCTGTACACTATGTTGTATTGAACATGTTTACATGAGTATCCCTTTAGGGTTAGTAGCCCCTAATGCCCTATCTAGATGGTGCAATTTACACCATCCTTAACACCCCCTCTTAAATTGCACTAGCTAAGTAGAGGGTGAATGTATAAGATATATTTGGATTTCGTTTGGTGCATATGAGAGCATCCAAAACTAAAAAGAATCAGAGTAGTATGTGCATGTGTGAGCACAATGACTACGTAGCAGAAGCATGTACAATGAGTACAACTTGTGATCATGTACATAAAGGTGCATGTCCCCCTCTTAAGTTGTGGGTCATCCTTCACCTTTGGGAATAAAACCTAGAAAATAGACCAAAGGGAAGAGGAAGGAGATATGTAGAAAGGAAAGTCCACCCGGATCAAAGACTGGTTGATCAAAAGATGACTGCGTGAAAAATTGCGTGTATGGCTATTGTCTTTGTCCACATTCTTGCTAACATTGCATTGAGAGGTTTTAATAAGTACAACCTCAATGTGGAGAGAGCAATTTTGCTTCTCTTTGGTGAAGTCATCAAATATTACTCAAAAGGAAAGACAAGCACATATTTATTTCATGAGAGGGCAGTAAGAGTAAATAGACACACAAGCTGAAGGGTATAAGGATTTGGATATCCGAGGATCTCACTCCAACATAACTCAAACAAAGACTCATCGAACTCAATAAAGTGAAAGAAGCATGTAAGGAACGTAAGTGGGTGGTTTATCGGGATGGGCAAGCACATTATTCAAACCGTTTCTAATATAGTTCTAGAACTTAGCTATGCACCTAAATAATTGTGAGATGAGTTGCCTTGGGCGCTCCCCGGACTCTCTGGCTATCCAGATGTAATTGCAACGTTTTTGGTGTGTATTTTGTCTCAAAGGCCTGTGAGGACTGTGAGGCCTTCCGCATACATTAATCTCTCTCTCTCTCTCTCTCTCTCTCTCTCTCTCACCCCCCCCCCTCCCCCCCTCCCCTCCCTCAAAATACACTTGATATTCGAATCTATGCTCTTTACGTAAAATTGGTTCTCATTTAGACAAAATGAAAATGGATTTGTGGCTAGAAAGTTCTCATCATTTTTCTATAGGCTCAAAGTAATATTCTCTCACTAGTCCTAAATTCTCTCTCTTTAGGAGATGGGATCAAAATCTTAAAAATTTATTCTCTCTTGTATGTACCAAGATGTTTGTCACCTTTCTTACATTTTCTTAGTTCTAGAATAGTGGATGTATTTGCAAGCAGTGTAGGACCTTGGATTATATTCCATTAAGAAGTGGTTTCAAGTGTATATAAGTGAGGATTTGCAAAAGGTCTAATTACAAAATAAGTTCGGAGATTGCCCTTTTACAAGGCTTTAGGAATAAAAGGAGATTGTAGGATCTAGAAGAGGGGCTTAAGGTTTAGGAAAGGGTGGAGTTCAAAAAGAGTTACGACGAAGAAATGAATCTACATCACCAACTTGATGGGGTAAGGGTTTAGAAATGCTAAGCTAGGAGTTTGGGTCAAGAAAAGAAGTAGGAAATGAAGATTCAAGATCTAGAATAGGTATGGGGTTTTAAAAACAGTGGGATTGAGTTTAGGGAAAGGGAATAAGGTAGAAAGAGATGCAAGTGCTTAGTTTGGGTAATGAGTTGAAAGGGAGAGAGGGAGAGTGGAAGAGAGGGAGATTCAAAAGAAGGAAGGAGAGAGAGAGGGAAAGAATGCTCCCTTGCCAGTAAAGGAAGAGAGAGTTTACAAGGATTGAGAGTAAAACAAAGAAAAGTGCAAGGTTGAGGGATGAGTAGAAGGTTAGAGATGCTTATGCACAGTTGAGAGTGCAAGGGAGCATGGACTCTTGGAAAGAGAGCATAAGTACACAAAATGTGCATTGAATTATTTTGTAGAAACACATTCTTGTGATCCTAACTAGAGGGATCCCTACAATGGATCATAAGACAACTGGTCCTTTTGAAAGGATACACACCAAATTAAAAGGATCATGACAAACCAGACCAATTTGAAAAGTTCAACTGACAAAACTCTTAGTCACATACATGGACAAAGACATGCACCCAAAGCCTATCCATAGAAACTCACATAAAAAGATGTCATCTCAACATACAATTGGCTTTGGCATCCAAGATCTTGATGTAAAATGGAGGCTCTAATAGACATAAGTAGAATAGAGTTCCAATTCGAGCGTTCTCATCCTTTTTCCACCAATCTCATACTGAGCATATTTCTCTCACTAAATCTGATCTCTCTCGAAATGATGATTTTGCAAGTATGTCTAGATCCTTTCTAGAGTGTGTTTCGACTATCCCTATCATATTAGATCTATCGATTGTGTTCTCAAGCTCCACTTCTTACAATGATCTCAACATTAACTACACTTGATTGTGCTTTTAATCCCTTGACAACAAACAATTAACAACTCCCTTGAATCAATTTGACTACCCATTGTCTAATATGTGATGCTTTGGGTTAGATGTATTGGCATCTTGTGCTTTCCATGGAGTTTTCCTTATAGTCAAAGTGGTTCTTCTTGAAGTAGTGCTTGCCTCTTAGCTACGTAGGTCTTTGTCAACCTACCTATATCTTTAATCAAAGCTTACTGAAGATCAAACTGTCCTATTGAATTCAATTGTGGGAAGCTTCTTTTGTTGAATGCTTCTAGTGTTCCTCATATCTTGCTTATTGCAATTAAGTGATTACAGTAAATGGTTGTGGATTGATCATGTAGCAAAATTGTTGTGTACTTAAGACCTAGAGAGTATGGAATACCATGGGTACAAGATTGTGTGCTGATAATGATTCTCACAATCTCTTCTTTGCATTTACTAGGTATGTAGATCCTCATGCTGATAGACCTTGTGCTTGACTTTTCTTGTTCCGCATTAATTTTGACGAAAGCAAATTTTATGTTACTTGATGTATACTATTTGCATAGCATAGAGGAGTCCCATTTTTTAATCTCTCTTTCAAAGACCAAGATCATCATTACAAATATGATCCCAATGAAACTTATTTCTTATTTTTTGCTTTGACTTTTTTTCTAGCCCTGTGCTTACGAGGCAATAGTATTGGTGAGCTAGACTGATATTGAGAGTTGACACTTGAGTTTTATATGGACATGCATCTTTCAAAAAGAACAATCCCATCATTGTAGATGGTGTTGGTTTAGATAGAGCATTCACTGTTTTATGAACTAGTCTTACCCTTAAGGCTGGACACATGACTAATGTCCCACTCTCATGTAGGTGGATACTTCAGGTGGAGTTTGTCCTAGAGATGCCAACACTGTCCTTTAGGAGTCCACTCTACTTCTTTCTTTTTTGACTCACATTTCAATGATATCAGTTCTTACTAGGCATTCATTCCATATGTTGGTCGTCTTTTTACCACATGAAAAGAACCATCTATTAGAAGATTTTAAAATAGCAAATCTAATAGTTGTGAAACGCTACAAAAGAAGTGTTGGCTATTCTTCAGCCCACCTTTCAAGGTCTCATCTCACTGGCTAGAGTACCCTAGGAGAGGTGCAAATAGCTCGAGGGACGGGTATACAACCAACAGATATCTAGATTTGTGAAAATATAGAAGATGCTTGTAGGCCAAGCCTTACAAATGCTCCACCGTTCAACAATCATCCTAGAACATCTGTACCATGCTCCTAGATAGCTTGCAAAGGATACATCCTGATGTGCTAGATGCTGATACGTGTGGTTGCAAGTCAAGCTTGCGGACCCTTCTTTACTAAGCTACATCATGCCAACCACATGTTTCAAGCTATATGGCTAGCAATCATCCCCCGTACATTGTCCTCTAGCAAAAGCTCTACGAGCCACTGCGTTGAAAGGAAGACTTCCATGATATTCTGACTTAAGAATTGTTTCCCATCTATCAAATAGGATGGCAACGTCACCTCAATGCAAAAAGAATTTCTACCTTTGGCTTTGATGGCACCCCTCACGCTTTCATACCTCATGATTTTCTTTTGGAGATAGTGTGCGAAGGGTATATAGACAACCTCTGAAGTGGTTTGACATCAAGCCGAAGTGCTTTGATAGTGACTTTGCTAGATTATACCCTTTTGCCCTGCGAGGCTCTTTAATAAGTTGACTTGATAATATGTACACATTGACACTCCGACACCCTTATCATTATATCAATTATAACTTTAAGCCATGGACAAAAAGGTTGATGAAGGAATAAAAGCCTTGAATTATTTTAACTCATGGAGCTATGTTGAGAAATCCCCCTAATTGTGAACAAGTTCTAGATGCACTATTATTGGTTCTTTCTAGTTTTGAATGGAAGATTATAAATACTCTAGATAAGGAAGGGAAGAAAAGAACAACTTTCACCTTCCCTTCAATCTAGTTTTTGGTTTTTGTTCCCAAACACGAAGGACGATTTACAACTTCAAAGGGCAAAGGTTAATGTACAAGATCTAAGTTGTACTCATCGTACTTCCGTTGTATAGTCATTGTGCTCACTCATGCACATATGATTTTCATTATTTTTCAGCTTTTCTTTTTTAGTCTTCATATGCACCAACAATACAAAATGCTCTCTCCCAAATCTAAAACACTAGCACTCCAAGTGTTAAGAATGTAAGAAAATAATGGGAGATGCAACGATGTGGGGCTCTCCTCTTCTCAGCATCTTCTCCAAGTGTGAAGAATGTAGAAACTTATGACGATGCAACGATGTGGGGCATGAAGACTTCTCTTCTCAGCAACGTCTCCTGTTGCCCATGCCTTTCTATCCTCAACCCCTCACCTCTTCTTGTTGCCCCTAACCTTCCCCTACTCCTCCCTACTCTCACTCAGTTCTAGATTTTGAAGTTTTGTCACTTTTTGAGCTCTCCGTCCCTCCTTCGTCACATCACCATTTGTTGCATGTGATTTCCTAAAAGACACGTCTTTCCATCTCCTCAAACCTCACTAACTTTTTCAAAGCATAATTGTCTACACACAATGAGATCTCAAAGTTCAGTATGTTTTGAAAAATGAATCTTGTAAGTTTTTGGGATGCTAGGTTCTTTGTGCACACTTCATTGTTTGCACAACTCAAAAGAGGGGAGCATATGTATGTCAAGTCCTAATAGCTTTTCCAGCTGAAAAGAGTGGATTGTTTGAACAATCCGAAAAATACATTTATGATCCTCCAATTTGGACATCAAAATTCCGTGTGATCTGCATCAAATATGGGAGATAAACCATTGTCGGATGAAGTTCGAAAGTCTCAGCAAAGGCAAGGCTTTTTACCTTTGTTTTGACAGAAGGTAGATAGCTCCTATGTATGATCAAAAACTGCTCCGAAAACCTTGAACAAAAACAGCTTATAAGGCATCCAAATGACTGCAACTAACAGAGGTATCTTTTGCACATCAGCCAGGTCAGAAACCCTAGCTGCAAAACCTTGAAATGTGTGCAGGCTGTTCTGAAACAGCCTGCTATAGGTTGCCTAGCAGGCAGCTGCCCTAGCCATCTCTGAATAGTAACACGGCCCCAGAAAACAGCAGAGAGCCTTCCAAAACAACCCTTAGCTAAAGTGCTTGACAAACACCTGTACTTCAAGAGGCTGTAAGCAGCCCATCCCGGAACCCTAACTGCTACAGAAGTCGAGAAATAGCAAGAGCACTAGCAAAACCACCCCCAGAAAAGTAGTTGCAGTTGCCTTCAAAACAGACGCTGAATAGCAACCTGTGCAACAATTTCGGATTGAAATACGTGTAATCTGCCCCAAAAACAGCAGAACTGCCTTGAAAATGCACCAGAACAGGTCACCTTGCAGTAGGGAAATTCTTCTAGTGCTCCTTTGCACGCACTCTTGGAGTAAACCTTTGCACGTCAGTACCTGCAAACTTGCAAGCTAAAGGTGATGGCTACAGATAAACATGTCAACTAGGACTGCCTACCTGCGAACTGCAAGCTGAAGGTGATGACTACAAGTAAACAAGTCGACTAAGGTGAAGGTTCCTCGCGACAAAGCTCCTCTCCCAAACTTGGAATGGACTGGGAAGCACAACGCAAGGTCACAGCATGGCTCTGAGACCAAATCTAAGTAACGGAGATGGAGAACGATGCGTGGAGCAAGTAAAACGTGAAGCTCTCTCAAACTAACGTGAAAGTATAAAGGGATATCAACATGTTAAACCCTAAAATCTAAGACCTTTGGTGACCCTAGACCAGTGTTAAAACCCATCCAAACCTAGACTCAATCAATAAAAAAACATTAGAATGAAAAAGCGCTCCTAACCCCATATTACAATTAAAAATGAGAGTATAAAAATACTCTCTCTATTCTCTCTTTCACCTGAAGCCAGCATTGGATCTACTGTGCGATTTTCATCAGGGAGCTCTTCTCCATGTTTGCTATAAGAACATCAGCACATCTTGCACATCCTAGCTCTTGTTCCTGTCCTAACGTCTCATGCTTTCCTTGAATTTCAAAGCATATTCTTGTGCGTTCCACCTGCCTTGAATGGAGGGCTCATCATAGGAGACTGGTGCAGTGGTATACTATGAACATTGTGTTAGAGATTCGTTGCCGGTCATTTACAATTACAAAGCCAGAAGCCTAGTTATACGGGCAATAAACTTTCCTTATTCTTTGTATCCCTTAGATTGTGGAAATCAATGACATACTTGAGAGGTGAAAAAAGTAGCATTGGAGCCACCTAGCTGAGATCTTTTGAATATTTCTGAGGATAAGGTTACACACTGGTTGGCAGTTCGGTTTCCACAAATCACGCGGAAAATGTAATCTTCTACTCTTTGTCCAAAGTGATATGCCTTTGGGAACTAAGGATACAAATCAAGATGAACAATGATTGAAAATTGACATCTTCAAAAGCTGATAAGGAGTGCTTTAAAAATGCTCTAGTAAGAACTGCACCTTTTTACCTATACATCACACCAACTATCCTTTTAAACTCGAAAGTTGCGGAACTCTTTTGAATTTTCCAGCCTTTTCCACTAGACACGTTGCACCCTTGGTGTCCTTATTCTTATGTATCTGTTTGAATCATGCACGTGCCACCTCTGCATCATGCCGAACTGCTCGTGTATTCTCCGTTTTAAGTGAAGCCCCAGTGCTACTAATTATATGAGCTGCTTTCACCAGAATTTCTTGCTGTACTTTGAAGAAAGCAACAGTCTCCTGGCACAAAATATACCAAAGATACCAAAACATAAGATATAAGAATCCATAATTTATCCAGTGCTCTCTCTCTCTCTCTCTCTCTCTCTCTCTCTCTCCATAAAGGTTAGCCTGGTCGTAGAGCTTCAGGGACTCCGAGCCGTGGGACACGCGGGCTTCCAGATAGATCACAGGACCATGGATCATATACTTACACTCAGGGGGATCATGGAGGAGGCGAGGGCACGGAGACAAAGGATCTATTTCTGCTTTCTGGATTTCCACAAGGCTTTTGACACAGCGCCAACCTGTAGGAGCTGGGATATGATCAAAACATCACCTGGGTAGACTTGGGTAGGGTTCGGATAGGTGCACGGTGGACAGAGGAGATCACGAGGACCATTGGGGTCAAACAAGGTTGTCCATTATCACCAACCTTGTTCGGCCTCTACATAGACGAGCTTGAGACCCTTATTGGAACCCAAGGAGGGTCTCGTTGCTCTTTAGCTGGATCCTTGCTCCAAATTCTCTTGTACGCAGATGTCGTGGTCTTACTCTCTTCCTCAACAGAGGGTCTCCAACAACAACTGGATGCACTTCATACCTTCTAAATGTCCTATGTGGAATAAAAGGCACTAAAACACTAAAGTGCCTATAACTATGCCTACACGGCACATACCAGGGCCCATAGGGCATCACTACAACCAGGAGAAGATGGCCTACAAACCCCCTCTCCATGGTATGGATAAGGTATGTCAGATCATGTAACAAAGGGAACCAAGTGTAAAGCCTGTCGGAAGACTTCAAACTTGGGACGAGAAAGTGCCTTTGTAAACATATTTGCTATGTTATCCTTTGTGGGAAGGTAGGACAACTCTATGTCTCCTATTGACAACCGCTCTCGAACATAATGATAGTGAACTTCAATATGCTTGGTACGCGCATGAAACACTGGATTGCGCACAATGGCCAAAGCACTCTGGCTTTCAGTGTAGACCATAGTAGAGGATGTTTGGCGAATACCAAGATTTGTAAATAACTGTCGAAGCCAGACTCACTCTACTATAGTGGTGAAGGCTGCCCTGTACTCAGCCTCACAACCGGATGTGGCGACTGTTGGTTGCTTCTTGCTGAGCCAAGAGATACATGAACTACCAAGCAAAAAACAGTTGCCGATATGTGACACTCTGGTGTCGGAACAACCTGCTCAATCACTATCCGTGTAAGCATGCATGGTAAGTGAACCCTGATCACCATAGAAGAGGGCTAAATCCTCAGTGCCTCTGAGATATCTGAAGACTCTCTTCACTACCTGCCAATGCTGTGAATTGGGCATGTGCATGAACCTGCTAAGCTGGGATACTGCATACTATAAGTCAGGTCTGGTAAATGAGACATCCAACAGCCTGCTGGTAAAGAGTGATATCACATGGTGGGCTCCCATCATGAGCTGAAAATTTGAAGCCAAGGTCCACTGGAGTAGAGATTGGCTTACAATCCTCAAATTGAAAACGATCAAGGAGCTGTCCAATATATTGGACTGTGACATCATGACACTCTCCTCAACATGAGCAAACTGAATGCCCAAATAATAGTGCATCTGTCCCATGTCTGACATTTCAAAAGCTTGCTGCAAATCAGCCTTAAAAGCTGCAGTATGCTGAGTATCGGGGTCCGTGATCAGCATGTCATCCACATATAAAATCAGCACTAAAAATCAGATCCACTCCCATGGACATAAAGAGTGGGCTCTGTGGGGCTATTCTGAAAACCAAGAAATAGTAAGTGTGCATGAATTTTGGCATACCATGCCCTCGGTGCCTGCTTCAAACCATAAAGGGATTTTCTCAACCGGCATACCTTGTTTTCAGAACCAACCTCAAAGCGAGGAGATTGTGCCACATAGACTTCTTCCTGCAGATCCCCATGAAGAAAGGCAGTCTTGATGTCAAGCTGGTGCACTTGCATATGGTGATGGGCTGCAATGGCAATAACACATCTGATAGTAGTAATCCTGGAAATGGGAGCAAAGGTCTCCTCAAAGTCAATGCCTTGTTGTTGGGCATACCCTTTTGCAACAAGACGGGCTTTGTGTCGATCTACGCTGCCATCAGATTTCCTTTTTAACTTGTAGACCCATCGGGTACCAATGGCATGCTTGCCGGGAGGGAGATCTACTAATTCCCATGTGTCATTTTTGGCAATAGATTGTAGCTCAGTTCTCATTGGATCCATCCACTCTTTGCTGTCAAAAGCATCTTTATGGCACAAAGGCTCTTCATTGCAAGCTGTAGCAAGGAGGGAAAACTCAAGAAAGTGACCATGCATCTGTCTATTCCCTGATCTTGTCCGGGCAGCAAGAGGTTGATCTTGTTTGTTGTCCCTCAATGTGTCAAGAAGCCGTTTGGGAACTTGCCTTTGCTGTCTATTGACAGCTCTTTCTTCAATCACTGCATCAAGAATAGTGGGATCATTTTGTGCTGGAAGAGAAACCTGCAAATCAGCATGAGGTACTGACTGATCATTGCTTGTTGCAGGGGGCTCATGTTTCTGGTCAAAGTCCCCCTCTGAGGGAAGCAGAGGTAACCAAGAGTCAAAGGTATCAAACATGTCAACTTCTGGCTTAGCTTTGCAGTCCACAAGAGGAGAAGCCGAATGTTCAGCAAAGATTACATCTCTACTAACAATAATCTTCCCAGTATTTGGTTAGTATAACCGATACCCTCTGCTCTCCTGGCTGTAACCAATAAATATGCATTTGATTGCCTTGTCATCAAGCTTATGTCTCAGCTGAGATGGTACATGAACATATGCAAGAGACCCAAAAACTCTCATGTGTGAAGTGAAGGCTTCCTGCCTTTCCATGCTTCATAAAGTGTAACAGTCCTCAATGCCCTTGAAGGTGATCTATTCAGCACATAGTTGGCACACATCACTGCATTAAGCCAAAATTTATTGGGCAAGGACTTGGCCTTAAGCATGCATCTGGCCATCTCCATAGTGGACCTGTTCTTCCTTTGAGGAACAAGATTATGTTGAGGAGTGCAAGGAGTAGTGCATGAGTGAACAATGCCCCGTGAAGACAAAAATGCATCAAACTCCTTTGACATATACTCTCCCCCCTATCTGTGTTGAGGGTGACAAGCTTGCATCCTGATTCATTCTCAACCATATTCAGCCACCTCTGAAAGCATGAGAACACTTCAAATTTGGCTTTTAAAGCATATACCCAGCAATATCTTGTTAAGTCATCAATGAGAGTCATGAAATATTTGTACCCCCCAATGACATTTGTCCTCATTGGGCCACATACATCACTGTGCACTAGCTGCAATTTCCTTTGTGAGAATTTTGGACAATTCTTTTGAAAAGGAAACCGATGCATCTTACCCAAAAGACAACCCTCACACACATGTTTGGAAACTGTGCGAGTTTGAGGTACATCATTTGCTATGCCCTGTGAATGTAACTTGGCAAGAGCTCTATAATTGAGATGACCCATTCTCTCATGCCAAAGATGAGTTTCAGCAAGCTGTGAATCTGAAATAGCAAATGCTTCAATAGAGAGTGTAGCTGAGTGATCATCAAGGTGATAAAGCCCCTTTTTCAAAGTGCCAGTGAGAACTATGGCATTGTCATCACAAAGATAATATACTAGGCATCTGTATCCATCCAAAATCACTCTGAAACCGGAAGTGGCAATTGCTGAGATTGAAATCAAGTTGACTTCAATTCTGGGCACAGAAAGAACATTAGTCAAAGTGACAAGATGGCTTGAAATGGATGTGAGCTGCACATCTCCAATTCCTTTTACAGCATAGGAAGCATTATTAGCACATGTCACAGTCCCCCCTCGAGGTGCATTAGCTAAGGAATGAAACAACTGTCTGCAAGATGTGACGTGCTTGGAAGCACCACTATTAAAATACTAAGACTGAGCATCATTAGCAGTAAAGAATGCATCAACTTGGGAGGGATCAAAGGAGCAATGGACAGCCCATGCCCAATCATCCTGGAGAGCATGTGCATGTGAGGCATCTGCTGGCTTGTGGGATTCAATTGCATGTGAGGCATTAATTGTCAATCCTGCTTTCTTTTTCTCCGAAGCAATGCACTTCCTGCATCCTGAAATTTCATGCCCTGGCTTGCAACAATATTTGCATCTTTTCTTCTTTGACTTATCTGCTGTATTTTTAGATGCATTGGAGGAATTGCCACTGTTAGGCGCATATTTAGGCTTGCCCACAGGCTTGGAAGCCTTGCCTTTTCCTGTCTGCTGTGAAGCAAATGCATGATCAGGAAGAGTAGCTTACCTATTAGCACGACTTTGCTCTTCCTGCAAAAGTAAAGTGACTAGCTGATCAAAAGAGTAGTGGTCTAGATTACCCATGGCCACTAATCGAAGGGATGTAGCAAACCCTTAATATGTTTCTGGCAGCCCATTCAATGTGGTACTGACAAGCTGAGAATTTGGCACCACCTCATCAATATTGGCAAGTTGTTCCATAAGGTCCTTGACCTTTGTCAGGTATGCATCCATAGAGTCACCTTCATTCATACTGACTTCCTACAATATTGACTTCATACCCTTTTTAGAGTATCGTGCTGCCCTTGTCACCCGCTCACTACACGAGGCTGCCATTCACGCTTTCCCCCACACCACCCGCTCCACCCGTCTACCACCCCCTGGGACCGTATCTTATAGTAGTTGTTACGATGATGAGTGTAAGGCTTTATGCCATCAACTCAGATTCGAAACAAAAAACAGTCTTCCGAGTGCACCAGATACGCTACGCGAGTACTGTAGACTGGTGCGGAGGAAAAATTTAGACTTCGTTCATTGGAATGAGGAGGAGCTACTGAGCATTTTGTTTAGTAACAACTCTAAGGACTTCTGGCGGAGATTTCTAGAAGGACGGTCCCCTCCGTCACTCGCTGACACTCAGATTATGCACGCATACTTTATAACATCCCATCATCCAGTCCCTAATCTCTCACACATGCCTCGCCCCACATCCTACACCCTCTTCACTAGAGGAGGGGTAAAGGATGCCGTAATGAAACTTCATAATGACCGAGCGAAGGATCATGAGGAATTATGCACGGAGTTCATTGCATATGGGATTAACATCCTAGCCCCGATCTTAGCAAAGCTTTTTAATGAAGTTGTTTGTTTGGGGTTTCCACACACTTGGACCATTAAAACTATCTCACCCATCCACAAGGCAGGGGATCCCATGAGCCTGGAGAACTACAGGACCATTATGATTGGACATGTCATGTCCAAGATTTATGCATCAGTACTTGACTTGCAGAGTGTCGAGGACTTAAGAGCAACAGGACAGGCCGGATTCCGACGTGATCATGGAACCACGGACCACATTATCACGCTCAGATGTATCATCGAGGAGGCGAGGGCACGGAAGCAGAGGGTTTATTGTTGCTTTGTGGATTTTCACAAGACATTTGACACAGTTCTAAGAGCCTGCCTCATACGGCGCCTGTTGGACTTGGATTATGACCAGGAGATCATTTGGGCCATCATGGCACTTTACGAGAGAGTTTTAGGTAGAGTTCGTGCAGGATCTGGATGGACATACGAGATCATGAGCACCATTGGGGTCAAACAAGGGTGTCCTTTGTCGCCTACCTTGTTTGGCCTCTATATTGACGAGCTTGAGACAGTGATGCAGACACAAGGAGGTGTAGGTTGCTCTCTTGCGGGCACGCTGATCCAGATATTGCTCTACGCAAATGAGGTGGCTCTCTTGTCTTCCTCGGCAGAGGGGCTCCAAGGACACCTAGACGCACTACAGTCCTTTTGTGAGTCTCATGATTTGAAGGTCAACCTGGGTAAAACCAAGGTCATGATCTTCAAGACATCTCCAGCCATCACACGTCAGGAGTAGTTCACATTTGAGGGGTCACCTGTTGAGATAGTTTCATCATACACTTATCTTGGGGTTATCTTTTCCGGACCCAGCTTCACTATGAGACCCGCGATGCAGGCATGCTTGAGCAGAGGGTATGCTTCATTGGCCAGACTAGAGAGGCAATGCTTCTGCTCGCACTTTCAGGATCCACGCACCAAGGGTTTTCTTTTTAACTCCTTGGTTCGCCCAGCGGGGATATACAGCAACCCTTGTTGGGGGGCAGACTTGTCTAATACAAAGTGGGTCCGTGTGGAGCAGCTACAGGTTCTCATGTTATCACAGATGATTTGTGGTAAGCCATCCATTCCTCATCAGATCATTCAGGCTGAGTTTGGGTCACCCCCTTTACAGCAGCTAGATGCCGCATTTCAGGTCATCACGTACCTATACCGAGTTAGGGAAGCTCTATGCTCTTTTATGGCACTTGCACCAAGAGGGGACCAGAGGTGCTGGTATGCACGTACAGAGAGATTGTTTGAGCGACTGGCCCTTCACATGGACAGACTACCTCCCTTTCAGTACAACATGGATGCTCCGTTCTCTCCCCTCCTATCACACGAGGTCAACCAAGTTATCCGTGAGGATCTACTACAGCTACACACATTTCGGACCTGGTTGGGACCGAGTGAACTCCCAGTGAAGCTTAGATTCTACAGAGATCACTTCTTACATATCACAGTGGAGGGTTTCATTGACCCACCAGGATACACGCAGATTCACCTACCCCACTCGCTCAGGGTCTCTCTTGGGCAGTTCCGGGTCTCTTCACACAAACTCCGCATCCAGAGCAACAGAGCAGAGCGACTACCCAGGGAGAGGCGCATATGCACACTGTGTGACATGCAAGAGGTTGAGACAGAGGAGCATTTCATCTTCAGGTGTCCTGTTTACTATGAGATCCGAGGGCGTTTTCACTGCCTCTTCAGGGATAGCTATGGGATTTTGGCCCATTTCCTCTCCTACCCGGACCAGCGGTGTTTGGCATGTTTCATTCATGAGGCAGTTAGACACCGCGAGAGGATACCCCGAGCACGGAGACGGGAGCAGACTTCTTCCTCGGTTGATCCCTCTCAAAGCTCTATCACGAAGTTCTTTCAGCTAGATCACATGGACCCCCACGAGACGAGGCCTCGACATGATCGTGACCCGGAGCCAGTGACCCGACAGCTCAGACAGAGGGTCGACACACAAATCACACTTAGGAACATCCCCTCCTTGTTTCGAGAGTCGGAGCCCGACCGACGGGGGTCACAGTAGCCCTCGTCAGATGCAGAGCTACCACCAGGAGACGTGCCAGGACCGCGCCTCTGAGTGGCGACAGCACTCTATTGCCGACTTCATGCCTCCACTGCCTCATCCATCCTGATATCTTGCTGCCGCTGATGATGATGATGCTGAGATTGATATTTAGTCGACCATGGACATGACTATGTTGTACTTAGGACTTAGTACTGCCATTCTGCATTTTTGCATTTTGCATTGGTATGGATGCTCGTTTAGTAGCTCCACTACCACAGCTTGTTGTATCAGGATTTCCACAGTCTCATAGACCCATCGGTCTTCCGAAGACTTTAATAAACGTTCTTTCTTTCTCCCAGCAGTTCAGCCTCCTACAGCTCCTCCTCAGCCCCCTCTGAACAGTTTGACACTCACCCCCAATGGCCCTCTGGCCATCATCAGCCTTTGGCATCGGTTCAGCCCTCTGGGAGGGTATTCCCGCAGCACATAGACGGGGAAACGGGACAGCAAACGGAGTAAGGTTTGGGGTCTGTTTCAGCAGCTCTTTTCAGTTATCTTTTACAGTTTTACACAGCTCATTCTCAGCTCTTTATTTCAGTCATCTCTCAGCTGCCTTATAGGATCTATCACTCCTAGCTTTCACTCTCTCACTCACGCAGTAACCCTGCATTCCGGTGGACAGCACAAGCCTCTCCCTTGCCTTGCAGAAGCATCCTACATCGTCAGTGTGGACAGCATCAAGGTCTCAAGTCTTTGGGTTTGCTCTACGTGTGCATAGTGAGCTCTTCAGAAGCACGTTCCGTTCTCTTTCGAAGAGTGTTCTTTGTACTTCTCAGTTCTCCAAGTATAAAGAAAATTCTCCCCTGATTGGGGGAGGGGGCCCTTAGTGGGTACGGGGACACAATTGGTTGTGGACTCTACTCTCTCTCTACCCTCATCTCCTTTCTCTCTCTATGGTGTACAACGCTAATTCCTCGCTAAAGGTGTAAATAAGGTCTTGCTGTGAATTACACGATCAGATTACCGTTGCATGTTACAAGCTTACACGAGGGAAGGGTGCCTTGGCCCGATTAGAGAGACAGCGCTTTCAGGCGCATTTCCAGGACCCACCGATGAAAGGCTGGATTTTTGACACTCTCATGTATGCAGCACCTTGGGGAGTGACCTTTCAGCTGATCATAGGATCCAGGAGGATTCGAAGTAAGCCTTCAGTTCCCTGTCATCATACACGTAGAGTTCGCCATGACACCTCTCCTGGTGGATGCACTCTTCCAGACTGTGACTTTTCTCCACAGAGTTTGGGCCCTACCTCAGTGGAGACTACCGAGACTAGCACTGGAGTCATCCTGACGAATGGCAGAGAGGTTTTGATACAGCATGGTATGCGCGGGTGTCTGGTTTGAAACTAAATTTCGTTCACCGGAACGAGGAGGAACTACTGAACATTTTGTTTAGTAACAACTCTAAGGACTTTTGGCGGAGATTTCTAGAGGGAGATCCCATGAGTCCGGAGAACTATAGGACCATTATGATTAGACATGTCATGTCCAAGATTTATGCATCAGTGATTGATTCCAAGGTCAACCGATTCGCAGAGTGTCCAGGACTTAGACTAGTAGGACAGGCTGGATTTCAACGGGATCATGGGACCAGGGATCACTTTCTCACGCTTAGGTATATCATCGAGGAGGCAAGAGCATGGAAGCAGAGGGTTTGCTGTTGCTTTGTGGACTTCCACAAAGCATTTGATACGGTCCCGAGAGCCCGCCTGCTCCGACACCTATAAAATTTGGGTTATGGCCAACATATCATTTGGGCTGTCATAACACTTTACGCAAGAGTCTCAGGCAGAGTCCAAACAAGGTCGAGGTAACAGACGAGATCATGAGCACTATTGGGGTCAAACAAGGGTGTCTTTTATCACCTACTCTGTTTGGCCTCTACATAGACGAGCTTGAGACAGTGATGCAGACACAGGGGGGGATGGATGCTCTCTTGCTGCCACTCTGATCCAGATATTGTTGTATGCAAATGACGTGGCACATTTGTCTCCCTCAGCAAAGGGGTTCTAGAGACACCTTGACGCACTACAGTTTTTTGTGAGTCTCATGATTTTATTTTATTTTTTTCAAAAAGATTACTTCATTAAGTATGAATGAAAGCCGCAAGAGCAAGCTCAAATGCAGGAGTACATCATGACATGCATGAAAGAAGCAAGAGCAAGCTCAAATGCAGAAGTACATCATGACATGCATGAAAGAAAAAACAGCTCAAAAAGAGCTAACAAAAATCCAAGGTGAAGGCTGAAGATGCCACCTCAACCTTGAAGAGACTCAGAGAAGAACGGAGATCCTCTCCAAACTCTGAAAAAAGTATCTCTCTTGACTGTAGCTGCTCTGCAGGATCCCTGCATGCTCGCCTAGATGGCCATCAATTATGTATAGTAGCAGTCCATATATTGGCCATGGACTGGGAAGGGTGAATCCGTGAACCCTCCATCGCCTCCGTACATCTGGCCCTCCAAATATGCCAAGCTGCAATGCTAGCCAGAATCTCCCAAGATGTGTCTACCGAGGCATGAGTAACTCTGAAAGGAGTGAAAGGAACATCCTGGAGAGAGCATAACTCCACAGAGTGTCGTCGTATAATGAAGGATTGAGTCTGAGTCCTGTCCCTCGAAAAAACACCTCAGGTCCAGTAAGAGATAACCATGCCACTGATCCCCAAGTCATGAAGAAGGGTGCTCTATGAAATATGCAAAGAATCCTGGCAACACGCTTCCATATCGTCCTCGCTTGTCTACACTCCCAAAGGCAATGCTGAACTGACTCAACTGGTGCATGGCACCGAGGACAAGTAGGGTCATCCCCGAACCTAGATCTCCACAGATTCACTGCAATCCCTCCATACATAGAAAGCCAAAAGAAAAGAGTGATCTTTCTATTTCTGAGGGATTTTCAGAGCCTCCTAAAAAAGGTTTTTTGCACCTCTGCAGAAATATGAAAACTATCCCAATGAGGAGCTCTGGAGAGCCTCCAATCTCTACTACTAATCTCCTGGCGTTTCTAATTGTGTAGCGAAAGAAGGGGATGCTCTTGTCTCGATGCCCTTCATCAATCCACTCCCACTCCCCTGGGTCCCACTGCAAGAACCTGACGAAAGAACCACCATATAACCAGAGTCTCCAAGACCCAAGTGCCAAAAGAACGGGATCAGGATTAAGATACCACTGTGAGTCCATGCTCCACTCCATGTAACCTGCAATCCTAACAAACAGAAAGGCAAGCTCCAAAAGAATATCATCTGAAGATCTGAGAACTTTGCCTCCCGACTGAACATCAAAGACAAGGGTCTCCTCATGTGCATCCCGTAAGGCAATAACCTGTAATGGAACACCCATCCCCGTAAAGGCTCCCAACCAAGTGGACTCTGTGATCGGTAAGTCATATGTATCTACACACTCTGCTGGTATGGCTGCCTCTATCTGCTGCATCCTGACTTCACTCTCTCTGAAGTGGCCAACTGATAATAGTCTCTGATCTTCAAGAAGCTGTCTAAAAGCCTTCCAAGAACCTAGAGTGGAAGCAAGTCCCCTCTCCCATCTAGACCACTACATATAATGTGACACATCCAGTGATCTACCATGCTCATCCAAAATGGATTCATTCCACACAACTGGCTGCTTGTCTATTTCTTCGCGAGAGGAGGGTATAACTCTCCGAAGAGTGTCTCTAAAGCTGCCCCAAGCTTTCAGAATGGAAGCCATGAGAGGGGAAGAGGGACATCTAAGATGGGCTGAAGTAAAAATCTATCTGGAGCTGTCCATCCAATCTCCCCCGTGAGAAGGTGTACAAGACTGAATGTTGCGTAGGAAGAAATCCTTCCAAGGCCCCTATCCAAGCATCAGTCCTCTCACTACAAATTTGCACACCAAGGCCATACACTGCAAATTCGGATCAATAATATTGAGACCTCCTTCCCCAGTGGGGAGAATGAGGGTCTCCCAAGCCACCCCGGCTACAAAAACTGAGGTGCCATCTAACCCACTCCAAAGAAAGTTCCTGACAGGTCTCATGAGCTGAGATATACAACCTCTAGATCTGCACCAACAAGAGAAAACGAACCAGGCAGTAGCCAATAATACTTGGTTCACAACCACTACTCTGGATGCAAGGTCAAGTCTGGCAGAACTCCAAAAAATGAGTTTCCTCCTAATGCTCTCCAACACGGGAGCAAATTGTTGTGCTAGAGAGATGCCCACCCCAACCTGGCATCCTAAGTGCCTGATGGAGACACCCCTCTGAATCCAAGTGAATCCTATGTTAATCCCGCAGTCTGGAGTGTCCTCATCACTAATCCAAAAGCGATTGGATTTGTTCCAATTCATATGGGCCCCTGCTGCAGTGCAAAACAAATCCAACGCTGTTCTGAAAGAGGTGAGTGTATGTGGTGTGGCATCCAAAAAAACAGTCGTATCATCTGCCAACTCACTATCCAAAAGCTCATCCTCCTGTCTCAATGGGAGACTCAGGCCTATAATATCAGCTTGAGCTCTAAGGTAGTAGCTCATAGCTTCAGTCACAAATAAAAAGAGAAAGAGGCATCCCTAACAGACCGATTTGGTAATCTGAAATCTATCTCCCCTGACTCCACCAATGAGAACCTGGCTATGGGCTGATTAGGAGAGTTGACACCCCTCTGATCCATGCATCTATGAATCCAAAACGAGAGAGGGTACCCTCTAGAAAACCCCAGTCTACTCTATCATAAGCTTTCTCAAAGTCCAGGAGTAGAATGGCAAGCCTATGGCCATTATGTATGGCCCATTCAGAAGCCTCCCAGAGTGAGAAAATATTATCGAAGATACTCCTGCCATGTACAGAACCGGTCTGCGTATCATGTTTAAGATCTGGAAGAAAGGGCTGCAGACATACGCTGATTGCTTTTACTAGTATTTTGTACAAAGTGCCCAACAAAGTGATTGGTCTCCACTGCGACACTATATTCCTGCAACCCCCTTTAGGGATAAGATGAATGAGACCCTCAGTAAGTGAGTCTGGCATCTCACTGGAGTCCCAAACGCCCTGCAGGGCTGAGGTAATGTGATCCCCAATCTGATCCCAAAATGAAATAAAGAAAGAGGGTGTAAGGTCATCTGAACTAGGTCACTACCCTTGTGAAGGGCAGAGAGAGCAATCCTGAACTCTATATGTTGGTGAATGTTGCATCAAGTGAGACTATCATATCTCCAGTCACCAACATAGGTAAGTGCTAACAATAAAAAACTCGACTGGCCTGAGTGTCAGAATCTGTTGTAAGAAAGGAGGCATAGAAATCTGTAGCTACTTGCAAGACGATATCTCGATGTGTCTGTAAAACTCTGACTGAGTCAACAAGCTGTGAAACGCTCTCCCTACTATGTCTAGGGCCAAGAGTAGAGAAGAGATGCTTGTTGATCCTGCCTCCCATGTGGGTCCAAAATGACTCCCTGGCATGAAAGGGATACTCTCCTCTCTAATCCAACAATGACTGCTGCTGAGCCCTTGGTGCAACAAGGCGCTCTTAAACCAAAGCATTTGTAGGCCTCTTCTGCTCTGCCCTCTGAAGAGCAGCCAACTACTGGCGGATACCTATCTCTCGCCTGAGGATCTCACCTCTCCTAGACCGAGCAACTGAGTGATAAAAGTCACTAATATCTGAGAGGGCTGCTGCTATATCTGACAAGAAAAGCAGCCCATTGTGCATGTGAGATACCCAAGTCTGCAACACTACCTCTGTGAGGCCCTCCTCTGCGTAGAATGCATCTGGAACCCTGATACTGGCAGAGCGACTTGTAGGATCCCGTAGGATAGAATAGATGCATCTTGTAAGAGGTGTGAGAGCACAATGAAAGAAAGATGGTAGATCTCTATTATGATTGTGAGAGAGAGGACTCTCTCTTATAGAAAAGTCCTCTCTTATAGAAAGGGGGAGAAGGTAATACCTTCCCTACATAGTGGCAATCAGCCCCTACATCAGTGGGAATCAATCCCTACATCAGTGGGATTGCCTTTGTCTTACATCATCACTTAGGTCACACACTAGACACATCATAGCACTTGATGTGCCTTTACAACACACACAAACACACATGTGACTCCACCTAGATGCACACATGCACCATAGAGCAAGCCCTTGATCATACTTACCCCAACAAACCCCCCCTCAAGGGGTTGCCTCTTGTAGTGTCAAGGATACATCTAGTCTCATAGTTTCTCATGCCATCTCATGGTGGTCAAGGATAAATCTTTGGCTAGGATCTCATGCTAGCAAGGGTTCCCAAGGGTGTGAGGTTCACAGAAATGGGATAGACAAAACACATATCACATGGTCTACATCATATGGTGACCAGAGGTGATTTACATAACATATTCTTTTTGGAGTACTACTCCAGGCAGAGAACCTCAAAATTTGACCAAGTGATGATAAACAAAAAAGACAAAGTGCCTAAAAAGCATAGTCTTCATTTTCTTCATTTGCTGATGGAGTTCTTCCTTCAGCCAGATTTGCTTTGTTGTTGAAGTAGTCCTTCTTCATAAGAAATGCTTGATTCTCTTTGTTGTTCTTCATGGAATAATACATTCCCTTTTCCAATTGTAGGCAAAGGAACAAGATATATTTGAAGCACTTCCCTTCATCAATGTGGTGAAAGTATGAGCCACTTAATCCCAAAGCTATGATAGCAAGAGCCTTCTTGTCTTTGATCAACCAATTAGCTTTTTCTTTTGTAGACTTCTTTCCATTCACAACATTCCATATCTTCTTTTTCATAAGCATAAACTCAGCTTTTGTTTGCCAAGTATGGAAACTAGTTCCATTAAACTTATCAGAAAAGGTCTTAGCTTCCATGGCAAGGTCTTACCCAAGGGCAGTGTCTAGTGCCTTACAAGTGAAAATATGAGCAATAAAAAATATTCCTTCAAAGCATTTAGAGTAGCAAAGACTGGTAACCAAATTCCATACTACAAATCATAATGAAAATGATGCTTTCACTTGCATGCTTCATAGAGGTGGTTAAATGAAAGTATTCCAAGCAAATCCAGGTATAGCAACTTAAAGTAAAGCTGTAGCCACAGTTGTACTGATGCTATTCAACACTTTAAAACATCAGAAATGCTAAAGTAGCATCTAATGTAGCATCAAACTCACAACATTGTCAAAACTGTCCAAAACAGAGACCAGAACTTGGAATTCTCACAGCTCATAGCTCTATTCAAGGGGATTTTTATGCAGGAAGAAGGGCCTTATACCAGAGAAGGGCTACCAGCAAGGAGGGGCGAAATGTTGCGCCAGGTCGCCATAGCCAGGCTTGAGAAGACAGACTGGTTTTTCGTTGTTTTCTTCTCCATCTCTTGTCCAAATGAGCTCAGATTTCAGCAGCAGCTTGCCCTCAGTGTCGTCCAGCACGGGCTCGGAGGAATTTGCAAATAGGTAAGTACAAAGGCAGCATTGCGCGAAATTTCGTCAGAGAGTGTGAGTGTTAGCATTGCGCGTACAATCGAAATTTCTCTGATTGCTTGCAGCTGGAAGTTCACCCATACGTGAGGAGTTTGCAGCTCAAAGGGTTTGGGCAATGGTCGTTTGTAGGCAGAGAACAGACCTCTCAATGATTTGGGGAAGAAGAAGGAAAATGGAGAAGATGAGAAACTAGTAGTTTATGCTAGAGATAGCATCTAATGCTAGGCTAGGCTAGATCTAGAACCTAAAGCTCTGATACCATTTGTAGAATCACGTAGGATAGAATAGATGCATCTTGCAAGAGGTGTGAGAGCACAATGAAAGAAAGATGGTAGATCTCTATTATGATTGTGAGAGAGAGGACTCTCTCTTATAGAAAGGGGGATAAGGTAATACCTTCCCTACATAGTGGCAATCAGCCCTTACATCAGTGGGAATCAATCCCTACATCAGTGGGATTGCCTTTGTCTTACATCATCACTTAGGTCACACACTAGACACATCATAGCACTTGATGTGCCTTTACAACACACACAAACACACATGTGACTTCCCTAGATGCACACATGCACCATAGAGCAAGCCCTTGATCATACTTACCCCAACATGACTCCTCGCCTGAGGATCTGAAACATACAAAACAACTAGAAAGTGATCTGAAGTGGACACCCCAGGTGTAATGCATACTGTCCCACCTCTGTCCAAAGCCCAATCATCCACAAAATCTATCAATCCGTGCATGGATAGGCATCTACAACCTCCTGTTCGACCAAGAAAACAGGAGTGATTGCGGCTGAGTGTGAAAAGCATCATCATGCCAAGCATCTCTGCCACTGTACTGGAAAAGGCCAAGCTACTGTCTCTAGGGAGTGTAAGCCACCTTCCCTACCACCTCTTTTGTCTGTGGGCATTTCAACCATGTTGAAATCACCCCCAATGATCCAAGACTCTGCAATGCAAGACCAAGAAAGCACCTCCTTTCAGAAAAGGACACGGTCCCCTCTTGAATTGGGGGCTTAAAGGTTTAAGAAACCAACGTTACGCCCACCAATCAAAAGAATGACCCACTGAGCTCTAGAGGGAACTATGATCCCATGTCCAATCACCAAGGGTAGCATAGAAGAAGAAACATAAATACAAGTATCTCCCCTAGTGCCCAAGGCGGGTGACCAAAAAGTATGCCCTTAAAGAAGCTTACCCAACTTGGCACAATCCCTAACATCCAGTTTGTGTTCTTGAATCATGAGGACACCAATGGGGCCCCTAGTAACACTTGGATGAAGTTGGTTATGAATCAACTGCCTACGGCGGCGATGAGGTACACCTCCAAGGCCCTTAACGTTCCAACTGACAATCCTCATCGACGAGAGGAAAAGGCTGGATGAAAAACTCTACCCGACCTGGTAGCGGAGATATCCCTCTCCTTGGAGAAATTTCTCCTATCAAGAGGAGGGAAATCAACTGTAGAAAGTACTCTCACACCTGCAAAGGGGGAAGCTCTATCCATGGTGCTCTGAACGAGGTGCTCCCCAAGGGTAGAGAATACAAACTCCTCCTCTATATCAAACTCTGCCATGTCTGCCAGAACTGTAAAAGAGTTCCTGAATGATGCTCCTGGCATAGGTGTGCGGAGGACCCCTACGGGTAAAGGAGTAGAAGCAATAATCCCCTTGCCTCTGTCAAGAGGTGAAGAAGGAGCAAGAGGAAAAGGGGGACTGCTGCTGCTAATGGATCTCGGCCAAAATAGCCGCATTATGAAGGGCACCGAGAGAAGGGCATCTCCTTCTTTCGTTACACAGTCAGTAATGCTAGGAAATTCCAGCTCAGCTCTAGGGGTTGGAAGCCTACCAGAGCTCCTCATTGGGAGAACTTTCAGATTTCTGCTGACTTGCAGAAAATTTTTTGGCAAAGGCTCTGGAAATCCCACCGGAATAGAAAAATCACTCTCTTCTTTTGGCTTTTTATTCATGGTGAGATAGCAGTGAACCATTGGAGGTCCAAGTTCGGAGCTGACCCTTCTTGCCCTCGCTGCCTTTCTGCTTTGGAGACAATACAGCACTGCCTATGGGATTGCAGACAGGCGAGAATCATGAAGGGGATTGCAAGACTTTTCAGCACTTTTGTTCGCCTACCTTTCTATATGACCTGGGGATCAGTGGCTTGGCTTACTCTTTCAGGGCCCCAGGTATTTTTTGAGAGACTTGACTCCTCTTGGGCTCTTCACATCCGACGACACCTTGTGGAGTCGTGCTCTCTAGAGGATGTTCCGGCCACTCTTTTCAGGGCTGTTCACTCCTCGATCAACTCTCCATGGGAGATCCTAGCTAGCATTGCAGCATGGCACATTTGGAGAGCCAGGTGCACTGAGGCTTTGGAGGGTTCTCAGGTTCACCCTTCTCAGATCTTGGCCAGTACTTGGACAGATACGATACACTCTCTGATGGCCATTTGGGCGACCATGCAAGGATCATCTCGAGAGCCTCCTCCAGGAGAGTTACTTTTCTCAGAGATTGGAGAGACTCTCCCTTCTTTGCTGAGACTTCTACAGGGTTGAGATGGCATTTTCAGCCTCAGCTTTGGTTTCTTTCTACCTCATTCCTCTGAGGTGTTTTTATTACATGCTTGGCATGGTGTATTTCCGCACAGAGCTTGCTCTAGCAGGTTTCTTTCTTACTTAATAGAAGTCTCTTTTTTGAAAAAAAAAAAAAGCCGCATTAGCCTTGAATACAGCATGAGCTTCAGCAAAGGCTTGCTCCCTAGGAGAAAGCTCCTTCACATGAGCGGCTGAAGAGATAAGAGCAACCTAATCAGCACAAGGAACTAAAACAAGTATATCTCCTACCTGTAAAGGAGGGTTTGTGGCGCCATCAGTAGCCTCCAGATGTGGAGCTGGCTCAACAACTTTGACTGGCACCCAACGGGGGATGACTGAAACAGGACGTGCTGAAGGTCTCGTAAGCATTGTAAACGAAGGTACAAGATGAGAGACAATAACCAACAATCATGGGCGAGAGGTGGAAGGTCCAACAACGCAAGAAGTGGTAGGATGTGCAGTAGAACGTGAATTAGGTCAAGTCGAGGTGGTGCTAGGAGGCGTAACACCCATGGACCTTTTAGGGCTTTTCTTTTTTATTTTCCTTGGGCAATCTCTGGCAAAGTGCCCAAGGGTCCTGCAAATCCTACACTAATCCTATCTCCCAACGATCTCGACTGTCTGCCTGAAGAAGGAGCCATCTAGACGTTGGAGCATGATGTGGTCATCCATAAGGTTAGGGTCATAGATAACGATCCTAACACGTGGTACCCATCCGATCTGACTGCCTCTGCTGCCGAAGAAGGCATCCCAGGAAGGGGGGGGGGTCTCGGTGACCATCCCGAAAGCGGCTCCAATGGAAGATAAGAGTCGAAGGTACACCTGAGGGAGGCCGGGGAATCTGAGAAAGAGTGAAAATGTCCGGCCATCCTCCTCCACAGGGGGTAGGGGTTATGCTTCATTGGCCAAACTAGAGAGACAGTGCTTCCACTCGCACTTTCACGATCCACGGACCAAGGGGTTTCTTTTTTACTCCTTGGTCCGCCCTACCCCCCCCCCCCCTCTCTCTCTCTCTCTCTCTCTCTCTCTCTCTCTCTCTCTATCTCTATATATATATATATATATATCATTTAGGCTGAGTTTGGATCTCCCCCACTGCAGCGTGATGCAGCATTCCACGTCATTACCTACCTATATCGAGTCAGGGCTCACACCTCTGGACGCAGCAGATTACTGTGGTTGGCCTTGTCCTCTTCCATGACGCTATCAGAGGTAGGCGACCAGAGATGTTGGTTTGCAAACACAGTGAGATGGTTTGAGCGACTGGGGTTACGTATGGATAGACTTCCTCCCTTCCAATACAACATTGATACGCCGTTTTCCCCACTCCGGTATCATGAGGTCAATCAGGTCATATGTGACGATCTCTTGCAGCTACACACTTTCCAGACCTGGTTGGAACCGACCAGCTCCCAGTGAAGCTTAGCTTCTACAAAGATCACTGCCTACATATCTCGGATGAGGGATTTATTGATCCACCAAGATATACATGGATTCATTTACCCCATTCATTGAGGATATCCACTTGGTCAGTTCCGAGTCTCTTCACATAGACTCCGTATTCGGAGTGGTCGAGCTCAGGGTCTACCTAGGGAATGACGCTTATGTACTTTGTGTGGCCTACAGGAGGTTGAGTCGGAGGAGCATTTCATCTTCACATGCCTGGTTTAGAGATAGCTCCATATTGCGATCTAGCCTATCCCGATTTCTCTCCTTTCCAATTATGTTCAGATTGGGAGCACAACCAATTGGGGTAACTGTCGCCCTTGTTAGACATAGAGCTCTGACCAGGAGATGGCGTAGGGTTGCATCCACAAGGAACCGACAGCACTCTAGTTCTGATTTCATGCTATCGCTCCCTCCCTCTTGACGAGGGGGTAACACAGTAGCCTTGGAGCACAGTACACTTTGTATTATAAGGACAGTTGATGATGATTTTGATGATAGTGATGTTGCAGATGACTACTATTTTGATATGACTATATATTATATACTCTTTTCTTTTGTATGGGTGCCGATCCTCGATTAGTAACTCCGCCCTTTCAGCTAGGTTGTATCAGGTTTCTCGCAGTCTCATAGACCCATTGGTCTTTCCAAGACTTTAATAAACTCTCTCTCTCTCTCTCTCTCTCTCTCTCTCTCTCTCTCTCTCGTGTCAGGCCTATGGTGGAGTGATATAGAACAAATTGAGCATGGCTTTGTGGGCTTTGTAATGGTGCACTTTGGTCCCACGCTTCCAAAAACAGCAACTCTCCAATAGGGCACAAGAGTCTGCAATGTCCAAAAAGGGCAAGCCCAATAGTGACTGACAGGCAAGGGAATGAAAGGTTAACTGAAAGAGGGAAGACAGGGAGGGAAAAAGAAGAAGGGGGGGGGGGAGGAGACCAAAGTATAAATAATAAAAAACAAACCCCCAAAAAATAATAATAATACTAATAAATTTCGCATGGGAGTGGTGCGTTTCACGTGTTTCATAGAAATGTTTCATCACATTTCGGCTTAACGAAACGCGTCTTTTGGTCGCTATGATGATATTTACCTCAAATCTCCTGATGTCTAGCACATCTCATCAACGCACACTCCTCACTCTCTACCTCATTCATGTCCCACATGATAAACAGCCTCACGTCCAAACACTTATCGTGTGACCTCAACCTCTCATCCTGCACGATCTGAAATTGGTGAGATGATGTCGAAAGCTGGCCCGTGGCTATTCATACTGCATGTGAGAGGACGATCTCTAGGTATCCTAGTGCTTGAATGAATAGATCCTCAGTCATGGAAAGGAAATGATCTCTGTAGAATGCCATTTTGGTGGAGAGAGAGCATCCCATTTTCTCTAAAATTGTTTCATATTAAAGCTTTTCCAAATTATCCGTAAAATGCAAATTTCTTGTAAGACCCACCCTTATTTCTGTATCAAGCAGGAAAAAGAGAACCTTTTCTTTGAGGAAGCACAACAGTTCGATGTCGAGGCCATGGCTGCCCATGGCCTTAAGATAGCATACTGGACGGTGGTTACGATTGTGAAGATCAACCTTTGGATGGTTACCAAGATATTCTGTGATCTGCTCCGTAATTTTATCAACAAGAAATACGTCTTCATTTCGCAGTTGAAACACTGCAGTTAGCAGTCTGCATCTTGCTCTTGAGTAGTTTACTATGACCTACGAAAAATGGCAACACCACATATGAGAACTGTTTCTTACAGAGTATATCATCACTATTGCAATGCGATCAAAACTTAAAGTCAGAGATTCACAATCTATCACAGCATAAACCAAATACAAAATTAAAGTATTACCCTGCATCTCAGAGCTATATTAGCTGTTTTACACATTGGTAGGCAATGCCAGCATCTTCAACCCCTTTGATGCCTCCCTTATTTTCCTTATTGATTCATGCCACAAAATTTCACTATTGTATGATACTGCAATCAAACAACCTCGAAAAGATAGGCAGCCATGAGAAAAAACCTCATTGAGAATTGCTTGATTGGGTACAAGGACAGGTGATTTGTCGAACCCAACCAATCTTGTGTGAAGAAAGTCTATATCCTCCACTTCACCTGCAAAAGACTTTGCCTGCAGAACAGTCATCCATAAAATGTATCACATGGATTACAAACGACCAGAATCCATTTTATAATGAGACTACTTGCAAGATAACTTGAGGAGGTATGAAAAATGGCTAGTTTGCAGGCCAAGGAGGCTGCCGTGATTCTACGAAAAAGCATGGAAAGAGACCAGCAGAAGTGGAAGATCAGGCACATATATTTTTTGTCATGTGGAAAATCATGGACCTAAGAAGCTGCTATCAAATAACAAGACGACATACAAGACCTAAACAGCCAACTACGAGAACAAGCGGGGGACTACGCAAAAAAATGTCGATCGCAAAAAACGATGACTGGACTGTTTGAACAGAGAATCTCAGATTGAATGAATTATGATCTGATAAAAGCATGAGCATAGCTGCTTAGACATCTACAGACCTATGTAATAAGCAGCTTTAAAGGGTGTCCCTATTCCTTCTCTTTAAGCCTATCCTTTGGACATTGCACCCTACTACACATCCTATATTTTTGAAGGATTTTTGGAGAGCTACCATACCATAGAAAAAATGTGTGCGCATGTGCTGCATGTGCTTCTAATTCCTTTTAAAGTTTATAGTTAAATTCATTGCGCAAGGGGATGCTCTATGGAGATCTCCACCTCTGCCAAGCGACATATTCCACCATTTGTGTATATGGGACTGTTTGTCCCCTTATTCCACATATCACGTAGGGACTTTAGCAGGGGGATCTTGAGTACCATACATATCCAAGACACATTCCACCATTTATATATATGACATTATTTGTCCACCTTAATGCAGCCAATGGTGAGGCACAAGATCCCCCTTTGATCCGTCTTCTTGCTGCTCCGTGGACAGCCAATAATGAAGATATCCTTGAACTCTTTGTCTGCTGCACTCAGCCTCTTTCTTTGCTGCTCCAAATCCTCCTGGATGAAGGCTCAAATCTGGCTGAAGTGCTGCCCCAATCTGCTCACTGAATAGATAGGTAATGAGCCCATGAGGCTCTTATTTTATAGGGCCAAAGGCCCCCCAAACCAACTGACTCAAACTGGCGGACCCCTCAAGTATGTGGGGCCGACCCTGGTTGGCTGGATTTGACCAGCCTTTGCTGGCCTGCTGGTCCACACCTGGCCACATGGCATACAGCCACTGGCCCAGGCTATGTACTGCCCTAATTGGGATCTTTTCCAGGCCCAATCCTGGCCAAAACCTCTGCCAAACAGTCACCTCTCCTGTCTCTGAAGCTCCACCTGAATCTGGACCTGTTCCTGATCAGTTCCAGCCTCCAAAGCTTCAGTACAGCTGTCTGCAGGCGACCTTTCCAACAATATTTGTCTTTGTACAGCTGTCTGCATACAGGGGCTTAAAAACGGGGAGGTGACCTTTCCAACAATATTTGTCTTCGATATTGTGTGAGAGCTAGCATATTCAACTCTGATTAATAGCAAATGGTATCAGAGTAGTCTTTCCGAGAGCTTGTGGTCCTTGTTGTCTGTAGAGGTTAGTCACAAATAGAAAGCTGTCCATATCTTTTAAGTCAGGCCAGCCAAAAACCTATGTGGTTATGTGGTCAAATTCGATGGCGGCAACTTTCCAAGTTGAAAACTATTTATCTGTCTAATTTTCATGGAGGAAGGTAGTCATGTGTGGACAGTTGTATTGCACGTCTAGGTCTCAGGCCTACCACGGGACCGTGGGAGGCCTTAGGTGCAGACAGATGAGTCACCTAGCAAGAGCTTGTCCTCCCAGTGCAGATCGTGCCTCCGCCCACCCACAACCTCATCCAAGTCAGCATTAGAGAGAGTCGAGAGCATATACTCCCCGCTTCGACAACAGCAACATGAGTCGCAAACCCCTTGGGTCGAGCCATCCAAGGGGTTCTCTTTTTGGGAAGCAGGATATGCAAAGTGGCTAGGGACTTGCCATTCTACTCTTGGATTTTGAGAAGGCATATAGCAGAACAGATTAGAGTTTTCTGGAAGGTACCCTTACATGCTTTGGATTTTCATATGCATGGATTAGTGGGGTTTCTACCTTATACAGATCAGCCCACAGCCATGTTCTCATCGGAGAAAAGCAGAGAGAGATTTCAAATTTCTAGATCAGATTGCCAGGGATGACCTCTCGCCCCCTTCTTGTACTCATTTGTGGCTGAAGCAATGAGCAGATATGTGAGATCCCATGCGGAAATATTCAGGCTGAGACTTCCCCTTAAACAGGGTGAGGACCCTTGGATAGTGAGTGGCTGATGATACTACTGTATTTTTTGGATGCCACTACACAAAACCTCAACTCTTTCAAGGCAGCCTTGGATTTGTTTTGTATTCCTGCAGGTGCGCACATCAATTGGAACAAATCCAATGATGAGGGTGTTGGAAAAGACCCAACAGAGGGTACACACAGCGGAAGACTTATAGTAATGCCCAGGAGCTCACACAGTGTAGTGTGGTTGTAGAATCACAAACTTCTTTACTTAATGTGCATACAATAGATGTGATGTGCAGACTCATCAATAGACAATGAACCAGCCAGATAGAGAAACCACCAAAATATACATTTCCGTCCAAAACTATGGACACAATACAAAAGATATAGATCCAGAGTCCCACCAATGGTGTGGTCCTCTAATCTTACCACAAGGTCCTTCTCCTATCTGCCAGTTTTATCTCTAGACTTGAGCCCGCATGCTCCACCTCGAGCTTCTGTAGACTATCCGTCCAGATCCCTTCCACCTTGCTGTCTTTGCACCAGCCTAGGTGGGCAGCTCTCTCAGCTCTTGCAGCTCCTTGTGCTCCCTTCACCTCCTGAACATAGGCCCAAAGGAAGCTCCTTTGCTGCTCCTATCTGCTGGCTGTTTGCTGCTGCAAGTGATGATGATCTCAGCACCTTGCTGCCCTAGAAGACAGCCAAGGTCCAGCCCTTCCTGGCTAACTGCAGCCCTTCAAGCACCCTCTCACCTCCTGGATATAGGCCCAGAGGGTGGCTTCCTGCTGCTCCTTTCTGCCTCCTGGATTGCTGGCTGCTGGATGATGAAATGAGGCAAGTGCCTCTCCTTTTATAGGCCTCAAGGCCCTTTCAAATGGACCGACCAGCCAGCCCTAAATGGGCCGACTGGACAGACCTGGTTGGCTGGCCCAACCGACCTGGTTGGCTCAGCCCAACAAGCCCTATATAAGGGCCCTAGCCAGGCCCTTTTTGGGCTGCTGCTGGCTCCCCTTTGCTGCTGCTGGAGACCCTGCTGCAGGCTGTATACCTGCCCTTAGACCCCCACTATGCTGCACTATTTCTTGGCTCCCTGATCTGCCCACGTGTGCGCCTCAGCTCTGTACTGTTCCGTACTGTTGCTGACGTCATCCATGAGCTCATAGCCTCTTCTCTTGGGTCCCTACTGCTGTCCTCTGCTCCGCCTTATGCTCCTGCAGATCAGCCAGGTACCCTCCTTCCTTGGGATACCCCACCAACCGTGAATGCTCCAGATCTGTCCCAGATCCACACATCTAGGTATTCTCTCTTTGGGCACATCCTGCCCTAGGTCTCCCTCCCCCATGCTCTCCTCATTTGGGGGCTTACAGATGTGGAGGTGACCTTTCCAACAGAGGGCACCCCAACCTGGGGGGCTGATTTTGGTTTCACTTGGCCATAGGGATGTATCTATCAGGCATATGGACTGCCAAGTCGGTGTGAGCTTTTAGAATTGTGGGTTAGCTTTGTAAACCTCGTGGGGAAGGACCTCCCTAAGGTTTACTAAGAGCTCGCCACTTGTCTATCATGCATGGGATTTTGCAACGTGGCTCAAGCGACTCTTTCTACATTGGTTCTTCAAGGCTTTGAAGAGCATTCTCTCCCTGCTCTCCCTGGAGATTATTTACAATTGTCGGTCCTCTAAAAAGAAAATGCCAACTGGCCCTTCTAAGGTCATGCTATCTCAGCTTGAGCATTTAAATCAATTCAATCATGTGGGCATTTAAATCAATTCAATCATGTGGGCATACATATGGCGATGGAAGCCTAGTGAGCGACATATCTGTGACTGTGATGTTTTCATGAGTGAGCAACAAGGTGTGGCATCTTTCCCTTGTCCATTTAATTCATAGCTACCTTCATTTCTACAGCTGTGATCTCTCTTTGCAAATAGGAAGCATCAAATTTGACTACCACCCTCGGCCAGGCTTGACTACAATGCTCCACCGTTGCTTGCTGACTAATGGAGTGAGTTTTTGGTTCCCCCAAGATCTGTTGAAAATACTACATCACTGCTTGGAGGATCACATCTTTGTTGGGTAGCATATGTACATCTACTTTGAGTTCTTCAATGTCTTCTTGGGCATGCTTCTTCCTAAGCATCCTAAACATTCCCTCATTTTCCCTATCCCCTTTTCCCGCCCACCACTCTCTTGTGTATATGTTTGCCTGATGCGCTTCAACTGTATGTTCTCTTCTAAGACTTTCCTTTATCTCCCTGAGAATGATCTTCCCCCGTTCGAAGGTGTCTGACAGATCTACATTTGTTCTATCGTTTGTTTTGGTTGACACTAGCCAATAGGGATCCTAGTTCTAGAAGGCGAGCCTGGCGCAAGGCTAATTACAATGAGGAACGGTTTGGCACAGACCAATATACTCACGCATGCGTTAGGTGGAAGCTATGTTTCGCTTGTGTGGGTTCGTTGATTACTACTCACGTAATGTTTAGCAGACAAATAGTACGAGACTAGGCAATCGTAGCCATCCAACCACTAAGTTACTCCAGATGCCTCAGATAGTCTCAACGTTTTGGTTGTGATACGGGTGTTTGTACTTCACGCTTGAAACGTTTGTTTTGGTTGACACTAGCCTAGTTCCAGAAGGTGAGCCTGGCGCAAGGCTGATTACAATGACGAACGGTTTGGTGCAGATCAATATAATTATGCATGCATTAGATGGAAGCCATCTTTTGCTTGTATGGGATCGTTGATTACTACTAAGCTACTAGCAGACTAGTAGTATGAGACCAGGCAATCATAGCCATCCTACCACTAAGTTATTCCAGATGCCTTAGATAGTCTCAGTGTTTTGGTTGTGATACGGGTGTTTGTACTTCATGCACGAGACTCTGGCTCAACGAAGGATTGCATCTGCTTCTTGTCTTCGATGCATGGCCCCTTCTGAAACGGTGCCTCATTTGTTTTGGATGTGCTCCAGCACTAAGACCTTCATATGCAAAATTTCCATGTCGCTTCGCCTTCGTTTCCCCAACTCTCCTTTTGGGAAACATTTTTGGCTTTTTGGCAGACTTCCTACAACCCTGGTCCATTACTCTTTATTTTTGTACTGGGTCAGATATTGGGCTTTTTGGACCATATGGCAGGATCACAGCATGAGATATTTTGGGAATCCATTCTTGCAATCTTATGAATATTTCAGACTCTCCCTACGGCAATCTATCTATGATTTTGTCCATAAAAGGGAAAAACTGTACGAAAATCCAGTTTGGAGGCACTTTTCACCATCCTTGAATGTCTGAACATGAAATAAAGCGATTCGAAGTTGTACATGGACTAAATCGGACCACGGAGCATTCTATGCCCTTTTGAATTCAGTTTTTGTTTATGTTAGTTCATGTTGCCTTGGAATTGAGTTATTTTGAGTTGTTATTCTGAAGGTTGCATAATATTTTTCTAGCATAGGGAAAGGATATTGGTTTAGTGGATCTGAATTTACAATTCTAGAGAGTTTCTTGGATTGTGTCTGTGCACAAAAGGGTTTTGGAATTTTTGTTTATACAAACTCACATTTCAGCTTTGGTTAGTGTGTTTAAAAAAAACAAAACAAATCAACCCAAGCAAGGATGAACCCTTGGACTCTAGATTTGAGACTCTATGGATAAAGCAAAAGAAACTGCAATGGAAGTTGAGGAAGAAGCCTCATAGGTAGATCTAGTTGAATCGCGGCCACACAGCAAGTGTCATGCCCTGCAGCCCATACATTGTCATGTAGGATTGCTTTGTTGGAGGATGCCTAACAACAAAATTTGATTAAGCAATTACAAGCTAATGTAAGGCAATACAAACTTGGAAGGATGGTTCCAAATATATCTACTAGACATCCAAGGAAGAAATGGAAAAAGCTCCTATGGAGCTTGAGACTAGTATACATACAGTCGAGCCTAGGAAGGCTAAAATAACAATTATAGCCAATTTTAGACCGGAAAAGTATTCTGATCGGATGACAGAGCGTAGTTCAGACATCATAGAGGGTTGGTTACATACATGGGATGAAGCACTCGCTAGTCTGAAATCAGAAATGACATGAAGAAAATACGTCAAGCCACTCATATGCTTACTGAGGCAATGGATAGGTGGTGGATCAAACAACAAAAGGATGATGTCGCATCCACTACCTGGTAAGGGTTCAAGAAAGAGTTTAAAACATTTCTTACCTCCTGACAAAGCATCTTGAGCTTGGGATCAATATAGATACCTTCATCACAGGAATTTGTCAGTGGCTCAATATACCAACAAATTTAGGGAACTTGTAATGAAGACATCTGAACCTCTTTCTCAATCGGTTCAAGGATTTTTATTTTTGGACTGAATGATAGAATTAAAATGGAAGTTGGAGCCAAGTATGCAAACATGCTAGATGAAGCAATAGCTATAGCCCTCAACTATGAAGACGCCAAAAGCAAGCCAAGTGGGTTTGTGCATGCAAGGACTCAGTATGCATACTCTGAAAAAGAGTGGGTCTCAAAAGAGGTGGGTTAGGAAGTCTAGTGCCCCATAGCCAAGTAGACAAGCCAAGCAGACAAAGTCGACTGAGGCTCCTTCAAAACCAAGTACCATTGTTAGAGGTGAAGAGAAAAGTAAGTCCACCAATGGCAGCCCAGCTTGGTCGAAACCCACGTTAACACCATAACAAAAAGAGAAAGCGGGGAGGGAGGGCTTATGTTTTGGATGCCTCTAGCCCCATCAATGGAAAGATTGTCGACGACACAAGAATCATCGGATGGCTGAAATGGTGGTCTCAAAATGTGATGTGGAAATGGAGTGAAGTCCCAGACCCAACCAGACACAAGTTCAACTACCGGGATCTTATCAAAGGTCAATACATGTGTTATTGTATATGTCTGTTGCTGAGTTAGTGAATAGTGCGACTCATAACATTCTGTCTTAGCCCGCAGCAATGGGATATAGCTTTTAGCGATACGGAGTTAATTAAAAGGAAGGGGCACGTGACCAACCATCATGTTGTTGTGTTGTCTCACTCGGCGTCAACACACGATGTAATTAGCTCCAAGCTCATGAAGAGGCTGAAACCAAAAACTAGTCTATCCGACTATGCGTATACAGTCAGAATTGCAAATGGAAGTTCTACTATAAGTATGGGATCAAAGGTTTACCCAAATAGACCTTCAGATTCAGGACTATGGGGAGAAGCTGGATTTTGCAATGACCAGGCTTGCTCAAGCAAAAAGGCATTCCAAGAAAAATCCAGCTATTGATTGGAAAAAGCACATTTATTAGTTTATGATGAATGATGTGCAATACGTTATGCGAGGTGAAAAGATTTGCCTCAACGACCATCAACATTGATGCTACCCAAGACGCAAAGATGGCGAAGTTGGTTGATCAAATCGCACAGGAGTTATTTAACTATTTTAGAGGTCAGCTGCCTTATGCTTTACGTCCAAAGCGAAATATTCAACACAAGATTGATCTTATCCCAAGGGCAGAATAGGCCTCCCTATAGATTAAGTTTTACTAAACGAGATGAAGTGCAAAGGCAACTGGAAGAACACGTCCAGCTTGGGTAGATTCATCCCGGTTTCTCACCTTTCGCTTCACCAATGATATTGAAGAAGAAAGATTCATCTATGTATAGATTACAAAGGATTAAACAATATCACTATCAAGCACAGGTATCCGATGGCTCATATTGATGATTTACTGGATGCATTACATGGAGCAACAATTTTCAGTAAGATAGATCCTAAGAGTGGTTACCATCGAATCCGAATTAGAGCCGAGGATGTGCATAAAACCGCTTCTAGAAGCAGGTTTTGAATATTACCAGTTTCTAGTAATGCCATTTGGGCTTACCAACGCTCCGGCTATGTTCATCATGCTATAAATGACTTACTACATCCATATATTGGAAAGTTCATAGTACATTTTATTGATGATGATATTCTTGTTTACAGCAAAAGTATTGCTGAGCATCGTGAACACTCAAGAAACATGTTCGATAGTTTGAGGAAATAAAGAAATAAAGAAAGAAAGTTTATTATAGTCTCCGAAAACCAATCTTTATGTGAATAGAAGAAACCGTGTAGTGCATGGTGAAACTTGAGTATCTAGGATTAATTATTACACCAGATGGGGTGGAAATGGATCCAAAAAAAAGTAGTTGCGCTACTAGTGTGGCCCATTCCTCAGAATCTAACCACGTAACACGTTGCAGTTCTTAGGATTTGTCCAATTTTACATATCAAAGGATATTCTGAAATAGTATTGCCTTTGACTGAGCTAACCTTTCATAAAGTACCTTTTGTATGGGACCAAAAGCAACAAGAGAGTTTTAATGACATAAAGAAGGCAATGGCCTCTAGTCCGGTGTTAAAAATTGTTGATCCCCAGAAACCGTTTTTCCTAGAAACCGATGCAAGTGGCATTGCGATAGGGGTGGTTCTTCTTCAAGAGGGAAGGCCAGTAGCCTTTAAAAGCAAGAAGCTTTCTCCCTCTTAGCGAAATTGGCCAACTCATGAATTAGAGTTGCATGTTGTTATACATGCTTTGAAAGCATGGAGGCACTATTTATATGGTTCAGAGTTTTTCATGGGTGTGGACCATGATACTTTGAAGTATTTTTATAAACAACCTGACTTAAGTGACCACCAAGCTAGGTGGGCAGAGCTCATGTAGGAGTTTAATATGAAGATTCAATACCGAAGACGGAAGGAGAACAAGGTTGTTGATGCGTTGTCGCGCATTGTGCATAATATGAGTTTCATGGTATTAGAGAGTACCCTAATGACCGAGATTAGGAAAACTCAAAAAGTGAACGAGTTTCTCCAGAGTCTTCGGCCTAAGGCTTGTGTGATTAAACTCGAGGCAAAAGATGACCTAGAGGCTGGCATACCATCGCGGACGGTATGCTAAAATATAATGGCAAGGTAGTTGTACCTAATCAGAAATATCTTCGGCAGAGGGTCATTCAACAGTGCTATGATAGCCCATGTGTGGGACATTTAGGCATCGAGAAGAAATTTGATCTCATGAATCGAAATTTCTTTTGGCCAAAAATGAGAAAACATATTTACGAATATGTGACACTATGTTTCTCGAGTAACGCATAGCGGGTGAAACCACTTGGCCTTTTACAACAATTGGAGATACGATCACGTAGATGAAAGAGCATCTCCATGGACTTTATAGTTAGTCTCACTATACGACACAAGGTGGATATGATTAAGGTGCAGTCCTTGCATGTCTCCTCGTCGTAGCTCTGCATCTAACGAGGGCTACTGTGACCCCCCTCGGTCGGGCTGCGACTCTAAACACGAAGGGGATGTCCCTGTCATGTGCGCGGATCGGTATCTGACGTGTACTAGGTACACAGAACTAGCTCAGGTTAGCCTGGGGAGGCTTAGAGCTAGGCAGGCTTGATTCTCGGGTTGAGTGGCAAGGGTACGAACTATTTATAGGTCTTCGCTATTTTTGGCGCCGGGGCCCGAGTCTATAAAAGAGGCCCAGGGGGTTCAGTTCTCAGTGTGCAGTTGGGAGCAAGTCTCGTTCCCAGGTGCTAGGTCTGATCCTGGATTGTGTCGCGGACGCGCGCCTGCATCTTAGCGTAGCCCAAGGCCCAGTGGCAGATCCAGGGCTTCACAGCGCCACCTGGTGGTATGGGACACCAGGCTGGTTGGGATCTGATTGGGAGTTCGTGCCAGTAGCTCAACTCGTGGCTCGGGGGGACATCTTCTGATTCGGGATCACATCCCGTAGATGTCACGGTTGGGTGGTGAGCAGCCTGCTCAGTTCTGATGTTGTGTGTGGTTGTTTTGCAGATCAGGGGTTTCAGGAGTGCTGGGATGTGTCAGTTGGTATCAGAGCCAACTCCTGAGGTAGGAACTTCTGATGCGAGAAATTTGACGGATTTCTCTTCCAGGTATGCCCTAAAATTCGAGATTTCCTGCTGCGTATTTGCTGTCTACCTGGGGTAGAAGGGGTGAGGAAATATCTGGAAAAGGAAGAAGAAGAGGAGTGAAATTGAATCGAAAATTCTGAAGGCTACAGAGAGAAGTCTGAGGGAGGAGAAGGAGAGCAGAAAGGAAGGAGCGTAGGGCAGGAAATTGACAGCCTAGGAGTAGAGTATGCGGGGAGTAGAAGAGGCGAGGCTGTAGGGGCAGGACAGCCTGCGCAACAGGCTGACCACAGCCTGCGCAACAGGCTACGAACAGCCTGCCTAGGGCTGCGTGCAGCCTGCGCAGGAAGAAGGGCAGGGGGAAGGTGCTTTTTTGCGAAAAAGCACCCCTCCAAAGTTGGAGGGGCTCAGGTGCTTTTTTCGTAAAAGCACCCCTCCAAAGCTGGAGGGGCTCAGCCTTCTTTGGAAGCCTAGCTTCCAAATTAGGCCGCCCTGCACCCTATATAGGTGGGGGCTGGGAGCTAGGCAACCCACAAGCAGCCCCAGTTTCGAGATCTTACCTTGAGATCTGAGCCAGCCCGCCTCGCCCTTCAGTTTCGACCAGCTCCTCTGCTGCAGCCCCTGCCTGCGTCAGCCCAGCGCTGCTCCCAAGGCTCCAGTACCAGCCCGTACAGCTGCAGCTACAGCCGTACAGCCTGTACGGACTGTACTGTCACCTGCGGTACCTGCAGCTGCTCCGTACAGCAGCTGCGCCTGCACCTACAGCCACCGTACGGACTGCGTCAGCAGCCGTACAGGCCACGTCAGCAGTCCGTACAGCCTCCACCATTGACTGCGCATCCGGTTGCAGATTCGGGGAGGCACCAGGGTTCGTGGTCTTCCAGATTTCAGCATCCTTTCTGTCAGATTTATCTGGGACGGTTTTCTTCTACTCCATCTCCCTCCGTGCTCCGTTTCAGTTATTTATTTCTCTCCGTTTGTAATCGAATCAGTATTCAGCCATGTCTGATGCTCCGAATCCCGAGTTCACTATGGGGGAGCAGGAATTAGACTACACTCCAGTGGGGGAGGATGATCAGGGTCTCTATGACGACCTGATCACTAAGAAAGCCTTCAGTGAGTTCACGACTGCTCTAGATGGTAAATTTGAGCAGGTCAACGCTAATCAGTCGGGGTTGACACAGCAACTCCAAGGGATACAAGCTACTTTGACTCTTCTGGCTAGCACGGTTCAGGCACTCACGCATGTGGATGCCATGGCCTCCGTGCTAGGCCCGAATATCACTCCGGATCCCTTTCCAGGTGACCAGAAATCAAGAACAAAGGAGGTGGTTGACACTTGGCTGCACAAGTGGCAAGTTCACTTCCAATTTCACCCCTATCCAGACGAGAAAAAGATTCAGCTAGCAGCAGGGTTTATGTCAGGTAAAGCCTTGCTTTGGTGGAAAGAACTCCAGCCTAAGCCTGACACTTGGACAGAATTTGAGGGTATCTTCAGGAAGGAGTTCCTGAAGAAGGAAGATGACTATGATATCGTCGGCAAGCTCAAAGCCCTCGATATGTCAAAATTGAATTTAACTTTTGAAGTTTATCTTCAGAGATTTAGGGATCTGCAAACCAGGGCCACCAAAATGGATCCTGTAACCTTGTTAGGTTTTTTCGTGGATGGTTTGCCAGACTCCTATAAGTTACAGATTAAGAATAACAAGTGCACAACATTACAGGAGGCCATGACATATGCACGCATATATGATGATACCATGGCCGGAACCAAGGCAACCACAGTTACCGAGACCAGCGGAAAGAACAAACGCAAGTTCTTTCAGCATGCGACTGGTATTGGGGAGACGAAGTCTACGGACAACGCCTCCAAGAAAAGCTTAACTCCTGCGAAGAATGGTAAGGCCCGTTTCCTTCGCACTCTCAGGCTCAAGAAAGAGGGCCGGTGTTTTTATTGCGAGGAGCGGGGCCACACGAAGAATGAGTGTCCTAAGCGGAAGAACCAGAAATTAGTGCTAGGACCGAAGCTCCAGGCAGGTCAGCGTACCGCAGCCAAGGGAGCCAACCAGGTTACGATGACAGGTATTTCAGTAAATGTCATTACTTGCCCCCTTTCTTGTAATTGTACCTTTAATACTTCGTTATTTGGTTCCCATGATCTTTTCCGAGTTTATGGAGAAGTTAGGGACCAACGGGTTCACATTCTCTTTGATCCGGGCAGCTCTCACAATTTTGTTAATTACAAATTTGTGCAGAAGATGGGGCTGTCCACAGTACCTAGCGACCACACCTACGAGGTGCAGCTTCCAGCCGGGAAGCAGTTTTGGGATCGCAAGGTTAAAGCGCTTCCCATCCGGATTCAAGCCTACACAGGAGCTCTCACATGTTACGTTATGCATCTAGAGCATGTAGACTTGTTGATCGGGATAGAGTGGTTTAAAACCCACAATATCCAGATCGGATGGACGGAGCATACCCTTTCTTTTGAAGACAAAGGCACCCAATTTTGTATTCAGTGTGATAAGATTATCCCTTCTCAGGGGCCTATTGTATCTGCGATGCAGCTTCGGAATATATTAAACACTTCTCATTATGATGTCTATCAGTGTGTTTTGATTCCACTCTCTTCATTTATTGTTTCGGTAATTAACAAAAATGAATTAAGTGTGTTTGAACACCGAGAATTGAGAACGTTGTTAGATAATTTTAAGGACGTATTCCCAGCTCAACTGCCGGAAGGGTTACCTCCAGAAAGGGTAGTAGATCATCGCATAGACTTAGTCCCAGGGGCTCAACCTATCAGTGTACCACCGTATAGGATGAGCCAGGTAGAGGAGGATGAGTTAGCTATCCAGCTTGAGGATTACCTGAATATGGGCTATATCCGCCCAAGTAAATCTCCTTGGGGTGCACCTGTCCTCTTAAGAAAGAAGAAGGATTCTTCCTGGAGGATGTGTATAGATTATAAACGACTTAATAAAATTACAATTAAGAACAGCTATCCTTTACCTCGTTCTGATGATTTGATAGACCGTTTGGCCGGAGCGAAGTATTTCACTAAGATTGATTTGCGTACGGGTTATCATCAAATCCGTATCTATGCTAAACACATAGATAGGACCGCATTCCGGACTAGGTATGGTCATTACGAGTTCCTCGTATTACCTTTTGGTTTGACCAATGCTCCTGCTACTTTTCAGCAGATGATGAACGATTTGTTCAGGGATTATCTGGGCAAATTTGTTGTTGTGTTCTTAGATGATATCTTGGTATATAGTCAAACGCTTGAGGATCATATAGGACACCTTCGGGTTGTCTTACTTGTTCTAAGACAGCATAAGCTTTATGCCAAGATGAGTAAATGTGACTTCTTTATGAAGGAGATCATTTACTTAGGACACAAGATTTCTTCTGAAGGCATTAGCATTGATCTGGATCGTATCCAGAAGGTTTTAGAATGGCCTATCCCTCAGACTGTGAAACAACTTCGTTCTTTCCTAGGATTTACGGTATTTCTTCGGAAGTCAGTCCGTGATTATTCACAACTCACGGTACCCTTGACCAACATATTGAAAGGTCGTGGACGCAGGTCTACTCAACCGATCCTGAGAGTAAGAAGCTAGACGACACCCAGTATCGTTGGCCCACACTGGAGAAGGAACTTTATGCGGTAGTGTATGCTCTCAAGGTTTGGAGACACTACTTGTATGGTTCAAAGTTCCTTGTATTGACTGATCACCAGTCAATCAAGTATGTGTGTGATGGATCAGAATTGAGAGGAAGGAAAGCTAGATGGGCAGAGCTAATGCAGGATTTTGATTTCGAAATACGTTATCGTAAGGGTTCATTGAATAGTGTGGCGGATGCCTTAAGTCGAGTTAAGTTTGTAAATGCTTTGTCATTTACGGAAATATCCTCAGACCTATTTCAATCCTTGAGAGGGCTATACGCAACTGATAGTCATTTCAGTTCTTATTGGCAGAGAGTCCAGGATGGGAGCTCTATAGTTGACCAGGACTCAGGGATTGTGCCACCTAGGATACAGGCGGCGGGAGGTCAGTGGATGATTAGGAACGGCTTGCTGTTCCGGAATGAAAAGATTTGTGTACCTGATGTTCTGGACCTAAAATCCAAGATTCTCTGGGAGTGTCATGATGCTCCTAGTGCGGGACATCCAGGTATACATAGGACTCTGTCTCTTGTGAAGCATACCTTTTATTGGCCTAAGATGCGTGCATTTGTAGAGAACTATGTGGTAGGTTGCCGAGTTTGTCAGGTTACTAAGGCTGAACGCCTTAGGAGCGCGGGCTTATTACAGCCTTTACAGATTCCAGGTAATAAATGGGAAAGTATTTCCATGGATTTTATTACTGGTTTGCCTCGTACGCGCAAGGGTCATGACTCTATTTGGGTCATAGTCGACCGTTTGACAAAAATGGCTAGATTCTTACCTACAAGAACAACTATTTCAGCTGTTCAGCTGGCTCACGAGTTTGTGGACCACTTGTTCAAGCTGTATGGTTTGCCATCTGACATAGTCAGTGACAGGGACTCAAAGTTTACAAGTAACTTCTGGACACTTGTATTTGAGAAGTTGGAAACTACTCTAAGTATGAGTTCCTCGGATCATGCACAATCCGATGGCAGTACAGAGAAGGTCAACCAATTGGTTGAAGACATGCTTCGGGCATATGTATCTAAGAGACAGTCTTCGTGGGAAGATTATCTTCCCATGATTGAATTTGCTTACAACAGTGCAAAGCATTCTAGTACAGGTTATAGTCCTTTTATGCTTATGTACGGGTTTCAACCTAAGTCACCAGTTATGGTAGGATTACAAGGGATTCAAAATGATGCTGCTAAGAATTTCTTGCAAGACATGCAGGAAATGTTGCAGTTTGCCAAGGAGTCTATTAGAAGTGCCCAAGATCGGGACAGATTTTATGCTAATAGACATCGTTCACCTAGAGAGTTCTCTGAAGGAACGATGGTATATTTGAGAATTCCTAAGGAATCCAAGAGCCTAAGTACTGGTTTGGTTCCGAAATTATCCCCCAGATACTGTGGCCCATTCAAGGTCATTAAAAGAATTGGACCAGTTGCATATCGACTAGAATTGCCTCCTGATGTTAAGGTACATCCAGTCTTTCATGTCAGTAGATTGAAAGAAGTATTGGGTGCAGATGATCAAATTGTTTCTCCTCATGAGATTATAGAAGTTACAGATTTAACTTTTATTCCTCACGAACCTGAATCTATTCTTGAATTCCGTGAAAGACAGATTCGAAATCGTACTATCACGGAATACAAGATTAAGTGGAAGGATCGTGTTGAGGAGGATGCAACATGGGAGACATTACAAAACCTCCAAAGAACATTTCCCGATTTCTTAGCGAACTCAGGAGTGAGTTCTTAGAGGAGGGGGAGTATGTCATGTGCGCGGATCGGTATCTGACGTGTACTAGGTACACAGAACTAGCTCAGGTTAGCCTGGGGAGGCTTAGAGCTAGGCAGGCTTGATTCTCGGGTTGAGTGGCAAGGGTACGAACTATTTATAGGTCTTCGCTATTTTTGGCGCCGGGGCCCGAGTCTATAAAAGAGGCCCAGGGGGTTCAGTTCTCAGTGTGCAGTTGGGAGCAAGTCTCGTTCCCAGGTGCTAGGTCTGATCCTGGATTGTGTCGCGGACGCGCGCCTGCATCTTAGCGTAGCCCAAGGCCCAGTGGCAGATCCAGGGCTTCACAGCGCCACCTGGTGGTATGGGACACCAGGCTGGTTGGGATCTGATTGGGAGTTCGTGCCAGTAGCTCAACTCGTGGCTCGGGGGGACATCTTCTGATTCGGGATCACATCCCGTAGATGTCACGGTTGGGTGGTGAGCAGCCTGCTCAGTTCTGATGTTGTGTGTGGTTGTTTTGCAGATCAGGGGTTTCAGGAGTGCTGGGATGTGTCAGTCCCCAAGTGTGATCTATGTATCAACCCTCTGTTTGAGCTGTCGGGTCATAGGCTCCAGGTCACGGTCATGTCGAGGCCTCGTCTCGTGGGGGTCCATGTGATCACGCTAAAAGAACTCCGTGATAGAGCTCTGAGAGGAATCAGCCAAGAAAGAAGTCTGCTCATGTCTCCGTGCTCGGAGTATCCTCTCTCAGTGTCTAAATACCTCATGAATGAAACTTGCCAAACACCGCTGGTCTGGGTAGGAGAGGAAACGGGCCAAAATCCCATAGGAGAGAGAGAGAGAGAGAGAGAGGCTTGCAAGCAAGTAGATGTGGTTAGCATTAGGCATTTGCCCATAATATTTTTTATTAAGGCTATTAAATGCAAGCAAACTAGGGATTCAATTGATAGTTGAAGACAAGGATGGAAATGTTGTGATGAAATTTCAGCAAGTCACAGCAATCTTCCTAAGGGAATTGGGCAAGATGGTGGGAGCACCAGCCAAGATGGATATGTGTGGGAGGGAAAGGTCTAGGATAGCCTAACTCATTGGAGTACTTGCCTTTTGATGCCTAGTGCTATCAAGTGGATAGGCAATTCGCTGTGAACAAGCTATGGGATGTTTTATTTTCTATGGAGGAGGAGAAATCTCGAGGTTTATATGTTTTGATGGAGGTTATGGGAGGTTATTAAGTAGAATTATTTTGCAATGCTGAATGAGGTTTCCAAGCATGGGTGGCTCTCTGAGGATGTGAATTCTAGCCTTGTTAGAATTTTTCCTAAATGGAAGAGCATGTTGGAATTTGGGGACTAGTGCCCTATCACATGGCTTAACACCTCATATATAAGATCATTGCTAAAGCAATGGCATTGCATTGATGGTAGGGACATATCTGAGAATATTTTGATCTGAAGAAGCAGTAGAAACGCCCTTGACTCTCATAGTAAACAGGACACTTGAAGATGAAATGCTCCTCTGTCTCAACCTCCTGCATGTCACACAGTGTGCATATGTGACTCTTCCTGGGTAATCGCTCTACTTTGCTGCTCTCAATGCGAAGCCTGTGTGAAGAGACCCGAAACTGCCAAAGAGAGATCCTCAGCGAGTGGGGTAGGTGAATCTGCGTGTATCCTGGTGGGTCAATGAAACCCTCCGGTGTGATATGTAAGAAGTCATCTCTGTAGAAGCTAAGCTTCACTGGGAGTTCACTCAGTCCCAACCAAGTCCGAAATGTGTGTAGCTGTAATAGATCCTCACGGATAACTGGGTTGACCTCATGTGATAGGAGGGGAGAAAACGGAGCATCCATGCTGTACTAGAAGGGAGGTAGTCTATCCATGTGGAGCCCCAGTCGCTCAAACCATCTCTCTTTACGTCATACCAGCACTTCTAGTCCCCTCTTGCTACAAGTGCCATAGAAGAGAATAGAGCTTTCCATGGTAGCTTGCTACGCCCAGAGGTGTAATCCCCATATTCCATGACTCGGTACAGATACGTAATGACCTGAAATGCAGCATCTAGCTATAATGGGGGTAACCCAAAACTCAGCCTGAATGATTTGGTGAGGAACGGATGGCTTATCACGAATGATTCGTGATAACATGAGAACCTGTAGTCGCTCCACATGAGCCCACTCTGTATCCGACAAGTTTGACCCCAACATGGGATACCGTACATCCCCACTAGGTGAACCAAGGAGTCAAAAAGCAAGCCCTCGGTACATGGATCCTGAAAGTGCAAGCGGAAGCACTATCTCTCTAGTCTCGCCAATGAAGCATACCCTCTACTCAACCGTGCCTACATCACGGGTCTCATAGTGAAGCTGGGTCAGGAAAAGATAACCCCAAGATAAGTGTATGATGAAACTATCTCAACAGGTGACCCCTCAAATGTGAACTGTGCTCCTAGCAGATAATGGCTCGAGATGTATTGAAGATCATGACCTTGGTTTTACCCAGGTTGACCTTCAAATCATGAGACTCACAAAAGGACTCTAGTGCGTCTGGGTGTCTTTGGAACCCCTCTGCTGAGGAAGACAAAAGAGCCACGTCATCTGCATAGAGCAATATCTGGATCAGCGTGCCCGCAAGAGAGCAACCTACCCCCCCTGTGTCTGCATCATTGTCTCAAGCTCGTCAATGTAGAGACCAAACAAGGTAGGCGATAAAGGACACCCTTGTTTGATCCCGATAGTGCTCATGATCTCGTTTGTCCACCCGGGTCCGAACTCTGTCTGAAACTCTCTCGTAAAGTGCCATGACAGCCCAAAGATCTCCTGGTCATAACCCGAGTCCTGTGGGCACTGTATAAGGTGGGCTCTCCGAACCGTGTCAAATGCCTTGCTGAAATCCACAAAGCAACAATAAACCATGTGCTTTCATTCCCTTGCCTCCTCGATGATACGTGGTCCATGGTTCCATGATCACGCCGAAATCCGGCCTATCCTGCTCCTCTAAGTCCTCGACACTCTACAAATCTGCTAACCTCGGAGTCAAGTACTGATGCATAAACCTTGGACATGACATGTCCAATCATAATGGTCTTGTAGTTCTCTGGGCTCATGGGATTCCCTACGTTGTGGTGAAACTAGTGCTAAAGTGTAAGCTGAAGTCGAAAGTGGAGATGTAGAGGGAGCTGAGACTGGAACTGGAGCTGAGACTGAAGCGGGGGCTGAAGTCAAAGTAGAGATAGAGGGAGCAAAGGCTGGAACTGAAACTGAAACTTTAGTGGGGGTTGACGTCGAGGTAGAGATAGAGGCTGAAGCTAAGGCTGAGGCGGGTCCTACCTTTGCTTTGTTGTCTACACCGAGTCCACTTCGGTTGTAACGTGTGTTCACATCCTCAAGTTTCGATTGTGTCGTTTGCTTTTTTGTGTTGTTGTTGTTGTCGTCTTTCTTGGCTTTGTCCCCAATTTCGCTTGGACTGATTTTTGTCTTCCTTGGTGCAAGTCTTAGTGTCCGATCGGGATCAGGAGCGGGAGCACCGGCTCCCCCCTATGATGGGAGGCACGCCCAGCGCGAGGGGGTGTAGTCAGAGGTGGCGAGGTGGGGTGGCAGCCTGAGGTGGAGAGGCAGCCAGGAGGTGGAGAAGCTGAGGTGGCGTAAGGGGGGAGGCTGAGACAAAGAAGGGCGGAGGGCCTAGGCCTAGGCAAGGAGCCTAGGAGCCGAGGTGGAGGGAGGCTGCCAGCGGGAGGGCCAGCGCGCAGCAGCAGCAAAGGGGGAGGCGTAGCAGAAGCGGCAGCAGGAGCTGCAGCAGCGCCCGGGGAACAGCTGGAGCGGGAGGAGCAGCGCCAGCGGGAGGAGCAATGCCAGCGGGGGGGGCAGTGCCAACAGGTGGGGCGGGGCAGGGAAGAGCGGAGTGGGCAGAGTGGGGTGGGTAGGTAGGCTGAGCGAAGGGAGGCTGAGAGATGCGGAGGGGTAGGCTGAGCAGAGGGTAGGCTGAGCGGGGTGGGTAGGTAGGCTGAGCGAAGGAGAGGCTGAGCGGAGCGGAGGGGTAGGCTGAGCGGATAGGAGTTGTAGGCTGAGCAGGGGGGTAGGCTGAGCGGAGGGAGGGTAGGCTGAGCGGAGTGGAGGGAGGAGAGGCTGAGCGGAGGGAGGAGGTGTTTAGAGGACTTTTGCCAAGACAAGAACCATGGGGAAAAAAACTCATTCGAAGTGTACAATCTTGTTCTCCTTTCTCATGTGGATATAGGATGGATAGAACTAGATGGATCTTCACCTCAGCCCATCTCAAGGCTCCCTCCTCCCTTTTTATGGCTCTCTCCTCCCTTTTAATGGCTGCTGTCTTGAAAGCTTGGGCCAGCTTCAAGAGTACTCTTTCCCCCTACCTCGTAGGAAGAAATTGATGGATAGCATGTCATGTGGAATGATAGTATACTTGATGATGATGGCAGGGAAAACCAGTTGGTACTTCTCATTATATGCAGTGTTCTAGATGGGGGAGAGGTCCCTCCTCCATGGGATTTTGATGCAGCCATACCCTTGGAATGGGTTCTTCTGCATGGCAGGCCGCCTTCTCAGTCTACATGGTTAGTGGCGTTTACGAGAGTAGAGATTCCACTTCAAGTCATAAGATTTCAAGGATCGAATAGAGATGCCTTGGTCTTTGATGTCCATTCTGGGGGCAGGCTGTCCAGATCTAAAGAAAATATACTTATGTGTTTTCAATTTCAGCCTATCATGGTCGTAGGTCATGTGGAGCAGTGCTCTATGGCTTCAGGATGGTATCTAGACCCCAACCCAAATCACATTCCCTTGGGTTCATGGAGGATTTGGCTTTATGGAGTTGTCTCCATACAATACTTGCAATGGGATCCTGGGGAGTGGAAATGGATTGATGCAGGGCACTGAGAGAAGAGCCTCCCCTTCTTTCAATGCCAAGAAGTTTCAGCTTGGCATTAGAGGCTGGAGGTCCACCAGAGCCTCTCATTGCGAGGATTTTAAGATTTCTGCTGATTCGTGATAGTCATTTTTTAAGAGACTTTGAAAATCCCCAAGAATAGGAAAATCACTATTTTCTTTTGGCTTTCTATTCACGGAGGGATTGCACTGAAGGAGATCCAAGTTCGGGACAGATTCCACATGTATTCGTTGCCTTTCTGCTAAAAAGTCTATTTAGCATTGTTTATGGGACTGCAGGCGAGGAAAGGGATCGCTAAACTATTAAGGACTTTTACACATTCTCCTTACTTCATGACCTTGGGCTTGGTAGCTTGGCTCTCTCTATCCGGACCTCAGGTATTTTACAAGAGACATGACTCGCTTGGGCTATTTTTGTTCGACGACAATTGGTTGAGTCATGCTTACTAGATGATATTCGTGGATATTTGTATAGGCCACCACATGCCTATATAGACACTTCTTAGAAGATTCTGGAGAGCATAGCACTGTGGCATATTTGGAGATTCAGATGCACAAAGGCTTTAGATGGTTCCAAGGTCCATCTGGCACACACATCACCCAGTATTTGGACAGACCCGGTACACACCTTGATGGCCATTTCAAGAAGGGTCCCCTCTTCATGACAACCTCTACCAAGAGGACTGTCTTCTTCAGAGAGTGGAGCAGCAAGCCATTCTTCTCACAAGGTTGAGGTGGCATTTCAGCCTCACCTTGAATCTTCTCTAGCTCTCTTAGGAGAGTTTGATTTTGCCCTATTTGGGTCATGTTCTCTCATGATTGCATGATGTATTATTCCCTTGAGCTTTGCTCTGGGAGTTTCTTTCATACTTCATAGAAGTCTCTTTTTGCAAATAAAAAACAAAAAAATAAGAGCCATTATGTAAATGTTTATTATCAGAATCATGTAGTCCAATCTAAGTTTTGCTACATGGTGAACTTCATGGACCAATGGTCAAGATGGCATCTCTTGACGTGAATAATAATCAATACTTCTGCTAGATGGTGATACTTATAATATGTGTGTGATGATGAAAATGATGCTTATATGTGTTCTGAAGCCGAATTTGGTCTTTAATAATTGTGTATAGAATTATTCGCAAAAACACTCCTACAAAGAGTACAGTATGCCTAAGAAAGAGAATGATGTCCCTATATACAGAATGAATGATAATATATATATACATTGATAAATGTATATATATAAATTTATCAATGTACATGGGGACATACTCGCTCAACTTTATTTTACTCCTATTTGTTTTGGGCCATGGAGGCTAATTAACTTATGTTTGTCCATGGATTTATTTAATTATTTGGGTTAATTAGTTTATTTTTAGTTATGTCTAAGAGGAGTACACATTATTCAAGAGGTAGGATTCGAACCCACAATGTTGTATTTCCCACATGTGAGCCCTACCACTAAGCTATAGAGTGGAAGAGCATACCTAGTGCTAGCTAAAATGGTCCCTCTTCCCCCTCTCCCTTTAGTACGTGCCTTCTTCTTTAAAGCCCCCTTCAAATGGTCCCTATTCCCCCTCCCCCTTTAGCACATGCCTTCTTCTTTAATACCCCCTTCTTAATGGGTCCCTCTTCCTCCCTCCCCCCTTTATCCCTGAGTTTAATCATGCCCTTTCCCTCTTCCTTTTCACCCCTCTTCCTTTTCACCCCTCTTCTCTTCTCCACGACTAATTAATGGGAATTTCTTATTCTTCAATCTCAAGGGGGACATACAATAGGTTCACTTTCTTACCTTCACATAATAATACTTCAGCTGTATATTCGGCTGCCCAAATCAACGCACTGATGTCACATGAGCAAAGGGAGGCTAGTGAATCCTATGCTCCGTTATCATGGAGAAAACCAGCTGAGCATAGACACCATATGCAAACGGTAGGGACTTTCTACCAAAAGGAGACCCTCTTTACTAAGGAAGCAAGTGTGAGAGTTCAGGAAATTGGAACTCACATTGGACATATCATCAGTGTTGATGTTGTCCACATTGATAACAAGAAAATCAGAAAGCTATGTGAGTGGCCTATACTCAAGACTACTACCTTTGTGAAATCCTTACTAGGATTTCCATAGAGAAAGAGAAGCACAAATAAGTGCCGATACCATAGAGACGATTCAAAAGCTTGATGCTTGTTTCAAGAGGTCACATCAGCTGAAGCAACTGAAGCGCGACTAGTGGATGCCAATAAACCATTTGTGGCCCTTGATTATGTTGTTGGAGAAGCCCTATTCTAGGATTGTAGACCAGTATCTTTTGGGGGGAAAAAGGCTAATAGCGGTTGCTAAGAGCAAAATAGCTAGGCAATTGTAGATGCTTACCAAGCCACCATATCCTTTGTGCAATCAATTCAATTAAATGCATTAGAGACACAACGATGAGATGGATGTGAAAGGGGCAACAACCTCAAAAAAGAAATAGAGGCCTTAAATATAAATTACAAGAGGTCGATGGACACGCAGATGCAGAGAGGAACCAAATGATGGGCCACCTTGCTAGGGCTTGCCCGCACTTCACGAGTTATCCTTCTATTGTCCACACTGCTGATTGATATTATGATGGTGGTAGCGCTAGCAGAAATTCACCTCAAACTATTATAGAACAGTGGAGTATGTTCTCAGCAGCACCGTACTCTTTATATGTGAAATCCCATCAAAATGGACGATGGATCGAATGGGTCGAAGCCAACAGCCCAAAGCTTTTGCACTCCCATTGAGCAAACTTCTTCAGGGGGTTACAAAGAAGAGCAACAAGCCTGTAAGTTGGAAGGCAGAGGTGAATGATAGTTTTGAAGCTTTGAGACATCAAGTGACCACTGCACATATGCTAGCAATTCTAGTTCCTGACAAGTGATTCATGATTGAAACGGACACTACTGGTTTTGCTAGAAATGTCGCCCTGTTCAAAGATGGATCGAATTGCATATGATAACAGCTAGGGAGGGAAAAGGAACATCTGAATGCAAGATGCCTCTACACTTTCAACAAGCATAAACCTTCTTGCTACTATACCCTTAGTTGGTAAAACAAGATCTGCTTTGAGATAAGATCTTCAACACAATGTTTGAGTTCTTGTCCCTCTTTATGCATAGGCTGCAATAGAGGTTTGCCTTCCAAGGGTTCCAAATCATTGGTCTCAAAACCATTCCTTATCCCGTAGGTACAACGTAGAAGAGACATAGAGAAAGCAAACCCTCAGAGCTGGACAATAATGCTCAGGCTCCCCTTTCACTTGATACTCGTATCTTTCAGTTAGTTTCCTTTTTCTCAGATGGAACCAATACGTATTGAATGGTACACAAACAAATACATCATACCTCAAATAAAACCGTTGCTATTTATAAAATGTTTCTTCACATTGAATAAACTTAATGGAAAAAATTGATAGTCGTAGTCAAATCCGGAAAAGTTCAAGCATCAAAATACATGGATGCAATTAACTGTTTGCAAATGGCATTAATATCAGAAGCAAACTTATCACTACCAATGGCCTTTCCATAAATCAAGACAAAACAAAGATTGGCAATCATCTTTATTCAATTCTGAAGTTTTCCAACATTTAAATATATACCTTAACAATATCCCCAATTACAAAAGGCCGAGTTATAAAAAGTAGAGTTCCTCCCAAGAAGTTTCCTACAATCTCTTTGGCAGCAAGTCCCACAGCAATACCTGCATCCTCAAATTTTCTTTAGACACTCTGCCCCTCTTCAAGTTAAAAACTCTGTCCCATCATCAGACTTGGCAAATGATTGGAAATATTAACTGCTCTGTGAGAAGTTAAAAACGTGTTAGGAATTTGAATACTGCTTGTGGCATCCAGTCCATAACGTTTTCTACATAAATACCATTTAAAAAAGGTGCAATTACATCAACAAACTTATCCTCACTGCATAAACTCTCTCTATAGTGAGGGGTGTTACCAGAATGATCTTTTCACATCCAAACAGTAAGCATCAATTCAAATCTCAATGCTGTAGAGGAATTGATGCACAGGTTCAGGTGTCCAAATCATAGGTGTCATCTGTACATCCAAATCAATCACGGATAGTATAGACATGTCCACTTGCCTTTGCAATTTTCCTACGAACAGGAAGCCTGATATAGCCTTCTTCAGAATCTTGTAGAACACAAATTTCTAGAATAAGGTCCTCACATCCCGAATGGCTCTCTCCTTGGTAAAGAAGTTTGGCCATGGAGTTGTATCCAACAGCACCCCCTGCAAAGGTGTCACCAGGGTATGCTCTGCAATCATCTCCACTCTTCAACATACCTAAACCAACTTATCATGTTTATTTGTATATGTGGTCTGTGTGAGATGGGGGTTTGTACTATTCTGGAGGTATTACAGAGGCCGAGTCACTGGTGCAAGCCGTCAGAACTTCGACCACCTGCATCTTTGTAATTACTGCAGTGCTGCCATACGTCTTCCTGCTACTGTGGTGCAACTCTCTTCGTACTACCAAGTGTAGCCCACGAACAGAACAGAAAAGAAAAAGATGAACATAATAGATCAGGCTAGTCATACTGAACCAAAGCAACACGAAAGCAAGAAAAGGCTGCAACAACGCATTTTCATGTTCAGATACGATCACCGTACCCAAAGAATACTTCCCAAATGGCCTAAAGTCACACTCCAAAACTCCCAAGTAAAGGTTCACTCACTCTAGCGAGCTCGTAGCTCGAGCCTCTCTCCTCTCACACTCTCCCCGGTCCTCCACTAGTACCCATGAATCTCTCCCCTGCCCTCTCCTAGTAATTTCCACATCGCCTTATGGTTCTCTGCCTTCTCTATTGTCTCTGAACACTCTTCCTCCACTCCTATTGGGTACTGTTATCCTTATCCTTCTTCCATTGGTGATTGCCAACATCTCCTTCAGAGCTGTAACTCCACTGCCTCTGCATAGATGTGCATAGATTACCTCATGTCCTCTAGGGCACAGCAGTCTCCCAACAATGTTCAAGCCTCTCATAGTTGCTCCATATGGACAGGCTATTGGTGATCCTATCTAAGATATCTCTGGTTCTTCTTATTTCTCCTCTCCACTCTTTCTCTTTTCTTTATTTTAAAAATACAAAATAAATACAACACTGAAAAAAACATATAAAATATAACAACTACATAGGTCGGATCCAAAAATGTACTGAGAAGAGATTACATATTGAAAATGTCTGCTTGCATGGAGCCAAGGCTGAAAATACTGCTCACATGGAGCAAAAACTAAACCTGCTGAAATACATATATGATACATCCCAAATCTTGAGTTCTCTCTCTAAACAGTAAAAACATGCCTTTAATGGTCTGGGAGGAATGCCTTTGAATTGGTAAAATGGACTTTGCAGCTCATTGGAGTCTTGCCCCACTTTTATGGAAAAAGTTGTGATTTATAGTGCTTTTCTATGCTGAACAAGACACTAAATACGTATCTGCCTAAACAAAAGATCTATGATGAACAAGACACTAAGCTGTGGTGGTAGGAGACTGCTCCTCCTCATCACTCTCCATCATGTCCAGAAAACTCTACAGATGCTAGGACGTCTCTTTGAAACGGAAGTATCCTTGCTTGTACTTGTCAGTCTTCACATGAAGAGTTGACCCCCATTTTCAAGTCCCCCATGATCAATTTTGTACACGCGATGCTGCCATGTGCAGTTCTAGAAAAATCTTGTGAGTTGAGATATTGAGCATAAGGAGGCCTCACAGAGAACATAAGGAGGTCTCACAGCAAGTGCGGGAAGGTGGTAATTACTTATTCCTTGTGCACATACTTACTGATCACAGCTGTGAGTATTTTGTGTGAGTTCTTTCTTACAAGACTTACAGTTCTAGGCCTCTTCTACAAATCCAATGCATTGGTTTCATCAGTTCAGTGATCACTTCTCCATGGTTCTTACACCTTGGGACTTCACCATCTTAACATGGTAGTGGCACCTTTTTGCAGCAAGATCAGTCACAGCTAACACTTACTACGTGTACAGCCAGTTGCATTGCAGTGACAAGATCATAGGGAGGTAGTGCATGGAAGTGGACTCCACTACATGGAGTTATTTCACTACCCATAGGGTTATCTAAGTCCTTACGGCTTGATGATTATGTACCAGATTACCCTCCACCTGCTAGCATGCCTCACGAGATTGGGATGCTCCGTACATCCACTGGGTTTCCATACCTAACACAAAGGGGATTTTATACCCTTCAGTTCCTAGTTGCTTTCATGTTGGCCATGGGAGGGTGAGCTTTGGTGCATCTAGGCAGTAATGCTGAGTCATAGGAGGCAGAATGAGATTACATAGGGTTAAACCAGTGAGTAGGATTTAATATCCGGAACCAATCATCTTTTGAATGTAATTATCTATACCCTAATCACTCACCTGCACATTAGACAACGCACTACGAGCCGTAACTGTTGGTCTCAATTTGGGTAGATTCTGATAAGTCTAGCTTAAGTTATGGCCTTAGAGAGCCTAGGGTACCATTAAATGTTCTAGGCCTAATTGTGTATTAATTATGTGAATGGGTAGAGGAGTCATGGGACAAAATTTTAAATGGAGGGAAAAAATCTATTTAATTAAATTATTAAAGCTATTCCCCACTACTCAAGCTAGGAATATTTGTTGAGTGAATGTATTTATGTTTTAAGTAACCTGTAGGTCTGATTTCGTTTCTTAACGCTTTTTACAGCTTTTTATCAGTTTAAGGTTGGAACCAGCTATATGAAGGGCCATTTGTTTTTCCTACCTCATTCTTGCATGCTTGCTGGTGAGATCTTGGTGACTTCCTCGTTTTTGAAGCTGCTGCACTCTTAAACAGCAAACTTGCATTTGAATTCTACCCTCCTACTGACCTCCACACTCCAATTTCCTACCCCAGACACCTCTAGGCAGAATTGCAATTGAAATTTCGGCCTTTTGCTGCTGTTTTGGCACCAGGATTCACCACAAATTGGGAGCAGACCTGCTGGACATTGCCTGCAAGCTAAAATCTTGCTCCAGGACAAATTGTTTCTACCCTATGGATAACCTTGAATATAATGACCCCATGAGCCATCTAGAGTCTTCCCCTCCCAGGGTTTTTTTGGAGGCCCTGGAGTTTGTACATGGCTAAGGGGCGGGACCAGGGACCCCAAACCCGGAGCATTTTCGGGCTGCCAACTGGCAAATCTACATGGATCAGAGCAGTGCCTGCATGACTTCTGAGCCGTCATTGATGCATGGCTCGGCTATTTCTAGGTAGACGGACACTGGACTTCGTTGCAGAGATGTCGCGATCTGCAGGGCGGGATTTAAGTGCGACTTTGCTGCACAAATGTTGCGATCTACAGCAGGATTTAAGTGTGACTTTGAGTAGCATTGCTTGCACCCGCAATTGGCTGTCATCGTTTGGTCGATGTGGACTTCAAGACACTTTGGGGCGACTTTGGTTTATTGACCCCCATGTGGTTTCTCATGTTACCTTGTTGTTGTGCTGGCCTTTGATTTGGGCAGTTCTTTGATATATCATATTTGGTGCTTCAGGGTTCATCCACAAGGGCATGTTGGGAGGTAGCGGCCTTCACTCCTCATGTATGCGGAAAGGTCCAAATGGACCTTCATAATCGGGTGGCCACGCGTTGCTGACACCTGTACAAAGAGGGGGGTTGCATAAGCACTTCTACCCTATGGATAACCTTGAATATAATGACCCCTTGAGCCCTCAAGAGTCCTCGCCTCCCCGGGTTTTTTGGGAGGCTCTGAAGTTTGTGTGCAACTATGGGGTGGGACCTCCGAACCCCGCACCCACCCCGCACCCAATGCTTTGTCCGAACTGCAAAGTGGCACAGTTTATAGATTTATGTTCAGCTAGGGTTCTAAAGGTAATATGAAATATTATTGTATTAAGATTCAGTATTACTGGACTAAAATATACCAGGTGCTTGAACTTTGGCAAGCAGTGATCCTCCTTCGCACCCCATGCAGCCTCTCTTTTTATGTGTTCCATTCTTTTAGTTATTTTAAGTTTTAAGACTATGTGTAATAAATGACCTGTGGTGAAATTAATTTTCAGTTCACAGTTATAAATTTCTTGTTCAAATTAGATGAATCCTCGAAAGCACGCTTTCACATAAGCACGGCTCTAATAAGTATCAGAGCTCAAAGTTCTTCCGTTGATTTATTTGTTAAACTTGAAATTGTAATCCTAAGTCATCCTAAGATTATGTAATGTTTGTGTGAATAAGGGAGTGTAGAGTCAATGTTTCCTTGTAGCCATGGTGACTAACCAGAATTGTAGTGCCAAGGATTCAAAGAGGCCGTCTCTTACCCCTAAGAAGTCCGTGCCTACAAAGAACAAAAGATCAGTCCGGTTCTTGGACAGGATAAGATGAATCCGATTCTTGGACAAGAAGAAGAGATCAATCTAGCTTTTGGACAAGATGTAGCTGATTGGATCGGATGTTGAAGAGGCATTGCCCACAAGGAGTATGGATGATGAGGTACCATTCTAGGAACAAGAAAATGAAAGTGTGTATAAGCTTTTTGAGTCACTGAAAGCTGATATTGAAGCTGATTTAAAACAAAAACTTTCCACGATGGGTTCAGTACTCTCAGAAGCCTTGGAAAATGAAATAAGAAAGAAAATTCAAGACAGCCAGCCAAGAAACAAAACTCAGCCCAAAGAAATGATATTCTACAAGGACCTTGCTATCCTTCATGTTGTTTTATCCCTCAAGGCTTTCAATTTAGCACATTTGGTAATGTAGTTGGTTGCCACCACGATGTACTTATTGCCTCTTGAGTGTGTGGCAACCTTAAATAAATCTATGAAGTCTAACCCCATTTCTATAATGATTCCCATGTGTATAAGGGAGTAAGTGTCATTTGATCTTTGAACTTCGGCCTCTGACCACTCATCTTGTCTATCCTCAACCAACTGGTGGGATTGGTCCCATAAACAGCCTACATAGGTCCCGTCACGAGGATGGATAGTTGGTTGGGACCTGGGTGACCAACCTGGCAAGGGATTGTAGAATCGCTTGAGAGAGAGAGAGTGCAGGTAGCAAAGCGTCGCACAAGTCTTAGCCATCACGTCAAACTTGGATAATGAAAAAGAGAAGTGCAAGGTACAAGTACCTAGACCTAGGACTAAGTCTCCTAGGTGTCACATAGGACTAAGTGTCCTATGTGGCCTAAAAGGCACTAACTCTACAAGTGCCTATATTTATGCCTACAAGGCACATACCATGGCCTATAGGGCATCACTAGAACCACCAGAAGATGGCCTGCAAACCCCCCTCCATGGCATGGGCTGAAGTACTCTAGAAACGTCTCAGAATACCTGGTATTTTCTGGTCATGGTGGCACATGTTCATCCAAAAGAATATAGCCACCTATGAATGTACAAGGGATGTCAGATCATGTAACAAAGGGAACCAAGTGTAAAGCCTGTCGAAAGACTTCGAACAGCTCAAGAAGGATGTAGAGATTGAATGCTCTACCACGTTGCTAGCACACATCTTCGGGTCTCACCCCTCCAGATCCCAAGCCAGAGACTGGATGCTTGCGGCTCTCCCCCCAGACCTCACTCCACGACTGTTAGATGTTCATCTTCTGGCACGAGGTTTTTTCCAAGTTGTTTTTGACACTCCAGAGGCTGCGAGCACTGTGCTCAAGGCTGAGTTTTTACACCTGGGACACAGGAAGATCTTCTTTGAAGCCTTTCATATTGGTTTCGACCCAGTGGAGGCAGATAAGGCAATCTTTTCGCTCTTCATCAGATTCCCCAGGCTGCCCCAGGTTTACCATCGACTTCTTTCTGTTATTGGGAAGCATTTTGGCGCAGTTGCTGAGATCCCACCCCTCCCTGGGTTGCCATTGACTGCAGCAGAGGCAACCAAGGCTGATGGGGTGCCTAGAGTTAGGGTCCTCTGTAAGGATTCTAACCTCAAGATGGATCATGTTATAATCCAATTGAGCTCCCAACACAAAAGCCCCAAATTTTGAGAATGCCCTGCAAAAGATTTCACACGTGCCAAGCTTGTACGGTACTCTTGGGACAAGTACCACTATACGGATAGTACTGAGCGCAGTACGGAATCCAATATACAACACATGTACAATGTACGGAGCAGGTACGTCTGCTGTACGGAAGCCTGGTGTACGAAATAGTAGGTACAACTGTACGGATGTAGGTACGTTCCCACGTGGCTGTACGGCGACACAAGTAAGGAATGCAGTACGAAGCAATTACAAGACCTTCCGTACGTCTGTACGAAAGATGTACGGCATACGACGCAAGTACAACGAAGGTACGAAGAGCAGTACGAAATGGATACACAGCGCCTATTGTATGGCTCTACGAAGATGCAGATCCTGTGTGCAGACTGTACGGTGTAGGCACGTAGCGGAGCAGTACGGAACCGTACAGTTGTACGAAATAGGTACAAGGGACGTACGTAATGCAGTACGAAAATAGGTACGAAGCTGTACCGTATGACTATACAAATGAAGGGGCAGTGAAGTTGATACGAGTCCAGGTGCAAGAGAGGAATCTAAAACGCTACTCTGATACCACTGTAGAATCGCTTGAGAGAGAGAGAGAGTGCAAGTAGCAAAGCGTCGCACAAGTCTTAGCCGTCACGTCAAACTTGGATAATGAAAAAGAGAAGTACAAGGTACAAGTACCTAGACGTAGGACTAAGTGTCCTAGGTGTCACATAGGACTAAGTGTCCTATGTGGCCTAAAAGGCACTAACTCTACAAGTGCCTATATTTATGCCTACAAGGCACATACCATGGCCTATAGTTAGGCTCAAAGCTATTACCAGGAGATGACACAGGACCACGCCCACGAGAAGCCAACAGCACTCTATCGCCGACTTCATGCTCCCGCCGTCTCATCCACACAGATGAGCTGATGATGATGATCATGATGATGATACTGATGTGTAGTCAATCACTCCGACGTGACTATGTAGTACTTAGCACTAGCTTTTTGCATTCTGCATTGGTGTGGATGCTCATTTAGTAGCTCCACCCTCACAGTTTGTTTGCATCAAAATTCTCACACTCTCATAGACGCATCGGTCTTCCGAAGACTTTAATAAACTTTCTTTCTTTCTTTCTCTCTCACCAACGATAGCACGATGTATTTATTTTCACGTATCAAACATCATCCTTGGGCGTCGATCATAGTTACCAGGGAACGGGAACGTTCCAAAATTTCAAGTGCCAAAAAGGGAACGTTCCGGGAAGGGGGAACGGGGGAACCAGAACCGAAACGCCAATTATGAAAAGAATGAGTAGATGGAGGGAGGGAGGGAGGGAGGGAGTAGATGGATGGAGGAGTTGGATGGAGGGAGGGAGTAGATGGAAGGATGGAGGGAGGGAGTAGAAGATGGAGGGAGGGAGTAGTTGGAGAGCTGCTGGATGGAGGAGTCGAGCTGTTGAACGAGGGAGAGAGCAGGTGGAGGGCTGTAGGTCGAAATGGTGGAAAAAAGGCATCCGCCGCTCGCGAAACAGGGTTGAGGAGGAAACACTAAACCCGGAACGCCGGGTTTAGGTCCGAAACGGGTTTCGGGTACCCCGGAATGGGGTTCCCTGGTAACACCCTGGCTGGAACGTTCCAAACAAGTTTCGGGGGGTTCTAGGATTCCCTCTTCTCTGGAACGGAGTTCCACGCATTCCGGATGGGGGAACAGGGTTCCTTGGTAACTATGGCATGGCATTTCCTTCCGCAAAGAAAGGTAGGACTATTGCATCCCATGGAGGAGCTACTTCAGGTGCTCATATGGCTAGTGCAAAAAGGAGTCCTCTTCCCTCTGCTGCTGCTACTACAATTTCATCTTCTGGGAGTGCACATGTTCTTGGAGCTACAAGTTCTACTCCTACTGCATCTCCTTCACCTCTCTCACCTACACGAAGGCAAAGCACCCTTTATACTGCATGGCATCCACAAAGGAAGGCACAGGTAGATGCAGCCGTGGCCTGTTTCTTTTACTCGAATGGGATTAGTTTCAATGTGGCACGGTCTGCTTATTTCAAGGAGATGGTGACTGAAATTACAGCCTTTGGGCCCACATACACCCCTCCCACTTTTGATGCATTGAGGGGAAAGCTTCTAGAGGATGAGGTGAAGGCAGTTAATGTATTTGGTATTTTTCCGGTCTCATAGACCCTTCGGTCTTTCATGGACATTAATAAACTTTCTTTCTTTCTTAGATGTTAGATCTCTCTCGAGATTGAACTTTGAGCTTTTAACAATGGAAACCCAACATGTTACATACATATAAAATAAGAAAAATGTAATTGGATAAGAAAATCATTTATCACAAAAATAACAACTTTGAAAGAAGCGAGGCAACTATTCCACATGCCAGTACCCTAGGGTTCCTCAATAAGCAAGTGAGAATCTTGAGCGTGTGTCTCCTATTGAGCTGTGCTACTTGATAGTTCTAGAAACTGTGTTGGATAGTCTTCTGAAAGCCCGTAGTGCACGGTGGCAAGTGCCATCTCTTCTCATTTGCTCAAGGCACCTATTTGTGGATGGTTCCCTTAAAGCCACTAGTGCATTTGAAGTCCTAAATAATAACAAACTTATTATTTATAGTTGCATTTGTATTATACTGCGATTAATTACAGATATTTATAATTACAAATACATCTGCACATGGATGTGTGCACATGAGTTTGCGTGTGCATGTGCATGTCATCACCGTCATAACAGACTACGTATTTGCCCCTTGTACACCCCTGTAATGCATAGGCATAGGAATTGTTGTGCCTCAATTATGCTTGCTTTTCTTTTCTAGCATGCCCATGTTTTGAAGAATTGTTTTGGTTAAAGCATCCACAGACGTAGAAGAACAATGTTAACTGATATACAAGAGCGTAATAATCTTTAATCCTGTAGCTGATGAGCCTTCAGCAGTATAAACATTCGTGTTCTTCTGTCCTCAACCCTTCTCTCTCTGTGCATGATGAGTCTTTTGCTCACATAAAAAGCTCTTGATTAGTTTCTTACTGACAGTGTCGACAGAACTATAGGACTTTCTTTCTTTGGTATTGAGAAGCGGATGTACAGGCAGTTGATTGCAAGTAACATTTCGTTATACAGGTTCTTGTAAGGTTTACACCACTTACCAGAAATGCCGCCAATTGCGAGGACAGATCGCAAAGCAAACCCTGAAACCTCGCCTATGCAAGTGCCAGCGAGGTAGTACATCACTAGTGACAACACCTTGTCGAAGGCTATCAATCGTGGCTGTGGGACAAAAAAGAGGCATATCGCATCAGCTGTCAATCATGGCTGTGGGACAAAAAGAGGCATATCACATCAGCTTCTGTGACTCGTGGCATTGCACGTCATATAGCAAACTAGATTGACTCAGAAGATGAAACAAATTGAAAGCAAGTTCTTCTAAAGAATGAGATTGTTCCTAAGAAAAATGGTCTTCAAAACTAACAGATCACGGTCTTCACCAAACCAAAAGGAGGTGGCAGCTCTAAGTCAATTACATATCCAAGAACTTGTGGACGTCTAGTTAACAAAGCTCAGCTAGAACAAGTACTTTGGAAATGTGTAAAAGTATGTTCTAATGAGAATCCCACTTCTTTTAATACATTTGGTTTGAGTAGAACATCTCAAAAGCTTAAGGTTGCAAATAACTCAGTCAAGCATGAAAATAATGCTTGCTCAGAGCATTTAAATTCCATTCTTGGAAGACCAGGTTAGTTCAAATACGTTCCAATATACATCGTGAGGGAAGGTAAAACTCATCCCGATCCTAAGAAACCATAAAGTACATCAGATGGGAGAGCCAAGAAAGGTGCGTCAAGAAAAAAATCAAGAGGAGAACAATGGAACCTCATGCTGTACTCGATGAGGCAAAAGTGCCACTATTTCACATCCTAAAAGACACTCTTGAAACTGTCTTGGGATGCTTGAGAACCTCCAATGCAACTATCCCACCGACTCCTCAAGGAATCTACAATCTCATATCCGTGACAAAATCTGTGTCCTCCGTCAACTTTCCCCAATGACCTGTCTGCAATGACACCTCCAGGTGTCTACGATCTCCTACCATATCTGTGACACAATCTATTTGTCCTCCATCAACTTCCAAAACGACCTGTCTGCCGTATCTGTGACAAAATCTGTGTCCTGAAATAATTACTTGTGTGCACTGATAGACGAGTGAAACTCGTTTACAGATGGTGCGATTCCTGGGCATAATCTTCCACTGCAGGAGAGTTGGCTACAGCAAGCAACCTCCAACTGCTATTTTCACATGGTATAAGAGCCTCGGTCCCAAAAGAGAGGACGCTTTTGCATGAAAGAAAGGTAACCTCAATTCAAGAAGTGCAAAAATCCAAGATTGATTCCAACATCTTAAGGACAGGTACCTCTGCCAGAAGGAACGCCTAAGATAATCTCCCATAAAGAACCATCAGCACAAGGAACCAGGGACGAATATGATGGAATGGGAGTATGCAGTCACTGATCAGGGAGGGATCTCAGTATTGGTTCTAAGGCAAGATGGGCTCAAAATTTCCAGTCCAAGCACTATGCCTCAAATAGCGAGGACAGGCCATAGGTGAAACCCCATAAACCACCTACTCTAGCCGCCTAAACAGACTATCATGATTGGACATGTGATGTCCAAGATCTATGCAGCTGTATTGGATGCATCGGTCAGCCTATTCGCAGAGATCAGAGGGCTCAGAGTAGAGGCTCATGCCAGTTTCAAGCGAGACCATGGGACTATGGATCACATACTCACACTCAGGAGTGTCATTGAGGAGACCAAATCATTTGATCAGGAGATCATCTGGGCAGTCATGGCACTGTATGAGAGAGTCTCAAGCCGAGTTCGTACGGGCGCAGGTTGGACAGATGAGATCCTGAGTACCATAGGGGTCAAACAGGGTTGTCCCTTATCACCGACCCTATTTGGCTTCTACATCGATGAGCTTGAGACTTTCATGGGGACGTTCGGAGGGACCGGTTGCTCACTTGCCGGGATCATCATCAGGATTCTTCTTTATGTAGATGACATGGCACTCTTGTCATCCACACCCGAGGGGCTCCAGCGACACCTGGATGCACTGCACGCTTTTTGTTTATCCCATGATTTGGAGGTCAACCTTGGCAAGACCAAGGTCATGATCTTTAACACCTCTCGAGTGCAATGGAAGCAGTTTACTTTTACTTTGGGTGGGTCACCAGTTGAGATCATATCCTCATACACTTACTTGGGGGTCATCTTCTGCGGCCCGATCTTCATGATGAGACTAGCGATGCACGCCAGAGACTGAGCAAGAGGATACGCCTCACTGGCTCGGCTAGAGAGACAGTGCTTTACTCCCACTTCCAGGACCCTCGGACCAAGGCTCTTCTCCTCGACTCCTGGGTCCGGCCAGCCGGTATGTATGGCAACCCTTGTTGGGGGCCTGACATGTCAGAGATAGAATGGACACGCGTGGAGCGCTTGTAGACCCTCATGCTCTCACGGATGATCCAAGGGAAACCGTCTGTACCACATCATTCAAGCCGAGTATGGTGCTTCTCCACTCCAGCTAGATGCAGCCTTTCAGACCATCACATATCTAAGCGGGTTAGATCATATGGGGCACAGAGGTTGGCATGGTTGGCTCTCGATTCCTCCATGAGGTTGGCAGCAGAGGGAGACGAGCGATGCTGGTATGGACGGACTCACAGATGGTTTGTGAGACTAGGGTTCCACATCGATAGGATACCTCCTTTTCAGTACAGTTTAGATGCCCCTCCAGTACTCCCACCCACCATCCCGATTGGGCCACATACCAACTAGGTCATTCCAGAGGATCGCCTGCAGCTACACACCTTTAGGACCTGGTTGGAGCCGAGGGAGCTTCCAGTGAAGCTCAGTTTCTACAGAGATTACTATCTTCGCACTTTGGAGGAGGGATTCATCACACCACCGGGGTACACTGAGCTTCATATGCCTCACTCACTACGGATCTCCATCGGACAATTTCGGGTATCATCACACCGCCTCCGCATAGAGAGTGGCAGAGCAGAGGGGATTCCTAGGGAGCATCGGTTATGCATATTGTGCGACTGTCAGAAGGCTGAGTCGAAGAAGCATTTTATTTTCAGGTGCCCAGTGTACTACGAGATCTGAAGTCACTACCACTGCCTCTTCAGAGACGGCTCCAGACTCCTTTCCAGATTCCTCGCCTACCCAGATCAGAGATGCCTCGTGGCCTTCATTCACGAGGGAGTCCGACATAGAAAGTACTTACTCAGGCGACAGGGCTTGGCCACATCATCAGACACCTCTCAGAGCAAGATCACAGAGTTCTTCCCATCGAGTGTCATTGATCGTCCAGTCTCTAGCCGTCGACGTGAAAGAGACCCTGACTCAACGATCGCAGCACGACACACGAGACATCAAGGGAACACACAGATCACTCTGGGGGACCTCCCGTCATTGTTTAGACCCGAGATACGTCCCACGAGAGTCACGATGGCTCTGGTCCTAGGTCGAGCCTCATCCAGGAGACCGAGACGCATGGCACCCCTTGACGAGCACCAGCGTCCCATCACCGGCTATGCACCCGCCAGGGGGACATGACATACGGAGGATTCCGCTCCGCTCCAGTCCTTTTTCTTTTTATTGTTACATCCACATGTATTTGATTATGTATGATCAGACTTAGGATTCAGCACGGGTGATGATGCTCGTTTCCGAAGACTCTAATAAAATTTCTTTCTTTCTTTCTCCTTGAATATCTCCCGCCTCATACGGCGCCTACAAGACTTGGGTTATGACCAAGAGATCATTTGGGCTGTCATGGCACTTTACAAGAGAGTTTCTGGCAAAGTTCGGGCAGGATCCGAGTGGACAAACGCGATCATGAGCACCATCGGGGTCAAACAAGGGTGTCCTTTGTCGCCTACCTTGTTTAGCCTCTACATTCACGAGCTTGGGACATTGATGCAGACACAAGGGGGTGTAGGTTGCTCTCTTGCGGGCATGCTGATCCAGATTTTGCTCTATGCAAATGACGTGGCTCTCTTGTCTTCCTCAGCAGAGGGGCTTCAGAGACACCTAGACGTACTACAGTCGTTTTGTGAGTCTCATGATTTGAATGTCAACCTGGATAAAACCAAGGTCATGATCTTCAATACATCTCGAGGCATCATGCGTCAGGAGCAGTTCACATTTGCAAGGTCATCTATTGAGATAGTTTCATCATACACTTATCTTGGGGTTATCTTCTTCGGACCCAGCTTCACTATGAGACCCACGATGCAGGCACACTTAAGTAGAGGATATGCTTCATTGGCCAGACTAGAGAGGCAGTGCTTCCGCTCGCACTTTCACGATCCACGCACCAAGGGGTTGCTTTTTGACTCCTTGGCTTGCCCAGCGGGGATGTACAGCAGCCCTTGTTGGGGGCCAGACTTGTCGGATACAGAGTGGGCCTGTGTGGAGCGGCTATGGGTTCCCATGTTATCACGGACGATTTGTGGTAAGTCATCCGTTCCTCACCAGATCATTCAAGCTGAGTTTGGGTCACCCCCTTTACAGCTAGATGCTGCATTTCAGGTCATCACATATCTATACGGAGTTAGGGAATGTGGGGATTATGTTGGAATGGTCACCTCCCCATCTGTAAGCCCCCATATGAGGAGAGCATGGGGGAGGGAGACCTAGGGCAGAAGATGCCCAGAGAAGAGATGGCTGCCACATGGACAGCAGCAAGGCTGTCATGTGGGCAGCACTGCTCAAGACATACCTGGACATGGCCCCACTGTATGAATCAGTACGGACTGCTGCAGGGCAGTGTACAGCAGGTGGCGGGGCAGCACAAGAGCCTGCCAGAGGCACAAAAGGTGGCGGGACAGGCCAGGACATGTACGGACAGGTACGCCCCCTATACAGGAGCATGGCGGGTGTCTACAGCAAGGGACACAACCTGCAAGCAGAGCTGGCACATGGCGCAGCATAGCAGGAGCAGAGGCGTGCCTTGTGGGCAGGATTGCGACCTGCAGAAGGGCCTGGAAAAGGGCAGGACCTATGGGCTGGATCCTGCACTGGAAGGGGCCAGCAAAGGGCCCTAATGGGGCTGGTTGGGCTGAGCCAACCAGGTCGGTTGGGCCAGCCAACCAGGTCGGTCCAGTCGGCCCAGTTAGGGCTGGCTGGTCGGTCCATTTGAAAGGGGCTTTGTGCCCTATAAAAGGAGAGGCCCTGGGCCTCATAAATCATCCAACATTCAGCCAGAGCAGGAGCAGACAGGAGCAGCCAGAAGCCACCCCCTTGGGCCTCACACTCGGGGTGAAGGAGAGTGGAAGGTGAGCTGCAGACTGAGTTCCCTAGAGGCTGGACCTTGGCTGTCTTCTAGGGCAGCAAGGTGTTGTGATCATCACTTGGAGCAGCAATTCAGGGAGCAGCAGGAGCAGCAGAACAGCCACCTGTGGGTCTCTATCCAGGAGGATTCAAGTGGGCTGTAGAGCTGCAGACCTAGCTCAGAGTGCTGCCCACCTAGGCTGCTGCAAAGACAGCAAGGTGGAAGGGATCTAGACGGAAAGTCTACTTACGCTCGAGGTGGAGCACGCGGACTCGAGTCTAGAGATAGCCAGCAGATAGGAGAAGCACCTTGTGGTAAGATCAGAGGACCACACCATTGGTGGGACTCTGGATCTATCTCTTTTGTATTGTGTCCATAGCTTTGGACGGAAATATATTATTTTGGTGGTTTCTCTATCTGGCTGGTTCATTGTCTATTGATGAGTCTGCACATCTATTTTATGCCAATAAGTTAAGAAGTTTGTGATTCCACACCCCACACCACACTGTGTGAGCTCCTAAGCATTACTATCAGTCTTCCGCTGTGTGTACCCTCTATTGGGTCATTTCTAACATGGTATCAGAGCCCAAGTAGGAGGCTCACAGGTGTGGGAGCCTGAAGGCAGGGACCTTGCTGAAGGACGACCCTGATTCAGAAGCTCTTGGGAATCGACTTCCACGACTGGAGGATTGTGCCCTTGCGAGAAGAAGGGTGACTCAGGTTCAATCAAGTGCGTTCAGAGTTCTGGTCTACGGAAATTGAGTTTGGTTGACTTTGCTGTGTGGTATAAACAGCAAAGATGTCGACCTCTATAGCCTCTTCAGCCCCTGCTCTCCCTTCCTCCTTCCCCAGTTTGCTCTCATTCACTATCCCTAACTTTGGAGAGTCTCGGAAGCTAGACGGGACCAACTACCCGATCTGGAAAGTGAAGATCCGGAGTCACTTAGTGGCTCGGAAGTTGTGGAAGCTGACCACGGGAGTGGAGGCGAAGCCGGAGGACATAGTGGACAGGCAAGGGAAGATAGTCATGGCAATAGACAGAGAGGAGCTCGAAGCTTGGGAAGACAGAGATGCCCATGCCCTGGCATTAATCATAGGGACTACCGCGGACTCTGTTCTTCCACATATCCAGATGGCCGAGACGTAAGTGGAGGTGTGGGTCACTCTGAAGGATCTGTACGAGACGGACAACACCTCCCGGATTTTGCTTCTTCAACATCAACTCTACAATCTTGATATGGAAGAAGGAGATACGGTACATAGCCACTTGACGAAGGTCAAGGTGATAAGAGATCAGCTGCCAACAGTTGGTCAGAAGACAGACTCATGCCATTTGGCCTTGATGGTACTGAGGAGACTACCTCGGAGTTTCAAAAGCTTTGTTACGATTGTGACAACAGAACAGAGGACCAAACCTCTAACGTTTGAGGAGTTGGGTCCATTACTGCTACAGGAGGAAGCTCGAGAGAAGCTCTACAACGAGAGCAAAGACAACAAGGCGATGCTGGCAAAGGATTACACTCGCAAAGGAAAGGGCAAGCCTAACGATGGCAAGTCCAATAAAAACAACTCTGACGACGAGGAGACTTCGAAAAGGAAGCAGAAGAAGAAGTGCTTCTACTGTGATACGCCATGACATTTTGCAAAGGACTACAGAAAGAAAAAGGCGGATCGGAAAAAATAAAAAGGAGTTCGCCCCAGATTCAGAAGGAGAGGCCAAAGCAAATGTGGTAATCAAAGAGTTGTTCCTGATGACATCACCGAGTGTTACTGAGGTCAGATATGTTGACCAAGAAATCACAGTGAGGATGTCTGACATAGTCTATAGAGATGTGGGTCGACGACGAGTCAGATGCCTTTGTGAAGGTGAAGGACAGCATGGAGCGCTTGGTACCTTTCAGGTGTGTGGCTGTCGACACTGACACGAGGCTCGATTCCATGGAGGGCCCTGGGTTCTCATGGTCAGATGGATGTTGTACTTCAGAAGGGGACAGCAGTACAGGATTACACAGGCTCTTGGTGGGTGCCTCAATGAGGTACAGGGTTTGCTTTCAGGGCAAACACACAGGCAGTACAACAGTCTGGTATTACTTGATATTTTGCATTTGAGCCTTTATAGCATGCTATGGAGAGACTCTGCTCTTTATTTGTCTCAAGTGATACGATACTGGAAGGAATTGGCCTTCTTCGAAGGCAAAAGGGGAAGTATTGGTGCTTCTTCAAATCTCGGACGCAGATTGCTAGAAGGTGATGGAGAAAGAGTACTGAAGCTAGAAGAGTACCTGCTTGAGAACTCAGCGAGAGTTCATGGTCCAGGTTATCTGGAAATATTCATTGGTTGCAGACCTTGCCAAAGGAAGGACGGGTTGAAACAAACCCTAAGAGCATGGTGCCTGAAAGACTCCAGGTTGTTCACTCATTATGAGGGGGACAACTGGAAGATCGTGACGGCTGGATTGCTCGAGTTCGAAGGCGGGAACGGGACTGAAGGAGGCGGTGCCAGGAGGTGCTACCAAAGATGGACCTGTGTACCAGGATGGTGTGCGGAAGAGGAACCAGACCTGGTGGAGCAGGAGCCACTGGATGAAAAGTCAGGAAAGGATTTCGACATCGGAAAGTTCCAGAGGACTACGACCAGGGAGTTACTGGAGCATTTTCATCGACGTGTTGGCATTGGGCCTAGATAAGTCGGTGAGAGGGGGTGTTGGAATGGTCACCTCCCCATCTGTAAGCCCCCATATGAGGAGAGCATGGGGGAGGGAGACCTAGGGCAGAAGATGCCCAAAGAAGAGATGGCTGCCACATGGACAGCAGCAAGGCTGTCATGTGGGCAGCACTGCTCAAGACATACCTGGACATGGCCCCACTGTACGAATCAGTACGGACTGCTGCAGGGCAGTGTACAGCAGGTGGCAGGGCAGCACAAGAGCCTAGCAAAGGCACAAAAGGTGGCGGGACAGGCCAGGACCTGTACGGACAGGTACGGCCCCTATACAGCAGCATGGCGGGTGTCTACAGGCAGGGACACGACCTGCAAGCAGAGCTGGCACAAGGTATAGCAGGAGCAGAGGCGTGCCTTGTGGGCAGGATTGCGACCTGCAGAAGGGCCTGGAAAAGGGCGGCTAGATCCTGCACCGGAAGGGGCCAGCAAAGGGCCCTAATGGGGCTGGTTGGGCTGAGCCAACCAGGTCGGTTGGGCCAGCCAACCAGGTCCGCCCAGTTAGGGCTGGCTGGTCGGTCCATTTGAAAGGGGCTTTGTGCCCTATAAAAGGAGAGGCCCTGGGCCTCATAAATCATCCAACATTCAGCCAGAGCAGGAGCAGACAGGAGCAGCCAGAAGCCACTCCCTTGGAACTCACACTCGGGGTGAAGGAGAGTGGAAGGTGAGCTGCAGACTGAGTTCCCTAGAGACTGGACCTTGGCTGTCTTCTAGGGCAGCAAGGTGTTGTGATCATCACTTGGAGCAGCAATTCAGGGAGCAGCAGAACAGCCACCTGTGGGTCTCTATCCAGGAAGATTCAAGTGGGCTGTAGAGCTGCAGACCTAGCTCAGAGTGCTGCCCACCTAGGCTGCTGCAAAGACAGCAAGGTGGAAGGGATCTAGACGGAAAGTCTACTTACGCTCGAGGTGGAGCACGCAGGCTCGAGTCTAGAGATAGCCAGCAGATAGGAGAAGTACCTTGTGGTAAGATCAGAGGACCACACCATTGGTGGGACCCTAGATCTATCTCTTTTGTATTGTGTCCATAGCTTTGGACGGAAATATATTATTTTGGTGGTTTCTCTATCTGGCTGGTTCATTGTCTATTGATGAGTCTGCACATCTATTTTATGCACATAAGTTAAGAAGTTTGTGATTCCACACCCCACACCACACTGTGTGAGCTCCTGGGCATTACTATCAGTCTTCTGCTGTGTGTACCCTCTGTTGCGTCATTTCTAACAGATTATACCTCGGGGCATAGCAAGCTACCATGGATAGCTCTATCCTCTTCTATGGCACTTGCAGCAGGAGGAGACCAGAGGTGCTGGTGTGCATGTACAGAGAGATGGTTTGAGCGACTAGGGCTCCACATGGATAGACTACCTCCCTTCGAGTACAGCATGGATGCTCCGTTCTCTCCCCTCTTATCACACGAAGTCAACCAGGTTATCCGTGAGGATCTACTCCAACTACACACATTTTGGACCTGGTTGGGACCGAGTGAACTCCCAGTGAAGCTTCGCTTCTACAAAGATCACTTCTTACATATCACAGCGGAGGGTTTCATTGACCCACCAGGATACACGCAGATTCGCCTACCCCACTCGCTGAGCATCTCTCTTGGGCAATTCCAGGTCTCTTCACACAGACTTCGGATCGAAAGCGGTAGAGCAGAGCGACTCACCAGGGAGAGGCGTATATGCACATTGTGTGACATGTAGGAGATTGAGACAGAGGAGCATTTCATCTTCAAGTGTCCTGTGTACTATGAGATCCGAGGGCGTTTCCACTGCCTCTTCAGGGATAGTTACAGGATTTTGGCATGTTTCCTCTCCTACCCAGACCAGCAGTGTTTGGCAGGTTTCATTCATGAGGCACTTAGACACTGTGAGAGGATACTTTGAGCACGGAGACAGGAGCAGACTTCTTCCTCGGCTGATCCCTCTCAGAGCTGTATCACGGAGTTCTTTTAGCTAGATCACATGGACCCCACGAGACGAGGCCTCGACATGACCATGACCCAGAGCCTGTGACCTGACAGCTCAGACAGAGGGTCGACACATAGATCACACTTGGGAACATCCCCTCCTTATCGGAGCCCGACCGACGGGGGTCCCAGTAGCCTTGGTTAGACGCAGAGCTATGACCAGGAGTCGTGCCAGGACCGCACCTCTGAGTGGCCAACAGCACTCTATTGCCGACTTCATGCCTCCACTGCCTCATCCATCCTGATATCTTGTTGCTGCCGATGATGATGATCATATTGATGACGATGCTGAGACTAATATATAGTCGACCATCAACATGACTATGTTGTACTTAGGACTTAGTACTGCCATTCTGCATTTTTGCATTTTGCATTGGTATGGACGCTCGTTTAGTAGCTCCACTACCACAGCTTGTTGTATCAAGATTTTCACAGTCTCATAGACCCATCAGTCTTCTGAAGACTTTAATAAACTTTCTTTCAGCAAAGCGAGAGGTCTCGGGGGGGAAGTAGCAAACTGCAATAAACAAATCCCAGATATCCATGTGCGAATCCGGATCCAAAGAAACCTAGAGTGTGGATCTCTCTGCTCCACAGAGAGACAGAGAGAGAGAGAGAGAGAGAGAGAGAGAGAGACTAACCATATCTGATTTGTTTTGCAAAATCAACTTTTCCAATACCAAGTTCTTCCATCGAAACAAAAACCAACTTAGTGCAAGTATAAGTCCTACTGATCGAACCCTCCCAACCACTGGGAGTCCAAAACTCAGCCTTAGTAATGGTCCAGACACGTACAATCTGTAGTCACATGAGAAACAATGGTGAATAATAAATGTAAGATTACCTTCTTGGAAAATTGCTTGTGCTTATGCAACAAAATTGACCTCACTCTGGATCAACATGCTAGATAATAATTTGAATATTACGTGAGTTTGCCAATCTCCATTAAAAAAATATAAGAAGAGACTGAAGACCTAGGCACCTGAACATCTAAGAGACATCATGACAAAATATACGGGACACTTGTTATGCAGTAACAAAATCATTTGACCACAATGGAACAAAAAGAACATGAAACCTCCGCTGATACATAGACTGTTGCTTTTCTGAAAGTATTCCTTAGAAGTCTGCATACATTGAGCAGTCACATTCCTACTTTTATCTCGATCCTATTTGCCATAATAACATTCTGTTTTGCATTTATGTTATTTTACAAAATTATGGCCAACCATTACTCTCTTCGTTTCATGTACAATCACCGTTCTTTCTTCATTTCATGCTAATATTCTCATAGGTGAGAAAATACTGATTTATAGTGTTAGCATCTGCAGATACTCATGCAATATGCAAAGAAACTAGCAATCCAACTGTATCCAGAAGTTTATTCTTTGTGGGAGTTAAGGGTAGGGAAGAGGGAGATAGCACAGGAGGGAGCACAAGGCAGTGGATGAGTAAGATGGGAGACAAGAGGACACCTAAGCATATTACACCCTATTCTCCTGGTTGGGTAAGACCCAAGGGAGTGGGAGAACCCCTACCCAGCAAGATCACCAAAACGTAGAGGACTATGAGCAAAGACATATCTAAGGCAGCAAGAGACAATGAGAAGGAGAAAGCCACACAAGGAACCATAAATCAGCAGCACATATAATGTGTCATCATTCTTCCGTGCTTTACCTCAAGTGGCTTCATCCTCAAACTCAACTCCCATCTAAAGTGAACTCAAAAGCATAAGAACACTAATCTTCACATACTATGATTCCACTTGGATGTGGGGGCATACCACTCTGATGTGTAGGTCTGCCCCTTGGATGTATAAATCCACTCAGATGAATGGGTCCACTGCACCAATGTGTACATCCGCCAGTTCAATGTGTAGATTTGCCCTTCCAACAATGTGTCCATTGCCGCTGTAGTAGCCAGCCTTACTGTAGGTCTGCCCTTCTGACAATAATTGGTTGCCACTGTAGTAACACCCTTATTTTATTGTTCAGCTCAGCCACCACAAACAGCAGCCACACGCTGCCGCAGCACAAGACCACAGAGGCTGTTCTACCGCTGTACTCTCAAGCAACACGCTTGCACACACGTCAGTATGGTTGCTAAGCCACACAGCAAGGAACTAGGCCTGCCCATGCAGGGAAGCAGAAGAACAAGGCCTTCTTGACCATGTCAACAAGCCAACTAGCCATGTGGACAGCAATTCCCCTTACAAGGCGTGGGCAGATCTGCATCAGTCAGCCATCTAGATGGAGGGGAAGCAGTACATCAAAAGGTTCGCATCCCCATTTATTTCAAGATCAAGCCCAGCAGCAGCTCAAGCCCTTCAACCCAACAACAAAAGAGAGAGAGAGAGAGTGTGTGTGTGTGTGTGAGAAGTAACTGCTCAGTCCTTTCATTCCCTCTCTATTCTCCGTCTTGCTCTCTCTTCTGTGTGTGTGCGCTTGGGTGTGGGTGTGGGGTGTGAGGAGTTGAGCAGCTATGGCAATTCTGTCCCGTCTGCCCTTCTAGGTTATCGCCTTCTTTCTGTGGAGCCTTCATGAAGTGTTTAGCCTTTGCTGGAGCAAGTCTCCAATGCCGCGATCTGTAGGGATCCCTTGCAGCAGCTTTTCATCACAGCCTTTTTGCTTCGTTTTGGCTGCCAGCTGCTGTCCTTTCGCCTACCACCAGTTCATAGTCTACCTTGGTGACGACCTACAGACTCTCTTTCGCTCGTGACTGGTTTTCCGGCCTCTGCTAGCCTCCGATTTCTTTCACGCCCCTTTCCATCGCCTATTTTCTCTTGCTTTTGCTGCCCATGGTACCAGGCTCGCCTGAATCGTTGATATAGGGTTAATCCACGACATTATGACAATCTCACTTGCAAAATGTGGGTTGATGTCACCACAATGCAAATATCCTAAGTCAAAGTACAGTTGACCATTTATTTGATCATAATTAAAGAGTTTTCCATTTGTGTTAATTATGGTCATAGTTTTTTTTAATGGTCAAAGAATTCACTACGGTCAAAGATACTTGACTCTGGTCAAGTAAACCTGACTTCGGTCGGGGAGACTTGGTTTATTACCAAGAGGGTTAACTGCAGTTGACCAGAGAACCACAAAGCTGACTACGGTTAGAGAGTGTTGACTTCGGTCAACGAGACTTGGCATGCGCCAAGAGGGTTAACTACAATTAACCAAGATGTGCCAACTTCGGTTGGAGAGTTGTGCCAACTTCGGTTGGAGAGTTGTGCCAACTTTGGTTGGAGAGACTTGACTATAATTAAGGCGCCTCGACCCTTGGTCAAAGCCCCTTAATTATGATCAAGAGCGTTGACTTTGGTCAACTAGAGTGTAAATATATTTGTTATATTTGTTATGTGTGCACATGTGTTCAGTGGGGACGCCCACCGTGACTAGAATTAGTCCACACTGTGTTATTTGCATGCAAAGCGCTAACAATTAATGGGTACCATGGTGGTGCGCTTTAATTAATTGTTGCAAGTACTAGGAAGAGTGATTTTCCTAAGCGCAATGGAGCCTAACAAGAGTCTAGGAGGCAGTTCGCGTGACCAAGTGCTTCGAAGACTCCAGAGTTGCCCTTAGTGGCATGTAATTAGGAAAGTAATGTAGAACTTGACAAGTGGCCTGTTGCCAAGAAGGGGAGCCTAAGAGCTCATGTAATTTCATTCACGTTTGGATTTTGTATGAACAGCTTCCACGCTGAACTCTTGTATTCACTCTCTCTCAAGAAATAAAATACCTTCGGGGGGGTCCAGCCCGACATGTTGTCCTGGGCCCTAGTGTATCTGTTGAGAAAGGGAGAGAGGGAGAGCAAATGAGAGTATCTTTGCTGTCTTTTACGAGTAAGATTTCATTGGTATCAGAGCATAAAGCCTGCTCTTTTTCTGAAAAGAGCACGGTCCATTGGGAATGCACGTATGCAGATCACCGCTCAGCGAGATATCTTCCCGTGAAGTGAATCCTCCACACAGTTTTTGTCGACGCCCGACGGCACCGCTCCTGGATTCAAAGGTCTCTGATTGCAGGCTGACATGGCGTATTGACACATGGCAATACTAGACGACAGGTGACGTGGCACACACGTAAATGATGTGGCAGTCCATACTGGCAGACAGCTAGACAGCTGATGTGGCAGACTTGAGGTTAACCTAACCTAACTTTGGTTAGTGGACTGGTAAGAGGTCCAGTTAGATGACCCAACCAGACCAGTCTGGTCACTGTAACCAGACTGACCAATCCAGTTAGTCTAGTTGCAGACTAACCAAACCAGAACCAGTCAGTCTGGTTAGTGTAACCATAGTTACCCATCTGGTTACTGCCCCCAAAAAAAAACAAAGACAGTTGCAGAGACTGTTTCTGCTAGCAGTTTTCACTTATCTGAGAGAGTATTTACTGTCAGAAAAAGCAGAAATCAGAGATTTGCACAAAAAAAGAGATGCATGCCTTTGTGCTCAGAAAAAGGGAATCAGAAGCATACTCAGTGCTTGTTGCAGCAGCCAGAAAAGGGGCAATATAGTTGTTGATGCCTTGGCAACCTTGTGGGTATATGCCTTGAGTTGACAGCCCGGTACTGGCATAGATTGTGAATGCAAGACACCTCTCATTGAGGTAATTTTTCTCTTTGAAAAGCAAAGGTTGCGTGCATCAATTGCATACACAGTGTGTGTGAGAAACTTGCAGATCTCAGACGAGTTGTAAGAAAATGGCTCAATCACCTATCCAGTGGGATTCACAAGATAGGGATGGACATCCAAGACAAAGAAGTGTGCAACAAAATCAGCAAGAATTTGAGCAGATGGTACGCACTCGTATGCAAGAGATGGAAAATCTCAGAAGGGATCCAAAAGCTCAGCATTTGTTTCAAGTGGAAAATATGCCTAATGCAGCTTATGATATGCCAATGCCGAAGGCACACTCTCGTGTACAGCCAGAGAGAGAAAGATCTCATAGGGGACGGTCTCATAGTAGGAAGAGATCGAGGCATCATCACCGATCTCCAAGTCCTTCACCGTCTACCTCAAGCTCGACTTCTGTATCTTCTTCTTTATCAGATAAACCATCCAGAAAAAGAAGGAAACACAAGAAGTCTAGGAAGAGCAAGTCTTCCAGAGAGACCAAGGAATTCAAAGAGGGAGGTAAATCTGTCAAGTTTATGACCTATAATGGACAATATGGTCATACAGACAAAGCATTGCAGTTCATTAGGCAGTTTGATGCTGCATTCGGTACAGAAAAGTTTTCAGAATCCTCCAAGTTAAGAATGGTCAATTTGCACTTGACAGCGATAGCTAGTGCATGGTGGAGTGCACAGACCACAGATGGGTCAGCCCCAAAGAGGTGGAAGGACTTCAAGAAAGCCTTCTACCAGCAGTTTATGCCTAAATAGTTTAGAGATCATGTTCTTTAAGATTGGGACAGTTTGCATATGGATGCAGGAGATACAGTGAATGTGTACAACCAAAAGTTTTAGGATGCTTATTTGCAGGTTGCACCTTTCAAAAAGATCTCCGAAGGAACCCAAATGAGAAAGTACAGAGCAGGTCTCAGTGCAAGAATTCAAGCGGGCAAAGAACATTCAAGACCTTGTGCATTCAGCTTCAATAGCTAGTCTTGTGCTGTTACAAGATCCATCCACAGTACTATCCTTGCATGCAGGACATGTTGAAAGAAAGAAAACTGATTTTTTAAATCAGAAAGGAAAGAGTATCCCAAGGTTGAAAAGAAAGGGTTTCAGCCTCAGAAGCCATGAATTCCGCAGAGATGGGAAATGCTTTAAATGTGGGAAAGAGGGGCATATGGCTGCCCAGTGCCCTGAGAAGCCTTCGGGTTCTAAGGAGCAGAAAAAGCCACAAGTACCACCGAGGCCAATGGTGGGAGCAGTCCAAGATGTTTTGGGGAGTACCTCAGACCCAAAGGAAAAAGAGCTTTTGCTATCATGGGGAAAGAAAAGAGATTAGCAAGCATTAATCCTATTTGATCCAGGGTCTATAGACAATTTCATATCTTAGGGATAAAAACTAAAGAGCTAGGCAGAGCTCTTGATGCTGATCAAATGTTCCAAGGGAATCCAATGCAAGTTACTCCTTTGATTGGAAAGCTTCGTGTCCATGTGCAGAGCTATGTAGATCAGGAGGACTTCTTAATCTCTCCTCTCAAGCAGCATGATGTTGTACTTGGTACACCATGGTTCCATCGAAAGGAAGTAACAGTACAATACCCTAAGAGGGTGCTGAGTTTTATCCATAGGGGGAAAAACCAGCGTTTAGTTGCCAGGAATAAAGGGGAGACTATCCCCATTGTATCTGATGTTACATGTGGTAAAGCAATAAACTCTGCAATTTCGGCGTACATGGTTTTTGTAAAAGAAAAAGAGGATGATATGCATGCTGAAATGAATGATGCAGACAAAGATAAATTTCAAATTCTTGCAAACTTTAAAGATTGCTTTTCCGATGCTTTGCCAAGGGAGTTACCCCCAGAGAGACCAGAGGATCATCAGATAGAGTTAATGCCTAGTAGTGAGCCACCAAATAGACCACCTTATAGAGTCAGTGCGACTCAAAGAGAGGAGAGTATGGCTCAGGTGCAGGACTTGTTGTCCAAAGGGTTGATTCAGCCCAGCTCGTCTCCTTTTTGCTCACTAGTACTTCTAGTACATAAGAAAGATGGTTCTTTTCGAATGTGTATTGATTATCGTGCATTGAATAAGATGACCATCAAAAATAGATTTCCGATACCACGCATAAATAATGTGCTTGACCGGCTCAGAGGAGCAACAGTTTTCAGCAGGATAGACTTGAAGAGTGGCTATCATCAAGTTAGGATACAACCACTTCTTCATCTTCGCCATTTCTTCCCTTTCTTCCCAAAAATTTCTAGCGCTTGTTCTCCTCATCCCAGAGCTTCGTACTAGCGGATAGATGTTTTCTTTCAGAAGATCGGGCTTCAACGGAGTCCATCAGAGGCAAATATTTATCTTGACACAGAGGGGGATTTGCGGCTGGTATTGATTCTATATGTGGATGACCTCATCATTACAGGAGATCATACGAAGAAGATTGCTCAAGTCAAGAGACTTCGCATGGAGGAGTTCGAGATGACTGACTTAGGCATACCTCATTCTTTCTTAGGATTAAGGTGAAGCAGGGAAAGAGCTGTATCTTTATTTCACATGAGAAATATTGCAAGGAACTGCTCAAACGCTTTCAATGGAAAATTGCAAAGCAACAGTGACTCCCATGGAAACTGGTCTGAAGATGAGTGTGCGTGATCCATCTTAGCCGGTTGATTCATCATTGTATCGATGCATGGTAGGGAGTTTGCTTTACCTCACCAACACCAGACCGGATATTTCCTTCGCAGTTGGATTGCTCTGACAGTTCTCCGCCACACCCAAGAAGGCCCATCGGGACGCAGGTATGAGGGTGCTAAGGTACTTGAAGGGTACCTACACCTACAGCATCACTTTTACGAGAGGCATGAGTTGGGAGGTTTCTGCGATAGTGATTGGGCAGGTGATATTGATACCCGGAGATTAACCTCTAGATATTGTTTCTTACTCTCATCAGGAGCTGTGCCATGGCTGAGTAAGAAACAACCTATTGTCGCCCTTTCATCTACAGAGACCGAATACAAGGCTGCTTGTAAAGCAACATGCGAAGCATTGTGGCCCAGGTGGATCTTGGAGGACATGAATGTGGCCCAAGAAGATGCGACGGTGGTTATGTGCGACAACCAAAGTTGCATAGCGATCGCCAACAACCCCGTGTTTCACGCACGGACGAAGCACATGTTGGGATAAGTATGATCAAGGGCTTGCTCTATGGTGCATGTGTGCATCAAGGGGAGTCACATGTGTGTTTGTGTGTGTTGTAAAGGCACATCAAGTGCTATGATGTGTCTAGTGTGTGACCTAAGTGATGATGTAAGCCAAAGGCCCCCACATGGGAGGTTCCTTTGATTTAGGCCAGTCCCACTGATGTAGGGGGTGATTCCCACTGATGTAGGGGCTAATTGCCACTTATGTAGGGAAGGTACTACCTTCTTCCCCTTTCTATAAGAGAGAGTTCTCTCTCTCACAATCCATAATAGAGAACTACATTTTGGTTTCATTGTGCTCTCACTCCTCTTCCAAGATGCATCTATTCTATCCTACAGGATTCTACACTTGGTATCAGAGCTTTAGGTTCTAGATCTAGCCTAGCCTAGCATTAGATGCTCTCTCTAGCATAAACTACTAGTTTTCTCAAAGCTTCTTCATCATCTCCATTTTCCTCTTTCTTCCCCAAATTTTGTGAGAGCCTATTCTCTACCTACAAGCAACTATTCTCCAAGTCCTCTGAGCTATAGACTCCTCGTGTATGGGCAACCTTCCAGCTGCAAGCAATTAAAGAGATTTCCTCTGTACGCGCAACGCCAACACGAAGGCTGCTCGCCGATCTATCGCGTAATGCCGCCTCTGTGCTTACCCGTTTGCTGATTCCTCTGAGCCCGAGCTGGACCACACTGCAGGCAAGCTGCTGATAAAATCTGAGCCCGTTTGGTCAAGAATTGGAGGAGAAAACGCCAAAAAACCAGTCGATTTTCTCAAGCTTGGCTATGGCGACCTGGCGCAACATTGCGCTCTTCCTTGGTGGAGGACCTTCTCTGGTATAAGGTCTTTCTTCCTGCATAAAAATCCCCTTGAATAGAGCTATGAGCTATGAGAATTGCACCCTCCAATCTACTCTGATCTCTGTTGACAGAATTCTGCATATTTTGGTCAAAGGGTGTTGAGCAATCACCATAAGTTTGGGGCTTTCATTATTTACTGCAGACTTTCATTGCTTTGATCATACTTGAGTAGTCATGGAGCTCATAAGTGTCCTTATACTTTGCATTTAGAATGATGACTATGTGATTCTCTCTTGATGAGTACTTGAATTGTAAAGATGACTAAGCCCAAGCAAGTAGAGAAGTTGGATGGAACTAGTTTTCATACTTGGCAAACAAAAGCTAAGTTTATAGAGATATAGTATGTTGTGAATGGAAAGAAAAAGAAGTCTACAAAAGAAGAAGCTAATTGGTTGATCAAAGACAAGAAGGCTCTTGCTATCATTGCTTTGGGATTAAGTGGCTCATACATTCACCACACTGATGGCTTTGAAACTTCACATGAAGCTTGGGATCATCATCTCGCAGTATTTGGTGCACAAGGAAAATGCTTCAAATATATCTTGCTTATTAAGTTCCTTTACCTACACTTGGAAAAGGGAATGTGTTATTCCATGAAGAACAACAAAGAGAATCAAGCATTTCTTATGAAGGACTACTTCAACAACAAAGCAAATCTGGCTGAAGGAAGAACTCCATCAGCAAATGAAGAATCAAACTTTGAAAATAAAGACTATGCTTTTTAAGCACTTTGTCTTTTAAATTTTTGTTTATCATCACTTGGTCAAATTTTGAGGTTCTCTGCCTGGAGTAGTACTCCAAAAAGAATATCATATGTTTTGTAAATCGCCTCTGGTCACCATATGATGTAGACCATGTGATATGTGTTTTGTCTATCCCATTTCTGTGAACCTCACATCCTTAGGAACCCTTGCTAGCATGAGATTCTAGCCATAGATTTATCCTTGACCACCATGAGATGGCATGAGAAACTATGAGACTAGATGTATCCTTGACACTGCACGAGGCAAACCCTTGAGGGAGGGCATGTTGGGATAAGTATGATCAAGGGCTTGCTCTATGGTGCATGTGTGCATCAAGGGGAGTCACATGTGTGTTTGTGTGTGTTGTAAAGGCACATCAAGTGCTATGATGTGTCTAGTGTGTGACCTAAGTGATGATGTAAGCCAAAGGCCCCCACATGGGAGGTTCCTTTGATTTAGGCCAGTCCCACTGATGTAGGGGCTGATTCCCACTAATGTAGGGGCTGATTGCCACTTATGTAGGGAAGGTACTACCTTCTCCCCCTTTCTATAAGAGAGAGTTCTCTCTCTCACAATCCATAATAGAGAACTACATTTTGGTTTCATTGTGCTCTGACTCCTCTTCCAAGATGCATCTATTCTATCCTATGGGATTCTGCAGCACATTAAGGTGCGCTACCACTTTGTTCGTGAACTCATCAACGAAGAAGTCATAGAGTTGATGCACTGCTCGACTGACGACAACATCACGGATGTCTTCACAAAGGCGCTTCCCAAGGAGCAGATGGAACACCTCATTCAATGCATGGGGATCGGCCGATAGTTGTGTCATTGAGAGGAAGTGTTAGAAATGTCACTGCCCCACCTGTGAGCCCCCGATTTGAGGGGACAAGGGGGCAACAGACTATAGCGGGATAAGGGTTGAGAGTACCAAAATAATCGTTTGTGTATATCTCGCTTACAAAAGGAACCCCTCCAAGAATGTCAATATCATGTAAGTGCTACTGTAGGACCAAGTCAAAGAGCAAGGCATTAAGAGGACAACCTTGACGGACATAGTGGCCTAATGTCCAAGAAGAAGAGAGGGAATCAGACAATAGACAAGATTATGTGCCATCTTCATAGAGCCAGTAAACCACTCTCTGCATTTTGGGAACAAAGCCCAACCGAGCCATAACATCTGCAATACAATCCTAGCAAATGAAATTATTTTTCAATATCAAGCTGCATAACCTGAACATCTTGATTTGTGTATTTGGCATATTCAATGCCAATGTAAGCATTTGCAATATTATCCATAATTTTGCTTCGGGCACGAAACCATACTAGGTAGGGTGCAACCCACGGAAAAATAAAGTTGGTCTGCGAAATGCCAACATTTTAAACACCACGCGCATTAGTGTGATCGGGCGCCAGTCCGACAGACGTTCCCATAATTGCTTTTTTGGACTCAAAGGCAGCAATCCCTTTTTCTACGAGGAAGGCACAATGCCAGAAAGCCAGGCATCCTTGATTATGCGCAGCCAAAAAGGGCTGAACTCATCCCAAAATTCAATGAAAAACTCGACCGTGAGACCATCCTACCCCAGGGATTGCAAGCATCCCAAGCGAGTCAAAGCCTCTTTCCGCTCTTTTTCAGTACATGGCCACTCTAGTACATGAACACCCATGGAAGGAGAGTAATCTGCATCTATGCACTGGCGTACCAGAATCGCAATTGGCTCAATCCCTACCATCGGTGCCCAATATATCATGAAGGAGATATCTACCCCCAATAGCTTGACGCACTGCTGAAGTGTCCAGTAATGCAAGTGAGTGAGCACTAGCTCGGACGGTAAACCGATCAATCCTATTGCCAACCTTGAGCCTGACCTCTCCGAGCTTAACCCTAGCTGAAAATGAGCTGAAGCACCATAGGTGAGCCACAAATCCGTCCCCTACGGGCCCATTCGCTCGTCCATCATGCCAAACACATGGTCCTTCATCACGGCATCAAACATCGACGGTGTCCACTTCTCCACACCTGTGGAGGCAAACTGAAGACTCCAAAAAGGATGCGTGCGAGAGTTAACCACACTAATAGAACCCCCCTTTCGGGGTTGCAAGATCAATAATGTCACTATAGATGCATGGGATACGTATCTGGGATCTCAAGATAGTTCTACAGTTCCAGCCTCCTGAAATCTCTCAACAGAGGGAGCCCAAAGTGCAATCGCAGGAAGCTGGAATCTGAGAGGTTGATCCTCCTCCCCCTGCCACCTCCGAAGAGGCAGTGTCCTACAAAAGGGGGGAATTGGGCTGCTGAAGCAAGGAAGAGGCCGGGGAGGGGGCTCCACCTTGTCCTTGGCCAAAGACAAGTGGTGAACTTGCTGGCGAGGGGGAAGAGGCGGGGACGGGTGACAAAGGTGATAACAGCAAGGGAACGGGCCTGCCTTTCAGGAGCCCTCTGGAGCTGGCTTCTTTGCTGTACAGCCTCTACTTTGCTGAGTTCCGGAGCCCCTTTTCAGGCCCCTTGGTGATGAGCTTACAGGCCGTGGTGTACATCAATTGTCGTAGGATTTTCGTGGCTTCTTCTTCTTATGGGCAGTTTATTTTTGCTCATAGTCTAAGGACTTGTGCAAACTGAGAGCCCCTTCTTTTCTTTCCTTTTTTCTTTTCACCCCCCTTCCTCTCCGTGCATGGCGCAACTTTCTTGTTTGTTTTGGAGGAAGAGAATATTGGTGGCGACCCTTGGAATGGCGAGAGGGGCTCTATAGCAGCACCCTCGTATCCCCCCGTCGTTAAGGTTCTCCTTTCTCCAGCTGACAAGCAACACGTGAAGCAAGCAGTGTAGTCACTTAAGGACAAGACAGTAGTGGGCAGAATTGTTGGCCTCACGCCCACAAGAAGGCAAGTAACAGTTTGGATTTAGGCAAGCTAGAAGGGGACCACATTCAAGAGGTCATCATCCATGGAACATGTGTCCTCCTCCTCTAGTTGAGCTCCCTCGACACTACCATGGCACTTGTGGAGTGGAGCCCCATTCTCATTGGTCCTCAATTGGTGTACACCTTTCCCTGGTACCACAGGATCACAGCGGAGGACATGGATACTTAACTCACCACGTCCCCGACTTTTCAATGACGATACGATTCTCAAGGCTCCTGCAGGATTACAAGGCCATTCTTCCTTTTCACACCGTCCTTCATAACCTCTTTTTTTGTAGAAACGGTTGGCTGGCCTGTTTTGAGACCGCCACCGTTATGCTCATTGTATCAGTTATCTTTAGTCTCATAGACCTTCTCCCGAAGACTTTAATAAACTCTTTCTTTCTTTCTTTCTTTCTATCCTTGGATACTATCAAGGAGCAATCAGATAAAACTGAAACTTGGTTTGTAACTCCTAGTTCCACCAAAAGTTCGTGACATATGGAGCTAGAGTAGCTCCAATCGTATGATACAAATGATCTCATCCTGTGGACTCCAAGAAGGTAGGACATTCAAATTGTACTTAAGAGATGTTGATCCATCTAGATACACTAACTGGCAAACCATCTAGCACATACCAGGCCAATCTAGCCCCTTTGTCCGCTAGTTGCCTTCGTGATTCTAGAGCCAAACCCGGTGAAGATATGCCACTGTCTGAAAATTCGCATCAATCAGCCAGAGAGAAAAGGGAGAAGGGGGGGGGGGGGGCGGGGCATGGTATGGCTATATTACCATATGAAAGCTATAGGTATACTGCACCGAAGAACCGAAGTAGAAGGATAAATCAAAGTGGCAAAGGGAATCACAACACTACCGATAACTCCAAACCCACATGAAGTGCCTCATGCACCTCTCTATGTAAATCCTACATTGTCGTCTTCCTTAAGCAAAAGTAAGCATGTAGTTGAAAGGAGTTGCCCTATGATGGCTATTTTTGGACTAGTTGCAATCAGCTCCTCCTAATACTTATGACGTTCACTAACATGGGAGCATGATGTGGATCCCCCCAATGAGTCATTCTGCCACAATGTGGCTCTGTTGATGTTCTAAAGCCAGAGGCAAATACCAAGATCCGCTCTGCGATGAGAAGCAACAAATGTATGCTAATCATCTATACAATAGTGAGGACATTGGCAAGCCAAGCGGATCGCACAAGAAGCAAGAAAGAGAAGGTGAATGATCCTACCCCGTGACTAGTTCGCAGAGTACATAATCAGCTTGCAAGAAGACAGAGCAGGTCAAAGAAAATTGCGCCAAAAATCCAATCAATTTATTCAGACTTCATGATGGAATGCAGCGGTTGCTTCAATACTTGTTGAGCAGGATTCCTGCATGTAAGCCTTACATGTATCAAACTAACATATCTCATTAGTATTCTACTTCCAGCATGAGATATATTGTGTTGAGCATGAACTTATGTTCTAAACAATAGGTTACGAACTCACCAGACGCAACTAATGCTGTAGCTTTTGACTAAATCTGATGACCTCCAAGGTCATTAATAACCTTGCAGGGCACCCTTTCTAGTTCGTAAAAGGGAACAACTGTTCATGGCCTTACAAATTACAGGTGAAGTTATAAGCAAACTAACAACCTGTGACCTCAGAGATAGCAAAATGGCAATAGAAGACAAGTAGTATTAACAATAGGCAGCAGTGGGCAGCACCAAGGAGGAAACAATTTATCCGCACAGGGAGAGAGAGCACATGACAACTAAATGATTTCAGTTTGACCTTGCATGCAAACTTACAAGCGAGTGATTTCCCAAAGTATGAGTCCCGCTCTTAGTGGATCTATCATTGCATAAAAAGCTGAGGCTTGATAGTCAGCTTCTGTAGGCTGCTGCTGGCCATTTTTAGTGTTTGAAAAGTGAAGCCTGTCAGCAAGAGCATTTTAAAATCAAACCAGTCTGTTTTTTTCTTTTAAACTGTTTAATGGAAAAAAGTACTGAGATCTTTGCATCTACATACATCAAGGACAAAACTTAAGGCAAAGTAACAAAAAATTCATTAGAAGGGTGCAAAACTCACCAAACAATAAACTATTTTAAACATAGACCTGAGGACATGAGAATGATCGAGAAATAAAAGTGATAGAGAAACAGAAACATACCAATTTAGCCATCGACAAAAACTTTCCACTCTCGCATATAAAATGTAAATTATTCCCAACAGCAAACACTCGCGAACAAAGATAGTTGCCTGGCCACAAAACATAGGGATTGCAAGTCACCATCTCAATCAAAAAGGATGCGTAAATAAGACCTTTAAAAAGTTTGTTCTTCTGCATTAACAAAATAAGCAACCAGGGAAAAATTAATGTCAATATGTTCATGTAAGTCTATATTTCTAATCAAGACAATCTTGAAAACTTGAAAATCTTTCCACATGGAGACAAATTGTAGCTTGGCTAAACCACTGCAGATTGCATTGGGAATTGAATACATGGTTTCGAAGAAGGAATCCTAACTTCAGGGGAATTGCACAGTAGCTGAGTATGTCTCAGTGTGTTACGATGTGAAGGAAATCCCTGGTACACAGAAATGCACCTCCTAGCCAGCTCACAGCTCACCGTAATAACCACATCACTCAGCCACCATCCTGTTTGAGAAATAGGGTCAATGCCCGACCTGTGAGCCCCCAAATGAGGAGAGCTCCACAGCAGATGAACCTATAAGGGGATGGGTTGAGGCTCCCATGTGAGCAGTAAGATGGCTGCCACATGGACAGCAGACAGAGATACTATTTAGGGTTTATTTAGGGCAGCACTCATAGTCAGAAGTAAGGCCTGATATATGGCTATACAGCCAGCCATGGGTCTGTGGAGAAGAGCTGATGGGCTAGAGCAGGACAGCAACAGACGCACTGTCAAGGGCTGCCAAAGGGCAATGAGGGGGACTGCGGCAGGCTGGCAGAGGCTGCAGCAGTCAGCACGGCATCATGGGACCGTTTGTGGAGATATGCAGGGCAATGCAAAGGCGCAGGACCAAGAAGAAGGCAGCAGCTGTAGGGCCAGCAAAAGGTGTCTGCAGGGGATCTTGTTTAGGCCCCAGATTTGGGTCTGCAGGGCAGGCCCAGTCTGGGGGCAGATGGTTCGCTCACAAACCAGTCAGTCAGTCTTTGAGCAGGTCACGAGTCTGTGGGGATTTCCAGCCCTATAAAAGGGCAGCCTTTAAATCATTCTCTGGGCAGACCAGCAGACTGTTGGAAAGCATAGGAGATGGCTTCTGTGCTCCAAATGACGGCATTCCTCAATCTACCTAAATTACATTGGACCACACATCAGAAGAGTTGTTGTTTGCACTTTGTCTCATGGGCTCTCTTGATCTTCTAAAGGCAGTGCCTCTCTCTCTATCCGTCACCCGCTCAGCCTCTCCGCCTCTCTCCCCGTCAGCCCCCGCTCAGTCTCTCTCCCTCCCTCTCTCCCCGTCTCTCCCTCTCCCTCTCCCTGGAATTATCTCTCCCTGCGCTCCCCCTCTGCTCCCCCTGCGCTACCCCCTCCGCTCCCCCTGCTCTCTCCCTGCGCTACCCCCTGCTCTCTCTGCTACCCCCTCGCTACCCCCTTCTCTCTCTCCCCCGCTACCCCCTGCTCTCTCTGCCACCCCCTCGCTACCCCCCCCCCTACCCCTCTGCTACCCCGCCCCCTGCTACCCCCTCTGCTACCCCCCCGCTACCCCTCGCTCACCCCCCCCCTCTTGTTTTTTTTTTTAATTTTTTTTTTTTTAAAGGTCGGAGCTGCAAGCGGGGGTTCTCCAACAGCTCCGACCTACTGCAATCCCTTCTTTGCCCGCTGCTGCCTCCCTCATAATGAAGGGAACAGGGGGATGAGGACAGGAGACTAGGGGGGAGACCCTTTGGTCCAAATTTGCATACGTGTGGAGATGGGGAAGGGGAACGGTGACACGGCGAAAACACAAAAGCAACTCAATCTGGAGGACTTCAACACATGCAGCAACCGGAGCGGTTTGACAGTAGACAGCACCGCGGCCCAGAAGAAAGGGGTCCACCCAAAGCCCATGCCACTCACTGTTGGGGTAAAGGCACATTGCCACCCTTTAAAATGTTATGACCACTATGACTGTCTTAAGACAGTCATAGGGTGAATACCTAATCCTAATAAAACCTTTGAGTTTGTGGTGTGGCTCAACACATTTTACACACCCACACTCCTGGTGTCTCTCTCTCCTAACGTTCCACCCCCTCTCTTTCCCTCACAAGTGGTATCAGAGCCACCCTCTCCCTCTCACTCTGGTCTACCCCTCCCTCTACCCCTCCCTCTCCCCTCGGGCCTCGTCCCCTCAGCAGCGAGCAGGGCGCGGCAGCAGCGAGCAGGGCAGCAGCAAGCCAGGGCGCAGCCACGCGCAGCAGGCGCGCAAGCTGCCATAGCTGCAGCAGCAGCTAGCTGCTGCTAGCTGCTACCAGCAGCCAGGCGGTCGCAGCCAGCCAGGCGGCCGCAGCCAGCCAGGCGGCCGCAGCCAGCGGCTGCAGCCAGTCGACCGGCTGCAAGGCAGCAGCCGCGACCAGCGCGACAGGCAGCCGTACCGGCTGTACGGACGCGTGCACGTACAGGCAGCCGTACCGGCTGTACCCTCAGCCAAGATTTTGACATTTTTTTTGGAGATCCGTGCCCTCACAAGTATAGGGTACAGCAGGTACACTGTGCAGGCACAACAGGTACTTGCAGGTACAGCAGGCACAAAAAATTTTTCTTGGGGAAGAAGGAAAAAGGGAGAGCACTCTGCTCTTTTGCGTGGTACTTGCAAGTACACGCAGGTACAGAAGTACAACGAGGTTTTTTCTTGATGCATTCCCGGAATTTTTTCAGTTCTAAAACTGTGTTTGAGGTACAGCAAGTACACTCGTGTCCCTCGTGCTTGAGGTGACTAGTGCCACAGTGTGTGGTAGTTGCACAGTTATTTTTCGGAAGGTCAGATGCCTTAATTTGCAGAGGGCTTTTATGCTTTTGCTGAGTGCAAATCTCAGTTTTCGGGTGACAATACCAAAGGGCTTTTGCCTGGAAGTGTATGCAGTGTATGCCTTGAGGCAGTGTGGAGCCAGGGTGCCCACATTGGTCTCGTTTTCCACAGTGTATCAGTGACATTTCTTTGCAGGTCACATTTTGTGTACGGCACTTAGAAAATCTCAGTTGAGCCACGCTTGGTCAGGGCGCATCGAGTTTACTCGGTCTCTAACTGTCCATCGTTGACAGTGCTCAAAAGATCTTCTTTTCGGTGTTTGTACGGTGGGATCTGTGTTGCCACTGTGCACACAGGCAGTTTATGCATTACTTTGTCAGGTGAAAGTGCCAGGAGAGCGCTGTATTTTGTATGCTACCTCAGTGTTGAGGTGTTTTTCACTTGGTATAGGTGTCAAATCAAGGGGCTTTTGCCCAGATTTTGCTTGTGAGCACTTAAGTTACTGTTTGAGAACTTCAGATGCCTTTTATCCCCTTGGCAGAAGGGTGATTGTTTGGGATTTGTCCCATACTTTGTTGCAGGTTTTGTGACAGGCTGAGGTGTTTGGAGCCTTTTTCATTGGACAAAACAGTGTATGACAAGTGGTTTATGCATATAAAATCAGTGCAATACCTCATCTGAGGTGGGAGAAGTGATCAGGACATCAGTGTTTTGTGTTTCGTCAGATGATGATGCACTTGTAAAGCACTTGTGGAACAGCTGCAGCATTCTGTAGTTACTGTTTTATGCCTATTTGAGCACGGTACAGTGTGTCAGAAGGTACAGTGACTGGAGGGAAAATTTTCTGTTTTGCTGCAGGATTTTTGACAGTAAAAAAAACAGCACTATTGTGAGTGCTCCTGGCTCTTGATAGAGCAGGTTTTCTGAGAAATCAGAATTTTATTTAGTCATTTTTTGACTTACAGGGAGTCAGTCACTTTCCTTGTCTGATATGGCATCAGGGGGAAGTGAATCCTCAATACTGAACATAAAGAAATTGGAAGGGGCACACAATTATGCATTATGGGCAGAACAGTGTTTGAATGTACTTCTGCTAAAGAAGATTTCTAAGCCCATAAGGGTGAAGGGTGTCAAGCCATCTGGGATGGCAGATGATGAGTGGGAGGAGCTTGATTTGTCCACAAGGGCGGCTATCATGTTTACTCTCACTGATTCTCTTGTGTTCAATGTTCAGGCTGAAAAGACCTCTTATGGCCTATGGCAAAGGCTAGAAGAGTTGTATGCCCAAAAGAGCTCAGCCAGTAAGGTTTATTGGTTGAAGAAGCTTGTCGACCTTCGCATGAAGGAACAGCTATGACCTCACACTTGAGTGAGTTCAATGCCATCTTTACACAGCTTGTCGCACAGGGATTGAATCTTGATGAGGAGTTCAAGGCTACTTTCTTGTTGTGTACCCTCCCTGAGAGTTGGGACACTTTTAAGACAACCCTGTCTAATTCAAATGTCACTCTTATGGATGCTGATGTGGAGAGCTCTCTTCTCATGGAGGAGATGAGCAGGAAGAATAATGCGGGCAGCAAGTCTTCCAACGCTTTGCAGGTACAGGAAAGAGGTAGGACTCAGCAGAAGGGGAGATCTGCTGGCAAGTCCAAATCCCGCAGTCATTCCCGTGGCAAAAAGGATATTGAATGCTTTTACTGTGGCAAGAAGGGACACGTGAAGTCTAAGTGCTTCAAGTTTATACGGGATCAGAAAGCCAAGAAGGCTGAGGCAAAGGATGCAGGCAGTGGAAGCAAAGGCAAAGGCAAGGCCAAGGCAGATGACTTGGATGCAGTGAATGTTGCAGCAGAGGACAGTGACAGTGACAGACATGATGTATTATGTTCTTCGGCTGTAATTGCACATACATTGGTTGTTGATGGCCATGACATGCACACCTGGCTCTTGAATTCAGGTGCTTCTTTTCATGTTACGCCTCATAGGGAGTGGTTTACTTCCTACACAGGTACTCATGGAGTTGTTCACCTTGGGAACAACTATGCATGTCAGATTGCAGGGATTGGCAGTATACAGATAGTATTCGTGTTTTCTCATCTCACGTCATGAGACTATGATTTTGCCAATTGTGCTGACTAAATTGTTGTTACTATGTAATCGATGTATGTTGTCTTATGCTGCATTGCCCCATGGCTTTTGGGCAGAAGTCGTGCAAACAGCAGTTCACCTAATTAACAGGTCGCCGAACAAGGCTTTGGAGTTGAAAGTGCCAGAGGAGGTGTGGTCTGGCAAGCCACCTTCATATAAGCACTTACGTGTGTTTGGCTGCGAGTGCTTTGCTCATGTACGCAAAGAACTGCGCACCAAACTGGAGCCAAAGTCTTTCAGATGCATCTTCATGGGTTACGGTGACGAAGGTGAAATGGGGTACCGGTTATGGGATCCTGTCAAACGGAAGATTATACGCAGCAATGACATCATCTTTAAAGAGGATTGTGTACACAGAGAACCCGTGCAACCTGTGGAATACAGGAGGGTTGTTTATGATGATGTCGGACAGCAACGAATGCCCATTAATATGCAGCAGCAGGCTGCTGTAGATAACCCTGTTCAAGAGGGTATACAGGCTGAAAATCAGCCAGACAATTTTGCCAATGATGCACCACTGGATATGCCAGCAAATGGCGCTGTAGGACAGCCAAATATGGTGGTACAGCCACCCGTCATGCATGACGAACAGGCTAGACAGCAGTCTAATACGGAGCATTTTGTTAGGAGGAGCACCCGTGTACAACGGCCTCCTAACAGGTTTGTTCCAGGAGCCAATAATGTGGCTGATTTTATCATGCTGACAGATTGTGGTGAGCCTTCCAGCTTCAAGGAAGCTATGGGAAGAACAGAGAAAAGGAAGTGGGAGAAAGCCATGCAGTCAGAAATGGACTCCTTACTTCAAAATGATACATGGGACTTGGTGCAGCTACCTGCAGGTAGAAAGGTTTTGCCATGCAAGTGGGTTTACAAAGTCAAAGTGGATTCAAATGCTTTACCGAGGTATAAGGCCAGATTGGTTGCCAAGGGATTTAAGCAGGAGAAGGGCATTGACTTTGATGAGATCTTTTCCCCTGTAGTCAAGATGACTACTTTGAGAGCACTGTTAGCTCTTGTTGCTCATGAGGACATGGATTTATGTCAGATGGATGTGAAGACTTCTTTTCTTCACGGAGATCTCCATGATGAGATCTACATGAGTCAGCCAGAGGGATATGCTGTTAAAGGGAAAGAGCAGCTTGTGTGTAAGCTCAAGAGGAGCTTGTATGGACTCAAGCAGGCGCCAAGAGAATGGTACAAGAAGTTTGATGCCTTCATGCAGTCCCAAGGGTATCATAGGTGTGAGACCGATCACTGCTTGTACACCAAACGGGCAAAGGATGGCAGTTTGATGCTACTCATTCTATATGTGGATGACATGCTGATTGCCAGCAAATCTCAGCAGGAGATCATTGCTTTGAAGAAGCAACTACATAAGTCTTTTGACATGAAAGACTTGGGTGATGCAAATCACATACTAGGTATGTGGATTACTCGTGACAGGTCTAAGGGACTTTTGTTTCTGTCACAAGAAGAGTACATTGGCAAGGTGCTGCAAAGGTTTAACATGGAGGGGGGGAAGTCTATTAGTACCCCGTTGCCTCCTCATTTAAAACTCAGCAGTAAGGACCAGCCCCAGATCAGATGATGATAAGGCTGAGATGGCCAAGGTTCCGTATGCATCTACAGTTGGTTCTTTGATGTATGCCATGGTTGCCACTCGTCCGGATATTGCTTTTGCGGTGGGAGTCATCAGCAGGTATATGGCAAATCCAAGCAAGCGGCACTGGGAAGCAGTGAAAGGCGTCTTGAGGTATCTCAAGGGTACCAAAGACTTGTGCATATGCTATGGTAGGCAGGATGCATTGGTGCATGGTTTTACAGATTCAAACTATGCAGGGAATGCTAATAACCAGAAGTCTACTACCGGTTATATTTTCACATTTGCAGGAGGTGCTATATCATGGGTGTCTCGGTTGCAGAAATGCATTGCACTGTCAACCACTGAAGCTGAATATGTTGCAGCCACTGAGGCTTGCAAGGAAGCAATATGGCTTACTCGGCTGGCGGGAGATTTGGGCATTACAGGAGATATGCCAGTTTTGCATTGTGATAGTCAGAGTGCTATCATGTTGGCAAAGAATCCGGTCTTTCATCAGAAGACCAAGCACATAGATGTGAAATACCATTTCATCAGGGAGGTACTGGAAGACAAGCGGCTTGAGCTTGTGAAGGTGCATACTGATGATAATCCTGCGGATTTGCTCGCTAAGAGCTTGCCTACAAAGCGATTTGCACATTGTCGCCGCATCATGGGATTAGGATGAGACCATTCTTATTTTATGGTCTTGTATACAGTAACTGTATATTGCTGTAATTTTTATTCTTTTCTCCCCTTTAGGCACATTGGCCTTTAGGTGGGAGGTTGTTGGGGTAAAGGCACATTGCCACCCTTTAAAATGTTATGACCACTATGACTGTCTTAAGACAGTCATAGGGTGAATACCTAATCCTAATAAAACCTTTGAGTTTGTGGTGTGGCTCAACACATTTTACACACCCACACTCCTGGTGTCTCTCTCTCCTAACATTCCACCCCCTCTCTTTCCCTCACACTCACCACATCCTCGACCTTTATGGTTACCACCACTATTTCACCACAATCATCCGCCTCATCATCTACGCCACCTCTCTCCTCCCCCTCTCCTGCATCATCATCACAGGTCTCCCCTCCAATCACCTCACCACTAGCCCCACCGGCCATGTCCAAGATCTATGCAGCTATATTGGATGCATCGGTCAACCTGTTCCCAGAGATGAGAGGGCTCAAAGCAGAGGGTCAGGCCGATTTCAGGCGACACCATGGGACTATGGATCACATACTCACACTCAGGAGTGTCATTAAGGAGGCCAGATCACGGAAGGAGAGGGTATATTGCTGCTTTGTGGATTTCAGCAAAGCCTTTGACACAGTACCTCGAGCTTGTCTCATCACACGCCTACATACACTGGGATTTGATCAAGAGATCATCTGGGCAGTCATGGCACTGTATGAGAGAGTCTCAGGCCGAGTTTGGACAGGCGCAGGTTGAACAGATGAGATCTTGAGTACCATAGGAGTCAAACAAGGTTGTCCCTTATCACCGACCCTGTTTGGCCTCTACATCGATGAGCTTAAGACTTTCATGGGGGCGTTCGAAGGGACCGGTTGCTCACTTGCCGAGATCATCATCAAGATTCTTCTTTATGCAGATGACGTGGCACTCTTGTCGTCCACACCCGAGGGGCCCAAGCGACACGTGGTTGCACTGCACGCTTTTTGTTTATCCCATGATTTGGAGGTCAACCTTGGCAAGACCAAGGTCATGATCTTTAACACCTCTCGAGCAAACATGCAACAAAAGCAGTTTACTTTTACTTTGGGTGGGTCACCAGTTGAGATCGTATCCTCATACACTTACTTGGGGGTCATCTTCTGCGGCCCGATCTTCACGATGAGACTAGCGATGCAAGCCAAACTGAGCAAGGGATACGCCTCACTGGCTCGGCTAGAGAGACAGTGCTTTACTCCCACTTCCAGGACCCTCGGACCAAGGCTCTTCTCCTCGACTCCTGGGTCCAGCCAGCCGGTATGTATGGCAGCCCTTGTTGGGGGCCTGACATGTCAGAGATAGAGTGGACACAGGTGGAGCGCCTGCAGATTCTCATGCTCTCACAGATGATCCGGGGGAAACCGTCTGTACCACATCACATCATTCAGGCCGAGTTTGGTGCTTCTTCTCTCCAGCTAGATGCAGCCTTTCAGACCATTATATATCTACACCGGGTTAGATCATATGGGGACTACACATCAGAGAGACAGAGGTTGCCATGGTTGGCTCTCGATTCCTCCATGAGGTTGGCAACAGAGGGAGACGAGTGATGCTGGTATGCACGGACTCACAAATGGTTCGTGAGACCAGGGTTCCACATCAATACGATACCTCCTTTTCAGTACAGTTTAGATGCCCCTCTGGTACTCCCACCCACCATCCTGATCGGGCCACAAACCAACCAGGTCATTCGTGAGGATCTCCTATAGCTACACACCATTAGGACCTAGTTAGAGCCGAGGGAGCTTCTAGTGAAGCTGAGTTTCTACAGAGAATACTGTCTTCGTATTTCGGAGGAGGGATTCATCACACCATCGGGGTACACTGAGCTTCATATGCCTCACTCACTACGGATCTCCATCGGACAGTTTCGGGTATCATCACACCACCTCCGCATAGAGAGCAGTAGAGCAGAGGGGATTCCTAGGGAGCATCGCTTATGCATATTGTCACGGTGCCTCTGGTCTTGCGTCAAGTCTCGTCCAAGAGACCGAGACGTACAGCACCCCTTGACGGGCACCAACACCCCATCACCGGCTATGCACCAACTAGGGCGACATGACATACGGAGGATTCCGCTCCGCTCCAGTCCTTTTCTTTTCATTGTTACATCCAGATGTATTTGATTTGATTATGTATGATCAGACTTAGGATTCAGCATGGGTAATGATGCTCGTTTCAGTAGCTCCACCCTTACTGTGATTTGTATCAGGTTTTCTTTCAGTCTCATAGACCTATCGGTCTTCCGAAGACTCTAATAAAATTTCTTTCTTTCTCCCTCCCTCCCTCTCTCTCTCCCTCTCTCTCTCTCTCTCTGTGTCACCCGCTCAGCCTCTCCACCTCTCTCTCCGTCAGGCCCCGCTCAGCCTCTCCGCCTCTCTCCGTCAGCCCCCGCTAGCCCTCCGTCCCCCTTTGCTCCACCCTCGCTCGTCCTCTTTCATAGCAGCAGCAGCGGTTCGAGGAGCAGCTCGCCTTCTTTTCACACAACCCTAGGCTGGGCTGAACCCCTAGCCCAGCTTAGGGGTTAGCTTCAACAAAGGGGTTCTCTCAAATTGATGCAAGCCAATATGGAGTTTCCCAAGACGAAGTTGTTCGTCTCTACCCCGACCAGCAAGCCTTCATACTCCTCCGTTGCAGCAACACCTTGCCCCTATGCATTGACATTCAAAAGAAGGATTGGATCAGCCCCACACGAACAAATCTACTACCTACAGCATCAAATTAGAGAGCTCAGGCTTATGATTGCAGCTCTTGGAAGAAAAGTGAAAGAGATGGAGAGCAGGACAAGCAAGAGATTATTGCAGAGGTTATGCAAAAATGCAGCATATCCCCACCAACACCAACACTCGTTTCTACAGCCAAAGAGATGATCAAGACTCAGGTTAGCTCAGCCAAGCAAGAGATGGCTATTGTGGCCAGCAATAAAACTAATAAAAGCAGATGTCTATGCAGAAGTTAAAGAGCAGGAAGCAGTAGTACATAACAAGAAAATACTACGCATTGGATTGCCCAAAGATTGCTGTGGCAGCTCTAGTGAGGATGTAGCTCTCACAAAAGATGAGAAATAATATGCCTCAAGAAGAATATACCTCAAATTGAATGGAATGAAAATCACATTAGCTACATCGCTCAAAAGAGAACACAAGTGCAGGTTTATTTCAATGAAAGGATTGAGAGAGTCAATATCCCCCGACAGACAAATAAGCTGAAGGGTACAAAGAAATGGATATCTGAGGAGCTCACTCCGAAAGCTCAAACAAAGGAATGGTGAACTCACCAAAGTCAAGGACGCACGTAAAGCTGGAAAATGGGAAGTCTACCGAGATGGAATAGCACTAATCCAAGATTTCAAATCTAATCCTCAAGACCCTCAGTCTTAAACTGATGTAATGAAGACCTCCCTGATATAGGACTACGACTTAGAATTGTGCTTTAATAAGCTCGAGCTGAGTTGCCATGTGCACTCCTCGACCCTCTCTGGTTTATCCAGATGATGTAAGGATTTATGTTTTGCACTTTGTCCCATAAGCCAGTAAGGCTTTCTGCGGACGTCTCTCTCTCTCTCTCTCTCTCTCTCTCTCTCTCTCTCTCTCTCTCCGTTGAGGCAATCAAAGTTCATGGGTCCCATGGGTCGGTTTCTCGGCCCCCAGAGGACGGTAATACATTCTTCTTCTTCTTCTTCTCTCTCATGGGCCCATTTTGGCCTTTAGTGGACAATAATACACTTTCTTTCTTTCTTTCTTTCTCTCTCTCTCTCCCCCTCTCTCTCTCTCTCTCTGGGGTCATGCAGCAGATCGCCGTACACAGCTCGTCGCCGTCGTCCATACAGCAGTCGCCGCTTCCGTACACAGCCGCCGCCTCCGTACAGCCTATTACCCCCGGCTGAGCTGAGCCCTTGGCTCAGCCTGGGGGGTTAGCTTCAGTGAAGGGCTTGGAGAATCTGCAAGGCCACCATGGATTTCCCGAAGGTGAAGACTTTCACCACGACCCCCGTCAGTAAGCCCTCTTACTCCGACCTTGCAGCAACACCCAGCCCTTATGCTTTGACCTCTAGGAAAAGGATCGGATTAGACCCTCAGGAGCACATTTTACCACTTGGAGCATGAAGTCAGAGAGCTCAGGCTTCTAGTTGCAGCTCTTAGCAGAAGGTGAACGAGATGGAGAACAAAGGCAAGCAAGAAATTATTGCAGAAGCTATGGAGAAATTCAGCACATCTCCACCAGCACCAACTCTTGTCTCCAAGGTCAAGGAAATGATCAACACTCAGGTGAGTTCAGCCAAGGAAGAGATGGCCATTGCTGCGGACAGCAAACTCAACAAAGCAGATCTGTACACAGAAGTCAAAGAGCAGCAGGCTATAGCACACAATAAGAAGATACTACGCATTGGAGGGCTGCTCAAGGATTGCCTTGGCCCTTTTAATGAAGAAGAGGATTACACAGTAGACGAGAGGATTGCATGTCTCAAGAAGGAAATACCACAAGTAGAGTGGGATCATAATGATATCGGCTGTGTCTCCCAAACAGGAGTGCAAGTACAAGTGTTTTTCAAGGAGAGAGCGGGAAGAATTTTTCTTCGACATACATACAAGTTGAAGGGCACAAGGATTGGATCTCTAAGGAACTCACCTTAACTCAGCTCAAGTAGAGGAGTGTCGAGCTCACCAAATGAAGGATGCACGTAAAGCTGGAAAATGGGCTGTGTATCGAGATGGAACAACACTAATTAGAGATTTCAAATCTAAACCTGAAGACTCTCAGTCTTAAACTGATGTCATGAAGGCCACTTCTATTAGTTTTATAGTCCTAATATGTATCGGTGTGATATAATAATCGAGCTGAGATGCCATGTGCACTCCTCGACCCTCTGGCTTATCCAAATGTTGTAAGTCTTTTTGACATTTTGTACTTTGTCCCATAGACTCTTGCGGATGTTAATATGACTCTCTCTCTCTCTCTCTCTCTCTCTCTCTCATCAGAGAGCCATCATGGAGCCTGGATACGTGGAGCCCGTTCATGCACTTGGGACTCTAGCTCTGAGCACTTGATATTTTCATGCCACTCTCATGCTATTTTGCTACTTTTTTGCTATTTTTTACTAGTATAGCATTTTAGTACTCAACAAGGGCCTTAGTGAGCCCTTTGCCCCGGCCCACAGTGGTCCGTATGAGTTACTTGATTCTGTACTTTGTCCCATACGCCCGCGAGACCTCCTCCGGACGTTAATTAATCTCTCTCTCTCTCTCTCTCTCTCTCTCTCTCTCTCTGTGGCAATGCCACTTATACGGCAGAGTCGTCAGCCACGCAGAAGTACATTTGCACACCTATGGCAATGCATAAGCGGAGGGCTTTGGCTTCACTTCGCACCCGATCACACCAGCTGCAAATTGAAATAGGAGGATGGAAAGACATGCCAAGAGAGAGCAGAATATGCCAATTATGTGACCACGGTATGCCAGAAACAGAAGAACACATGGTAATGATATGCCCTTACTATGCACACATTAGGAAAAAGTGCAGCTCTCTTCTTGAGGGACATAATAGACTGGCTGATTTGCTACATAAGGCGTCACCCTCAGCTTTAGGAACATTTGTATCTAAGCTTTTCAAGCACAGGAACTCACCTAGACATAAAGGTAGTTTCTCTTATTACCCTCCCCTTTGAGGGAGGAGTCTTTATATATATAAGGTTTTGTATTGTTTCAGGTCCCATAGGCCGATTTTTGGTCTTCAGAGGACGATAATATCTTCTTCTTCTTCTTCTTCTTCTTCTTCTTCTTCTCTCTCTCTCTCTCTCTCTCTCTCTCTCTCTCTCTCTCGCGAAAAAGAGCCTACAATGACTCTAGGACATCAAGCCTACAATGTCTCATAGGCTCTCTTGATCTTCCAAAGGCACCGTGGTCCTTGTCATACGCAGAGCATCACCAAGAGGCCACGACAGAGCACATCCATAGATAGTCAGCCAACGCTCTATTACTGACTTCATGCCAATGCAGCCCTCCCCACCACAAGGCCCACCATGATATTCCATAGCTTTTTGGGACCCCCATTCACATATCTAAGACTCCCTAAAGGCTGGTACAAAGAGAAGGACTCTTTTCAGTGAGACTTTAGCACATGTCAAAGCAGCCATGCCTAGCATTGAATGGAAGGTTGACGATGATAATGATGATGATGGAGCAATCAATATCCGGCACTCTAGAGGACATGCTATCATTACACTGAAATCACAAGACTTACGGATCAAGCTCCGACAATCTTACAAGTTGAAAGGGACCAAGGTACGGATAGCTAAGGAACTCACACAAAGAATAAGGCAACAGGCTTAGCCAACGTTAAGCCTGCTGGGAAGCATGGAAAATGGGCGGTATACCATGAAGGAATAGCGGTCATCAAAGAGTTTAAATCCAAACCAAAAGACTCTCAGTCTTACACTGATGTATGCCTGATTATGTTTTTCAGATTATTATGTAGGTACTTTTTGCGCTCCTTGAGAGCTGCCATGGGCCCTCCCTAAGCAAATGTACTAGATGGTCCGTGGACATTATAAGACTTTCTTTGCCCGTTGCTGCCTCCCCCATAAAGAATGTCAAAGGGGGATGAGGATAGGGGACTAGGCGGGAGACCCTTCGGTCCAAATTTACATACGGGAGGAGATGGGGAAGGAGAATGGTGACAAGGCGAAAACACAAAAGCAACTCAGCCTGGAGGACTTCAACAAACGCAGCAACCGGAGCGGTTTGACAGTGGACAGCACCGCGGCCCAGAAGAAAGGGGCCCACCCGAAGCCCCTGCCGCTCACCACATCATCACCCATACGCGAAGAGATGGGGAAGGAGAACGGCGACAAGGCGAAAACACAAAAGCAACTCAGCCTGGAGGACTTCAACAAACACAGCAACTGGAGCGGTTTGACAGTGGACAGCACCGCGGCCCAGAAAGAAAGGGGCCCACCCGAAGCCCATGCCGCTCACCACATCCTCGACCTCTATGGTTACCACCACTATTTCACCACCATCATCCGCCTCATCATCTCCAACACCTCTCTCCTCCCCCTCTCCTGCATCATCATCACAGGTCTCCTCTCCAGTAGCCTCACCACTAGCCCCACCGGCCACGGATCCACAGTACTTTTCCCTCGTATCACCTCTACCTCTGAGTCAGCCACCCTTCATCACCTCGTCCGGCCTCGCTACTCCTGCATACCACTCCCCCGCCCAGATCACGATGTCCCCACCCTCAGTACAACCTCAACAGCCCACTTTCATTCCAACCACTCTCGAGATCCAGTTCCCACCTGGACCAGGATATCTTAGGTCCCCACCAGATGCTTGGGACTCCCTATTGGCTGAGATACACAGCATCCTAGCCCGTCACGCAGAGCTGACACTTTACACTCAGGAGCAGGCCCGATACACCCAGGAGCAGGCCTGCATTATACACGAGCAGGGCACCCTTATCCAGGGGCTCAGACACAACATCACAGCTTCAAGAGGAGCTAAAGACCCTAAGAGCAGCGCGTGGAGGGACCCCAGTCACAGAGATGGAGGCACAGATAGCCACGATATAGTCGGCTATAGCAAAGACGACTAGGTGGGTGGATGTGGCGAAACGGGAGCCCGCAAAGGCAACCGTTTCAGCCGCCATACAGGAGCAGCAGCAGAGGGCTTCGAAGGCCCTCAACATCCGGATACGAGGGATCACGCGGGACAGCACCAGCACCACTACGATGCCCATGGAGGAGGCGATCACCTTTGTGACCACCACCATGGGGGTCCCCGACCATGGCATAGAGGGAGCATGGCGTGTTGGGAGAGACCCCAACCGAGAGCAGCCCCTAGTCATTCGCTTCAGAGATTCACATGCTCGACTAGCGACACTTCGACGCCCAGCCGCTCTACAAGAGCATCCCACCCTATCCATGGACGAGGATTTGGCATCACTACAGATTGAGGAGCGAAGAGTTCTTCTCCAGCAACGGGATGTTGCCCGCAAGGAGGGGAAATGGGCCATGGTCCGAGATGGTAGGTTGTTACCCAACACCCATCGGGCTCCCACCAGTGCCCCCTAGGGGGACGGGGCCTATGAGACTCAGGTTTCCGAGACCCTAGCTTGCACCATGTGGAACTGTAATGGTACCTTATGGTCGGACCCAGGGACCTTCTCGGAGTCTTACACAAGACGAGACATAGTCTTTTACACGGAGACACACCAAAGCCCAAAGCGTGCACTACCGATAGTCAATGGCTGCACATGGGAGTCAGCCTTCAGGGATGAGACGAGGGATACGGGAGGAGTTCAAGGATCAGGCGAGGTCGTAGTATTGTACGGGTCTTCCCTCGCTGGAGCCATCTCCATTCAGAGGAAGGATGCACACTCCCGATTCATGTGCATCTGGATCCGACGCACAGCCACTCGTGACCTTTTCATAGCAATATGCTACTTCCCGCCAAACATATCCCACTTGGCCAGAGTGGCACGAGAGGAGGGTGAGACATCGCCATATGCACCTTTACATCACGATAACCCAGACCTTTCAGCCCGCGGGGAAGTTCTCCTTGTTGGGGACTTCAACGACAGAACGAGCACGCGCCAGGCAGCACTCCTTGACTTCCGAGATGACTCTATCATGCTACCAGACATGGACCTAGACGGAGCAGGTATGACCAGGATCTCATCGGACCGCTGTTACAGTATATGGACACGCGCTCCTTGATTTGGGAAGGATGCATGATCTCATCATCTACAACGGGCTTGACCTATGGCCCTCCTCAGGTGGTTTTACTTGCTTCCCACGGGGGTTCGCTAGTGTAGTAGATTACATCATGGGATCCCCCTACCTTCACTTCATGTATCACCGACTTCACCGTAGCACCACTCCATCCAGGAGCTGATCACACATACCTATTCTTCACTATCGCCACCCCACGCTTAGCCACACCACATAGGAAGCAGGACACCTACCACGACATACACTTTGATCACAGTCTCTCCCATGCCTACTCTGGACGCCTAAACAAACTCCTAACCTACATCGATCACATACCACTCATAAAAGATGCTGCCCTGATTAGTCGCACACTCCACAAGGCTACCCTCTAAATCTTTTCCCACACCACACGGTCCACCAGAGGGGGAGTCAAGGACGCGACATTGAAACTGCACAATGGCCGAGCTAAGGATCACGAGGGGCTATGCCCTGAGTTTATCGCATATGGGATCGACACGTTAGCCCCGATCCTAGCAAAGCTATTCAATGACGCTGCTTGCCTTGGCTTCCCCCGCACTTGGACACTCAACACCATCACCCCCATCCACAAGGTAGGGGATCCCATGGACCCGAGTAACTACAGGACAATCATGATTGGACATGTGATGTCCGAGATCTATGCAGCTATATTGGATGTGTCGGTCAGCTTGTTCGCAGAGATGAGAGGGCTCAGAGCAAAAGGTCAAGCCGGTTTCAGGCGAGACCATGGGACTATGGATCACATACTCACACTCAGGAGTGTCATTGAGGAGGCCAGATCATGGAAGGAGAGGGTATATTGTTGCTTTGTGGATTTCCGCAAAGCCTTTGACACAGTACCTCGAGCTCGTCTCATCACTCGCCTACAGACACTGGGATTTGATCTAGAGATCATCTAGGCAATCATGGCACTTTATGAGAGAGTCTCAGGCCGAGTTCGAACAGGCGCAGGTTCGACAGATGAGATTTTGAGTACCATAGGGGTCAAACAAGGTTGTCCCTTATCACCAACCCTGTTTGGCCTCTACATCCATGAGCTTGAGACTTTCATGGGGGCTTCCGGAGGGACCGGTTGCTCACTTGTCGGGATCATCATCAGGATTCTTCTTTATGCAGATGATGTGGCACTCTTGTTTTCACACCCGAGGGGCTCCAGCGACACACCTCTCGGAAGCAGTTCACTTTCGGTGGGTCACGAGTTGAGATCGTATCCTCATACACTTACTTGGGGGTCATCTTCTCCCGCCCGATCTTCACGATGAGACCAGCGATGCAAGCCAGACCGAGTGGGGATACGCCTCACTAGCTCGGCTAGTGAGACAGTGCTTCCACTCCCACTTCCAGGACCCTCGGACCAAGGCTCTTCTCTTCAACTCCTTGGTCCGACCAGCCGGTATGTATGGCAGCCCTTGTTGGGGACCTGACATGTCAGAGATAGAGTGGACACGGGTGGAGCACCTGCAAATCCTCATGCTCTCACGGATGATCCGAGGGAAACCATCTGTACCACATCACATCATTCAGGCCGAGTTTGGTGCTTCTCCACTCCAGCTAGATGCAGTCTTTCAAACCATCACATATCTACACCGGGTTAGATCATATGGGGACTGCACATCAGGGAGACGGAGGTTGCCATGGTTGGCTCTTGATTCCTCCATGAGGTTGGCAGCAGAGGGAGTCGAGCGATGCTGGTATGCATGGACTCACAGATGATTTGTGAGACTAGGGTTTCACATCTATAGGATACCTCCTTTTCAGTATAGTTTAGATGCCCCTCCAGTACTCCCACCCACCATCCCGATCGGGCCACACCCCAACTAGGTCATTCGAGAGGATATCCTGCAACTACACACCTTTAGGACCTCGTTGGAGCCGAGGGAGCTTCCAGTGAAGCTAAGTTTCTACAGAGATTACTGTCTTCGTATTTCGGAGGAGGGATTCATCACACCACCGGGGTACACTGAGCTTCATATGCCCCGCTCACTACGGATCTCCATCGGACAGTTTCGGGTATCATCACACCGCCTCCACATAGAGAGTGGCAGAGCAAAGGGGATCCCTAAGGAGCATCGCATATGCATATTGTGCCACTGTCAAGAGGTTGAGTCGGAGGATCATTTTATTTTCAGGTGCCCAGTGTACTATGAGATCCGAGGTCGCTACCACTATCTCTTCAGAGACGGCTCCGGACTCCTTTCCAGATTCCTCGCCTACCCACATCAGAGATGCCTCACGGCCTTCATTCACGAGGGGGTCCGACACAGAGAGTACTTACTTAAGCGACAAGGCTTGGCCACATCATCAGACACCTCTCAGAGCAAGATCACAGAGTTCTTCCCATCGAGCGACATTGATCGTCCAGTCTCTAGCTACACACGTGACAGCGACCCCGACCCGACAACCCCAGCACGACACACGAGACATCGAGGGGACACACAGATCACTCTAGGGGAGCTCCCATCATTGTTTAGACCCGGGATACGTCCCACGGGAGTCACGGTGGCTCTGGTCTTGCGTCGAGCAGACCGAGACACACAGCACCCTTGACGGATGCCAACGTCCCATCACTAGCTATGCACCAGCCAGGGCGACATGACATCAGCTCTGCTCTAGTCTTTTTTCTTTTCCTTATCACACCCAGATGTATTTGATTATGTATGATCAGACTTAGGATTCAGCACGGGTGATGATGCTCGTTTTAGTAGCTCCACCCTTACTGTGATTTGTATCAGGTTTTCTTTCAATCTCATAGACCCATCGGTCTTTCGAAGACTCCAATAAATTTTCTTTCTTTCTTTCTTTCTTTCTTTATTTCTTTCTTTCTCAATCTCATTGACCCATCTGTCTCCAAAGACTTTAATAATCTCTCTCTCTCTCTCTCTCTCTCTCTCTCTCTCTCTCTCTCTCTCTCCCCCCCCGTGGAAAAGAGCCTACAATGACTGGGGGACATCAATCCTACCCTCCAAAGGCCTCAAGCCAAAAAGAGATTGGACACATGCCCAGCAAGCTCCCACCCCATCGTGACACCAGGTTTGCTATATCATAGCACCAGGCTACCTCACGACTTGTGTTCATTCCACTGAGAGATGTAGGAGGCGACGAGCAGATTTCAAACATGCCCCAAAGGCACAGGGGCTCCCAATGGAACCCCAATCAGCCCGCGCAAAGCTGAGATTGATATGCATGACACGTGACACGCCTAACTCCTGACACAAAGGGTGTGCTCCCTTTCTCTAGTTTCTATATTTTTATCAATAGACACTTACGACTAAACAACCAATAAATCCCCAACTTGCAATGTAATCTGACTTGGTCTCATAGTTCCACAAACAATAATATGCCTCTCTCTCTCTCTCCCCATACCTTCGTCAGACTAGACTATATCTTACAAATTTAATCTTTTATCCAACAAATGAAAGGAAGATTAAAGAGAGAAAAGGGGGGGGGAGTGGGGGGGAGGGTTGGCAAAACAGAGATGCAATGTTCTCCATGTGATGTAATCTGACGTGGTCTCAGTTCCACAAACTCTCTCTCTCTCTCTCCCCATACCTTCGTAAGACTAGACTATATCGTACAAATTTGATCTTTTATCCAACAAATGAAAGGAAGGTTAAAGAGAGAAAAGGGGGGGTGGGGGGGCAAAACAGAGATGCAATGTTCTCCATGTGATGTAATCTGACGTGGTCTCAGTTCCACAAACTCACTCTCTCTCTCTCTCTCTCTCTCTCTCTCTCTCTCTCTCTCTCTCCCCGCACCTTTGTAAGACTATAACATATCTTACAAATATGACCTTTTATCCGACAAATGACAGGAAGATGAATGAGAGAAAAGGGGGGTGCAAAACAGAGACAAAGGGCTTAGAAGAGGCATGAAACAAAGCAAGCGGAAGGCGCACACTGAGCACAAATTCATTTGTGGACAAAGTGTATATGCATGTGCGTTGCACAGAAAAGTATAAACGTAGCATCCATTTAAAAGGGTTTTATAGCCACTTACAGCTCTTTCAACCGAATAAATTCTGCTCTGGTAGGCACTTGGTATCCATTGAAGCATATTGAAGTTATCAGGTAGATATGGACCAATTTTTTCACCCACTTTCTTTGAAATCCAATGACTGAGGTCGTCCAGAAAGTGCTCACCGCTTTCTATCAAGTCATGTGAGCCATTAGATTTGACCTGCGCTCTAATGAGAAAATAAGAGGTGTGACCATGACGTCGGATTTTTCTTTGGAGAACCTGGAGCTTCTGGCCTGAAAATCCAGAGACCAACTGACGAGGTGACCATTTATTAGAAAACCTTTCGCAAAATTTACTGAGATCTCAAACTCAGACATAACGGCTTACACTAAGCGTGCTATTTGAAAAGGGTAACGTGTGGAAGCATGTAAAAGGTGTAGCAAATCCCACTTTAATATATCACCTTGGTCGTGTACACATTATTTAACAGACCACCAAGTTGTATTGTAAAAGGTAACTCTGAGGAAAAGCGGCTCTGAGGGGGCACGTAAACAAGCTATAGACGAAGGAGCTGTAGCAAGGAGATCTTACTTGTGGTGAAAGACGTCTGCGGGGGGAGCTGGAGAGAGCAGGGACGTGAGAGTGGGTGACGAGAAAGGAAGGGGGGGAGAGAGCAGCCATGCCGAGCGGGGAGAGAGCTATCAAAGGATTGACAGAGTGGTATATAGTTTTGGAGCTATGAGACGAGAGGGGGAAGTGGGCGATGAGCTCTTGAAGGAATGCTCACCTTGAGATTATGGTATGGAATGCTGCAGGGACAGAAAAAGGCTGCGTCAACTGATCTTTGCACGCCATTCACGTTGTTTGTAGACTGTAGTGATAATACGGCGCTGTACCTTGCACACTCACCCACGTACGAGTCAAGACCCCCCCTTTAATCGTCCCACTATAGCATGGTCCCTCGTGTCTCTACGCCTTTATCACCTCAAGGTCTTAGGGTCTCTCTGTAGGGTCTTAGGGTCTGTGCACACTAACACAAATGCTCAGCTGGTGGCCCACAACAAGATCTTACTCACACACATAAATTGCTCAAGGAGGCTTTGGCATTTAATAGAGGTTGGTGGAGCAGATTAGAAAGAGGTCTGACTCTGACTCTGTTTGAGTACTTGCAAGGAGCTCTGCACTTGAGAGGTGGGAAGTTTCCATTGGCCTACCCATCCAAATCTGTACCTTTTTGGGAGCACTGAAGGCACTTTAACCCACTCTTAGTTTGAAATGCTAGCCTCCTATTGGCTGGAGGTGAAATAGAGCGTTGGTGCTCAAAATGGCACCTTCAAAAAATGAGTTGCACAAAGGAGCACCAGTGGCACTCCAATTGTGCCTCGAAATTTGAGCCAACCTTCAAAACTCACCACTAGTGGTGCATTTTAGGGCGCGTGTGCACTAAGCCTTAGCACATTGGAGGAAATACCATGGGAATGGGAACAATATGAATTTCATTCATGTGGCCTTCCAAGGGAGAAAAAGGTGAAGAGTATTCAATGGGCCTGCCCAAAGTGAGAGAGAGAGAGAGAGAGAGAGAGAGAGAGAGAGAGAGAGAGAGAAATGGAAGAGGAGAGAAATGATTGGAATGAATGCACGTCTAGAAAAGAAGACCCAAATTTGAAAGAGATGTTCTAAAGTCAACACACCAACCAATCACAGAATTTGCAAAAAAATCACATCTGGAAAATGCTAGGATTTTTTTTTGCATCTCAAAGTAGAACTTTCACTAAGGCTTGGCCAAAAAGTGGTCCCAACCATGATCAAATGTATTTCTATGGTATTCCCTTCCCACCATGTGCTACTAGTCAAAAGAACTAGGGATGGGTTAGGTGGGAGAGGACACATGGCATCATTTTGTTGTTTAGGAGTTGTGGGGACAAGTGACACATGTCATCATTCCATGCTCTCGAATCCCTAAAAAGGCTGCATCAACTGGTATTTGCATGCCATTCATGATGTTTGTAGACTGTAATAAAAATACGGCATTATACCTTATGTTGGACATAAATAATATAGTTGCACTCACCCACGTACACAACAAAAAAGAAAGGGACCCCCCCTTTATGTCCCTCAATGTCAGCATTTCCCAGCTATAGAATGGTCCCTCTTGTCTCTTCTCCTTTATCAACTAAGGGTCTTAGCACATGGGAGGAAATACCATGGGAATGGGATCAAGATGAATTTCATTCATGTGGCCTACCAAGAGAGAGAGAAGAAGAGAGAGAGAGAGAGAGAGAGAAGAGAGAGAGAGAAAGAGAGAGAGAGAGAGAGAGAGAGAGAGAGAGAGGAGAAGAAGAAGAAGAGAGAGAGAGAAAGGGGGAGAAAAAGGTGAATAGTATTCAATGAGCCTGCCCAAAGTGAGAAAGAGAGAGAGAGAGAGAGAGAGAGAGAGAGAGAGAAAGAGAGAGAGAGAAATGGAAGAGGAGAGAGATGATTGGAATGAATGCACGTCCAGAAAAAAAGACCCAAATTTGAAAGAGATGTTCTAAAGTCAACATACCAACCAATCATAGAATTTGCAAAAAAACCACATTTGGAAAATGCTAGGAATTATTTTTGGTATCTCAAAGTAGAACCTTCACTAAGGCTACCTATGGCAAGCAAAAAGTGGTCCCAACCATGATCAAATGTATTTCTATGGTATTCCCTTCCCACCATGTGCTACCAGTCAAAAGAACTAGGGATGGGTTAGGTGGGAGAGGACACATGGCATCATTTTGTTGTTTAGGAGTTAGGGACAAGTGACACATGTCATCATCATTCCATGCTTTCGAATCCCTAAAAAGGGGGATCCCATTCTGGTTGCCAAGGTCTTGAGGCTCGGGTCCAGGGTGGGAGGAAACATGGCTATTCCCATCCTATGCCCATCCTAGACCACTTGGTTTAGGATGGGAGTAATGACGAGAGAAAGATTCCCATCCTAAGCCCATGCTAGTCCCATCCATGTGCTAAGGTAGGTCCTTGCTCCCCACTGCATATTCATGAAGCAGTGTTTTTGAATACGTTTCCGCGACCTGCCACCTCCTTTGTCCTAGCCCATCTCTGACCAAAAACCCACGACATGCTCATAGTCTCGAGGGGGATCACTCATAAATATGTAACTGTAGCACGTAGAAGAGGTTTTCTTAATCTTTTTTTTCATATGTTTTACATACGAAAGCATACCATTTAAAGGGCATATTCAATGATGGAATGGTGCCTGATAGCCTTGAATATCCACCTCTATACCACGTATCATGGTGTCCCTTTTATGATTGCCCTTTGCAAGAGGGACCACATATCCATGGTCACTTGGACTCTGAGGCAAATATGGGTAGTTTAAGAAATCGTGTGTGGCACAATCATCAATTATTATCCTTACTTTTTGGCCCTTACTATTTTCATGCATCCTTATTAAATCATGAGGATCACAAGTAGGCTTCCACAATTCCGATGATAGGCAGCACATATGGGTGTTATCCTCTTGATAAACCTCTAGTACCTTTAAGTGGTAATACCTACATGGCATGTGCTTATTTTTGTGGAGGCTTATTAGGGGCTTTAGCTCTCCCATTTTGGTGTCGATGGCAATTCCAAGTAGAATGAACATTTAAAGTAAATATTTTCTTGCTTAACTTTTTCATAATCCTCCTCTTTCAAAAGTGGGTTCTTTGAGTTTGGAGTTTCTTGGGCTATGCTTAAGAAACCCCCTTTTTAAAAATTTCCTTTCTTTTTAAAGTGATAAATTTATTGAATCTGCGTACACATCTAGTTTTCCTAGAGTGCTATTTGTAGATCTCCCCATTATATCATTATGAATATGGACATATTTGATAGCTTCTTCAAAGGTTTTGGGATAATTTATTCTCACCTCTATCTTATAACTATCTTTTAAACCTCTCACAAAACACATGTTATTTTCAAAACTTATCAATGCCCTTTAACTTGAGGACTAACTCTCCATAATTAGCTATACATTGGATGATAGATTTTTTGCCTATATTACAACTATCCCAAGCTTCTTGTGCCCTTTCAGGCTCATTTTTAGGTTAGAAAAGCTTTTTCAAACTAGTCCCAATACTTTGGAATTTTATCAATCTCCATAAGGCTCATATACTGTTTATATGCTTTATTACCAAGGGAAAGGCTAACTTCCATAACGTGATATTCCTTAGTCGTGGAAATCTTGCTGTTTTTGCAACAACATATTCATAGTGTCCTTGTTTGTTTTTCTTCCCCATTATAAATTTTTGGTGGTATTAGATGCTTTAAATTTTAATTTTTGGTCGTTTTTGCAACAACGTATTCATAGTATCCTTGTTTGTTTTTCTTCCCCGTCATAAATTTTTTGTGGTATTAGACGTTTTAAATATTTGAGGTTTCTCTAAGTCGAGAGGTAGATTCCTCAATATGACATGAAGGAATTGGCAATTTCCCAATAGAAGATATTGGTTTAGAATTTTGATAATTTAGAGATGGCTTCAATTAAAGTCTGTAATGAGCCATTAATAGATCCCAATAGAGTTCCTATATTATGTGTTTGGTTTTCTAATTTTGTGAATTTTAAATTGAGGAATTCCACAATTTTCCTACCTTACTTCCTCCAGTCATAGGTTCCTGGTGTGTATCCTCTTCAAGAACTACTTTTCTTTTCCTTGCTCTTTCCTCAATTTTAGTGATTAAACTTTCTCACATCATGGAATGAGTTTTTTTGTGTAACAATAAAGTAAAAAGATTTATGTAAGAAACAACAATGGGATATCCACTTCCTTGTTATTTGTTCAAGGTCTTGAAACTCAACTTTGGAGTTGATTTGCTCTCCTCTTAACACATGATTCTATTCTTTAGTGCCAATCTCCAATTTCCATTTGCTAAATTTGGGTCTGTGGTCCTCTCAATCTCAATCCCCATGTGATTGTGCTTTTCTTTAAAGTTGAAGAGTTTGGGAAGCTGAGAAGTTAGTATATACATTGTTTTACAATAGAAAGATAGAGGTTTTATTGGAGAGAAAGAGGGGTGTATTAGAGAGATGATGAGGTGGCCTTTTTCTTAAGTTCTAAACTTTAAAGTGATGTGGCTTTTCCACTTGCTAATCAGTCCTCATTTCTTTGCCTTAGGAGATGATCTAACTTCCTCCCCTTTCTCGCTCGCCTCTATCATCTTCTTTGGCTTCTGTTTGGCCATGCTACTCTTATCAAGGGCTACTCGATTGTGAAGCTCATCATATGTTATTGTGGGATTCACAATCTCATGGATCAAAGGTCCCTTAGTGCCTTGCACAGCAACCAGGTATGCATAGCCTTGTCATTGAGTAAGAGGCTCAATTGATTGACTAGGTCTCTCATCCATAGAACAAAGTCTATAATGGATTCTCTGTTTGTCAATTTTAGTGTATTGATCTCTTTCAAATGTCCTCCCCATTCACTTCCTTGAAGAAGAGCCTAAGGAAGGTTTTGGCCATTTTGGCCACCAACCTTGGAAGTAAGTGGTGGGGAACTATGGTTAAACCACCATTCATAGTCTTCCCCGATGTGCACGAAAAATAGTTCATGTAGTATTTCTTGGTTGTGCATCCATTGCTAGCACATACTCAGAGGAAGCTTGTCATTTTTTGCCAATCTTGGGAGTAACTGATAAGGAATTGGTCAAAACACCTTTCCACAATCTTCCCCAATGTGCACAAAAAATAATTCATGTAGTCTTCCTTGGTTGTGCACCCATTGATGGCACATACTCAAAGGAAGCTTTGTAGTACCGAGGGGCTCCTCTATCCAATATTGGGCTCTCTGCCCTCCTTGGGGGTGCCATCCTTCATTGTCCTACTATTGAGAGGCTCCTTCATCATCATGGACTTTCTGTCTTGAGCTTCTTGGCCTCCCACACTTGTTTGCATGTGGGTGTTGGGGACTACATGCACCACACGAGGTTTTGACTTTCAACAGTCCTTTGTTATGGGTTTGTATCATAATGATGAGTGGAGTCATTTATAGAGCCCAAATAAGGTGTTTGACTTTGGGGTCATTGACATCTCGAGGTCCAACTTGCCTATATGACCTCAAGGTAAGTCTTTTATCAGCAAATGTCCATAGGTGCAAGCAAGAGTGCTATAGTATTATTGAGTTCTTATGAAACTATTGTTTGAAATACTACTTTTGGAGGTCCCCTCTCTATGTGCCACATCAAAATATCTAGAATTGAGGGGTGCTATCTGTTCACATTTACCTTGTTCATTTACAAAGGGCATCCTTACATATGCCTCATCAAAGCATAGAGGAAAGCATCAATCTATTACAAGTTATACAAGGAAGAGGCTATGGATATGCCAATTGCTATATGACAAGAAATGACATCTCTATGGGTATTGAGATATTCCTACATGGCAAGAATTACATAGCTAACCCTAGGATAAGGAATAATGTGCTGCACATACATTTATGTAAAGATAATGCTTTATTTCAAAGATCTCTATTGGATAACTGTTTTTGAAGTAATAAAGGATGGATATGGTCAGATTTGGATGGAGTTTTACTGATAATATTTCATCACTTATCTACAAACCATGGTTTACTTTCTGGAACACATAGGTCACAGGGAGAGATTCATGCCTTATGTGAACAAGGTATGGGGCCATGTAGCTAACCCTAAAATAAGGAATAATGTGCTCTCTATGGACATTTAGATATTCCCACATGGCAAGAGTTACATAACCAACCTAGGATAAGGAGTAATGTGCCACACATACATTTATATAATGATAATGCTTTATTTCAAATATCTCTATTAGGTAACTTCTTTCATAGTAATGAAGGATGGATATGATCAAATATGGATGGAACTTGACCGATAATATTTTTTCACTTTCCTACAGACCTTGGTTTACTTACAAAAACACATAGGTCACATGGAGATATTAATGCCTTATGTGGACAAGGAATGGGGCAATGTAGCTACCACTAGGAGAGATCTTCAAGGAAAAGAACACTGGAAACGACTTATGAGTTGAAGGTGGACTCGTTGGAAACTAAGGATGAAATTGAAGAGCTATTATTTAACACTTTTATTATTTTCTTTTTTTTTGCATAACAGATATATATAAAGGCTCCTAAGCATTCACATTTGACAAGGATATATACCTTGTGAGGGTGACTTGAGAGTATGGGACAGATACTCCCTGTACAGGTTGTCCTTAGGCAAGATTCACACATGTTTTGACAAGGGGAGGGTGAAGGGCCGTTGAATGTTGGCGGCACAAAATAATTGGGGATGAAACATCATATTCATATTCATCCAGCCTAGGTAGGTTGGACCGGGTGTGGACAACTACAAAAATTGGTAGAAGTGGCTACATTATCTTGCCATGAGTGAAATACATCAACACACCCGAACACCATATCCTAGCCTAGGCATCTAGACATGTGTGAATCCCACCTTAGAGGATGTTTCCACTAAGGGCTAAATTAGCAAAATGCCTAGAAATACCACCACCCATATGATTCTCACATGGAGTCTCCCAGCAAGCATTTCGAGGCTAGGGTTGCAACCAATCCTATCGTAATTTTTTTAGCAAGTTTTTTGTTCACCGTGGGCTCATGGGGTTCACTATATCTAAATCCTCTATATCATGTGCACTCTAGGCCTAATTTAAAAGTCCCTTATCTATGAATTTTTCATGAATAAAATGATGCTTTGGATTCCAAGTTATGCATTGTGACAGAACATATGTTGTCCGAGGCCACGAATGGCTTTATAGTCCTAGCCATAGCTTGCAATGGACTTATTTATATAACTTCATCATCTTTGAAAAGCATGGTAGATTCTTTCAAACTCAAGGGAAACATGATCTGACTAACTCTCCACTTATGTGTTTGAAGGAATTGGAATGACTTCTAAGTCAACATAAATGCAAGGTACATATTTGTGGATTTGATTTTATTTAAAGCTCCATTATCTACGCCTAATTACGTATATTGGTGGTGAAATCCAAGGCGAGCTACTTGGTTGAATTTGACCTTTTCTAAGATATTCGGTTATCTGTATTTCTACCTTGTGTTCTTCTACTTGACTATAAGGAGGTTTAGAAACATGGGTTGATCCAAAAAAAATATCTCTTTTATGATCTACTTCTCTCTTATGGGGAAAACCATTAGGCAAGTCAGATGAAAAAATATATTTGAATTCAATCTTTATAAAATTATTTATTATTAAATTTGTTAGGCCATGGTTTCTCCTCGCCATGACTTTATCGACATAATGCCTTGCTTGATGTGAAGGACCACATTGAATCTCTTTCCATGGGTATCTCTAGTGCCATAAAATCTAGGTGAAAGCTTTACTACCATGGATCTCTTTTTGCCATCGGATTTCATTCTATAGTAATTTACTTCCCATATTTGTTTTTGTTATAGGCTTCAACATTTCTATGCACTTCACTCATCAATCAGGCACTACACAATGGTAATCTCATAAATTTCCCCATGTCACTTATCATCAACTTCTTAATGAATGGGAGGGAATATTTTGAATACAATTATAAAATAAAGTAAATAATAAATGCAAGGTAGAAGTACCCATAAGTCCCTTTTTCTCCCTAAGTTTTTGCAACCCTACCCACCTCTTGAAGTGGGTTCATTTAAGGACTTCACAAAGGCCCTCCATGACACTTATGGATCAAGATAGTGTAGGTGAAGGCCAATGCTATCCAAGATCATCAAGATAAATCAAGTATCACATTCCACGATTGTCAATACAAGGGACACTACTAGTTTGAATGTCCTAATACCCATAAGTCTTCCATAGGCCATGTGCCCTCTTAGCTCGTCTACAAAAGGGAGGTAGTATTACCAATGGATGTAGCGATACTTATGTAGCTAGAGAAGGCCCATGAGATGAGGTAACTCAATGTAGTTATAGAATTTCAATGAGATGAGGTAACTTGCATTTTTTTCATGGATATATTAAGCACTAAATGGTGTAAAGACAAGTTGTGATGCCAAAATCCAAAAGATCTATGAGTTCCTTTACAAAGATGCTGACTTAATCTTGTGCCATTATAAAGTTTCGTTATCACCCAAACCATTAACTCAACAAAAAGTTTCTATCAACATGGACCAACCTATAAAAAATTGTGGGAGAATGAAATTATGATTGTATTCTAGTGGAAGCTCAAGGCGGTTCACTAAGGAATATGCAAAAAAATAATGGGATTTGAAATAGTGATTCTACTCTACTATGGGCTCAATGGAGTTCACCAAGGAATATGTAAGATATCATGTGCATTCATAAGAAGGGATGTTATGGCATATACTTCACACTTTCTTTTACATAATTATACTTACAAAATGGAATTTATAAAAGTTCCCAAGTTTGTGAAGGATTAGGATAAGTATTGTGCAAAATAAGATTATTAAAAGATATCAACAAGCACCATTTAAAACCTTGAGAAGTAGATAGAAAGTGACACTAGGCGGCGGTCTTGACGAGAATACTTTGGGATTTTATGTTAATATGGATGTTATGCTCTTAAAAGTCTAATGCTTATGAAGGATGTGGATTAGCAACCTAATTTTGATGATAGAAGCTTACAAAGAGCATTGCATAATTGTTGTTTATGTGTTTGTAGAAGAAGTGACCACATAGCTATGTGATACAAATAGATGTGTCCTTGAGAACTTGGAGCTTCAAGCTTCATGCTTAATTCTTATCTTTTTGTATTGGCTATCTTAATAAATGCCATATCCTCTTTTAGTATTGACCATATTAATAAAGAATCTAGTGCCCTTGCTATGTCAATTGTAAAAATATGCATAATGAGGTGCATGTTAAGTACGGTGTCAAAAGTATCATGTTGGCATGTACATATGGGAACACTTGCTTAATTCCACTCATTTAGATGTGGAGATAGATGCTTAGACAAGAAACTTGGTGATCTAAAATCAAGAATTATTGATTCTTCAATTCTATACTAGCATATTATGAATATTGGATTTGTGTGGGAGATTTATTTTTATATACAATTATGGTGGTGGATGTTCTCTCAATAAGGGATGACCATTGATTGGAGTATGCATTCTAATTGTAGATTTACACATGGCACCTATATGCATCAAGTTTTTGAATCAAAAAGTGCTTGCATTTCTTTACTAATTCATGGTATTTCTAATCGAGGAAGTGTTTGTATCCATTCAATGGTATAGCTTGTATATGATCGAGGCAAGGAGATACCAATATGCAACAATGAGTACTAGCTTAAGTTATTCTATGCTCAACTAGCTTGATAGTTGCAATAGACCCTCTCTATGTCACAAGTGAGGATCTATTGTGGGCAAAGAAATGTCACACAAATTTGATATCTTGTAATTTTTGTAACGACATTGGTTTTATGGTTCTAAAACTTTCTAAAATAATATCATGGTAGAAGTGATGGCGATTGTTATTGAAAGAGCATTGAAGCGGATCATTATAAATACCTTGGTATGGGGTGAGAATGGATTAGGAATATGATATCATGGGGATGTACCCAACACACGTATAGTTCTGTTGAACTTTAAGCACATATCTATACATATAATGTGCTAAAATGGTTTAAGTTTGCATTCTATTTTCCTAACTTGTACAATAGGAAATGGGAGTGGGAGGGGGTAAGTACATAGACAAATCATTATGAGTCTACAATGGTAACAAATTAACCAAGCTCATGTTATTTTAATTTAAGCATAACATTTATAGCTATTGATACCATCTCACAAAAACACATATCTAAGATTGACTATCTTTTGCTTTTTGGAAAAGCATTAAAATCCATTGGGAAGGCTTAAAAGTAGTTGCACTCTCTTGTATTTCTTAGCTTCTTCCTCATCAACATTCTTGTCGCTTCCAAGACTTCTACTTTGATGAAGTATGTGTTCGTTCTCTTGAAATAGTTCAATCTTACATTAATATAACGTAATATGATGGTCTTTTTTCTATTCATGACAATGAATCGAGGGCTTTCTTCTCTTGAATACAACTTGTCTTGAGATTGAAAGAATATGACAATGGGAAAGGCTTGGCTATGGACTTGTTTCTAGTCTTAGTATTGGGTTGAAACTTCTAGGAATACAAATATGACTTACTTGCACAATGTTGACAGGCATGGTGTGAGTTATTTGCATAATATTGACAAGGATGGAGCCATCTATAGAATAAAAGGATGGGTTAACTAATCCATTATGTTCATCGTGTCCTTGTTCCATTTCCTTATTTTTAAATTGTAAAGTGCAATAGAATAGTAAAGAAACTTTAAAGCATTGGGAAATAGTGGCCCCTCAAATCTTGATTAAATAGAGCTCTACCTATTAAAGCTCAATATCTTATTGTGTAAACCATAATCTACCGTGATAGTTGGGACACAATAACAAAAGTATCCAATAATATTTTGGCATGTGTACTATCTATACACACTATTATACAAGATAATATAATAACATAGGCTCTAGTGAACCTCAATTACTTTTGGTGCAAGATGTGTTTGGAAAGCTATGATACTCTTTCCTACTACTTAAAATGTTAAATTCTTGATGGGCCTAAAATTTACAAGGAGTGCACTTGCTTTTAAATGACGATGTTACTTTGCAGTCATGGACCAAAATTTGCAGTCATGGACCAAAAAATTAACCATTGTTTACATCTATAAAACATATTCTTTTGTACCTCTTGTAAATCTAATGACTAAAAGTTAACGTCTTTGTATTGAGCAAACCCTCTATGTCAAACTGCCTCATAAATGAAAGCGGTGAGGTGCCTTGATCTAGGTATGAGCGAAGACTAGAAAGGCTCTTGAATCCATCTCTGAACAGGTAGTGGTATCATCCAATGATCCTGTAGCAGATACCAATGATCCCATGGTAGATTGGGAAATGGAAGGCAAAGTTCTCCTCTGAATCCACCTCATGCCGCTCACACAGTGTGCAGGTACAACTCTCTCTAGGATCTTCTCTGCTCATCCACTCTCGATACGGAGTCAGTGCGATGATACACGGAACTGTCCAATGGAAGTTATAATTGAGTGTGGTAGGTGGATCTGAGTGTACCCTGATAGGATAATGAAACAGTCCTCAAATATGCATTAAGTAGTGGTCCCAATAGAAGCTGAGCTTCACAGGAAGCTCTGTATGTGCCAACTAGGTCTTGAACATGTGTAACTATAAAAGACCCTCTTGGATGATCGTATTGAGCTTGTTGCCCCAAATAGGACAAACGGAGCGTCAATGCTATACTAGAAGGGTGGCAGCGTGTCTATATAGAAACTGAGTCTCTCAAACCATCTGCATGTGTGTGTATACAACATCTCTGATCACCCTGAGCTGCTAATGCCATAGAAGAGGCTAGCGCCAACCAAAGTAGCTTGCGTTGCCATGCAGTATGGGAGCCATAATCTTGCATGCAATATAGATAATTGATAGTTTGGAATGCTGCATATAACTGCAATGGAGATGCCCCGAACTGAGCTTGAATGATTTGACGGGGAACATATGGCTTACTGTGGATCACCCATGATAACAAGAGAACCTATGATCTCTCCACTAAAGTCCACTCTATATCATATAGGTCTGGCCCTCAGCAAGGAATGCCATACATGCCCACAGGTCGAACCACAAGGAGTCGAAAGGAAGAACCTTGGTTCATGGATCCTGGAAATGTGAATGGAAGCATTGTCTCTCAAGTCGGGCAAGGGAGGCGTATCATCTACTCACGCAGGCCTGCATTGCCAGTCTCATCATGAGGTAGTGCTAGAAAATAGAACCCCCAGGTACGTGTATGATGAGACAATCTCAACTGGTGACCCAAAAAAGTAATTTGGTCTTTGTGTTCAGCTGCTGGGGAGGTTATGATCTCTTGGTTTTACCCAGGTTGACCTTCGAGTCATGGGACTGACAAAAATACAGTAGTGCATCTAGGTGTCTCTCGAACCCCTCAACGGACAAAGATGAGAGCACCACATCATTATCATATAATAAAATCTGGAGCAAGGAGCCAACAAGAGAGCAACTAGCTTCTCCTAGGGTCCTCATAAAAGACTCAAGCTCCTCTATATAAAGGCCAAACAAGAATGACAAAAGTGGGCAGCCTTGTTTGACCCAAATGGTGCTCATGATCTCATTTGTCCATCCACCCCTTGTTCGAACTATGTTAGGAAACCCTCTCATATTGTGCCATAATAGCCTAGACTATCTCCTGGCCATAGCCCAGCTCCTGCAACCGCCGGATGAGACGTGCTTGCGGTACTATATCAAAGGCTTTGCGAAAATCAACAAAGCAGCAGTAGTCTACTTCCGTGGAGGTCAAAAGCTTTGCAAAAATCCAGAAAGCAGCAATAGACTCTTTGCGTCCACGGAGGTCAAAGGCTTTGCAAAAATCCACAAAGCAGTGATAGACCCTCTCTACCTCCATGCCTTAGCATCCTCTATGACACTCCTGAGTGTAAGTATGTGGTCCATGGTCCCATGATCATGTCAAAAACCTGCCTGTCCCTCTAGTTTGAGTGCCTACATATTTGCATAGCTGGTTGTCGTCAATGTCAAGTACTAAGGCATATATCTTGGACATGACATGCCCAATCATAACGGTCTTGTAGTTTTATGGACTCATGGGATCCCGTGCCTTGTGAATAGATGTGATGGTGTTGAGGATCCATGTGTGTGGGAAACCGAGGCAAACTGCTTCATTAAATAGCTTTGCTAGGATAGGGGCTAGGATATCAATCTAGTATGCAACAAACTCATCATTACCATGTCCTTGATGCCCAGAGTGCAAGAGGTTGGTCATGGTATGTGTGAGAGATCAGGAGTGGGTTGATTGGGGATGCCATATAATGTGCAGGCATAGGTGCGCCAAACCTGAGTATTTGTGAGTGGTGAGGGGGATCACCGTTCAAGGAACCTTTGCCAAAAGTCCTTGGAGTTATTACTAAGCAGAATGTTCAGTAATTCCTCCTCATTTTGGTGAACAAAGTTTCGTTTCTTTCGGTGACCTATACGATGGTACTCACGCATCTTGTCCAGTTCGCTTGAGAGGCCACGCTTAGAGTCGAAATGGAGTTGTCAGGGAAGAGCTTTACGCTCATCATCGTACCAGCTATTGCATGGCACAGACCCTAGAGGCAATGGACAATTGGATCGTGTGGTGTATGGGATGGCGTGAAGGGTCAGCCTCATGCATTGATCGACTAATCAGAGCAGCCCAGACTTCTAGAAGAGCTATAAGGTCAATATGGAGTCGTGCGGAGTATCTTGGTGAGAGGTTGTGATCAAAATGTATCTCGTGATGATAGGTAGTGTAAGTTTGGTGTGGTAGGCAAGGAGTGGCGATGCTAAAGAAAAGATATGTATGATCGACCCTAGGTGGAGGTGGTGAAACAGAGAAGTCCATGATATGTGATGTGAAGGCAAGAGATCCCAAGATGTAATCAACCATGCTAGACCCTCCTCCATGTGAAAAGCAGGTGAAGCTACCAGAGGAGGGCCATCGCTCAAGACCATTATAGAGAATGAGATCATGTGCTGCACCTAGATCAAGAAGTGCATGTCCATAGGAGGTAACATGAGCCCACCTATCAGCGGACACTCGTGATATGCCATCGTTAGTGAGATCTATGTTGAGAAGTAGAACTACTTCCTCTCGAAAATCTAGCAGTGGCACTTATGTGCTCCCATCCTCACGTTGAAGTCTCTAACTAGGAGAACATCTCTGTGGCTCAAGAAATCCATGATATCTTGGTGAAGAAGTGTATATGGTGACGTCTCAACCTCCTCTCACACTGCCCTGGCGAAGTGTGATGTCTCTGGTGGGAAGTAGCAGATCGCTATGAAGAGATATAACCTAGTCATGCATCATATTTGGATCCAAAGGAACCTAGAGTGTGGTCCCTCCTCTCAATTGAGATCACCCCAGTGAGAGATGACTATATAGAACTGCCACTCTTCCTAAACCGTGTTCTCCCCTTGTCTCCTCCTTGTAGGTTGACTCCCAAGTGTATCCATTGACTATCGGTAAGGGACGCTCTGGGCTCTGATGTGTCTATGTGTAGAAAACTATGTGTTGTCTTGTGTAGGACTCTGGGAAATTCCCAGGCTCTGACCATAGGGTACCATTACAGTTCCAAATGGTGCAAGCGATATCTTGCGTCTCATAGACCTTGCCCCCCTATGTGGCAGGGCCAAAAGAAAGGGGGAGTAAAGGCCTTATGACATGGGGGGGGTTTCTGGGAAATTGTATTTCCCATATGCTCAAAGGGTTTTTTTGGGGACTTTGGTGGGAAATTCATCCTATGTGGCAAGTTGTAATTTCCCACCTTTCCCCCAAGCATTTGACCTTGGTGTATTTGTGGGATCAAACGGAGGGCCTCCTCCTTATGACATGCAAAGGTGTCCACATCATAGGAAAGTCTAGAAATGGTGGGGAATATTACTTCATCCCATGTTCCCAATTTCCCACCATATCATTAATCCTTAAGTAGAGAAACAAGGTGAATGATATTTAATAATTCATAAGGCCAAGATAATTCCAATTATAGAATTAAACCAACATCTCTTCCCTGCCAAAGTCCCGAGCATAAGTGTAAATGGTTTTGATAAAAGGCAAGAAATTGTGTTGCTCTGTTGAACTCCAACTATTTCACATATTTTGAAAGAGAAACCAAGAAATGTCACGGCTATTGGTATGCACAGCTTTGATCGGACATACAGTCTGAAAGCCCGAAATGTGGATAGCGAGATGACTTCGTCATACTTTTCGATAAAGATACTTACACAGCAGAGGATCCATTAGGAAGCGCAACGTGAGTTTTGTCTCCCTTATTGACCCTTCCTACGTACCGCAATCTTGCAATGAATTTTTATGTTCTGGGATTGTATGCCATCACGCTTATAAAAGGCTGCTTGAATGCTCATCATACATACTATATCACGACTGAGGAGCTCTGCCCACCCATATGCCCTAGCAATTACACCTCATGCTCTCAAACTGGTTCTTCCTCCAACGACGTCATATCGATGATGATGCTATTGGAAACTCGCAGTAAGAGTACTCAATCCACTGGTATCTATGATGGCGATGGGGAGTTGTAGAGCTTATCAAAGTACGAGAGAGATTGGGCAGGTAGAGCAAGGCAGGGTAAGGCAAGGTAGGGCAGGGAGGCGTTACCTTCGTTAGATTGCAATTTGTGAGCAAAAGATGGAATTGCAAGCCCACCACGTATTGCATTTACACAAAACAAACCTATCGACCAAGGGTAGGAAGGTCAGTTTGATGATAAACTGCCAGTAAGTACTAGTGAAGGACATTGAAAGAGTGAGCAATTTGAGCGTAGACTCTGGCCATGGTCAATTCCAGCAACAAGGACATCACAACACTGACCACCACCTAGTGAACTTCACAACAACTCACCCCCCCAAGACTTTGGCAAAAGTCACAACACTCGCAACCGATAGAGATGCTCATAGAGTACTTCCATTCCCTTGCCCATTGTGCGTATAGACACCTTCATGATCGCATATTCAAGGAGTTGCTCCAGCACCAAGAGCCTGTGCTGGGGAACAAGACGAAATTGTAAGCATTATGTTCCAGGAGTATCGGGTGGTCATGTAGGACCAAGGCCGGGTCACTTTTTACTCCAATTAGTGGAGCCTTTTTTCCTAACTAATTTTGTGCTTACTTAGCACACTCCATGTTACCATGGGAGTGCTCTGTACATTCGTCTTGTGATGTGACTTGTGGTCAATTCACTCTATCCTATCCAATGATCAATCTACTTCGTATCCTAGCTCATGACTGTCTGTGTCCTTGATTCCAGAATTCATTCAGTATCAGAGCAGTATTCATTGATTCTGCCCCTGCCCCCTTTTAATCCCATTGGTTATTGCTGATCAGCATCTGCCTTGGTGCACACGTTTTTGCAGTAGAGGCCATCATTTCAAGGGGGTGCTGACAGTTTGGACAAGAGCGCTATCGTTGCTGGTCGACCCCACGGTTGCATGGCATTTCAAAACTCCTTTCCTTGCTTTTAGTGAAGCACTTTTGGGCTGTTACCTACAGCAGTTCTGTTATGCATTGTTCATTGTATGTCAAATAGAAGACATCTGACTTGGTGACAGTGCTGTCTCTATTCTTCTCTCATAGAAATGTGCCTTTGTAGTCCATTCTCAGCCTAGGGTGTGCAGTATTTTTCTGTCTTTTGGTAGCATTTTTTATCCCTATGATGCCTAGAGACATTGCTCTGTGGTTGGACTCAAGAGTCTCCCCCTCAATCTTGAGATGCTCAAGAATACGCCTTGCACAGGGCTTATGATCACATAGTCAATTACACTTGACCCTTGAGTAGTTTTGCATGTGTAACCTTCTGTGTCTTTGAAATATGAAGTGCCATCACCAGATCCTTGATCCAAATCCTCCTTTACGCAGATGATGTGGTCCTACTTTCATCCTCAACAAATTCCCTCCAGTGACACTTGGATGCACTTCATACCTTCTACAAGACACATGACTTGAAGGTCAACCTTGGTAAAACCAAGGTCATGATCTTCAATACATCTCAGGCATCCAATCGGTGGAGATTGTCTTCATGTCCTTTTCCAGCCCTTCTTTCCTCATTGTCTTATTCCATTTCTTCCATCCATACGGTGTCTCTCCCCTCCATTGTGATGATGCCTTGCCTTGATCCCGTCCTTGCCTTGAAATCTCCTGCCAGGATAATTGCATGCTCTCTAGAAAACCTGGCTATGTCCTTCCCTAGACGCATAAAAGGGTCTTCTTGAGAAAGATGGCTGTTGTGTTTGTAGATGGGTGATTGCGGGGGTGCAAAGTAGCATGCTGCCATCCTGATATTTCCTTCTTTTGCTTCTATCTCTAACCACATATATTGTTTATGTGGGCCTTCTTTTATGACCCTGGCTGTCTTTTCCAATGTCATTCTGATGTAGCATGCTATCCCACTAAAGCCTCTCCCTCCTATGCATGTTTTTGTTTTCAAGAATCCCTTAATTTCTGGAGATTCATCCCCCTCACGTACCCATGTCTCCAATACCACAAGTATATTCTTTCTGTTATCTTGTCTTCCAAATGTGATGACCTTGTCCAAAGTCCATCCTCCTACATGCCATATTTTGAGCCTGAGGGTCTTGAATCCCTATTTATGCTTCTCTCCCCCTTTGCTCTTTTCATTCTCTTTCTGCCCTCTCCTGAATAATCACCTTGCCATCTCTGTAAACTGCCCATTTCCCCTTGTCTTGCAGCCATCACCCGCGCCATTCCTTCCCTTCTATGCTCCTGCTGTAGGAGTATGAGGTCTTCAAGGAGATAGATGTTGGTCCCCTCTCTTGAATGATCACCTGGCCATCTCTGTAAACTGCCCATTTGTCCTCGTCTTGCAGCCATCACCTGCACCATTCCTTCCCTTCTATATTCCTGCTGTAGGAGTGTGAGGCCTTCATCTAGATAGATCTTGGTCCCCTTCAGTGTTGCCCGTGTACTCATGAGGGTGGATCTATCTCTTGCTGTCCATAACTTTACAACCAATGGCCTCGTCAGTGCATTTGCTTTACCCACTCTCCAAGCTGGTTTACAAGTAAGGTTGATTTCCGTCTTGTCAAAGAGGATTTTGACCACTGACATGGGGCTATCACCTACAGGTAGACCTCTGACCAGCACATTCAAAGTCTTGCTGCCCCGTCGTTTTTCTTCTTCAAGTGTTTCAGAGATGAGCTCCCATTTCTTTGGTGTCGTGTCTTTTTTTAGCACATCTTTCCATGCAAACATATCTGCCTTCCCCTTCGTGATTTGTTGTATGAACTCAGCATGTTTCCCTTGTACCGTTGTTTGCAAAGCTGCCATTTCCTTTTTCAGCTGTTCATTCTCTGATTTCAGCAATCAATGATCTTGCATCCTTCCTCTGGCACCCCCTTTGCATCTTTGAGCTGTTGCATTTGTTCTTTAATGGTGTTCAGCTCCTCGTTTAATGGTGGCTGAAACTCCCCTTCCTCCCAGCGTGCACTTGCCTTCAGTTTTTCATTCTCATCTTTAAGGGCAGCCACCTGGGCTTCTAAAATCTCAATCTGAGAGGCCAGATGATTGGTTTTTTCACCTAGAGCACAATTCATGTCCTGCAACATTTTACCTTTTTCACATGTCCATTTGGTTTGCATCTCCTCTTGCCATTTCTTCATTTCATCTTGCATTTGGGCTCGGAGGTTTGAGAGCTCTTCTCCTCTGGTCTCTCTCACCTTCTTGTGTAGGCATTCAATTTCAGTGTCTTGTATCTTGCATACTTCCTTGAGTGTTGATATGCAAGCCTTGACACTCGGATCTTTTATTTTCTCCGCCTTCGTCCAAATGAGGCTAAACTTTCCAGTCCTCACCACCTCTTGTTTTGTGATCCGGTGAGCTCTCTTTTGTCCCCATATTGTTTGCCGCTCATTTTGCATTAGTGCGAATTAAAGATGAACAAGACAAAGTTCGCCTAGCAGCCAGCATAGTGACCCAATAACTTTTAAGACGAATTTCGTTTGGGTAATGTTTGTTACCGATCTCAAAGCCCGTTTTCTGCTGCCGCAGTATATGCTTAACCCGGGGGATGAGTTTTCTTGTCTCTCCCAAAATGCTTCACCTCGATCGTGTTCTCGACCTAGTACGATAAACCACCTGGGACACCCACTCTGCTTCTGACTGACTCATAGAGGCGCACCACACCTCAAATCAGCGTTCCTGGAATCTTCATCTTCTATAGTCTCCTGATCATGCGAGATCGTGGGGCAGTGCCAAAAGCCTTCCGAAAGTCTATAAAGCATGTGTAGACTTTCTGGTGTTTGGACCTCGCCTCCTCAATGATAGCTCTCAGAGTGAAAATGTGATCTAGAGTAGAGCACTGCCTCCAAAATCCTGCTCGTCCTAGTGCCCACTGCCCTCGAGCCTCTGTATGACTGGTGAGCTCCCTCTCTAGAACCGATCCATAAATCTTGGCCAGACTATGACCAATCATGAGGGTGCGGTAGTTCTTAGTCTCCATAGGGTCCCCGGCTCTGCGTGTTGGTACAATAGTGGTGGTGCTCCAAGCAGGTGGGAAGCTAGCCTGGTTGAACATCTGTGCTAGCACCGGAGCTAAAACCTCCTGCCCATGTGCAAAGTGCTCAATCCGTAGGCCCTCACGATGTTGTGCTTTCCGATTGTGCAATCGACACAGTGCAGCCCGTACATTCTGTGTGGTAAACAAGTGACAAGTGACGGGCTTGGACATAAGACATGTCCGGTGGTGTTTGCATATGGGCATCATAGAGGGAACATGCATATGTGTGCCACACATCTTGGTCAGTAATAGGGACAGGTGGCTTCGCCTCCGATAAAACCCCCCATCTAGTGGTCCCATGAAACCAACCTTTACCAATAAAAGGGGGTAAATCTTCAATTAATCACAGCAGTAATCACTTCAAAAGCACAATCACACGTGCGCAGGATACCCAAAGGGTCCCACACAATCACCACCTGCTGATTGGCCCTAAAATCTGGCGCCCCTTGTGGTTTTTTTTTTAAAAATTATAACTTTGCCCAAACAGGATGAATACAAAAGAGTTCGCAAAACCAATATTGCAATTGTTCAAAATGAGACTTTTTACGTGCCAACCAATTCCCCAAAAGCCAACCACGAGCTCTCTTCCAACCACGTGGCCTACAGGGCTAGCAATCAGCCACAGGCTTGAATTGGTGGAGCCTAATCATCCACACAACTCCCTTGGGGCTGCCCCATGCTTTCCTTGATCATGCAACGCAGAAAGAGACTCGTCTGAAGCGAAGAACTCCATGAATCCGCTTCAACACAGCAAACGGGTACCAAGAAATCTCAATCCAATCACTGGCAAGGTGCTTGGCTGCCCAACAGCAAACCCACAAGGCAAATCGTACCTATATCTGGCAGTCTTCGCGACGGAATCGCCCGGAACAGCAAGAAATAGGCCATCCAAATCTGCGCACAGATTTCAGCAGCCCTTGTTCAGCGTTTGATAGCTTCTGGGACCCTGGCCAACAGATGCTAAAATCCAGCAGGTACTAGCAGCCTGGCAGCAAGAAGAAGTGCGAATTCACAGCCCTGGCAGCACCCTGGAATAGCAGAGAAGTGTGAACTGGTTTGGAAGAGGTGCGAAATCTTGTCTGGAGCCCCACGCCTGGCTGAATTGAGGTCGCCCAGCTTTCTGGCTTCCACCTCTGCCACTCCAGGAGGATCTCAATTGGCCAGTTCTGGGTCTCATCGCACCGCCTTCATATAGAGCAGATTGATGCATCTTTCAGACAGTGACTTTCATCCATAGAGTTTGGGACTTACCCCATTGGAGACTACCGAGGCTGGCTCTGGAGTCATCCAAACAACTAGCGGAGAGTGGGGCAGACACATGGTATGCACGTATATCCACATGGTTTGCCAGACACGGGATTCAGATGGATAGGTTCCCCCCCTTTCAATATAGTTTGGATGCACCCCCTAAGTCGATCCCGCGAGATGAGATTAACCGTATCATACAGTTAGATCTTCTCTAGCTCCATACGTCTCGAGCTTGGGGGGCGGATCAGGAGCTCCCCACCAAGACACAATTCTATCATGACAATTTCCTGAATGTCTCAGAGGATGGATTCATTGTCAGACCCCTATATCTCGAGGACAGAAGAGTCTCACATGCGCTGAGGATCGCCATTGGGCAGATGCGGGTTTCATCCCATCAGCTGAGGATTGAGACAGGGAGAGCGGCACGTATACTTAGAGAGCAGCGGACCTGCACGCTATGCACACTGGGAGTGGTTGAGATAGAGGAACACTTTCTCTGCACCTGCCCAGCCTACTACGAGATCCGGGGATGATACCACTGCCTCTATCAGGATGGGAGTGGCTTCGGTCCACTATCAAGCTTAATTCATTTCCATGACCAGGTCTACATTGGGCTCTACCTGCTTGAGATGCGATGACACAAGGAGACCTTGCTACGACAGATCAGAGAGCAGCAGGAGGCGATCACACCACAGGATGCAGAGGCTAACCACAGACAGCAGCACGTCATAGATTTTTATGCATTGGAATCAGCTCCAAGACACAGTGGGGTGGAGGAGGAGGAGCTAGCTGCTATGCGGGCAGCCTGGATTACCACGAGAGGACTGCAGAGGCCACCCACGACACGGAGACCGCCCAGAGCACATTCGATTGAGGTTCGACCTATCATAGCTTTCCTCAGAGGGGACCGCCCAAGACGAGGGGTCACTCTGAACATAGCTCAGTGGGTTCAGAGATTGAGGAGACCACGCCCCCCTTCGATGCCACAGTATGAGACAGCCAGACAGACTCAGATTCGAGACATTTTCACCGCTCATAGACGAGCCACCACAATGCCCGGTTTCAGTTTCTGAGTTTCCAGTCCAGTTCCAGTTCTCAGCCTGCTCCCGATAGCAGATAGCACATGATATGATATGATATATTTGTACTTGTTTTTGTTTGAGCCAATGAGCTCTTTTTATTTCAGCACAGTACTCAGCAAAGGGTTTTAGCATGCCCTTTGCCTCAGCCCCTTATGGCTTGTATGTGTTTTTCTCTTTGGTGTCACTTTGTCCCATAGGCCCGTGAGGCCTTCTGTGGACGTTAATCTCTCTCTCTCTCTCTCTCTCTCCCGATCACTCATACTTGGCCTTCCATATCTCTGCTACTATGCCAGCCATAGGGACAGACCCCCTTGCACGTGCACATGTCTAGATGCACTTTGATTGTGCCCTCGACCAAGTGTATGCGAGTCAGTTAGCCAAGGCGCCTCTAGCCCTACTTAGTGATGATATAGACCGCGCTCGTGCCTCCGACACCTCCATCTAAGTGATACAGGACACTATCACCAGATCCTTTTCGACAACCCGATCCACGCAAGTCCAAGATGGGAAGACGCCTCAAAAACCTTGGTTTGATAGTGATAGAGAGGCAAGAGCCCACCTCATATGGTAGCAGGCCTTGGGTCATCTCAGGCAAAGAGGATTTTTCGACAATTGACACGCCGCAAAAGGTGCGCCTTTCTCACACATAGGATGGATGAGATTGTAAGATCTTTTCAAGGAGGAGACCCGATGCCATGAGGTCGTGATTTTAGCGTGAATTTAATTTTAAATTTGCGAGAATTATGACGCGACTGCCTAGGGCCTCGAGGGCACGGGCAAAGGGCCGTGCATGCAGCACCTAGGGAATTAAATTCCTAGTGGGCCATGGGAAATTAGCAATGTGCAACCAATTCCCCTAAGCATTAATTAATTGGTCCAACAGTGGGGTGCCAAAGTGGTGTAATTTGAAATTAATTCACGAAAAGCACTGAAGACACAAATTAGAGATCATGATCTTGGTTTTACCAAGGTTGACCTTCAAGTCATGTGTCTTAGAGAATTTGTGTAGTGCGTCTAGGTGTTGCTAGAGTCCCTTTGCTGAAGAACATAGCAGGACCACATCATTTGCATATAGAAGTATATGAAGCAGGGATCCAGCTAGAGAGCAACCAGTCCCTCCTAGGGTCCCGATAAATGTCTGAAGCTCATCTATATAGAAGTCGAACAAGGTGGATGATAGAGGACAACCTTGTTTGACCCCAATAGTGCTCATGATCTCCTTTGTCCATCCTGCACTGGTCTGAACCCTGCCTGAGACCGTCTAATAAAGTGCCATGATTGCCCAAATGATATCCTGATTGAAACCGGCCTTCAATAACGGGACCATGAAACCGGCCTTTAATAAATCAAAGGGCAGTAAAGCTAACAAGTAACCAGTCAACACTGTTACATTAACAATTCAGCAAAAGTATTACCAACAGATTGGGAGCTAGAGTCCCCGTGCACCAAGACAAAGACATAGATTGGCCCCAAACCTTGGCGTCCCTTTCGGTATTTCTTTAATGAAGTGAGAGCCCTGAAATCCAGGCTAAATAAAGGATACACTCCTTCTTACAATTGGGGCATTCCACATCCCAGTGGGCATCCACATACACTGCAAAGCCTTTACTGCTCGCTGCTCTCACCACTCTTGGCAGTAGGTCTCCATCCCTAGTCGAGGAAGCTTGCACACAACCGCGAACTGTCACTAGTGGGCATAGTTAGCCACACAGTTCCCCATAGCTGTCATTAGTGCCCAAAAAGTTATCGGCTCAAAGTAGAGAAAGAAAGCATACCAAAGCTTTCTCCACTGTCTAGGACTGCCATGACCAATAGTCTCTCACCCTATGGGTTGAACATATCTTGATACAACAACTTGTTTCCCAAAAGAGATCTAGCATCACAACACAGCAAACACTATGGCAGTCACACCTGTACCATCCCTCACGGGTTTCTAGGGATACTTCCCATTCCAAGCATGGATTCCCAACCCCTGTCTACTCAGCAATGAGGCTGTAACAAAGATGTGCCGTTTGCCTAGCAACCGCTGCTTGCATGTGACCCATCTCCTAGAGGTACCAAAAACATATTCCCACACGGAACATGTTACTTGCCAACGCCAGCAAATAGGATACACAGTGAGTACAAACTCACTCACATTCAGTTTCTTCCCACTCTCACTAGGCATCAATATCACAAAATTATCCCTGCGGGGCTCTGCTTTCACATGCATGTGACCATAGGCATCCATACTCAGTGCAAACACCTGCATCTAACCCGAGAGCGTTTACTAGCAGCCCACACAAGGCCACTCGCTTCTCAGACAATCGCAAGTGTCCACCGACTCACTGGAATACCCAAACAATGGGTTAAAGCATCACTGAACTGCCCACAGTGATCAGAAGCACGAACAACCTCTGCAAGCATTCATTGTGAATCACCTTGCCAACTAGGCTTCTCCAAAACACTTGTACTCAGCTTAGGACTCTTTCTAGTAGCCAAGACTTGGTCACACCATCCCCTGCAAATGCTTCATGTGCCCACTTGTACACCCACCCTGCTCACTGCAGTGAGAAAGGCATATCTACTCAGCCAACACCAAAAGGGCCTGAAACAAAGGGATGAGCACCTGCTGAAAAGTCTCCACGCGACAAGAGTGCCAATGGGATCCGCTAGCCCTTGTGTAACAATTTGTAGATAAAGGGAAAGTCCTTGTATGACCAGCCAGCTCACCCAGAGAAGTTCATGGTCATCTAACAAAAACACTGACGAAGAAGTGGAAGCAGCCCGTGAGCATCTGACTGAAACAACGCGTTCACCTCAGCATATTCTGTCAGTATAACGGCGAAACAGTCTGTGCATCTCTTGTACAAAGGGTAGTAAACACGTGTGGCAACCCGTACTTATGGCAGTACCCTTGTCAGCAACATTTATTGCTCCATACACAGCCGTACCAGCAGCATGTGAAGTCCCGAACACAACCATACCAGCAACGCTCAGTGCTCTGTACACAGCCGTACATCTTCATTCATACCCTTTCGTACCGTCGTACGGCCGTCAGCCACATCTCTGTGGGCGTTGGTTCCCGTGAGGTCTCTATATTTTTTGCGATATATCCCCCGCACCTTTTTCCCCGTCCAATTTCTGCCCAAGGCCTTCCTTGGCCTTCTTTTCCAAAAAGGGGACTGCATGTGCTTGCCACGTGGCAGCCCATGCCTTGGGTTGCCCCAAGGACCTCATTTGCGCCTAGGCCCCCTCTAGTGGGGCCTTTTTTAAAAGCCCACCAATGGCCAACCTTAACTCTAAGGTTCTTTGGGCCCCTCTTGGCCCTAGACCTTTCATTTGCCCCCAAAGCAATAATGCTAGGGGTTCTAGCACATCGAGTAACTCTTGCCCCTTGTTTTCCAAGGGTCCTGCCCACATGCAGGCCAACGTGCATGCGCCAGAAATCACGCCCTTGTGACATTGGTGACTGATCGTATCCCAACTCCTGTAGACATCTGATGAGAGAGAGAGAGAGAGAGAGAGAGAGAGAGAGAGAGAGAGAGAGAGAGAGAGAGAGATTTGAATACATGAATGAGTATAGAGGTGGGGTTGCCTTTTGGGATACATGGGACTTGTGCATGAAGATGGTGGGGTTGCCTTGTTATATAGAGGGGAACTTTGACATGGAATTGATATGGTTTCTATCTTATCCAATGTAGTTTTGTAACTATGAATACAGATTTTGTATAGCTGTTAACCTGTTAGAGTTGGTAGCTAGCAAGCTATGCAAAGTTTCTTTCCTCCTAAATGTATGCGATTGATTTGGGAGAGCATGTTCTAGACAATCTCCATCTTGCATTGACATCTGTGGAGGGTGGGCAAGATAGCATGTACGCAACATCATCAGTCTGCTCCATCTGATCTTTGAGCCTCATTAGATTAAATTAGCTTTATACTATGGAACTCCTATCTGCCTCCTGAAGCATTTGGAGTTTATGTTGTTTCTACAAGTGGATTGTATAGATTGTTTAATACCACTTCATTGAAATGTGCAGGTGCTACGGCAGTCATTCTTCTGTTTACCTGCAACAGGATAGCAGCAAATGAAGCAAATTGAAATCTAAACCAAAAAAATCCGAGCAACTTCCAAGTTCCAGCTATGGCTTTTGATGCCCAGAAGCAGATTCGTGAAAATACTCTCGTATATTGCATTTTGTTCCTTGCCTTGTGTTGTTCATATGTTGTCTTCCCATGTACTTATGGTCTTAGTTTTGAAGATTTGCTGAAGACTATGGGACCTCCTTTCAATTGTGTTTCTCAATTAAGAATTTTCTATCTTGGGTTTTTCTTTTTTGTGAGAATGGTTTTGATTATGTTTTGCATTTGTGCATTTGTTTAAATAATTGGTTGTGAATAGGCATCTTGTAAAGAACACCATGTGCAGCTTGTGTAAACTATCGTGTTTGGCAAGTTGTGAATGCTAACAATTGAACATAGACAGGATGCTTTGTCAGAATATTCGAGGCTGGCTAGCCTTGATCCCGCATTGGAATAATGTCAGATCACACTACATGAAAGGTGTCACGGTAAGACATGCAGACACAAGTATACTTAAGACAAACACAGATCTGGAGAAGTAGACAGCGAAAAGATCATATAGATGACGCTCCAAATAGGATAGATCGCAACACAAAAGCTACCCTGCATGAACCTCACACTTTGCTGGTCTGTTGTGTTACCAAAAAAGCTACAGTGCTGCTGCTCTCCTACACGTGCCTCGTGCCCTAATCTGAGGGGCTTCAGTGGCTGTTGGGAGAGCTCAACTCCTGTTGGCTGGATGCATACAATGACTGGCAGGTCTGCCGCCTCTAGGTCTGGCCGACTAGGCCCTCTGGAGTACGCCGACCTGGTTTGTATCCAGGCCGACCAGGGTCTATAGATGGCTGATCAGATCTGGTAGTAGATGGCTGATCAGGTCTGTATCTTGGGCGACCAGGGTCTAAAGACGGCTGACCAGGTCGGGGGCTGGTCTGCCCCAAGACCTGGCCCCTCTTTGTGTCTATAAAAGGCACTTCATCTTTGGAACTTGGGGGTACCGATGAAGGCCATCCACCAAATGAGTTCAGCTTGTGTGGGAGAACTCTCCAGAACAAGTTGGAGATGTCCTCCATGCTTGTCCAATCAGCCACGATTCTTGCACTTCTAGGTGCTGCTTCGCAATGATGTGGCACACGATCATTGCACGCTCCATCCAATCATGAACCAGGTCCTCTGGGAATCGTTCTGCACCATCACAAACAACTTGAGCCAATCTGGATCACAGGTACGATTATCACAGCACTGCCCATATGCAGCACGCACCACTAAACAAGGTCATGAACCCAATGGAATCTGCTAGATGCCCTGGTACCGCCATCAGGTCCATCTACATGTCACCATCACTTGCACTCCATAGATGATCACACCATCCTGCAAGTGATATAGATGACTATCCAATTTTGCCCCTGCAGAAACTATGAACACATCAATCTCACCAAGCACCAAGTATTGAGGTTCTCTTTCATTGCATCCAATATCTGGCACCATTGGCAACCTCAAATCAATCCGTCAGAATAGAGAGATCCTTATGGCTGCCCCTCTCCATCAAATAGGTGTCGAGAAACTTTGGAATTGGGTCCAACACCTCTGGGATTGACCTCTATTTGAACTCCACTCAAGGCTCAACCTTGATTCCATTAAGGCTATCGGCAAACACTCATGTTTTGGTGGCTCCTTAGTCTCTGACACAAAGTCTTCAGTTGGGTCTACCACCCACCTCTCAGCATCATGCAACTGGACCACCATGAAGCCCTCCAAGTGAGGTGTCTCTGTTAGCTCCACAATCTCATTGGAGTTAGTGACACCAACTTCGTCAGCCAACATGTAGAATGTTCTGTGAATGCCTTCACCATGAAAACTACCCCTGTCTCTACTTGGAAGGTCTTGACCCTCTACTTCCCTCCACTGCACTATTAACATTGTAAGAGTTCACTTTTGAATTGTTTTGCAATTTCCAATTCTAAGTTCACTTTCCAATTGTTTTGCAATTTCCTAAGGCAGTGACATTATGTCAACCATAATCATGGAATCTCTCTGGTTTTGTTGTGGTAAGGTGGGAAACCATGAGTGCTTGCCAGTGCTTGCATTAGTGGGGCTTAGAGTGCTGGGGTCTAGACTGATTCCTAGGCTAGGGCATTAATGAGAAGGTGCAAAAGGAAGCCCATGAGAGGGCTTTACCTTGTGGGACACATGGCACGAAAGAAGGAAACCAAGTGGCAACAATTGGGGATGGGGGAGCGTTTTGGATGGAGAAACCAACTTAGAAGGAGGCCTTGAGAAGCAAACCTCATATAAGGAAGGGGAACTGGCTGGAGAACCCGTGGCTGGGTGGAAAATGTAAGACGATCCCTCGATATGTCCCAGGAAGTCTCACATTGTTATCAAAGCGCCTGTCTGATCATTTGTCTTCATCACGGATTCCGATGCAGAGCTACTGTTTAACAAGAGCTTGCTTCATGCTTCTTCAAGAGCTACATGAAAGAGTGTAGTAAAGCAATAAGCAAAGTCCATTCGAATCCCCCTTGTTTACAGCAGCTTCAGCAGCCGAGACGGCAGCAAAAGTTGAAGCTATTACACTGGTATCTGTCTACACAACAAGCAGTCCAGTATGAAGCAAGTGGACCCATCTTCCTACAATCTGATGATGGAAATGTGAATTAAAAGATACATTCTCCCTACTGAAGCGCCCAGGTTTAGAAGCATATGGATGTTTTCTATTTGGAAGCGCGCATCTAGTCCGCCATTCAGGAGCTTGCTTGTGCCGGAAGGTGTTCATCCAGTCCACCTTTGTAAGAGAGTGTAATAAAGCAATAAGCAAAGTCCATTCAAATCCCCCTCGTTTGCAGCAGCTTCAGTGGCTGAGACGGAATCAAAAGTTGAAGCTATTACTCTGGTATCTATCTACACGACAAGCAGTCCAGCAAAATGCAAGTGGACCCATCTTCCTACAATATGATGATACATTCTCCCTACTGAAGCGCCCAGGTTTAGAAGCATATGGATGTGTTCTATTTTGGAAGCACTCATCTAGTCCGCCATTCAGGAGCTTGCTTGTGCTGGAAGGTGTTCATCCAGTCCACCTTTGCAAGCTTGTACTTGTGCTACCAGGGATGCAACCATGTTTCTTCTCTAGAAACACTGAGGTCTGAGCAAGTATGCTCTCATGCAGCTTCCATCTTCTCAAGCTTCTGCTCTTCCACGTAGATTGTAGATTGATTAGACTGCTGTGAGTTTTGGAATAATAGAGTCATCTCCCCAGTTGTGAGCTTTCAGATGAATGGGGAGGTTGAGTTCAAGATGGGGCCAGCATAAGGGCTGAAGAAGAGAGAGAGGAAGTCTGGTCGGTAGATCCAGTATGACAATGGTACAGCACTTGCAGACGTGCTCAGTAGTAGCAAGTAGCTAGACTGGTACAACAGGCAGTAAAGCAGCATCTGGAGCTTGCAGCAGGGCTGGGGTAGGGCCCTCAATCAAATACTTGATCTCATGCTTGAATATACAGATTGTTGTAGGATAATAATGGAATGAACTTATCTTTGCAAATTGTTCTGAAGTGAGTCTTTTGACCTCCTTTGCTTCCTTTGCGATCTGATTACAAGCATAAGCCCAATGTTGACCATCAATGGGCTAGAATCTGCAATGAAGGAGGAATTCCTTCTTTGCTTCCTTTAGCATATTCTCACCTTGTGCCTCTTTGCCTTGTTCATGTGGAATATTTTTAAGAGTGTCTTTAAAGAATCGACTGAAGGTTTCCTCGAAATGTGTAGGCCCTGTAAATGTTATTTGATCCAGAAAACTATTTTTGATTGGACAAAACATTATTGGGCGCAGGACCACATTGCTTGCCACAGATTTCTTACCATCTCTCAAAGCCTCGTATATTTGCAGTGCATAGGATATATCAAGGCTTCGGCTATTAGTAAAGACAGCTGCAGCTTCCACATCTTTGGCATTCACAAACCACGTCCTTTGACCCCAGATATATCCCACATCATCATCTGTAACTGCTTCATTAAGATGCAAATTAAGATTTTCTCTACAGTGGGACAATGCCTTTTTTTATTGCTTGGAACTGTCGCTCTTGCAGTACTAGCCTTTTGCATTTCACGTCGTGGTTTGCTAGCAAGAGCTTCTAGCATAACTGCAGTGGATAGACCTTGATCTTCTTCAATTTTTTTTAATTCCCGTGCACTCAAGGCTTGTGTTTCATCATCCTTAGTTACATCCACCATTTCTTGCTCTAGAAGTTTGCGCTCATGTTCTACACGTTTGTGACAGCGTGCGTGTTCTTCTTGTCCTTGCATCAAAGTCTGAGCTTTTTGATCTCCTTCATGTTAAGATCCTTGAATATGAGGAGCATATTGTGCATCCTGAAAGTACTCAAACATTATCTTTGCATGCATCCTTTTTACCACCACACTAGGAAATTGCTCCCAAGTATATGTAAGAGCCTCCAATGCACTTTGCAACTCTGGAAACTTTGATGGTTGAGGAGGAGGCATCACAAAGGTCTTTGAGTCTCTCCTTGACACAACAAAATGAAGACTGCCAACTTCAGGATCTGAACTCTTTGTAAAAATATCCATAAAAGTCTCTTTTGGCTCTATCATTATGCCTACTACAAGGCTTGAAGTCATATCTTTTTTTAAGAAAGTAGCATCCCATGGATCTTCAACATCATTGAACTACCTTTTTGACATAAGTAGAAAGAGTCTCTTTTTCTTTTGATGAAGAAAACAAGCTCTTCTGCCCATGTGATATCGAGTCCATCTACTAAAGCCATTGGGGCTATATTCCTTTCCTTTCAAATTCAAAGTGACATCAGAGACCCATGCTCTGATCTCAGAGTCATTTAGGATAGCCCCCACATTAGTTGATTGCTCTATAATCCTACAAGAAAAGATAATGAAGAATTTAGATACATACAAGTAAAGTACAATATACAACGCTTGATATAATAAATGTGGGAAATAGCCCAAAAGGCTTTATAAGGCTTCATATGGCAATAAATGTGGGAAATAGCCTAGAAGGCTTTACAAGGCTTAAATATTTGTACAAATGTAAAAAAATTAGCCAATAAAGCTTTACAATGAAATAAAATGTCCTCTAGTGATAAAGCTTCAATCTTCGTGAAGACATGTAATCTGTCCATCCATTGATTTTCCCTCTAGTCATAAAGCTTCAATCTTCATGATGACATGTAATCTGTCCATCCATTGATATCTGTGCACTGATACCCAACTGATGCAATCTACCCACTAAAAAATGTTCCACTGATATCCACTTATGCAGCCCACTGATACTCATTAAATAGTGAATGGTTGGGATGGTCGGGTTTATTACAAGGCGCTTCATATGACAATAAATGTAAAAAATAGCATAGAAGGCTTTACAAGGTTTTTATGACAATAAATGAGCTTAAATATTTATACAAATGCAATAAAAATAACCAATAAACATCAAGCTCCAATATGTCCCATGACATGTAATCTATCCACTGATATATGTAATCTGTCCACTGATATCTACTCATGCAATCTGCCCACTAATAAACTTCTTGGTAAATGGTAAAAGGTCTTATTTAATAGCATATTATGAGTGTTAAACCGCATGTGAGCGAAGGGACTGACAACGATTAGGAACTAGTTAGAAAAATTTGAGCAGAAGGTGCAAGCCCATAAAAAACGCCTGCAGGGACCTAAATAGGCCCCAGATCCGTGTCTGTAGGGCAGGAAAGCCACATACTGGGTTGGCCGAGTCTGTGGGCAATTGGCTGGCTCACAGACCAGTTGGCTAGTCTGTGAGCAAGCTGGCCAACTTTGGGGAGGCTGCAAAGCCTATAAAAGGGCCCCAGCCACAGAGAAATACAGGAGAGGGGCAAGAGGGCATCCTTGTTCGACTGATCTCGAAATCTGAGCTCATTTGTACCAGGTTTTTCACAGTCTTATAGACCCATTGGTCTCCGAAGACTTTAATAAACTTTATTTATTTATTTATTTCTTTCTCCCCATTCCCTTTGGTAAGCACTTGGCTGTGGGCTGATCTGTACAAAGGAGAAACCCTTTTGATTCAAGCATGTGAAAAGTGAAAGAGTAGACGGGTACCCTCCAAAAAAACCCCAATCTACTCTTTCATAAGCTTTGTTGAGATCCAAAGAGAATGGCTAGCCTCTCGCTCCTGTGCATAGCCGAATCCGAGCCTCCCAAAAAGAGAAAATGCTACCAAAAATGCTTCGCACATGCACAAATCCCATTTGTGTATCGTGAATCTAGAAGAATGGGCTGCAAATGCAAATTGATAGCTTGGGCTAAAATCTCATAAAATGTGCCTAAAAGAGTGATTGGTCTTGATTGGGAAAGCAAATTTTTGCAACCCCCCTTTGAAATAAGATCATTTGTAAGTCAATCAGAGTCCCAAACGCCCTATAGGGATGATGTAACATGGTCCCCAATCATGTACCAAAAAAGCAATGAAAAAGGAGAGTGTCAACCCATTTAAGTCTCTGGGTACTTGCCCTTGTGGAGGGCAAGAAGTGCAATTCTAAACTTGAAATTGGTGAAAGGTGCATTAATATAGATCTTTTGGACTGGTTTGAATAGGATGTCCAAGACTACATTGTTAAGTCAAGTTAATAAGGGAGAATGTCTTTGGGTGCATTGTTGATTTACCAAGGACACATAGAAGTCATGACTCTGAATGGGTAATAGTTGATAGATTAAACAATGGCTCATTTCATCACATCTTTAAAGAACGTGAAAACCCTCGAGGTTGGCAAGATGTTTGTCGAAGGAGTTTTCAGGTTATATGGTTGACCTATTTGTAATGGTAGTGACAGGCACAATAAGTTCGACAACCATTGTAGGGGGTTGTCTTTCATAAGTTGGAAACTAAGTTGAATATGAGCATGTCTGTACATCCACAACGGATGGTTAGACGAAACGTACCAATCAAACTTCAGAAGATACGTTGTGTGCTCATTTTAGTAAACGGCATTTGGTAGGTGTATCTTCGAATTTCGGAGTTTGCACTATAATAGTGCGAAGCATTCAACTATAAGCTATAGCCTATGTATGGATTTCAGGCTAGCACTCCACCATCCTCGGGGCTTGAGGGAGAAAGGGTACAAGTGGCTAAATACATTTTCCAACGCATTAGAGTTGAAGCATGCCTAGGAAAGTATTATGAAAGCTCAAGATAGAGCTGAAAGTTATGTCAATCCACTAAGGGAAAAGTGGGATTTAAAGAAGATGAAGAAAGTTAAGTTGAGAGTAACCAAGTCCTCTCCGAGTTCATGTGGATTCGGATCCGACGCACAGCCACTCGTGACCTTTTCATAGCAATATGCTACTTCCTGCCAGACACATCCCACTTCACCAGAGTTGCATGAGAGGAGGGTGAGACATCGCGATATGCACCCTTACATCAGAATATCCTAGACATTTCAGCCCGCAGGGAAGTTCTCCTTGTTGGGGACTTCAACTCCAGGACGAGCATGCGCCAGGCACCACTCCTGGACTTCCGAGACGACTCTATCATGCTACCAGACATGGACCTAGACGGAGCAGGTATGACCAGGATCCCATTGAACTGACACGGGCCTGTTACTCCATATGGACACGCATTCCTCAATCTGGGCAGGATGCATGATCTCATCATCTACAACGGGCTTGACCTATGGCCCTCCTCAGGTGGTTTTACTTGCTTCCCACAAGGGGGGGGGCACTAGTGTAGTAGATTACATTATGGGATCCCCTACCTTCACTTCATGTATCACCAACTTCACCGTAGCACCACTCCCTCCAGGAGCTGATCACACATACCTATTCTTCACTATCGTCACCCCACGCTTAGCCACACCACACACACCACATAGGAAGCACGACACCTACCACGACATACACTTTGATCACAGCCTCTCACCTGCCTACTCTGGACGCCTAAACAGACTCCTAACCTAAATTGATCACATACCACTCATAGAGGACTGTGCTGCCCTGATTAGTTGCACACTCCATGAGGCTGCCCTCCAAATCTTTCCCCACACCATACGGTCCACTAGACCACCACCCCTTGGTTCTGTACCTTGCAACAACTGGTACGATGCGGAGTGCAAGGCTTATCGCGAACAACTCCGACTTGAAACCAGATGTCACCTCCCAAACACACCAGAAACAGTACGCAAGTACCGACGTCTTGTACGTCGCAAGAAGCATGCATTTCTTCGTCAAAATGAGGAGGAGCTGCTGAACATCTTGTATAGCAACAACTCCAAGGATTTTTGGTGGAGATTCCTTGAGCGTAGGTCTCCATCACCCCTCACCGACACGAGAGTCTGACACACGTATGCACATCTTCTTTATGATGTCCCACACCAGCCCACTCCAGATCTCATACACACCCCTCGCCCCACCACTTGCACGTTGTTCACCAGAGGGGGAGTCAAGGAAACGGCATTGAAACTACACAATGGCCGAGCTAAGGATCACGAGGGGCTATGCACTGAGTTTATTGCATATGGGATCGACACGTTAGCCCTGATCCTAGCTATTCAATGACGCTGTTTGCCTTGGCTTCCCCCGCACTTAGACACTCAACACCATCACTCCCATCTATAAGGCAGGGGATCCCATGGACCTGAGTAACTACAGGACTATCATGATTGGACATGTGATGTCCAAGATCTATGCAGCTGTATTGGATGCGTCGGCCAGCTTGTTCGTAGACATGAGAGGGCTCAGAGCAGAGGGTCAAGTTGGTTTCAGGCGAGACCATGGGACTATGGATCACATACTCACACTTAGGAGTGTCATTGAGGAGGACAGATCACGAAAGGAGAGGGTATATTGCTGCTTTGTGGATTTTCGCAAAGCCTTTGACACAGTACCTTGAGTTCGTGTCATCACACGCCTACAGACATTGGGATTTGATCAGGAGATCATCTAGGCAGTCCGACCAGCCGGTATGTATGGCAGCCCTTGTTGGGGACCTGACGTGTCAGAGATAGAGTGGACACGGGTGGAGCGCCTGCAGATCCTCATGCTCTCATGGATGATCCGGGGAAACCATCTGTACCACATCACATCATTCAGGCCGAGTTTGGTGCTTCTCAACTCCAGCCTCTGATGTAGCCTTTCAGACCATCACATATTTACATCGGGTTAGATCATATGGGGACTGCACATCAGGGAGACAGAGGTTACCATGGTTGGCTCTTGATTCCTCCATGAGACTGGCAGCAGAGGGAGACGACTCATAGATGGTTTGTGAGACTAGGGTTTCACATACCTCCCTTTCAGTACAATTTAAATGTCCCTCCGGTACTCCCATCCACCATCCCGATCGAGCCACACACCAACCAGGTCATTTGAGAGGATCTTCTCCAGTTACACACCTTTAGGATCTGGTTGGAGCTAAGGGAGCTTCCAGTGAAGCTGAGTTTCTACAGAGATTACTGTCTTCGTATTTTGGAGGAGGGATTCATCACACCGCCGGGGTACATTGAGCTTCATATGCCTCACTCACTACGGATCTCCACCGGAGAGTTTCGGGTATCATCACACCGCCTCCGCATAGAGAGCGGCAGAGCAGAGGGGATCCCCAGGGAGCGACGCATATGTATGTTGTGCGACTGTCAGGAGGTTGAGTCGGAGGAGCATTTTATTTTCAGGTGCCCAGTGTACTACGAGATCTGAGGTTGCTACCACTGTCTCTTTAGAGACGGCTCCAGGCTCCTTTCTAGATTCCTCGCCTACCCAAATCAGAGATGCCTCGCGCCTTCATTCACGAGGGGGTCCGACACAGAGAGTACTTACTCAGGCGATGTGGCTTGGGCACATCTTCAGACACCTCTCAGAGCAGGATCACAGAGTTCTTCCCATCGAGTGACATTGACTGGATGGACCTATTTATCCTATTTGGAAGGTGAAAATATGGAGCCATTTGATGGCTAGGAAGATTTGGAAGGTCATTACAGGTATGGAACTGAAGTCCAAGCTTTGGATACCTTAGGTAAAGTCATTCAGCCTGCAGATCTGGGTGCAGAGGAAGAATGGGAGGATATTGCCGTTGAAGCTTGGACAATCCTTTGAGAGACGTATGAAACAAAAAATGTTGCAAGGATTCTTCTATTCTAGATTTGTTCAGGAGCACTTGATAATTGTGAAGGTAATCAGGGATCCATTAGCAGTGGTTGGTTGTATGGTATATAATTCTGAGCTGGCCATGCTTGTATCGAATATGTTGCCCAAGCGTACACATATGAAGCACTGAAAGGAAGCACTAATCCTAAACTAGTCCATAGGTATCATTCGCCTTAAAGGGGAATAAGGTGGGCTCGACATATACCTATGATCTGAAGCTGGCACCTTAAAGGGTGATAAGATGGGCGTGACCTGTAGCCTATGATCTGAAACTGGCACCTACATCCAGAATAGTTAATGTTGTCCATGTCTCACTGCCCAATAGACACAAAGGGGCCTAGCACATATTCAATGAAGAGCGTTATCCATGGATGATGCAGGTCAACTTCAGTATACATCTAAGAAGATTCTGGGTTTCAGAGAATGCATTTTGAGGAGTGGGGTTACTGTGGAATTTATGGAAAGCTGTCATTGGGGATTATTGCAGAATCACATCCTATTTAGATCACAGCTGCTGTTCATCTACTCAGGGAAGCTTACTGATGCCTATGGCTGCAACCCTTCTTTGTTTTATCATCTTAGGTTCTCATTTTGAGGACAACCGTTCTCTCTGTAACATAATACATTAGCAGCTTCTATTGTTGTCATAAATAGGTAGAGCTCATTCTGTGGATAGTTGTAGAATGCTCCTTTTTGTTGTTTGGGATTCAGGGTTACAGATATAGGATAGCTTAGCTTGTGGCTGTGTATGTTTGCCATGTGGCATGGTACATCCACGTGTCATATATATAGAATAACACCACAATTATATGTGTATTGATGCCCATGTCTAGTACCTTACAAGGCCTAGGGTCCATTTGCCACAGCATCTTGGAATAAATTACCACATTGACTGCAATTTCCAGATAATAATCAAGTGCTCTCTCTCAACAATCGTGCTGTCTCTCCAAGTAAACCGGCTTCTTCTCTCTTTCCTTCCCCCCTTCCTCTTCTTACTCGCCTGATTTTCTCTCCCTCCTTCAGCTAGTCTTACACAAAGAACATGCCATACACCTCTCCATGCTAATTAATTTGAGGGAGTGTGAAAGATAGGTCGAGAGATGAGGGTGATTGATAGAGCCCTCAAAGGAGGAACTTAAAGAATCTTGGTAAAAGGTGGATTATTGCAGAAATCTAGTTTGGGAGAATCAATTGAGGAAGATGCCTTGCTGAAGAATGTCCTATTTGATGGGCCATCCAAGCAAGCCTATCTGTGTTGTTATGGGGATTTTCACATCAAACTATCTGCGGATTAAAAAGTGTATTCTACAAGGATGCCTTGAGTGAAATTGGAATGTGAGTACAAATAGACAACTTCATGGACATGCTAGAGCTACTAGCATTCAGCATGAGTGAACTTCATCTCCTGATTCTGACAGTCCACTTATTTTGAGGAGGTAATATAGATGTGTATGAGTATGCAGATATGAGCGAATGTGTGTGAGAACCTTGATGAAGTGTTTAGGCATGCCTTAATAAAGAATCCTTGCTATATGTGATGCAGTGATTGTTTGTAATCATGTGGGGTAACTAACCTAAGATTGAAAACTGCAGTTGTACAGGAGTTAGGGCGTGGTCGTCTATTCAGCCAACTGAAAATATTTGAGTATTCTTTTGACACAGTTTTCAAAATACCCGTTTTTACTGTTTGTGCAGGAGATGCAAGAGTTTTTGAAAGATTTGAAACAGTGGGAACAACGAGTAAAGGAAAAAGATAAGAAACTCAAGATCGAATCTGAACATGAAGAAGTCTCGGTACTATCCTATGTTTTGATTGTATAGTTTTCTTTGGATCACACCTTTGGTCTCTTAAGGCAAAATATTTCAACGACGACTATCGAGCAATTATGCCTGCTAAGTCTCTCAAGCCAGGATTTCACTTGCTCATCATACATTGCTTTGAAGTGCAGAAAATCCCACCCATTCGAGGGCATGCTGAGAGAATGTCTTCAACAACCAAAGTGCCAACAAAAACAGCAGTCTTGAGTGAAAGGATGAATGTACAAAGCACATCTACAACAGCCACAGGACACACCTATGATTACCATAATAAATGGGACAAATTTGATGTGGTAGATTTTCACTTAATGTTGTGTTTGTTTCTAGTAAAGGATGCTTGATATGTTTTGCAATAAATATTTGGTGTTTGGTAGGAAACTGCACTCAGAGAAGCAGATGCAGACGATGTAACTAAGTTAAGATCTGGAAAGGTGACTGGGAAGAAGACTCAACTCAGTGCAAACATGCAGAATCAGATAGGAGGTACAAGACAGGCTTCTGTCCCTAAGTCCATCCCTCAGGCAGATCAAGGATTGGCAGGTTTGGGCACCATACATAAGCTCTCCGGTGCTTTTAAATCATCAGAGTCCTTTCCAGATGCAACTTCAGAGAAAGAATTGGTGAGATATGTTACACTGGCTGTATTATTCCCATATCAAGCATCAGCAAGACAAATGAGCTCCTTCATGTTGGCCTTGTTTTTTGAGAATTTCTTTTGACAACATCCTTTTTTTCGGCAGGGTAATAAGTATTTCAAAGAGAAAAGGTTTGTTCAAGCTATTGATTGTTATTCTCGAAGCATAGCCTTGCAACCGTCTGCTGTGGCATTTGCAAATAGAGCTATGGCATTTATGAAGATAAGGAGGTCTGCCAATAATCTTCTGGAAGTCTCAACCTAAGTCTAAGGTAAATAATGGTGTGTCTATCTTTAACACAGGTTTTATGAAATTTGTATTGGGGCCAGGTTTAACGAAGCTGAAGTAGATTGTACAGAAGCTATTGCTTTAGATGACCGATATGTTAAGGCATATTCACGAAGAGGCACAGCAAGGAAAGAACTAGGAAACTTTTTAGCAGCAGTTGAAGGTAACCAGCTCTCTTCTTTTCTTGAAAATTGTCAAGAAGTAGCAACTTTGCAGGGGCATAATTCATAAGTTTGCCCTTTTGTGATTGTCTTCGACTGCGCCTGAAGATGAGTTCTCAGTTAAACCTTTCGACGAGCATGGATTCTGGATACTTTATTAAAAATATTGGTTTTTTTTTTGATTGGTTACCTTATGGAAAATGTTATGAATACGTGGAAATCCAAGATTTGCTCAGTTTTTTACAAGGTGTTTGTATCAAGAGATGCATCCAATAATTAGCTGGTCTTTGAGAAACTTAATCAGAATCTGGTTCATTTTGAAGACTCAAGTTTTTTTTTGTGACGTGCCTGTAAACTCATAGCCTAACCTCAAAAGGCCAGGGAAAATAAACAAAAATAAGGGGTGTTCTTACTACTTGTGAAAAAACCCGAAATATATGACAAAATGATGCACTCACAAACTGCACACTGTGAACAGTGGGATGCTGCCCACTAGTGCTGGAACTTGTTGAAAGGGGGTAGGGGCACATTAGAGGAAGGGGGTAGAATGGAGAGAGAAGAAGGGGGAGAAGGAAGGAGATGGGGTAGGAGAGAGAGAGAGAGGACGAGGTGGGGGAGAAAGAAAGATATATTAACATATGCAGACGGCCTCATTGGCCTATGAGACAAGGTACACATAGAACGGAAACTATTACATCTCTGAGGAGAGAGATAAAAAATAATATCAAGTCTGGTTAAATACACAAGATACATGAATGGAGGTCCCAAAAAGGTGTGGGATATCATGGTGGGCCTGGTGGTGGGCAGGGCTGTACTGACATGAAGCCAAAGATAGAGTGCTGGCGGCTATCTGTGGATGTGGTCCGTCGTGGCCTCTTGGCAATGGCTCTGCATCTAACAAGGACCACGGTAACCCCTGAACATGGAGAGGGGAAGTGCACAAGGCATCTCCTAGATAATGCATAAAGCAGCTCCAAAATTATTATACAGCGTACCTATATTCTAGTACTATCGTAGTGTGACCTTCATTACATCAGTTTAAGACTAGAGTCTTTGGGATTAGATTTGAATTCTCTAATCAATGCTTGTCCTTCACGTTAGGCCACCCATTTTCCTACTTTCCTAGCTTCTTTCACTTTAGCAAGTTGAGGGGTTCTTTGCTTGACCTGAGTTGGAGTGACCTCCTGAGATATCCATATATTCGTGCCCTTCAGCTTGTGTGTTTGTTGGAGAATCTTGATCCTTGCTCTAGAGAGATTTGTATCTAACTTTCCTTTTGCTGGATATTGCAAATAGCATTTGGGTCCCATTCCACTTGTGGTATCTTCTCCTTGAGGCAGTTGATTTTATCTTGTGTATATTCCCTTGTGCTAAGACAGCATCTGGTAACCCCCTCGTGTGTAAGATCAGCTTGTTAGTTTCTCAGGCATCTTGCTCTTTCGCTTCCATGTAAAGACCAGCTTTGCTCAATATACTATTTACATTAGCAATCATCTCTTGTTTCATTGATTTCACCTGAGTGGTGACCATTTCTTGCATTTAGTAACCAACTATGGTGTTGGTGGAGATGCATTACATTGGTGTAGTACCTCATGGAGGACTTCCTGCTGCCCATTGCTCTCCATATCAAGAACTTTCCTTTCAAGAGCACAAAGCTTGAGCTCCCAAACTTTGAGCTCTAGGTAATAAGCACACTCTTTTGGATGCAAAATAGGCTTTATTCTTTGATATGTTTTTGCATATGGACTTGAAGGCAAAACCTGCAACAATACAGTAGGAAAGCCTGCAAGCCGAGGTCAAGGGGACATACGTCTTTACCTTGGGAGTCTCTATATACGCGTGTATACACTGGAAAGCCCCTTTGTTGTACTTAACCCTTGTTGTGCTTGGGGGTTCAACCCAACCTGGAGTGGGGTTAAGATGCTAAACCTGCTGGATGAACTAGACGAAGTATAACTCTGCAAGATGAGCTGTGAGCAGAGACTTATGGCGACATGACGAAGTGGCATGGAGCTGGGAATTCCTAGTTGAACTGCTGAGTAGAGCTACCGGTGTGTGACAGACTCTATTATTGGTGGTCTACTGACGGTGTGACGGACCTTGCTGTTGGTCTGCTATCTGCTAGTGGCTGGGAGGTGGAGAGGGGCAGGAGGGTCTGTTGGTATGTTGGCAGTTGAAAGGTGGTGGGTGGGAGAGGAGCTACTCGGCTGAAAGGCGGTGGGTGGGAGGAGCTAGGCAGCGGGTGAGGGCAGCTAGGCGGCGGGTGAGAGAGAAATAAAGAAAATAAGAGAGTTTATAAAAAGTCTGCGAAAGACCGAAGTGTCTATGAGGCTGAAGGAACCTGATAGGGGTGGAGCCTGTAAGGGGGCATCGAAACCCATGACGAATACAAGAACAGCCATAAAAATAACAATTAACGATACATATAGAGAAATCCCTAGACTTGTGGAGCAATGGTGACATGTGATGGTCACCCGGAAGTCAAGCCTAAGGGGGGGGGGGGTAGTGATGCAAGAGGCTGTGGTGGCATAAAGCCAATGATGGGGCGCTAACGGATGTTCGTGAGTATGGTCCACTGTGGTCTCTTGGCTATGGCCCTGTGACTAACAAGTGCCAGAGGCAAGGTCCCCGAGTTTGATTTGTGCCTCAACTCATTGGGCGGGTGTTGCTTTGGCCCTCCAGTACGCCTTCTCCTTGAGAGTTGATGGCCAGTGCTGTCTAGTTGGATGAACTTAGTGATCATGCTCTGAGAGGAGTTTGGATGTACGTCCTGATTTTGCCTATGTGTCACGGGTAAACACTCCCTATGTGGGATGGCCTCGTGGATAAAGGCCACTAGGCATCTCTGATCTGGGTGGTCCGAAGCCATCCCTGAAAAGATAGCGACAATGACTTGATCTCATAGTATACTGGGTATTTGAAAGCAAAATGCTCCTCCGACTCCATCTCTTGATCATCACATAAAGTGTAGATGCTACCCTCTCTGGGTATGCCATCCGCCCGTCCACTCTCAATATGAAGTCAGCGTGAAGAAACTTGGAACTGTCCGATCTAATATCCTCAAAGAGTGAGGGAGATGGATCTGTGCGTATCCGGGTGGATCAATGAAGCCTCTATTGAAATCCACAAGCAACACTCTTTGTAGAAGTTAATCTTCATAGGGAGATCGCGGGGTGTCAACCAGGTCCTGAAAGTGTGTAGCTGTAAGAGATCCTCTCGGATAACCTTGTTCACCTCGTGATACGTGAGCGAGATGGAGGGGGCCTCAATGCTATTCTGAAAGGGTGTAATCCATCTATGTGGAGCCCCGGTCTCTCAAACCACCTGCATGTACGTGCATACTAGCATCTCTTATCACCCTTAGCTACCAAAGCCATGGATGAGGAAAGGGCCAACCATGGTAGCCTGAATCACCCCAAAGTGCAAGATCCAATACTCCTTGATGCGGTAGAGTGTGATGACCTAGAATGTTGCATTGGGTTGTAGTGGGGATGCCCATGTGATGCGGGATTGAAGGCTTACTGTGGGTCCTCCGTGAGGGCATGAGAACGTGAAGCCTCTCGACTCAAGCCCAGTCTGTATCTGAAAGGCCTAGCCCCCAACAAGGGCTGCCATACATAACCGCTGGTTACCAAAAGAGTTAAACAAAAGAGTCTTGGTCTGGGGATCTTGGAAATGAGAGTGAAAGCATTGCCACTCGAGTCTAGCAAGTGCGGCGAATCTCCTGCTCTATTGGGTCGGAGTGTTGGTCGCATCGGGAAGATTGGTCCAGAGAAAAGAACCAACTATCAATGTTTTAATACCACCATGAAGTTTTCCCACTAGTTTGGCTTCCATTCTTTTCATTGGTTTTAGTTTTCAACAAACCAAGAAAAAATTGTACAGTGTGCCCTTGAATGGGTGTGCATAATCTAAGCATAACATTAGAGGCCCCTTAAACCCAATCTAAGCTTCTCAATCAGGTGTGTTCTTTGGTTGAAGAGAAGCTCATAGTGTAATTTTTTGAATAATTACTTAGTTTCATGTATGTGTAGGATAAAATTTTGATGCTTAGAAATAAATTGTTATATATCCTATACTCGTCATTTAATTTATGCGTGCTTCACACGCAACATAGCACTTGCACTTCTTTAACCATCTCATTCGAAATTCTTATTGCATACTTTTTTAGTCTCATGTCTAAGATTGGAATGTGTACTATGACTTGCAGATACATTTGGTTTTACCAAGGTTGACCTTCAAGTCATGTGTCTCGCAGAAGGTCTAGAGTGTGTCCAAGTGTCACTAAAGCCCCTCTGCTCAGGAGGAGAGTAGGACCACGCCATCTACATATAGTAGAACCTGGAGCAGGGATTTGGCTAGAGAGTAGCTAGCCCCCCCAAGAGTCCCATTGAAAGTCTCAAGATTGTCTATGTAGAGGCTAACCAATGTTTGTGATAGTGGATAACCTTGTTTGATACCAACAGTGCTCATAATACACCTTTCCAAACCTCCCGAGACTCTCATAAAGTGCCACGACTGCCCAGATGATCTCTTGATCATATCTCAATGCCTACAGACATTTGATGAGTCGAGCTCTCACCCACTGTGTGCAGAAATCCACAAAGCAACAATAAACCCTTTGTCTCTATGCCCTAGCCTCCTCAATGACCCCTTTGAGTGTGAGCATGTGATGGTCTCTCCGAAAGCCATCCTGTTCCACGGCTCTAAGTCCCTGAAGCCCCCTTCTAACCAGCTTGGAGCATTGATCCATAGATCTTGGACATGACATGTCCAATCATAATGGTACTGTAGTCTTGCAGACTTATGGGATCCCCTGGCTTATGAAGGGTGGTGATGGCATTGAGGGTCCAAGCGTGGGAAAAACGGGTGCAAACCACTTCGTTAAAAAGCTTTGCTAAGATCAGGGCCAAAGTATCTATATGAACTGATTGCATAGCTCCTCGTGATTTTTCACTCGGCAGTTGTAAAGCTTTAGGGCTGCATGTTTGACACCATCAGCTGTGAAAAGTGTGCACGATGTGAGGCGCGGTGTGTGTGAGAGATCTGATGCTGGCTGCTTAGGGATATCATAAAGCGTGGGTACATAGGAGTGTCAGAGTTTGGTATTTGTGAGAGGGGATGGGGTGCAATCTCCCTGCTGTTTTTCTACCTTCCTTTACTCTCTCTCTCTCTCTCTCTCTCTCTCTCTAGCTCTCTCTTTCACTCTCTGATTTTACTGTGTTTCTGCTACTTTTCCAACAGTAAAAGTCTGACAGATAAGTGGAAATTGATGGCTAGAGCTGTCTCTGCAACTGTCTTTACTCTCTCTCTCTCTCTCTCTCTCTCTCTCTCTCTAGCTCTCTCTTTCACTCTCTCACTCTACACAGTACGAGGGCCCAGGACAACAGTCAAGTTGGACCCCCCCGAAGGTTTTTATTACTTGAGAGAAGAAGGAATACATAGTTCAGCGTAGAGCTGTGTCTTACAAATTCAAACGTGAATTCATTTTACAAGAGCTTTAAGCTCATTCCAAAATGGCAACATGCCACTTGTCTAAAATCTAGACTAAGTCCTATTACATGCCTCTAAGGGCAATTTCTGGGATCTTCGTAGCACTTGGTCACGCGGGTGGCCTCCGAAATGCTCGCTACTCTCCAAATTTCTTGAGTCTTTAGCCCCTCATAGTACCTGCAACAATTAATTAAAGTGCACCACCATGGCACCCATTAATTGTTAGCAAATAATAAATTGTGGACTAATCCTAGTCACAGGTGGGCGTCCCCACTGAGCAAACATGTGAACAAAACATAGAACACAATTCTTGGTCGACCGAAGTCAACCCTCTTGGTCGTAATTAAGGAGCTTTGACCAATGGTCGTGGTGCCTTAATTATGGCCAAGTCTTTGCAACCGAAGCTGGCACATCTCTCCAACCGAAGCTGGCACAACTTGGTTAACTGTAGTTAACCCTCTTGGCGCATGCCAAGTCTCATTGACCGAAGTCAACTCTCTTTGACCATAGTTAGCTCTGTGGTTCTCTAGTTAACCGCAGTTAACCTTCTTGGTAATAAACCAAGTCTCCTCGATCGAAATCAGGCTTACTTGACCAGAGTCAAGTGTCTTTGACCGTAGTCAATTCTTTGACCATTAAAAGAAATCTTTGACCATAATTAACACAAATGAAAACTCTTTAATTATGATAAGATAAATGGTCAACTGTACTTTGACTCGGGATATTTTTATTTGTGGTGACATCTCGTCGGCTTTTATTCAGTTGACCTCAACTGAAAAGCTTCCTTGTAAACATCCAAAAGCTGTGGATGATCGGACGACATGTCTTCATCCATCCACACTTAGCATCCAATGCCGTATAATTCTTGAATTTTACAAGATACCTGTAAAACTCCTTGCCTTGAGGGCCTTTGTGTACAATATGGTACACAGTCAGCTTTGGCTGGAGGACCTCCTTCAGCTCACCCACTTCTGGTGGATCCTCTAATATTGGCTCTATAGGCTCTGGCCCTTGGAATTTCTTTAGAAGACTCACATGGAATGCATTGGAATCAATGCTCTGGCAATGCCAACCAATATGCAACCTCATTAATCTTTTATGTAACCCTCAAACGGCCATAGTACTTGGAAGATAACTTTGCATACACTTTTTGTTTGCCTTTAAAGTTGCGGAGCCTAGCTTTCTCGAACTTGAAAAGTACCCAATCCCCTTCCTTGAGATTTAACTGTCTCCTATGCTTATCTGCAGCTCTTTTATGTTTTCTTGAGACCTTTCAATTGCTGTCTGGACTTGGCTGAAAGCTGTCTGGAGGTCTCTCACAAACTGGTCAATTGTAAAAATTTTATCTTTGGTCCTTAGGATAGGTGGCAGAATCACCTTCCCATAGATGACCTCAAAGAGCACTTTCCGTGTAGAGCTGTGTACTGTATTATCGTAAGCAAACTCTATTAATGGTAGGTACTTTTCCCAGTCTGAACCTTGGTCACCCACGTAGCATTTTAGCATATCCAATGCTGTAGAATTTGCTACTTCACTTTGACCATCTGTCTGGGGATGAAAAGAAGAAGAAAAATTCAGATTCGTCCCCGTGTGCATTGCATTGCGTTGTCTATAACTAAATAGGCAGTCAGCCATATTATCAAATAAAGCTCTCCAGAATAGACTGGTAATTTTGGGATCTCGATCACTGACAATGGATTTAGGCATACCATGGTGCTTAAATATCTGTGCCATGAAAAGCTTAGCCATATGATGTGCCTTAATGGTTTTGCGAACCGGAATGAAATGTGCTTTTTTTATAATATCTTTTCCTTTTGGGAAGCCACAGAGTGGGCTATGCAGAGTGGGCAGAGGCTAGCAAAGTGGGCAAAGGCTAGCAGAGTGGGCAGAGGCTATGCAGAGTGGGCAAAGGCTAGCAGTTTTACTCTTGGACTTCGAGAAAGCCTATGACTGAGTAGATTGGGGTTTTCTTGAGGGCACTCTTCTACGGTTTGGATTTTCAGATACTTGGATCAGAGGTGGCCTCCCTTTACAGATCAGCCCACAGCCAGGTTTTGATTGGAGGGGTGAGGGGTGACAGGTTTCAGATTTCCAGATCAGTTCGTCAAGGATACCCTTTAGCCCCCTTCCTCTTTCTTTTTGTGGCAAAAGCTATGAGTATCTTCCTTAGATCTCAAGCTGAGTTTTTTGGGCTGAGACTGCCCTTGAGACAGGAGCAGGAGCTTTTGGACTGTGAGTTGGCTGATGACACTGCTATTTTTATTCAGGCCTCCTTGCAGTCACTTGATTCTTTCCGGATAGCCTTGGATATTTTTTGCTCAGCTACAGGGGCACACATTAACTGGCATAAATCCTTTGGCTTTTGGATCAGTGATGAGGACACTCCAGGCTGGGGAGTTGACATTGGTTTTTCCTGGATTCAGAGGGGTGTTCCTATCAGGTATTTGGGATGCCAGGTAGGATTGGACATCTCTCCAGCACAGCAGTTTGCCCCAGTACTAGAAAGTATAAGGATCTGGAGCTCTGCCAACCTCGACCTTGCATCTAGAGTTGTGGTAGTGAACCAGGTTCTCTTGGCCACCTCCTGGTTTGTGTGTTCTTGCTGGTGCCGGTCTAGGGATTGCATCACTCAGCTCATCAGACCAGTCAGGAATTTTTTATGGAGTGGACTTGATGGCATAGCAGATGTTGCAGCAAGGGTGGCCTGGGAGACTATTATTCTCCCTACATGTGAAGGGGGCCTTAATGTCATTGACCCGGACTTGCAGTGCAGGGCATTGCTTTGTAAGGTGGTGGTGAGGGGACTCATGCCTGGGCAGGAACCTTGGAAGGATTTCTTTTTTGGACGCATTCAGACTTGCACACCAACCCTGGGAGATGATTGGGTGGACAGCCCTCGTTGGATTTTCACATCAGCCCCTCTCAGATCTCCTGCCTCTCCTCTCATGACTGCCATCCTGAAAGCTTGGGGGAGCTTCAGGAACACTCTTCGAAGGATTCCACCTTCTAACGTCGAAGAGATTGATAGGCAGCCAATCATTTGGAATGATAGTATTCTTGACGAGCATGCCAAACCACTTGGGCACTTCCCATTACATGCAGTGGTCTAAATGGGAGAGAGGCCCCGCCTACACAGTAGGCACTTGGAAATCTTTTATCAGGCTACCTGAGGATCAGAGATTGCAGTCCGTGAGTCACCTTAGAGGGGTAGCACGCAGGATTCAGCAGATAGATGCAGCCATCTCGGTGGAATGGACAGTTGAGCTGCCTATTACTTCCACCACTTGGATGGGGGCTTTTTTGAGGACATCAGTTCCTTTACAGGTGATCGCTCTCCGAGGTCTCGGGGAAGACGCATTGGTCTTTGATTTGGGGATGGAGGTTTACTTTCTACATCCAAGGATGGCATTCTTCTTGAGGTTGCCTTTCAGCCTGTCAGGATTGCTGGTTTTGTGGACCATGGAGCGGGCTTGCAGTGGTACTTAGACCCCGACCCTCTGCTCTTGGCCTTGGGATCATGGAGGTTGTGGTTATATGGAGGTGCACCTATCAGGTGCTTGCAGTGGGACCCAGGAGAGTGGGAATGGATAGATCATGGGCACTGAGAGGGGGGGATGCCCTTCTTTCGTTTCACGGTTGGTAATGCCAGGAGGTTTCAGCTGAACAGTAGGGGTTGGATTCCCTCCAGAGCCCCCCATTGGGAAAGCTTCTTCATCACTGCAGATTTGCGTAGAAATTTCTAGAGGAGGCTCTAAAAATCCCTCACAAATAGAAAGATCACTCTTCTCTTTTGGCTTTCTATTCATGGAGGGATTGTAGTGAACCTGTGGAGATCACGATTTGGGGCTGATCCCACTTGTCCTCGACGTCTTTCTGCAGAGGAGTCAGTGCGACATTGCCTTTGGGACTGCAGTCAAGCGAGGACTGTTTGGAAAGGGGTTGCTCGGATACTCAGCATCTTTCACACTTCCCCTTTCTTCATGACTTGGGGCTCGGTCGCATGGTTATCTCTTACCGGGCCCCAGGTGTTTTATGAGGGTGAGCCTTCTTCTTGGGCACTCTTGGTCAGCCGGTAGGTGATAGATCCCTGCTCTCTGCAGGATGTACCACTTACTCCCTTCAGAGCTTCTCATGTTTCAGTGGACACCTCTTGGGAGATTTTGGCTAGCAAACACCTCTTGGGAGATTTTGGCTAGCATTTCCTCTTGGCACATTTGGAGAGCCAGATGTACTGAGGCCTTAGATGGCACCCAGATACACCCATTACAGGTGTTCACGGGTATTGGACTGACACGGTTCACACTTTGATAGCCATATGGGCTAGCATGCAGGGCCCTTCACCTCTTCTAGAACGACTATATTTCTTCGAGTTTGGAGGGGTTCTCCCTTTTTCTCGGAGGTTTCTACCGGATTGAGATGGCACTTTCAGCCTCAATCCTTTATTTTTGGCTCTTGAGCTTTTCGTGCATTGCATGATGTATCCCGTATGGAGCTTGCTCTAACAGTTTTTCTTTGATACTTAATAGAAGTCTCTTTTTGCAAAAAAAAAAAGAAAAGAGTAGGTCCTCTTCCCAAGAAGAAGAAGACTAAGCATCATCACAGTTCATCTAGTTCGTCTTCATCTTCTAGCTCTACCTCTTCATCCTCAACATCATCTCCTTCTTCAGAGCCAAAGAAGAAGAAGAAGAAGAAGAAAAAGTCTAGCAGGAAGGCAGAGACTAAAGAATTCAAGGACATTGGGAAGTTAATAAGATTTGCCACTTACAATGGCCAGTACGGCCAAGCTGAAAAGGCTATGCAGTTCATAAGGATGCTGCCTTCAGCCTGGAAAATTTCAGTGAGTCCTCAAAGCTTCGTATGGTTGGTTTACACTTGACTGGTACAGCCAGTGCATGGTGGATGGCTAAAACAGCCAACTATGTAGCCCCCAGGAAATGGAAGGACTTCAAGAAAGATTTCTATGAACAGTTTATTCCCAAACAGTTCCGGGATCATGTCCTTCTTGGTTGGGACAGCATTCATATGGAAGCACAAGATACAGTTGAGTCTTACAACCAGAAATTTTGGGGCGCATACTTGCAGGTTTTGCCTTTCAAGAATATTTCTGACAAGACTCAACTCAGGAAGTACAGGGCCGGACTCACTCCAAAGATACAAACCCAAGTGAACACCAAAGATATTAAAGAAATATCAGATCTCATGCATTTAGCCAATGTGGCTAGTCTCATGTACATGTAGGATCCTACTGGTGTGCCTTCACTACAGGCAGTGTTACCAGGGGACAAAAAGCTAGCGACCCCCAAGTTTGAAACAAGAGTTTTTCCCAAGGCTCAGAAGAGGGGATTTCAGCCTCAAAAGCCAAGGGGAAACCAAGTGCAAAAGCCCCACAGTTTACCCTTGAACAGATTGAAACTTTCAAGAAAGAGGGTAAATGATTCAGGTGCGGCAAAGAGGGGCATGTGGCTGCCCAATGCCCAGAAAAGCCTTCAACTTCGAAGGGAAAAGAGGCAGAGAAGCCACAGGGACCGCAAAAGCCAATGGCAGGAGGAATTCCTGACATACTGGGTCATGTTTCAAACCCAGAAGAACAAGAATTGCTGCTATCATGGGGCTAAGTCAGAGACCAGCAAGCGCTGATTTTATTTGATCCAGGGGCCACTTTATATCAGTGGATCTAGCCCTGAGGCTGGGATTAAAGATGGAGGAGTTGGGCAAGGCTCTGGATGCCGATCAGAAGTTCTGTGGGAACACTCTGCCAGTCACTCCCTTGATAGGGAAGCTCCGTCTTCATGTACAGAGTTATGTGGACTTCTTCATTTCTCCACTGAAACATCATGATGTAGTCTTGGGTATGCCTTGGTTTCATCACAAGGCAGTGAAGTTGACTCTTTTTGAAAGAGTGCTGGAGTTTGTACATAGAAGCAAAGTACATCGTGTGGTTGCTAGGAATAGAGCGGAAATTATTCCCATTGTATCAAATAGTTCTGTTGGAAAAGAAATAAAGTCTGCAGTTTCAGCATACATGGTTTTTGTAAAAGAGAGAGATATGGAAATGCATGCTGAAAAAAGTGAGGCAGATCAGAATAAATTTTAATTTCTTGAAAATTTTAAAGATTGCTTTTTTGACGCTTTGCCAGGGGAGCTACCCCCTGAGAGACCTGAGAATCATGGCATAGAACTCATTCCTGGCAGCAAGCCACCCAATAGGCCCCCATTCAGAGTTAGTGCAACTCAGTAAGAAGAGATTATGACTCACGTGCAGGACTTGTTGTCTAAGGGGCTGATTCAGCCCAGTTCTTCTCCTTTTTGTTCCCTTGTACTGCTAGTACAGAAGAAAGATGGCTCATTCCGTATGTGCGTCGATTACCATGCACTGAATAAAATGACCATCAAGAATAGATTTCCTATTCCGCGCATTGATGATGTGCTGGATCAGTTAATTGGAGCTTCAGTTTTCAGCAAGACACACTTTAAGAGTGGCTATCACCAAGTGAGGATACAGCCTCAGGATGTGCATAAGACAACGTTCCACACTACTTTTGGGTTGTATGAATATCTGGTGATGCCTTTTGGATTGACAAATCCCTAGCTACTTTCAATAGGATGATGGATCGCTTTTTCCAACCCTACAAACAGTTCACTGGTACCTTCTTCGATGACATAATTGTATTTTCTAAGTCCGAAGAAGAGCACAAGGAACCTCTTTCTATAGTATTTCAAGAGCTGAGAATTCATCAGCTCTATGCAAACAGCAAGAAAAGTGAATTCTTCTTGGAAGAAATCCATTACTTGGGGCAATATCCAAAGATGGGATACGAATGGATCTGCCAAAGATCCGTGCCATTCAAGAAGGGTAGCTGAAAACTGTGCATGAAGTTTGAAGTTTCCTAGGCCTGTGTTCTTACTACATAAGATTTATTAGGCATTTTGTGGATATAGCCACTCCACTCCACAATCTTACTAAGAAAAATGCAGCTTTCAGATGGGGAATTCCACAAAAGACAGCATTCACCACACTCAAAGAAAGGCTGACTACAGAGCCGATCTTAATAGTTCCAAATTTGTACCAGCCAAATGATGAGGATTGTGATGCTTGTGCGGAATGTGTTGGGGCTACATTGCATCAGAATGGTCATGTAGTGGCCTATGAGAGCAGGAGACTCCAGGATGCAGAGAGATATCTGGGAATCTATGAGAAAGACTTATTGGCTGTAATTCATGCCATCCATACATGGAAGCATTATCTTTTGGGTGCAGATTTTACAGTTAAAACAGATCAAAGTCTGAGATATTTTCTGACTCAGACAAAGCTTTCAGAGAAGCATATGAAATGGGCAAATATGCTGTCAATATATCATTTTCAGATTGTCCATACTCCAGGATATCGGAATAGAGTGGCAGATGCTTTGTCCCGAAGACCCCAGGTCAACAATGTGACTATTGCTTATCATCAGGACCTGGAACACATGAGGGAGCAATATGCTAATGATGCAGATTTTGGTGAGATTTTATAGCAAATGCAAGAGAGGCAGTCCTCCAGTCACTATTCCCTGAAAGATGGGTATCTAATGAAAGATGACTGCCTATGCATCACTCAAGAGATGAGGAAAAAGATTTTGGAGGAATGCCATGCACCTCCCTATGAGGAATTACACCAACAACTCAAGCACTAGAGAGGTATTTCTTTTGGCTAGGGATGCGCAAAGATATACATCAGTTTGTTATTGAATGCCTTATGTATCAGAAAGTGAAGTATGATAGACGGAAGGCACCTGGCCTACTTATGCCTCTTCCCATGCCTCGAGCACCGTGGAAAAGTATTGCAATGGACTTCATTTTTTATTTGCCAAGATCAAAGTCAGGGAATGATGAGATTTGGACTATCATTGATAGATTCAACAAGCTACAAGATACTGAGCTAAGAGGCAGTGGGCGCGTGGACCAAGTGGTATGTGGGAAATGTGTAAGGCAGCCTCATGGAGAGAGAAAAAAGGAAAGATAGATTTATTAACGTTTGTAGAAGGCATGACAACCTATGAGACAAAGGTACACATCAAGAAAAGATACTACTACATCTCCGAGGAGAGAGTACACAAGGCATCTCCTAGAGAGTGCGTAAAGCAGCTCACAATTATTGTAGATTATACCTATATACCAGTAGTATCATAGTGTGACCTTCATTACATCAATTTAAGACTTAAGTCTTTGGGCTTCGATTTGAATTCTCGAATCAATGCTTGTCCTTCATGGTAGACCGCCCATTTTCATGCTTTCTTGGCTTCTTTCATTTTAGTGAGTTCGATGTGCGGACATGGATAAGATTCTCCCCCCTTCCTTCAGCGACCTTCTTCACAACATCTATGCCGGTACCATTTTCAGATACACCTCTGCATTGCTCACAACGAACATGTGTAGGATGGTACCCCCATCATGAGAAATGGAATTCATTTGGACGTATGGTAATCGCAATTATATGTTTGTTAGAGTGTGTGAGTGAGTGAATGAGTGAGTGCACGCGCGCGTGAGAGAGAGAGAGAGAGAGAGAGAGAGAGAGAGAGAGAGAGTTTATTAAAGTCTTCGGAAGACCGATGGGTCTATGAGACTGTGAGAATCTTGATACAACAAGCTATGGTAGTGGAGCTACTAAACGAGCATCCATACCAATGCAAAATGCAAAAATGCAGAATGGCATTACTAAGTCCTAAGTACAACATAGTCATGTCGATGGTCGACTATATATCAATCTCAGCATCATCATCAATATCATCATCATCATCGGCAACAGCAAGATATCAGGATGGATGAGGCAGTGGAGGCATGAAGTCGGCAATAGAGTGCTGTCGGCCCCTCAGAGGTGCGGTCCTGGCACGTCTCCTGGTCGTAGCTCTAGGTCTGACTAGGGCTACTGTGACCCTCGTCGGTTAGGCTCCGACTCTAAACAAGGAGGGGATGTCCCCAAGTGTGATATGTGTGTCGACCCTCTGTCTGAGCTGTCGGGTCACAGGCTCCAGGTCACGGTCATGTCAAGGCCTCGTCTCGTGGGGTTCCATGTGATCTAGCTGAAAGAACTCCGTGATAGAGCTATGAGAGGGATTAGCCGAGGAACAAGTCTGCTCCTGTCTCTGTGCTCGGAGTATCCTCTCACGGTGTCTAAGTGCCTCATGAATGAAACCTGCCAAACACCGCTCGTCTGGGTAGGAGAGGAAATGAGCCAAAAATGCCTTCGGATCTCATAGTACACAGGACACCTGAAGATGAAACGCTCCTTTGTCTCAACCTCTTGCATGTCACACAGTGTGCATATGCGCCTCTCCTTGGGTAGTTGCTCTGCTCTACCGCTCTCAATGCGAAGTTTGTGTGAAGAGACCCGGAATTGCCCAAGAGAGATCATCAACGAGTGGGGTAGGTGAATCTGCGTGTATCCTGGTGGGTCAATGAAACCCTCCACTGTGATATGTAAGAAGTGATCTCTGTAGAAGCTAAGCTTCACTGGGAGTTCACTCGGTCCCAACCAGGTCCTAACCAGAGAGAGAGAGAGAGAGAGAGAGAGAGAGAGAGAGAGAGAGAGAGAGAGTCTATTCTATCATGCTCACTATTTCAGACACTCTTGTGTTCAATGTACAGGCTGAAAAGACCTCTTATGGTCTATGGCAAAGACTAGAAGAATTGTATGCCCAAAAGAGCTCAGCAAGTAAGGTTTATTGGCTGAAGAAGCTGGTCGATCTTCGCATGAAGGAAGGTACAGCTATGACCTCTAGAAAGTCACAATGCATATGGGATAATCTCCCATATGACACGTGGCACTATCTAGGACTCACTAGACTATAAAATAAGTCCTAGGGACCTAGGACACACAAATACACTCACTTTGACTCAATATTCCAACATTCCCCCATGAAGGAAAAGTGAGGGAGTATTGGTTCTGAAACGGAACCAAGAGCTGAACATGGCAATGATGGAGTCGATGGAACCAAGAGCAAAACATGGTCATCTATAACATGATGGAGTCTACTGCTTTGTGCACCCCAAGTAGCTCAGAGGCTCAAATGAAGCATGGCTACTTGACCAACACATCGGTCTAGGGAATGCACCAACATTTTGGAACTCGGCCAGGCCTGAAAGCTGGAAACATCTATTCATCAAGACCAATACATGGTTCACCTATCCATCAAGACCAATACATGGTTCCCCAATACATCCCCCCCTGGCTTCATATTGGGAAACCGGGATGAAGTCACACACCACTCATAAAAGAAATAACATCAGTTTAGGAGGACCATCCAAGGCTGAGTACCTTATAGACTCAATGAAAACAAAATACTCAATACATATCATTTTAGGGGGACTACCTAGGGCAGAGGACCCCAAAATAACATCAAGCATGTAGTAATAAAAAATAGATCCCTTATGAGAAGAGATGTCCTCCAAGCAGCTGGGGGCACATATGAGTGCCCATTCCTATGTGTCGATGAAGATGTCGATGAAGCACTATGCAGGAATGCCCCAATAAAGATGTCGGTGTGAAGTCCATGGGGCAGCTATAGGGAGCACTCACATGGTGACTCTCGAAATGCCGGTAGGAGAGTCACCAATGTTGGATAGAGACCCCAAATCTGAGCAATTATGCCCAAAGGGGCAAAATTCCCAAATAAATTTACCAAAAAATGAAGAAATTACATGAATTTTGTGAAATCTCCAAAAGATTTACATATATGAGACTTCAAGTATGCCAAGGGAGATGCACAATTGGAGGCAGCGTGGGCAGGAAAATAGAATACGCAGGCAGGAAACGGCAAATGGAGCAATAAGGCAGCTCAGCTCAGCTTCATGGGCACCAGCTGGAGCGGCAAAAGATGGTGGAGCTGTGGCAGAAATGCAAACTCAGAGCAGCCACGTAATCCTCTTTCTTCAGTTCATGTCATCAGGCCATCCTCTTTGTGTATGGTGTCCATTGGGTGCGGGCCTTCGGGAACAAAATGTAGTGATGGACACGAGCAGCTCAAGAAGAAGACGTCACAGGAATCAATGGCGGGCACAGATTTGGGCATACGCTGATGGTACCTGAAAGAAGGCGATGAACAGTTAACGATTGTAGCAGGAGAATGCTGCTATTGGTTACAGTCTGCTGCGTGTGACTCTATCTTGGGTGATACCCAGCTCTGCGTGCAAATGCCCGGCGCCATAACTGTCTTGCACAGGAAGATGGTGCTCTCTTCCTGAACTGAGTGACCTGTTCATGGAGGAAGAATTGATGACAGAAGATAGCGATGGGAAATCTTTCAAGGCAGAACTGGAGGAGAACAAGATGGCGCAGGTTTCAGACAGCAGCTCCACGAGTATGATGAGCAGGTCTCCATAGGAGAGGCTTGCGAAGGAGGAGTAGGAAAGGGGAGCTCCTCCCCAAGAGAAGAGAGGGCAGCTTCTCTTTCCGGCCACCCTCTACCTCATGGAAAAGCAAGGAGTAAGGGAGGCTCTGATACCACATGAATGCACATGGTTGAATGGAAAGACAGGTAAATGTAGAGATAAGTGCAAAGCAATGATAACCAAAGTACTCACATAATATAAAGCTTGATGTAGACCATTGTAATTCGACAATAGACAAGTACAACACTATATAGTGTGAGCCTCTAGACTCTAGAAAGTCACAATGCATATAGGATAATCTCCCATATGACACGTGGCACTGTCTAGGACTCACTGGACTATAAAATAAGTCCTAGGGACCTAGGACACACAAATACACTCACTTTGACTTCACATTCCGACACAACATTCTCACCTTGTACTTTGGCAATGGCAGTACCTTCAGCACCAGTACCATCCATGGTTACTTTAGTAGTAACAACGCCACTGTGGTCTTCAGCAGGGCTCCTTGTCTCACCCATGCCCTCCCCTTGCAGCCATATGGCCCTGTGGCACCAAGCTTTATTACTGCTCAATCGGGAGGTCCTTCGACGGTTGTAACTACTTCAGGTCCTAGTGTGGGTAAAGGTGTTGCCTCAGCCATGGCAGTTCTGAGTTCCACAGAGAAAGGGAGACTTCTGGAACTACTAAACAAAGTGCACCTGAAAACCCAGAAGTTCAAGGGCCACCTCCATGAAGATGTAGAAGGTCATGTCAGAAAGGTTCTCACAGCATGTAAGGCCAAAGGAGTGGAGAACAAGCGTGCTTTTCTTCATATCTTTCCTTCATCTTTGGAGGATGCAGCAGATGTGTGGTACAATCAATTTCCCCTTGATCACTTCCAGACGTGGGCAGATCTGAGGGAGGAATTTCTGCGGACCTTCAAGTTGGAAAAGTTCAAGCACATGATCGTTCAAGAGTTGTCCACAGTTGAATCCAGAGGAGAGCATTTCTGAAATGTATACACGAATGAGGGTCTTGGCAGCAAAGATGTCCATGCCACCTAATGATGTTGTCATGAAAGGGTGGTTCTTGAAGGCCTTACCCCCTACCATTGCTATTAGACTTGTGGACAAACTTCTTGAGCATGCCTCCTTGCAAGAGTTCCTCAAGGAGGCCGTGAAGATGGAATGGTCCCAGTTAAGTTTTGCATTATCACACACTTCAACCACCCAACTCTTCCAAGAGAGGAGGGATCGTTGGCATGGCAACATCTCAAGGAGTTAGAAGAAATCAAAGAAGGTCTGAAAGACATAACAAGTGTGGATGGACCGTCATCCTTTGAAACCCAAATCAAAAGCGATCTCTGGTGCATTGAATGCAAAGGGGCTAGGCATGGTTACTGGAAATGCCCATCTAAGCGTAAGGTACCGACTTCCACCTCCTTTTGTACGTTTTGCGAAATTCATGGGCATGATGCTCGAGAATCCAGGTATCTTAAAGGGTTAAGGAAGCTTCTCCCCGAGTACTCTATTGGGGAGCGTCTAGTTGTGCTGCAGTCAACTGAGCCGCATCAACTACTTCTAGTCCACCTCCTCCCTCTATGAAGGCATCTAAGCCACTTCTTATCCTACTATGCTGCCTCTATTACTTCCTACCCCCTTTACTTCAAGTTCTTGCATCCACTCTGGTTGGCGCACCATATTTATTTCCTCAGCCCTACTATGCACCCTACCAACCACCTACTTGATGAGGTGGAAATGTAGCATACTACTAACTCGGTCGACGGAGTGGTTGTTAGATATCAATGCTCCACTCTCGTGTAACTACGTGGGAACCAGCTAACTCTACTTGTAAGCCCCCTATATGAGGAGAAGGCATTTGAGTAGCTCGGTTATCCGGTAGGTCCTGGTTTGGACACCAGATGGGGGCCATGTGTGGCCTGATTGCTGGACGGCTTCAGATAGAGTTGGCACACCGCCAACTAGGCTACATGCAAGTGCGGGAAGGCATCTCTTGACTGACCGCACTGAGGGTAGACGGAGCATTTCCCGAGGCAGCCTACTCTCGGGTTGCGGGGCCCATTTGGAGCCTCAGATGATCCCGGATGGCTTTGGTCCGAACGATGACCGTAGGCTAGTTGCTCTATTTTGCGCACCGGTTCTATCGTATGGTCGGTGGCCTATTTCGGGACCGACCCCCAGTCGACCGTTTTGGGCGGACTGGGTCGGTCACCCAATTGAGCCTAACCGACTACGACTGGTGGCTATATAAGAGCAAGCCCGTGAAGCCCATTTCATCACTGGCTACAGCAACCCTAATTCCTTAGCATCTAGCCTCCGTCTTCTACTGCCTGTGAATGGCTTGCGGGTAAAGAAATATCATGTCCAATGAGTATCTCTCTTCAGTTACCCCTGTATATTCTAGGAAAAAAGAAGCGCATGTCTTTCTCGCCATTTCTTTCACTTGAAGTATACCATGAATTTTTTGACACTTTGGTGTGGAAGGTTCCATGGTCAACTCAAGCTTGTCTCCTTAGTTTGGACATTGTTGTCACCCTGACATTCTTGTTACTTGACATCCTTGTCACCTTGTCACCCTACCATTCTTGTCACCTAACATCCTTGTCACCTTGTCACCTTGACACGCTTGTCGGACACCCTTCCTTGACATCTTTGTCATACTAGTCACTCTTCACCCTCTCCAACTTTTCTCTCTCTAGGTTTCCTCATACTCTCCCCACTCTCTCTCTCTCTCTCTCTAAGGTTGACTCACCCTTGATATCCTTGTTACGTCGACATCCTTGACATTCTTGTCACTCTTCACACACTCTCTAACTTCTCTCTCTCTCTCTCGCTATGCTCCTGGCTATGCTGCCTGCTCTCTCCTTGCCATGCTGCTTCCCCCTGCCTTGCTCCCCTTGCTGCTCCCCGCCATGCTACTGCTGCTGCCTCTGCTACTCCCTGCCATGCTCCCTTCCACGCTAGCTAGCTGCTCAACCCCCCCCCCCCCCCCCCCCCACCTTTGCTCTCTGCGCCTCCACCGCCTTGCTCTCCGCCTCCACCCACCTTGCTCGTCGCCTCAACCCGCCTTTTTCGCTGCTCCCTCCTCACCCCCGCGCCACCCTTGCTGCGTGCCTCCACCCCTGCTGCTGTCGCAGGAGCCTTGTCTACCTCTCCAAGCGATCGCGGGAGCCCTCTAGCCATCGCGGGGATTCTCAGCTCAACTTCTCTGTGTGACCAGTTTGGACCGAATCTGTACCTGCAAAAAATACACTTCAAGAAGATTACAGGATAAAGAAAGGCTGCCAATATGGGGACAAAAGAGAGCTCACCCGATCAGGAAACAAGAGGGGAGAAGGACCGGAAGTATAGCTTCATTTGGACAAAGGTGGAGAAGATAGAAGACCCGAGTGTCAAGGCTTGCATATCAACAAGGAAGTATGCAAGATACAAGACACTGAAATTGAATGCCTACACAAGAAGCTGAGAGAGACCAGAGGCGACGAGCTCTCAAACCTCCGAGCCCAAATGCAAGATGAAATGAAGAAGTGGCAAGAGGAGATGCAAACCAAATGGACATGTGAAAAAGGTAAAATGTTGCAGGACATGAATTGTGCTCTAGGTGAAAAAACGAGTCATCTGGCCTCTCAGTTGAGATTTTAGAAGCCCAGGTGGCTGCCCTTAAAGATGAGAATGACAAACTGAAGGCATGTGCACACTGGGAGAAAGGGGAGTTTCAGCCATCGTTAAACGAGGAGCTGAACACCATTAAAGAACAAATGCAACAGCTCAAAGATGCAAAGGAGGTGCCAGAGGAAGGATGCGGGATCATTGCTTGCTGAAATCAGAGAATGAACAGCTGAAAAAGCATCGAAGACATGTAGGGTCAGCCCCAAACCTGGATCTCCACAGGTTCACTGCAATCCCTCCATGAATAGTAAGCCAGATGAATAATGTGATTTTCCTATTCCTGAGGGATTTCCAAAGTCTCCTCCAAAAGTTTTTCTGCATCTCTGCAGAAATCTGAAAAGTATTCCAATGAGGAGGTCTAGAGGGCCTCCAATCTCTACAACTGAGCTGGAATCTCCTGGCATTTCTGACCGTGTAATGAAAGAAGGGGATGCTCTTCTCTCGGTGCCCAACATCTATCCACTCCCATTCCCCTGGATCCCACTGCAAGGATCTAATAGGGGAACCACCATACAACCAAAGCCTCCAAGATCCAAGAGCCAGGAGAACGGGGTTTGGATCAAGATACCACCGTGAGTCTCTACCCATCTCCATGAATCCTGCAATCCTGACAGGCTGAAAAGGAGCCTCCAAAAGAATGTCCTCTGAAGATCTGTGGAGTTTGCCTCCTGCATGAACCTGAAAGACATGGGTATCCTCATGTGCATCCCGCAAGGCTATAACTTGTAGAGGGATACCTGTCCTCAAAAAGGCCCTCAACCAGGTGGACTCCGAAAGAGGCAAATGGTGTGTATCCATCCACTCGACTGGTATGGCTACATCTATCTGCTGCATCCTGGCTGCACTTCCTCTGAGGTGACTAACTGAACGAGCTCTCTGATCCTGTGGAAGCATCCTGAAAACTTTCCAAGCACCCACTGTGGATGCAGGTCCTAACTTCCATCTAGACCATTGCATATAGTGTGACATGCCCAGTGATCTGCCATGCTCATCTCAGTATGCAATCATTCCACATGACGGGCTGCCTGTCAATTTCTTCACGAGAGGAGGGTGGAACTCTCCGAAGAGTACTTCTGAAGCTGTCCCAAGCTTTCAGAATGGCAGCCATGAGAGGGGAGGTAGGAGATCTGAGATGGTGTGGCTATACTCTTCAAATTAGCTCTCAGGCCACTCCTTTCACTGGTTAAGAAAGAGGTACATGCACGGCACATGTAGATTAGAGTTCAGATACCAGAGGCACGGCCGATCTTCATTGTTGTATGCTACTTTCCTCCGGATACATCATCCTATGCATGTGAGGTTGCCACAGAAGGGAACAGCCCGTATGAGAGTATACATGATGACATCACAGAGTTCTCTAGACAGGGTGACACCCTCCTTGGTGACTTTAATGCATGCACAGGGGACAACCAGGTGGGAGTACTTGACTTTGGATCCGATTCCCTCATAGTACCAGAGTTAGATGCAGCTGAGCTCAGGATAGTGAGACACTCAACAGATGCTCCACACGTGACAGGGTATGGGTGGCACCTACTTGTGATGGGAGCAGTATATGATATGATCATATACAACGGCCTCCAGAGATGGCCATCATCCGGTGGACTAACTTGTTTCCCACATGGAGGGGGGCAAGCCTAGTGGACTACATCTCAGATTCATGACTTTGTAGTACCTTCTCCCCCACTCGGTGCCAATCACTCATACATGACATTCTGTATTTCCACTACTAGGCTAGTCATAGAGAGAGTCCTCCATGCGCCCACTCGGACCCATGTTCACTTTGAATGGACTCTCAATCCAGTCTACGTGAGTCACTTAGCTCGAGAGCTTCCGACTTTACACGGAGCGTAGGTAGACCTTGCTCAAGTTTCGGCCACTTTGGCTTTAGTGCCATCATATTTTTCCCTACGACTCGACCCACACATGCCCGTGCTGGGAAGATGCCTCATAACCCTGGTATGATGATGAGTGTAAGGAGATGAGAGCTCACCTCACATGCGAGCAGGCCGTGGGACACTTGACCTCATCCGAGGCGTATCGCATCTCACGTCGGATGACACGACGTAAGAAGCGGACTTTTCTCACTCACAAGATTGATGAGGTGGTCGGATCCTTTTGAGGGGGAGACCGACTATCGTCTGGGGACTCCTATGAGAGGGGAAATGGCCCATTCCCATCATGGACCCAGAGGTTTGGCACAAATATGCATGCTTTCTATACGATATACCATGTCAGATGCCACTAGATATGTCCTATATGCCTAGACCCACTGCTTGTCACTTGTTTACGGCGCAGAACGTAAGGAATGCCCTCCTTCGTCTGCACAACCAGAGGGCACCAAACCATTAGGGGCTACGTACAGAGCACTTTGCCCATGGACAGGGGGTCTTGGCCCCGGTTCTAGCGCAACTGTTCAACCATGCAGTATGTCACGGATTCTGACCTACTTGGATCACTATCACCATTGCACCGATACATAAGGCAAGGGACCCCATGGATATTAGGAACTACCGCACTCTCATGATTGGCCACACTCTGGCTAAGATTTATGGATCCATATTGGAGAGGGTGATCATCAGTTATACAGAGGGCCATGGACAACAGGGTCTTGGGCAAGCAGGCTTGCGGAGACAACATTTCACATTGGACCATATTTTGACCAAGAGAGCCATGATCAAGGAGGCGAAGTCGAGATGCAAGAAGGTCTACACTTGCTTCGTGGACTTTCAGAAGGCTTTTGACACTGTCCCTTGCTGTCATCTGATCAGGCGACTACAAGAGCGACATCGCCCAGCGGTCATGATTTGGGGAGTGATGAGTCTATATGAGTCCGTCAGAGGGCGAGTCCATGCTCCAGGGGGGCTATCAGATTGGGTTGAGAGCACCATAGGGGTGAAGCAGGGCTGTCCCCTCTCATCAACTCTCTTCGGACTATACATTTTTGAGATCACATCCTTTGTTGATCACCTAGGAGGAGAGGGCTCCCTATTGGCTGATTTGATGGTACAGATACTACTTTATGCAGATGACATAGTCCTCATTTCGTCCTCAGTAGAGCGTTTGCAGAAACACTTGGAGGCATTGGAGATGTTCTGCAGAGAGAGGGACCTGACAATCAACCTTGGAAAAACCAAGGTTATGATCTTCAACACATCCCAAGTAGTGCTTCATCAACATTGACATTGACGTCGACATAGTTTCACTTACCGTGGGGAGCCACTGGAGAATGAAGTTCTACATGTACCTAGGGGCAATATTCACGGGACCAGGCTTCACGATGACCCATACCGCCAGAGCACGACTTACACGAAAGGGAGCCCTGGCCCGATTAGAGAGACAGTGCTTCTAGGTGCATTTCCAGGATCCACCGACGAAGGGCTGGCTTTTTGACACTCTCGTGAGACTGATCGCCATGTATGCAACACCTTTTTGGGGGAGTGACCTTTCAGCTATTGACTGGAAGGGATTTGAGAGGCTACATGTGATGATGGGGTCTAGGATGATTCGGAGTAAGCCTTCAGTCCCCCATCATATCATGTAGGCAGAGTTCGCCATGACACCTCTCCAAGTGGACACCTTCTTCCAGACCGTGACGTTTGCCCACAGAGTTTGGGCCCTACCTCAGTGGAGATTATCGAGACTGGCACTGGAGTCATCCCGACGCCTGGTAGAGAGAGGCTTTGATACAGCATGGTATGCGCGGGTGTCCAGTTGGTTTGATAGCCACCATGGTATCCAGATGGATAGGCTCCCCCCCTTTTAGTACAGCTTGGATGCACTACCGGAGCTCCTTCCACATGATGAGATTAACCGTATCATACGGTTAGACCTTCTCTAGCTTCACACATCTCGGGCTTGTGGTGGGGATCAGGAGTTTCCCACCAAGATCCAGTTCTATCATGAACACTTTCTGAGGATATCGGAGCGTGGTCTCATCATTAGGCCCCAGTACCTCGAGGATAGGAGAGTCTCACATGCCTTGCGGATTGCTGTTGGGCAGATACGAGTTTGATCCCACCAGCTACGGATTGAGGCTGGGAGAGTGGCCGGCATACCTAGAGAGCAGCGGGTTTGTAGAGTATGCACGATGGGGGAGATTGAGACAGAGGAGCATTTTCTATGTGTTTGTTTGGCCTACTATGAGATCCGAGGGCGATACCACTGTCTCTTTCAAGAGAGCCTCGGCTTCGGACCACTCACTCGACTGATACATTTCCTCGACCAGGTTTGCATTGGGCTCTACCTGATTGAGATGCGGAGACAGAGAAATTCCCTTGTGCGGTAGGCAAAAGATCAGCTATAGTCCGAGCTAGACTGAGCACAGACGCACATCACTGATTTTTACGCATTCGAGCCAGCACCAGATGAGATTGTGGGGGAGGAGCTCGAGGAGATGAGAACGTTATAGATCAGCAGTGAGGCACGCATGATTGAGGTTTGACCTATCTCAACCCTCCTCAGAGGAGACTGCCGGAGATGAGGCATTACTTTGGATGTAGCCCATCAGATACAGAGATCCAGGAGAGCGTGCCCCTCGCCACCATAAGAGACAGCATCACAGACACGGATACGTGAGCGCTTTGCATCACATCAGAGGACCACGAGGGAGCCGGGTTATATAGAGCCTCTACATGTACTTGGAGCTCTGGCGTTTAGCAGTTGACTGCTCCTGTTTTTTCTACTATATTTTGTACTAGCGTTTTGCACATTTGCATTTTAGCACTTAATACTCAGCAAGGGCCTTAGTGAGCCCTTTGCTTCAGCCTAGAGTGGCTTATATGGGTTACATATATCTTGTTTCTTGTCTCACATACCCGCGAGGTCTCCTGAAGACGTTAGTACACCTTTCTTTCTATCGTTCTTTCTCTCTAGGTTTCCTCATACTCTCTTCTAACGTGGAATCACCCTTGACATCCTCGTCACTCGACATCCTTGTCGCCTGACATCCTCGACATTCCTTGTCACTCTTCACACACACACACTCTCTCTCTCTCTAACTTCTCTCTCTCTCTCTCTCTCTCTCTCTCTCTATATATATATATATATATATATCCAGAGAGCCGAGGATTTGCATGCTCTGTACGTTGAGGGCGGTTGAGATAGAGGAGCATTTTCTTTGTATTTGCATAGCCTTTTATGAGATATGGGGACGCACTGTCTCTACTTGGAGGGGAGTGGCTTCGGTCCACTATCACGACTGGCGCATTTCCATGACCAGGTTTGTATTGGGCTCTATTTGATGGAGATGCGCTGGCAGAGGGAGAGACTAGTGCGACGGATCAGAGAGCAGTAGGAGGGGGCTAGACCATAGGACATAGAGGCTAACCGGGGAGAACGATGCACTTCTATACATATGAGTCAGCTCCAGGACACTGTGGAGTAGAGGAGGAGCTAGCTGATATGAGGGCAGCTTGGATCAGCATAGAGAGCTGACATGGTGACACTGAGAGAGGGACTTAGACATTACACGTGAGACAAAGAGTGCCTAGAGCACATTCTATTGAGGTCCAACCTATCACAGCTTTCCTGAGGGGGAACCGATAGAGACGAGGGGTCACGCTAGATATAGCCCAGAGAGTTCAGAGATGGAGAAGACGACATCCCCTTCTCCCGCTACAACGCGAGAAAGCTCAACAGACGTAGATACGAGATATGTTCACAGCTCACCAGAGAGCCATCACTGTGCCGGGCTTCGGTTTTCGAGTCCCACCGGCTCCAAGATTGATTTGATTCAGCTTGTGCTTGATTGATGATGATTTTGCTAGCATAGATTAGTACTCAGTAAGGGCCCTAGCGCGGCCTTTGCTCTAGCCCAGTGAGGCTTTTATGAGTCTATTTTTTTGCATAGTTTGTCCCATAGGCCCATGAGGCCTCCTGTGGACGTTAATGCATCAGCTACATTGGCCGAGTCACAGCAGAGGGCCACAAAGGCCCTCAACATTCGCATTCGTGGTATCTTGCCCTCGGCGACAGAGTCCACGATGACACAGGCTGTGACCTTTGTCTCTCAGACACTGGGAGTACAGGATCATGGCATAGTAGGATCATATAGAGTTGGGAGGGATCGTACTAGAGAGCAGCCCCTCATTATCAGATTCAGAGATGCCGAGGCACGTCTAGCTGCCCTCAGGAGGAGAGGGACACTCAGAGACCACCCACAGATTTCCATGGACGAGGATTTGACTCAGATACAGGTTGAGGAGCGCAAGGCGCTCATGCCTCAGAGAGATGCAGCCCGAGCTCAGGGCAAGTGGGCAGTGATCAGGGATGGCAGACTCATCACAGGCACCTTGAGGCGTGCTCCCACAGTGCTTAGAGATGGCAGACCAGCAGATATAGCCCCACCTCCACCTCCTGCTGCGACCGCTTGACGGGACAGGGCCCATGGGACACACCACCCGTCAGATAGTCTACGCATCGCTGTATGGAACTGCAATGGTTCTTTTACAGCACACCCAGGCAATCTACGGGGGGCATTCTTTGGGAGAGATATCATCTTTTTCACGGAGACACACGAGAGTCCAGAGAGACCTTTGCCACGAGTGATAGGGTATACATGGAGATCTGCCTTCAGGCAGCACACTCGGACATTTGGAGTGAGAGGATCTGGAGGAGTGGCCATTTTGTACAGAGAGCATCTCGATCGGATCATCACAGTGGAGAGAGCGGATTCACATGCCCGATTCTTGTGGGTACGCATCCACCGCAGAGCCCCTCAGTGAGATCTTTTTATTGCAGTTTGCTACTTCCCCCTGGCGCAGTCGATCTATTCTTCCATTGGACCAGGCCAGTCCATATTTGAGGATCTCTCAGCGGACATTGCAGATTTTTCACATCGCGGAGAAGTCATCCTTTTAGGAGACTTCAACGCGAGGACCTCAGACAGACAGGCCCTCACTTATGACTTCATGGAGGATCCGGTCATACTCCCAGCATTTCACGATGATAGCCTCTGTCGGACTTCATCAGACTGCACAGTACAGCCCACAGATCAGGGACGTCAGTTACTGGAGCTCCTCACCTCGCACACTATGGTCATTTATAACGGCTTGTCCAGGTGGCCACAGTCTTCCATGCCTACATTCTCTTCTGCTTCTGGGCGTGGTACTAGCGTGATCGACTACATCATAGGTCCCCCGACTCTAGTCCCTTCCATCCATAGCCTTACTGTTATCCCCTTCATGCCCTCTGCCGACCATGCACTCATCCACTTTAGTTTGACTCATGTCTCCCATGACCCACCCCCCCCTCGTTATCATGACCGCCAACCCTATTACGAGGTTCATTTCGACCACCAGTTCGATGATGTATATAGCCAGAACCTCAGCCGCCTACTCCGTTCTCATCTATTAGATGCTCTACCATCCACGCAGGACCGGTGGGAACTTGTACATACTTCACTCGTTTCTGCCGCTCACATGTCGTTCCCTGCCACATGTCATTCGTCTAGTCCCCCACCAGTTGGTCTTGTTCCTTGCAACGGTTGGTATGACGAGGAGTGTAAGGAACCCCGCAGGAAACTTCACCTTGAGACCAAGGAGAAGTCTCCCCTCCTTGCCGAAACCAAGAGAGACTACAAGTGGTTGGTTAGGCGCAAGAAACGCCAATTTCTAGCCCGGAATGAGGAGGAGCTGAGAAGCTTGCTTTTCAGCTGTGACTCCAAGGAATTCTGGAGAAAATTCCTCCGCTCGAAGTCTCAGAGCCCCCTCACAGATCCACGTGTCTGTCTGCATACACTTCAGCTCTATACGATGTTCCAGATCAGCCAGCCATCGATTTATCCCATTCCCCTAGGCCGGCTTCATCTAGTCTCTTCACACCAGAGAGTGTCCGTGCAGCAGTCCACCGATTGAAGAACGGGAGTGCTAAGGATCATGATGGATTGCAAACAGAGTATGTAATCCATGGGATTGATGCCTTAGATTTTGTTCTTTCCTGTCTCTTCAATGAGTCTGTTTGTACAGGCCTACTACAGTCCTGGTTAGGCAATACCATAGTACCTATCCACAAGTCGGGGGACCCTATGGAGCCGTCGAATTACAGGACCATCATGATTGGCCACGTTATGGCCAAGATCTATGCATCAGTTTTGGAAAGCCGTATAAATGACCATGCCGAGACGACAGGACTCAGAGCCAGAGGGCAGGTTGGATTTCGCAGGGATCATTCGACACTTGACCACATCCTCACACTCAGGGCACTGGTAGAGGAGGCGAAGTCACGAAGGCAACGGCTTTATTGTTGCGTCGTGGACTTCAGGAAGGCATTTGATACAATTCCGCGATTCAGATTGTTTCAGAGGATTCGCCAGATGGGCTTTAGTGGAGAGATACAGTGGGCTATCATGGCTTTGTATGAGAGGGTCACTGGTCGGGTTCGGACATGTAAGGGGCTCTCAGAGGAGGTATGCAGCACGATTGGGGTGAAGCAGGGTTGCCCGCTCTCTCCTACTCTCTTTGGATTATATATTGATGAGCTAGAGATGTTTGTACAGATGACAGGCGGTGTGGGCTCTACTCTCTCAGGATCCTCCATTCCTATCCTCCTGTATGCGGACGATGTGGTTCTCATTTCCTCTACTGCTCAGGGCCTCCAGGCACATATTGAGGCACTCCACAGGTTTTGCCAGGACAGGGGGTTGACCGTAAACCTTGGCAAGACCAAGGTTATGGTTTTCAACACCTCTGATCGTATTTACAGCACGGATGAGTTTTGCTTCACTTATGACGGACAGCCCATTGAGCTTGTTAGAGAGTACACTTATTTGGGGGTAGTTTTCAGGGGACCGGTTTTCACCATGACATATGCAGCACGAGATAGGATTAGTAAAGGGTATGCTTCGTTGGCTCATCTTGAGCGTCAGTGTTTTCAGTCCCACTTTCAGCATCCCGATACGAAATCCTTGCTTTTTGATACATTGGTGAGACCAGCTGCGATGTATGTAGCTCCTTTCTGGGCAGGAGACCTCGGCGCTGCAGATTGGAGACGAGTAGAGAGGTTACAGATCATCATGTTCTCTCGGCTCATTAGGGCCAAGGCTACAGTTCCACACGAGATCATGCTAGCAGAGTTTGGAGCTACTCCCCTTGCATTGGATGCAGCGTTTCAGTCGGTCATGTATTTGCACAGGGTTAGGGAGTTTGGAGACTCAGCAGCAGGCAGAGCTCGGTTGCCATGGCTAGCACTTGCATCTTCTATGGAGTTGGCACGATCTGGGGCCCGATACTGCTGGTACTTCAGACTCACTAGGTGGCTCACATCTCTTGGACTAGACATGGATAGACTGCCTCCCTTCCGATACAGCATAGATGCCCCTCATCTCCAGTTGACTCGCCACGAGCTTAGCCAGGTCACGAGAGCAGACTTGCTGCAGCTTCATACGTATCGCACTTGGATTTATCCCACACAGCTTCCGACGAAGATGGCCACATATCGTGACCACTTCCTTCGGATCTCAGAGGATGGATTTGTCATTCCACCAGGCTATACAGGTATCCACATGTCCCACTCACTGAGGATTGCCTTGGCCAGCTTAGAGTCTCTTCGCATCAGCTCGAGATAGAGGCTGGTAGGATGCGACGCATGGAGGATGGACGGCGACCAGGCCGAGAGACCAGGATCTGCCCTTGTTGCACCATGGGAGAGGTGGAGTCAGAGGAGCACTTCATTTGCAGATGCCCGCTATATTATGAGCTCAGAGGTAGATTCCACTGTCTCTTCATGGATGGCTTTGGACCTCTCTCACGAGTGATGGACTACGAGGATCAGCATTGCCTAGCTCTTTATGTCAGGGAGGCCACTATGCTTCGACGAGACTACCTCAGAGACCATCAGCACAGACCGGAGCGTGATAGAGCCTAGCCTGATAGAGCTCAGGCACACGCTATACCAGAGGACAAAGACCAGGAGGAGCACGAGGAGGTTAGAGCTCACACAGGACACATGCCTCCACCCTGTGGATGTACATATGAGATGGTTTGTAGATGCCGCAGAATCTTGTTACATAGGGGACGTACTCGCCGCTTCATCTCCAGACGATCCAGGATGATGGCAGCTTTTCGGAGGAGACTTACTCATGGAGATCTCGCCCCACCAGCCGCTCACCTCACCTTTGCTCAGATTTGTACTCTCATAGCAGGAGGGAGAGTCGATGGACAGGATTTCTAGTATTATTTTGGTTCTCAGACTCCGTGACACCTGGACTTGTATCTTTGCATTGGCATATTGTACTCATCCCCCCATTTTGCACCCAGGGGCGGTTTCCTTGCATCTAGTTTACTTTGTATTTAGGCTCAAATTTGACATTATGTACTTTCACTTGCATTGTATTGCGTAGCACTTAGATGATATTTGACGATGCCTCTTCTTTGTGGCACGTTGATTTTGTGCTATCTCGTATGCAGAGTTCTTGATGTCCCATGGGCCCATTTTGGCCTTTAGTGGACAATAATACACTTTCTTTCTTTCTTTCTCTCTCTCTCTCTCTCTCTCTCTCTCTCTCTCTCTCTCTCCCCCCCGTACCTTCTCCGTACAGTCCCGTAACCTCTTTGTACAGCCCGGACAGGGCTACCTGACCCACTTGACACCCGGCCAGGCAGCCTCTTTTAGCAGATTGCTCCCCGTTCCTGGAGAACGACATGCTCATGCACTACATTGCCTCATCATCTGGGCAATCTTTCTGTTATGTAGCGCAATTAAGGGTTTAGAACAAGGACTATTGAAAACTCCCCTCAATCTTAAAGGCAAACGGTCACCTGTGTGTGTAGAAGAGGACTGATAGCAGGTCTTACCATCCCTTTACAAGGGGCATTGGCAGCCACCTCTAGTAGATCCAGGGCCCCGATTTGTTATCTCGACTTGGATACTCTCACACTGGTGGAGGCTTTGGAGCATTTGGAGGATTGGGGTATGACAGCCCTTTTCGAGGAGTACGGCGAGGTGATCGACATGGCAGACATAATGCGCTACAGTGATAGATATGCTTGGGCCAAGCGATCCCTACATATGGCGCAGCGGATCATGGATGACACCTTCTCTCAGTTAGGTGCTATGATTTTCAACTCCACAGGGCATACCCAGTGATTGCTGTCCCAGAAACAACACTTGAAATTGGAGTTCGAAAAATTAATAGACACTCAGTGCTGGGCCTGGCAGTCAGAAGTTGAGGAGGAGGAAATGTGGGAAAGGCAACAGGAAGCACTTGAGGAGCAACATCGCCTTGAGAGGCACCAGTGGGAAATAGAGAAGACTACCATACAAACCCTACATACCTCTCAGCACCATTGGGAAATAGAGAATACTACCATACAAGCCCTACATACCTCTCAGCACGCACTTCACACCAGTGGTCTTAGGCCTCCGGTAACACCTCTGGAAGAGATCAGACCTCCCCTTAGACATGCTGCAAATGGTGTGTGCATGAAGAGGCGTGCCTCTCTCTGTGAAGGCTGCAACTCTTGATGTGAGGAGTTTGTACACACATGATTACATTGTATGTACACACACAAATATATCCGTGCATGCATGAATTTTGTTATCCATAAATATATTCATACATGTGTATGTATAATACACAACGTTAACTGTTTTATTGTTGTAGGAGATAAATTATGAAGTGCGGAGCAAGAGATGTTTTTTGTTTCCTTGAAGATAACGTTTTAATGTAGGTACCACACTTCCTACGGTGCCTTAATTTTATATTTCTATTGCTAAACATGTATGTTTTTTGAGGATTGGCGAGACCATGTATGGTGCTTTTTTGGAGTCAAGGTTTCTACTTGACATAGTTTAATGTGTTTTACTTGCATCAATAGGGACCATGTTGCTTCCTTATTGGTGAACTCATAGGCATGACTATTCTAGTCTTCAAGCAACATGGACAAAGTTTTTCACTTGTTTGTCCTAGCTTGTGATAAAAGCATAATGAACTCTTGGTTACTTGCATCTTCTTTTATGTTGATAGGTAATCTTGCTTGGGTTATAAGAAACGATCGTGACATTCAAGTGGAAGAGCTCTGTGAGCAAACTTAATTTATAGTTTACATGTACTTTTTGCAAGCAGATACAGAATTTGCTCTGCGATTGGAGCCAGAAAATAAGGAGTTGAAGCAACAATATTTGGAAGCTAAGTCTCTTTGTGAAAAGGTTGGATAGACTATGCCTTTATTTTATTTGGGTTGGAAATATTTTGGAAATATGAAAAAAATTTGGTTGATTCTTTTGGAAATAAATTGATGCTTAGAAGGATGACTTCTTTGTAGAACTGCATCTTAAGGGAAGACGTCCAAATCTACTTGAGGGAATATATGGTCTATTGATGATAGTTACAGATAACTTATGATCTTGCATCTGTTAAAATTGTCTTGGACAGCTCGGTGCTCATGTACAAGTGTTCCCATCCCACTCATAGTGTGTGTCTATGTGTGTAGCTATCCATTCTTTACTCAAAAGGAAGGATGATAGCCAGTAGGGCACATGTGTGACACACATTTTCATATCCACCACAATGTGAGATAGTTGAGAACATACCTGCTGTACCTACTTGAGGGAATATCTCGTCTATTGATGATATTTACAGATAACTTACTAAGAAAATCTTATGGTATCCTCTTGCATCTATTAAAATTGTCTTGGACAGCTCTGTGCTCATATACAAGTGTCCCCATCCCACTCAGTGTGTGTGTAGCTATCCATTTTTTTTCCGAAAAAACAGTTCTAATTATATTACTTCGAGAACAAGATACAAGAGGTCAGCTTATAGCTGACGGGCTGCGTACACAAACCGGACGCAGCCCAAAAGGTAGCATAATAAATCATACTCTCACGGAGGAATATGCTGAGTGTGAATGAACAGCCATCGGGGTGGTGAGTAGTGCCACCGAAGGCCCTGCGTAGTCTGCTCGAAGAAGAGGCTCTGTGAATCCCAAGCCTGGAGGAAGCGTCTCCGCTTCTCCTGACCAGCCCGGGAGTCTCCCTGAATCTGGTCCCACTGGCCTCTGAGGGTATGAATAATCTCACTCCAAATCTCCGCCATGATCTGGGCAGTCGATAAGGAGGTGCCACCGAGGATCTGCGCGCAGCGCGAGGTCCAGATGTGCCATCCTGTAATGCTGCTGATAATCTCCCAGACTGGCTGCCTCTCCCGAACTCCTGTATCAGCCTCTGCTAGGTGCTGTGGGATACCCTCGAGCGGCCCCCACGTCCCCTGTGTGATAAGGAAAGTGGGGTCCTGCTGGCATGCCTCGAACAAGTGATGAAGACCAGGTGCGGTGCTGCACCAACAGAACGCGCCCCAAGTGATCACTCCTAGCTCTGGTGCTGCACGAGTAAGAAGCCCGAAAGTCCACCTCCACACTTCCTGGGCGCGCATGCAGCTCCACAGGCAGTGTTTTGGTGACTCCTCATCCGCATGGCAAATCTGACAGCAACCGTCCTGGCCTATCTGCCTCAACCAGCTCCCCACTGGAAGACCTTTGTGGGTAAGAAGCCACAGGAAGTACGAGATCTTCCGTGGCCGCCAGCTCTCCCACAAGGCCTTCCAGAAAGCCTGCAAAAAGAACCTGGAGATACCCTGTGCGTACCAGCTAGGACGCTGGGTGGGGGGGCGGCTCTGCATCCTCCCGAGAATTCGCCTGCCCAGAGTCGTGCTGTAAGCGAAGAAGGAAGTCTGCCCCTGTCCTGTCACAATCTCTGGCCACCACCACTCTCCTGGGTCCCACTCAAGCTCTGACAAGGCCCGCCCCTCCCAGAGCCAAAGACGCCAAAGCTGCAACTGGTCCTGCTCGATACTAGGGTCGGTATGCCAGACCTTCCCCAGAAGGCCTACGACCCTAACCCTCTGCCACGGTAGTAGGGGGTCAATGAGCGCATCCTCTCTCCTGAGTCGTCCGTCCCCTGAAACCGCGAAGAAGGCGATAGAGGAGTCATCCAAACGTCCTGCGACCACCAGTGGGATGCCACGGGGGGTGAACTGTCCCAGCCAGTGGGTGTCTCCAGGCATGAGGACCTGAGGCTCAGGTGGAGCCAACCAAGCGGCTGGGATCGCTCCGTCGATCTCCGTGCGTCTCGCCTGGACTCCGCGTGCACCTCCCGCTGCGTCTGCCAGATCGGCCATCTCCAGATGTCTGTACGTATCCCTCCAAACTCGAAGGGACCGGGCTGGCCCCCTCATCCAGCCGTCCCACCTGATATGTGATCTCTCCCCCAACTGAAGGCCCTCGGCGTCTCTGACCTGCCCATTCCAGACGAGCGGCTGGCGATCGATCTCCTCCTGACAGCTGGGCTGGGACTGAATGAGACTGAGACGGAGCCGCCTCCAAACCATGAGGAGGCTACGAACGAGTGGGGAGCGGGGCTGAGTGAGCGGGGCGGAAGTGAAGATCCACCTGAAGGACGGTAGCCACTCTCCACCTCGGCGCGGGACACAAGAGCCGACTCCTTGCTGGAGTAACATCTTCCACGTCTGCCCCCCTGGGGTCAAACCGCGGATGATAAGCTTGCCTAACAAGGCCTGACTCTGAAGCTCTGGATCAATGACCCCCAGACCCCCCTCCGCCTGCGGAAGAATGACTGTCTGCCAAGCAACCCTGGCTCTGGTATCTCTCTGCCCATCCTCCCCAGACCAAAGAAAGTTCCGAACCAACCTCCTGAGCTGTGCCACGCTGGATCTCGAGAAGCACCAACAGGAAGCCACATACCAAGCCGTGGCTAGAAGGACCTGGTTAACTACTAAAGCACGACCTGCAAGGGACAGCTTAGCAGTGCTCCAGAAAGCCAGCTTCCGTCGGATGGAATCTAGCACCGGGAGAAACTGCTGAGCTGGCGTAATGTCTAGGCCAACCTGGAAGCCAAGGTATCTAGCTGTCTGACCACGTGGAATCCATCTGAAGCCCAGGAATCGCCCCCACTGAGAACACGCCCCCGGGTCTGTGAGAAAACCAACTGATTTGTTCCAGTTGATTTTCGCACCAGCGGCCGAGCAGAAAACCTCCAGGGCCATCCGCACCCTCTCTAGCATCCTCTCATCGTCCTGGACATAAAGGGCTGTATCATCTGCGTACTCTGAGTCCAGAAGCTCCGTGTCCTCCCGGAGTGGAAGGCGAACACCCCTGAGCCCTGTGGACCTCGCCCGAAGGTAGTAAGTCATGGCCTCGGCGAAGAAGAGAAACAGATAAGGAGCCAGGGGACAACCCTGACGTACTGATCTCTCCAAGCTGAAACGCTCACCCATCCTGCCTCCAATGATGACTCTGCTAGACGCTGTCCTGTACAAAGCTGAGATACCCTGAATCCAGCCTGCCGGGAAACCTAGCCGCTCCAGAGTCCCCTCCAAAAAGGACCAATCCACGCGATCGTAGGCCTTCTCGAAGTCGAGAAGTAAAATGGCAAGGTGTGAACCGCTGTACTGAGCCCACTCCGCCGCCTCTGAAAAGGTGAAGACATTATCCAGGATACTGCGGTCCTGGACAAAGCCTGTCTGAGTGTCATGGACGAGGTCTGGGAGTAGAGGTCGAACTCTGGCACTGATCATCTTGGCGAGGATTTTGTAGGCAGTGGTAAGGAGAGTGATCGGACGCCACTGGCGGATCTCCTGTCTATCTCCTCCCTTCGGGATGAGGCAAATCAGTCCCGAGGAGAGGCTCTCTGGCATCTGACCGCTGCTGAAAATCCCCTGCAGAGCTGCAAGGAGGGGCTGATGGATCTGGTCCCAGAAGGAGGTGAAGAAAGCTCGGGATAGCCCATCCTCACCTGGGCATTTCTGCCCATCAATAGCCATCAAGGCCTCCAACATCTCATCCGCGGTGAACGGCGCCAACAAAGACGCCTGCATGCTGGGCTGGACCAGGGATGGAATGTGCCTCCACACCTCCTCACGGTCACGACTAGCACGAGGGGCAAGTGGCTCCTGCTGGAAGAGGGTCCTGTAGAAGTCAGTGGCCAACCCCATGACCTCCCCCGGGTCCGTAACAATGTGACCATCCGCTGTCCTGAGACTCCGTAGCTGATCACCTGCAGCTCTCTGGCCGTGTGTCCTGAAGAACTCCCTGCACATCCGGTCACCCTTCCGGGCCCAGAAGGAGAGAGAGGCGTGATAGGAGAACTCGGAGCGACGCTGGAGGGTCTCCTCCAAGAGGGCTCTGGCTCGAAGGGCCTGGATCCGAAGCTCCTCCGAGCCCGGGGAAGACTGCTGAAGTCGCTGAATGGAGGCGAGGTCCCTCCGAAGAGCTCTCTCTCTGCCCCACCAATCCTGTCGAACCTGTAGGGCTGCGAGCTGGCAGATCTGGCTGGACTCCTGCAGAGCCTGCGCGACCGAGTCTACCAGATCCATGCCCTCCCCCCAGTCTCTGTCCCAAAGACTGCAAATGCTGCTACGGACGTCCACCCTCGAGAAGATGGAATCGGGAATCCTGCATGATCGGGGGGGGAGAGTCTGGGCTGCCGAATCTAATGAGAGGAGCACAGGCGCATGGTCGGATAGTGTCGTCCCTGGAACAATGCCCGCCTGGCCACCTCTGCTGATGGCCCAATCACTGACATAAAACCTATCAAGCCGCTCCAGGAGTCTGCCTCCTTCCCTGCGGAAGCCCCAAGAGAAGTCCAGGCTCCCGTGCCAACGCCGGAAGGACGGGTCTCTCCAACTGTCCCTCCCTCCTGTCGCGAAGATGAAAGAGTCCCAAGCTGACTGCTCTGCCTGAGCCATACCTGTGAACGCCGGATCTCTACCCTGCTGGTCCTCCAAGGTCTCCAGGTTGTTGAAGTCTCCTCCAACAATCCAGGAATCCATGTCTGGAAGAATCCCTGTAAGTGTCCTCCAAAAGGTGGCTCTGCATCTGAGGTCTGTGGGAGCATAAATGTTGAGGATTCCTATCTTGGATCCCTCCAAATTCAGGCCTACCCAAAGGGCTCGGCCTGGGATCAACGTGCCGTGACCGAAAACTGACTGAGCTAACTGCTCGCACACGGAGGTACAGACCCCCCCGCTCCTCCCCTGTGCGCCGATCGAAGGCTCCCAATAAGTGTAGGAGCGTCCAGGGAGAACCTTCCCGCAGCTACGGGCATGAGCCGCAGAAAGCTTGTGCTCCTGGAGCAGCAGTACATCCAATCGACCAATCACTGCAGGCTGAAGTTCCTGACGCAAAATGAGCTTCCTGGGACCACGGGTACTCGAAGAGTGAAACCCGTTCACATTCCAGGAAACGAGGTGTAGGCTCATGGAGAGGGATGGGGGGCTGCGAACAGCTGTCTGCTCGCAGAAGAAGTCGAAGAAGAATCAGACAGATCGGAGTGGAGGCGCTGCCGCTTGTGAGAAGGTTTGGAGGGGGAGACGGGGTCGTCCTGCCCGTTCTTCAAAACCTTCAGCAAAGGCGAGAGGCCCCTAGTGCCATGAACAAATGCTTTCTCGAGCCAGCTCGAGATCTCTGAAGCAGTCATCCCGTAGAAGGTTCGGAGTTTCTGTTGGGACCAAGCTCTGACATCCTGGGGAAGAGGCCATGCCAGGGGGGGTCTGAGGATCACGATCAATCGGAAACGTTTGGCAGCGCAACGCCACCGCAAGCGCACATCGCCCTCGGACCACTGAGTCTCGAGGAGCTGCCCACCGGACGGGCCTATCCAGGAGCAAATCTGGGCGTGTGTCTGCTCTCTGAGAGCCTCCCACACCGAGTCGTCTGTCCAGGTCTCGGTGCCATCGCTGAGGAACGTGAAGGCGAAGCTAGGGCCATCCCTGGGAGCCAAGGCACCAATCCTCCCATCCGCCCCTTTGCGGAGCATGAAGATACTAATGTCGAGACAAGCCGGGAAGGTCCCAAGGTCGGCCACATCCAGGTAGTCCCAGGGGCCAGATCTGTAAAAGTCTCGAGGGAGCTCTCTCTCCTGGAGCTGAGACCCAGCTGAGTCTGCCACTGAGGGGCTAGCGGGAAGGGAAACCTGCTCCACTGGTGGTACAGACACCAGGTGTCCTGCAAGCGGGGGAGGAAGGGGAGGAGGCTGCGGGATAGGCGACTCGGGCTCCACGGAGGCGACTGGCGGAGAAGGTGGAGGAGGTGGAGCGGAGGCTGCACTCGGCTGGGAAGGCGACGGTGCAGCTAACTCTGTAGGAGGGGCGAGGGGAGCAGGGGGGGGAGGGGGATGGGGATGCATCTGGAACTGGGGCTGAGAGGGAGGGGGAGGGGGAGGGGACTGAGGAAAAGGAGGCGGGGGCTGAAACTGCGGGGCGGGCGAAGGGGGGGGAAACTGGGGAAACCGGGGAGAAGGCGGGGGGGTGGGGGAGAGGAGGATCTGAGGCTGTGGAGGGCGGGCTGCCGTCGAAGAAGAGGCTCTCCCAGGTCCCTGGGGCATCTGCCTGTCAGGCCTGTGGAGTGCTGCTGCAGGAATGGTGACCTCTGCCTCCTTGCCTTTATCCGAAATCTTCTTATTCTTTCCTCTTTTCCTTCGAACCTCGGTCCAACCGCCCACTACCTCTGGCCCAGGCTCCGACTGCCTCGGCTCCTCCTGACGTGGCTGTCCGGGGGGGGGAGGTGGGGGCGGAGGGGGCGGGGGCGGGGAGGGTCGAGACGAGCTGGCAAAGCGTGGACAAGCAGCCGCCAAGTGCCCAAAGCCATGGCACCGCAGGCACTGACCTGGCTGTCCGGTGACTATCATGCTCTGGGTGATACTGTCGGCACCTGTAACGATCTCGATCACTGCAGGGAGAGTCGCAGGATCCGCCACAGCCACACGGACTCGGGGAGCTCCTGCCGTGGTCACCGCATCGGCAAAGGTGTCGTGCATAACCCAGCCAAAATGGGAGCCCAAGTCCCTGACAATCGGCCGCAGCTCAGTAGCAAGCCCTGGAAAAACGAGTGTCACTGGGTGGCGAGGTATACGGAACCGAGTATCGAAATCCGCTGCGCTGAAACCACGGTACCACGGGACTATCATGATGATCTTCCCATCCACCGATGTGGGGGAACCGGCAACCAGATTGCTCGCAGCTTTCTCACTGGAGAGTTTGAGCCAGAAGATGCCCCTTCCCATAAGGGCCACCTCCTCAATGTGGCCATCCTCTAGCAAGAGAGTGGACTGGAGCCAGTCCCTGATGGTAGACCTGGAGGGGGAGTGTCCAATGACTCTACCGTAAACAGAGGTACGAGCAAAGTCACTGGCTACCGCCTGAACACGGGATGATTGTTGCTCTGTCAGGATAACGCGGTAGGCATCTGGAGAGGGAGGGTCCGACTGGGCCTCCGGATCCGGGCTGGGGGCCGCCATACCGCCAAGACTAACTGCAAGCTTCCGATGAAGAAAAACAGGCTGCCACCCAAGAAGGGGATGAAGCGGCGGTGGAGCCTGGGGGTGAGGCGGGCGAGGCGAAATGAAGGGTCGGAGGGGTCGAAGCTGAGGGCGGGGCGAAGGCTGCGGGGTGCGGGGAGTACGGAAGGGGCGAGAGGGCGGGGGGGGGGGGTGAAGTTGGAATGGCGGGGGTGGAGAGGTGAAGCGGGGGGGCGAGGGGAGCGGAATGAGGCGGAGGCGGGTGAAGCGAGGGGTGAAGGAGCAGCGAGGGGGCGGGTTGGAGCGGGGTGGATGGCGAGGGAGCAGCGAGGGGCGGAATGGCGGAGGCGGGGCGAGGGCGAGGCGGGCTGGGGAGAGAGAGAGAGAGAGAGAGAGAGAGAGAGAGAGAGAGAGAGAGAGGGAAAAAAAAAAAAAAAAAAAAAAAAAACGAGGCGAGGCGACGCGGGATGGAGCGCGCGGTTAGAGCGGCGGCGAGGGGGGGTTAGAGCGGAGGCGGTTATAGCGGCAGCGAGGGGGGGGGGTTAGAGCGGGGGCGAGGGGCGGGGTGGAGCGAGGGGGCGGGATGGAGCGGAGGTAAGGGGGCGGGATGGAGCGAGGGGGCGGGTTGGAGCGAGGGGGGGAGGGGCGAGGGGCGGGTTGGAGCGAGGGGGCGGATTGGAGCGAGGGGGCGAGGGGCGGGTTGGAGCGAAGGGGCGGGAAGGAGCGGAGGCAAGGGGGCGGGATGGAGCGAGGGGGCGGGATGGAGCGAGGGGGCGGCTGGAGCGGAGGTGAGGCGAGGGGTAGCGGGAGGGGTGGAGGTGGTCGCAGCGAGGGGGGGGGGGGGGGAGCGAGGGGGGAGGTAGGGGCTAACGGCGAGGGGGGGAGGGGAAGCTCGCAGGAGCGCAAAACTTGCTTGTCTATAAAGATAGTTCAGACTAAAAAGTGTGTAGCTATCCATACATTGCTCAAAGGCAAAGATGGTATCCAGCAGAGTGACACACATTTTCATATGCACCATAATGACATAACTGAGAACATACCTGCTGTACAGTTCTTTAGCAAAGAAAGGTACTATGGATATATCTTGATGAATACTAACCAACCTTGAGCATCGCTTGTAATGACAACTCTCCACAGGATACCTGAAAAAGGGGAGTATTACAACCCTACTTGCAAAACGAAGGAAGTTGCCGCATGTGATCCTGTTGTGGTTTTGGAGTTCTCTTTCTGAACATCGATATGCTTAGTTGCAAGGGTTGTCCCTCCCAAGCAATCTCTAGACGTGATAAGGAAGCGGTTAGTCCAAACATCCTCCAAGCTGGTCAACCTCCCACCTCCGATGACAAGAAAGGGTACAAGGCATCTTCAGCATATTTACGCTATCATTTGAAGAGGATTGCTTGTTCCAAAAGATTCTTCTACCCAAGATGGGATAGATAATGGATTGCCCAAGATTTTACCTATCCCTTTGATGGTATGGCTAGTTAATCTCTAGACTTGGTGGTGTCCATAAACTTTTTTTGTGTTGAAACTGTTAGAATTATAGATATAATTCAGCAGTGACCAATGTAATATAATAAGCTAGTTAGGGGCACTTTTCCCTCTTTAAGAGGTTTTTCCCCCTAACCGCAGTTAGTTCACTAACTATGGTTAGTGACTACTAAGGTTTTGTCACTAGGACAAAACCTTATCTCTCTCTCATTGAGTCACACTCCACACCCTCTTCTATTGCAACTCAGCTTTCAGCTCTCACTCTCTCTTGCTCTCTCTCACTCACCCTTCGCTCACATTTGGTATCAGAGCAGGTTGACCCTGCTCTCTGCTTCTCGCCTCAAGCTCCAGCCTATCCCGTGAGCTCCAGCTGCAACTTAGCTTCGCTGCAACACATATCGTCCGTACAGTCCGTACGGAACCTGCACGTGGTTTTTGCACATTTGCTCGCTGTACATCGTCCGTACTCCGTACGGATGTGCTCGCCGATCAGCACCTTACTACAGCTCCCGCCATCCGTACTCCGTACAGCTCCCGTCGTTCATATTCCGTACATTTGTATGGTCATCCGTACAACGTATGAATTCCGTACCTGACAGTTCCGTACACTGACAGTTCTGTACTGTCAGCTCACTGTCCGTACACTTCTGTTGCAGGTCTTCTGTGCAGAGTTTTACTTCTGCAGGTACTCGAGCAGTTAGTTTTTTGGGCAGGCTTTGTTTGCAGGATAACCATTGTTTGGCTATATTTTTGGAAATACATTTGGAGCTTTGGCAGACACATTACAGATTTGGGGCTTTTGCAGACAGATCTGCAGATCTAGTCTGAAATTTGGGGCTTTTGTTCAGAAATTGCAGATTTGGGCGTTCTAGTAAATTTGCCCCTTTCTGATTGCAATTTCAAGCCACAATTTGGGGCTTTTGTGTTGGAAGAGCAATTTCTAGAGTTTTTAGTTCATACTGCCTTTCTTGGAGTGTTTTGCAGCACTTTTGGCAGATTCTGGAGAGTTTTTGATGCTTGGACAGATTTCTGACAGTGCAAGTACAGAAATCTAAGTTGCATATACAGCCCGTGCTTGGCTGTGTTTTTTGGGAGTTGTGCATTTCATTCCTAGTAAGGGAATTCAGCTTTGTATCTGCTTCAATCTCTTTCTCAGATATGGCCCATCAAAATGAGAATGACTTTCAGTTCGGTGGTCTTTTACAGGAAGACAAGTTGGATGGTACCAACTACTCCCTCTGGAGTTTCATGGTACGCAATATTTTGATTTCTCGCAATTTATGGGATTATGTCAATGGGGATGAGATCCGACCAGCAGATATTGCACCTGCTACCCCTCCCCAGCAAGGAGGTGGAAGAGGTCGTGCACAAGGTGCAGCTGCAGGACAAGTTGGTGGTGCAGCTACAGTTACTACTCCAGAGCAGAAGAGATGGGATTCACGGGATGCCTTAGCTTTGTCATGCATCTCTCTTTCAGTCAAAAGATTTATCATTCCGCATATCGGGTCGTGTAAGACCTCCAGGGCAGCGTGGGGTATTTTGGAAAGCATGTATGCAGCTCGGAATGATGCAAGGGTATCTTTCTTGAAAAGAGAGTTGAGTAATACACATATGGAAGAGGGTGACTCCATGTCAGTCCACCTCACAAAGCTACAGGATCTCAGAGAGCAATTGTTAAATATAGATGAAATTATTCCTGATTCAGAGATGATTACAACCACTCTGAATTCTCTTCCGGAGTCTTATCTCAGCTTTCATACCTCGCTGAACTTATCATTGAGGGGGGGTGCAAATCCTCACTTTTCATGAGTTGATAGGACTTCTGCTTCAGGAAGAGCAGACCAGGAAAAATTTGGCTTCACGTGCAGGTGAACAAGCCATGCTGTGAAAGTTTAAATCAAAAACAAAGGGACAGGCAAAGACATCTGTAAATCAGCCTTCCAGTGGGTCAGGACAGCCTTCCCAAAAGGCTAACAATGATGCTAGTAAGCCCAAGAAGAAGGGTTTTTGTCACTACTGCAAAAAGCCAGGTCATCACATTGCAGAATGCAAGAAAAGGCTTGCAAAAGAGAAGAAAAACAGCTCCGGAATGGCTGTTTCAGATTCAGCTCCTCATGCATCTAACAGTGGGCATGCTGCAGCCAACTTGGTTGGATAGGATTAGGCCTTTTTATCTTGCATTTCAGATTCTAGGTTGGCTGTTCCAGATGCTTGGGATAGTACAGCCACTTGCAGTGATGATACATATGCATTTTTGACTTGCAGTTATGACTCTTCTACGGATGCATCTGCTTTCAGTGTCAATGAAGCACTGAACACTTGGTATATTGATAGTGGTGCATCCAAGCACATCACTTCTAGGAAGTGTCTTTTTACTTCCTTGCATCCACCTCCCGTTGGTAAGAAAGTTACTTGTGCCAACAACTCATCATATTCAGTACGTGGCACAGGAGATGTTGAGCTCACTGCCATTGATGGCTCAATTTTCAGACTTTTAGATGTCTTATATGTGCCTGGCATAACCAAAAATCTTCTTTCAGTGTCCACTCTTAACAGAGGTGGATTTTAGGTCATCTTTGAGGATGACAAATGTGCTGTCCGAGACAGGGAAGATGACTATGCTTTAAGGTTATCTGGTACTCTGCTGCGTGGGCTTTTTCAGCTTGATATTTTTGAGAAAAGAGCAGCCCATGCTCTTGCAATTTCTACCCCTACAGCTGCCATGCAGAATGCAGAATTATGGCATGCCAGATATGGCCACATGCAATACAACAGCTTGATGACACTTTAGAAGTTTTCTATGGTTGATGCATTGCCACCTCTTGAGATACCTCCTCCACATGCCTGTGAAGGGTGCATTTTAGGCAAGATGCATAGATTCCCCTTCAAGAAGGATGGTTCAGTTAAAGCTGTCCGCAAATTACAGCTTATACATAGTGATGTCTGTGGTCCCATGAGGACTCCATCGTTGGGTGGCCATCTCTACTTCGTTACATTTATTGATGATTACTCCAATTTTACTTGGGTTTATGGGCTGAAACATTACTTGGGTTTATGGGTTGAAACAGAAATATGAAGTGTTCACGGTGTTTAAACACTTTTCAGCCATGGTTGAAAATGAAACCGGACTCAAGATACAGACATTGCGCACAGATAGAGGTGGGGAATGCTTGTCTACAGAATTTGATGCTTTTCTCAAAGGCAAGGGTATTGTGCATCAGCTCACAGTCAGGCTGACCCCTCAGCAAAATGGCAAAGCTGAGAGGAAAAATAGAACTCTCATGGAGATGGACAGATGTATGCTGAAAAGCAAACACATGCCTCACAAATTCTGGCTAGAGGGTTCGATGTGTGCCAATTACATTTTGAATCGGGGTCCCACTAAGGCTTTAAAAACAAAAACTCCTTATGAGGTCTGGAATGACAGGAATCCTTCAGTGGATCACTTCCGAGTCTTTGGATGCCTTGCTTATGCTCATATGCCAGTTGAATTTAGGCACAAGTTGTCAGATAAAGCCATCAAATGCATATTTGTTGGCTACAGTGCAGAAAGCAAGGGGTACCGTCTCTACAATCCTGCTACACGCAAGATCATAGTAAGTAGAGATGTGATATTTTCTGAAAATTCAGCTCACACTCAGGCTGAATTTCAAATGCCTTCGTCTTCAGAGGATGTCTTTGAGGGGTTACTACCCATTGCCTTGGGTTCCCTTGCTGATTTTTCTGATGCGAATCAGAATTTACAGCAACCTCCAGATGCTTCAGTTCCGCCACAGAATGTCTTGCCCCCTCCACATGCAGTGGAACAGGTGGTGCAGCAAGAAATTGCAGACATACATGCAGCAAAAACAGTCCCAAACTGGCTGTTACAGACTCTCAGGGAGAGTAAAATTGATGCTCTGTTATCTGGCAGGACTCGCAGTGCAGCAAGGCACATGGAAGGTGCTAATTCTGTGGAATCAGCATATGCAGGTACTCTCCTTGATGAGGAGGAGCCTGCCACATTCGAAGAGGCAAAGGACAATGTGCATTGGATGAATGCCATGCACGATGAGTTGCAGTCCATTGCAAAAAATCAGACTTGGGATGTTGTAGACTTGCCACAGGGTAAACATGCCATTGGCACACAATGGGTTTTCAAGGTCAAACGGAAGCCAGATGGCTCCATTGACAGATATAAGGCAAGGCTGGTTGCTAAAGGCTATGCTCAGAAAAAGGGCATAGATTATGAGGAGACATTCGCTCCTACATCCCGGATCACCACCATCCGATCAGTTATTGCAATGGCTGCACATTTTGAGTGGCATGTTCATCAGTTGGACATAAAAACAGCCTTCTTAAATGGAGACTTGCTGGAAGAGGTGTATGTTAGACAACCTCCGGGCTTTGAAATTACAACAAATGCACTTCAAGTATGCAAGCTCAACAAAGCTTTATACGGGCTGAAACAGGCCCCTCGTGCATGGTATGCCAAGATCCATGCCTTTTTGACCAGCAAGGGGCTGCACAATAGTCCTACTGAGAGCACCCTCTACATCAAGATGGATGGGGGGGAAATTTTAGTCATCCTTCTTTATGTCGATGACTTACTGCTCACAGGGTCCAATGAAGACAAAATTGCAGATTTCAAAGCTGATTTGCAGACCAACTTTGACATGTCAGATTTGGGGCCGCTTCACTTTTATTTGGGGATCCAGTTCTCTCATGAGAGACGTGGCACTGTTATGTCTCAGTCCAAGTATGTTCAAAAACTCTTGGACAGATTTAACATGCATGAGTGTAAGCCCATAGCCACTCCCATGGAGCGGGGGCTGAAACTCACAATGCATGATGCAGGAGAATTAGTTGATGCCACACTTTACAGTCAGGCTGTTGGATGCCTCATATATCTCTGCAACACTAGACCTGATATTCAGTTTGCAGTATCTGAGGTGAGCAGGTGCATGCACAGCCCAAAAACTATGCATTGGCAGGCAGTTAAGCGCATCTTTCGTTATTTGCAGGGCACGAAGTCTTTTGGCTTGCTATTTCCCAAGGGGGGTGACTTGTAGATGCATGCCTACAGTGATTCAGATTGGGCTGGTGATTATGATACTAGGCAGTCCACTAGTGGCAATTGTTTCTTTTTGGGTAAATCTTGCATTTCCTGGCTAAGCAAGAAACAATCTACAGTGGCTACCTCATCATGTGAAGCTGAGTACAGGGCAGCTTTCATAGCAACAGTTGAATGTGTCTGGCTGCGACGTCTATTTGCTGATCTTCATCTGTCTTTGGAGGGTCCTTCTCCAATTCTCACTGATAGTCAGAGTGCCATTGCAGTGGCAAAGAATCCAGTGTTTCATGCTCGCACGAAGCACATTGAGGTTCACTATCACTACGTCAGAGAGAAGTTGCATGCAGGAGAGATCAGTATGATCTTTGTGTCCACACATGACAACGTTGCAGATATTTTCACCAAAGCATTACCACGTGAAATGTTTGAGGCATTTCGCAGTGCCCTGAACTTATATCCGTTTGGTGATTGATCAGCCTTGTACATGACGTTGGCACTGAAGGGGGGTGTTAGAATTATAGATATAATTCAGCAGTGACCAATGTAATATAATAAGCTAGTTAGGGGCACTTTTCCCTCTTTCAGAGGTTTTTCCCCCTAACCGCAGTTAGTTCACTAACTATGGTTAGTGACTACTAAGGTTTTGTCACTACGACAAAACCTTATCTCTCTCTCATTGAGTCACACTCTACACACTCTTCTATTGCAACTCAGCTTTCAGCTTCCAAGCTTTCAGCTCTCACTCTCTCTTGCTCTCTCTCACTCACCCTTCTCTCACAGAAACCCCAGTCCAACTTACAAAATATAGATATGATGACATGTCCTCCGCAACCCTAATGAGGTTGTGGGTCCCATTGTCAAAGTAGTTTCCTTTCCTTTACTCAAAATTTTTCTCATGCCTACTGTATCACTTTGGAAGGTAGATACCTTACATTGGTTGTTTCAAGGTAGTGCCTAAAGAAATGCAATGGATATTTAGTTACAAATTGCCTTTATATATGATGATGTCCTACTTGGATTATCCTGTCGTGGGTAGTGTGTGCAAAAACCATTCCTTTGGTGTAAGGACCCCTTCACTACAAGCTTCGCAAAGAGGGATCTACTTTGCATCTTTGGGTCTGTAGTATCTAACCATCGTGCTCTGATAGGAAGTGTGATAGTACATCAAATTATTAGTGGCAAAGAATTATTAAACTATCATGGCTCGATCAAGAATAAATAGGCTAATGAGATTGCTCATGGGCACCAGCATGTTTCTGCCTATTATTTTCGGCTAATAGAGCTTTATTGACCTGCAAATTTTCACTCCCTGAACTACTATTGAATGTATATATCTTTTTTTATGACCCATCTCATCATATCAAAGAATTCCAGCTCTCTTGTTTTTGTCAATGGAAATTAATAATTGAGCATATCATTATCTCTAACTTTTGGTATCTTCATCATGCATGCTTTCTTCTGTCCCACTTTGCATGTTTGTGAGATCTTCATTGGTAAAAATGGTGCTACCTTTCAGACTTGTTTTTTTGGTCAATCTGGTCTGTCATGTCACTATCCTGAATTTACATGTTGAGCTTAAAATAGAGGCTTGTCTGTCGTATGATCTTCGCCACTACCATGCCTCTTCAGTTTTACATCTTAAATCCCAAAATTGTCTTTTATTAGCTTTCATGTAGTATTTCAATGCACAGCTATGTCCATTGTGCCCATTCTTTTGAAGTTCAAATCTTTTTCTTATCTTCCCTTATCCTTCGCAAAGGTCTGCTGGATCACCGTGATTGAGAGAGAGAGAGAGAGAGAGAGAGAGAGAGAGAGAGAGAGGAGTTGGACAGCACACATAAAGAGAAGAAAGAAAGTCTATTAATGTCTTTGAAGGACCGAAGGGTCTATGGGATTCAATAAAAGGGGCCACTAAAGAGGGCATCCACAAGGCCGATGTTTGAGATGAGAATATCAATAGAGAGATACACAACGCTGTCACTGCGGGATAGTATATAAGTGCTTATCCATATGAGATCCAATAGACACCAATAAAGATAGAAAGGGAAGGGAGATCCCCATCATCAGTGACCTGTCTGTTGACCATTTGAGTGATAGAAACTATGTATGTTGTGTGTGGAACAAGTCGGTTGAGGATAGAAGAGATGATCTCATCCGACAATGGCTTTGGATTTGGTGAGGCTTGGCGCCGTTGAGGAAAGAAATCAATAATAGTGTTGCTGGTGCTCAGCTTGATCTTTCTATTTGGGCCCCTCTCTCCTTCTTTATAGTCTCTGGGAGGTAGCTTGTTGCCTGATGAGCACTACTGTCACTCCAGTCGTTTGTCTCCCAAGTCAAATAGTCAAGAGGAGATGCCTTTTGGTCCTCATGTGAGGGTTGTCTCAAGGTGAGTTTTTCGTGTCATGCTCTCTAGGTCTCAGCTGCTTTGTGTCCCTTTCTATCTCTCGCTCAATCGAGTCAGCAGAGAATAAGTTTTGTGATCATCCTTTGGTTGGACTCTACCGGCCTGCCTCTGCACTCGAAGGAGTTGGTCTCTATGCCATTGAGACTCGAGAAGGAAAGTCGCCACGCGTCTCTGATCAGGATGGGCCAATAAATTTCTGACTGGTCCAAATCTACTCTGAAATATATGGCGATGCCATACACAGATCTCACAGTACGCAGAGCATGTGAATGTAAAGTGCTTCTTTGTCTCAATCTCTTGCATGTCGCATAGAGTCCAGATCGTCTTTCACGTGGAGTGCTCTCTACTCATCTTGTCTCAATACATGGCTAATGAGAGGATACTTAAAAGTGCCCAATCGAGAGGATACTTGAAAGTGACCAATCGAGAGGATACTTGAAAGTCCCCAATCGATATCCTCAATGCATATGGGAGAATGGTTTTGAGTATAGCTAGGGGAGTTGGTAAAACCCTCCTCCGAGATTTGCGAGCAGTGATCTATGTAAAAGCTGATTTTATCAAAAGCTCATGGTATGCTCGCCAAGTCGTGTACGTGTGGAGCTATAGGAGGTCCTCTTTGATTGTCAGGTTCACCTCGTGATAGGTTGGTAGAGTGGATGGGTCTCAAGGCTATACTGAAATGGTAGCAATCAATCAATAAGGAGTCGTGGCCTAGCAAACAATTTACGTGTTTGAGCTTACGAATTTTTATAATCCCCCTTTGTCTCTAGTGCCATAAATGAGGTCATGTGCCGTATGGATGTAGTAGTGCCAAAGTCCCTGACTCTGTGAATATATGTGACCACCTGGAAGGATGCATCCAAGTTATAGAGGGGTAGCAACAAAGTCTAGTAACCGGATATGAAGTGGGACCAATGGCTACCCCTCTATAACTTGGATGGCCCCTCTAGTGTATGGCCCCTCTTTGGCTTGGCCATTATGTAGCTTAATGGTTGATAACCAATGGTGAAGAGTGAACAAGAGGTTGGGCAAAGCATTTGTGAAAGATTTAGTGAGAGATGTAGTAGAGGGTGCATGCAAATTGTGTTGGATGGATGGGTCCACGGTAGGGGGATGGGGACCTCTGCTCTAGGAACTTCCGCTAGAAGTCCTCCTTATTCTCCCTCTTCTTTGATGGACTAGATGATGATATTCTCCTTTGCTCTCTATCCCAGTTGGAAGATAATGCTTGGTCTCAAAGCTTGGTCTCAAATGTGAGTTGACAGTGCAAGGCCTTATCATACCAACTATTGCGGGGGACTGATAAAGTGGGTGGTGAGCGGGTGGATCTAGTCGTCTAGGGAAAATATTGGAGAGCGAATCATGAAGAGAGCTGGTGATCAAGGTGATTCTATCAGGGCTAATTTGTGATGAAAGTGGATCTCCTGATAGGTAGTATATGTGTGATGGGATGTGCTCAGTGATGGACAAGCTAAAAAACAAGTAGTATGGTCGGCTCCTGTGGTGGGATGTAGAAAACTGTGATCTAAGAGGCAAAAGCGGGGGATCTCATGAGGTAATTAACAACATTGGAACCTCCTCCTTGCGGAAAACAAGTGAGCCCCCGCCTAGGAAGAAGGCCCTCACTCTCCGCCAACCCTGCTCCGCCCCTAGCCCCGCCATGCTGCTCCTGCTCCGCCCCTAGCGCTGCCATGCTGCTCTGCTCTGCTCCGCCCCGCCATGCTGCTCTGCCACCTCCTTCAGCACTCCCGCCATGCTGCTTTGCCGCCCCCTAGCAGCCTAGCAGCCTCCCTAGCCTAACAGCCTGTGCCACCTCCCCTAGCCTTTCGGCCTCTCAGCCTCTAGTCTCCCCGCCTCGGCTCCTATCCTCTCCGCCTCAGCCCCTAGCCCCTAGCCCCGTCCCCAGCCCCTAACCTAGCCCGCTGCGCAACCCCCCCTAGCCCCGCCTCTCAGCCTCAAGGCTTGCCTCAGCCCCTAACCTCTCTGCCTCCGCCCACTAGTCTACCTCTCTACCCCGCCACTAGTCTACCTCCCGCCTACTGTTTAGCAGTAGCTGCCCTAAACAATACAACAAGCTTGCACCAGGGCCAATAAAGGCCCTCGAAATTCTGTGCCAGGGGTACGCAGGCCCCCCGGACTGTGACTGAACAGAGAAGCCCCCCCTGAACTGCAACCGGAGGTCAAGATGATGCCCCAGGGTCCCCCGTGAGCTGCTACCTCCACTCCACCAGCAAACTGCAGAAAAAAGGAACTCAGAAATCAGGTTGTTTTTAAATAAAGAAAAGACCAGCATGATGACACGGAGCTATGTTAAGGCACTCGAAAGTGCAATGCAAGTGTACATGGCAGGAACACCCCCAAAGAATACCTTCGAGGTATTGACCCACCTCAGCAAAATTTGCTTGGCCTTGATCGAAAAGGTCGATAGCCTCGAGACCACTAATGTGGCATTGATGGCAGAAAAGACGCATATTTTTTTGCAAAAAAGATGTAATAAAAACACCTCAGAGGAATGAGGTAGAAAGAAACCAAGGCTGAGGCTGAAAATGCCAACTCAACCCTGTAGAAGTCTCATCAAAGAAGGGAGAATCTCTCCAATCTCCGAGAAAAGTAACTCTCCTGGAGGAGGCTGCTCGAGATGATCCCTGCATGGTCACCCAAATGTCCATCAGAGTATGTACCGTATCTGTCCAAGTACTGGCCAAGATTTGAGAAGGGTGAACCTCAGTGCATCTGGCTTTCCAAGTGTGCCATGCTGCAATGCTAGCTAAGACCTCCCAAGGAGAGTCAACCGAGGAATGAGCAGCCCTGAAGAGAGTGGCTGGAACATCCTCTAGAGAGCATGACTCCACAAGGTGTCGTTGGATGTGAAGAGCCCAAGAGGAGTCAAGTCTCTCAAAGAGGACCTGGGGCCCTGAAAGAGTGAGCCAAGCCACTGATCCCCAGGTCATGTAGAAAGGTAGGTGAATAAAAGTGCCGAGAAGTCTTGCCATCCCCTTCCATATGATTCTCGCCTGTCTGCAATCCCAAAGGCAGTGCTGTATTGTCTCCAAAGTAGAAAGGCAACGAGGGCAAGAAGGGTCAGCTCCGAACCTAGATCTCCATTGGTTCACTACTATCCCACCATGAATAGAAAGCCAAAAGAAGAGAGTGATTTTTCTATTACGGTTGGATTTCCAGAGCCTCTGCCAAAAAATTTTCTGCAAGTCAGCAGAAATCTGAAAGTTCTCCCAATGAGGAGCTCTGGTAGGCCTCCAACCCCTACAGCTGAGCTGGAATTTTCTGGCATTACTGACCGTGTAACGAAAGAAGGGGATGCCCTTCTCTTGGTGCCCTCCATCTATGCATTCCCATTCCCTAGGGTCCCACTGCAAAAAGTTAATTGGGACACCTCCATAGAGCCACAGCCTCCATGAGCCCAGGGCGGTGAGAAGCGGGTTAGGATCCAAGTACCACTGTGAAAGAGAGCCATGCTTCATGAAGCCCACTACCCTAACTGGCTGCAACGGTACCTCCAACAAGATATCGTTTGTGGATCTGGACAGCCTGCCCCCCGAAGAAACATCAAAGACTAAGGCATTCTCATGTGTGTCATGAAAAGCAATCACTTGTAAAGGAACTCCCAATCTGGAAAAAGCCCCCATCCAAGTGGAGCAAGTAATAGGCATGTCATCTGTGTCCACCCAATCCAAGGGCAAGGCTGCATCAATCTGCTGGACTCTCCCTGCACTTCCTCTGAGATTAAGAACCATCTGGGCCTGTCGGTCTGCAAGAAGCTTCCTAAATGCTTTCCATGCTCCCATGGTAGATGCAGGGTCCCTCTCCCATCTTGGCCACTGCATGTAAGGAGAAGCTCCAAGTGGTCTGCCATGCTCATCCAAAATACTGTCATTCCACATGATAGGCTGCCTTTCAATCTCTTCACGGGTGGATGGGGGAATCCTGCAAAGTGTGCTCTTGAAGCTGACCCATGCTTTCAGAATAGCAACCATAAGAGGGGAAGAGGGAGATATGAGGTGGGATGTGGTGAAAACCCATCTGGTACTATGTGTCCAATCCTCTCCTGAAGTGGGCGTGCGAGACTGTATGCATCTGATAAAGAAATCCTTCCAAGGCTCTTGCCCTGGCATAAGTCCTCTCACAACGACCTTGTAGAGTAAGGCTCTGCACTGTAGATCCAGGTCGATGATATTCAAACCCCCTTCTCTTGTAGGAAGAATCAAGGTCTCCCAAGCTACCTTGGCTGTAACATCAGTTGTGCCATCTAGACCACTCCATAAAAAATTTCGTACGGGCCTCTTAAGTTGAGTGATACAATCCCTAGAGTGGCACCAACAAGAGCATACAAACCATGCTATGGCTAGAAGAACCTAGTTAACCACCACCACCCTCCCTGGAAGCTAAGTCAAGTTTGGCTGAGCTCCAGAGAAGGAGCTTTCTTCTGATGCTCTCCAACACTGGAGCAAACTGTTGTGAGGGAGAGATGCCCACCCCAACTTGGCAGCCCAAATACCTGACAGAGACGCCCCTCTGTACCCAATTGAAGGCAATATCATTACCCCAATCCGGGGTGTCATCTTCACAAATCCAGAAACCATTGGATTTATGCCAATTAATGTGTAGTAAGAAGGGATATAAAATAATATGAAGCTACACGCATGACAGCATCAGGATCTGATTGTAACACCCCGTCTGAGTCAACAAGCAGCGAGACACTATCTCTACTATGTCTGGGCCCATGAGTAGAGAAAAAGTGTTTGTTGACCCTGCCACCCATCTGAATCCAAAAGGATTCCCGTGCATGAAAGGCATATTCTGCTCTCTGATCCAACAATGTCTGCAGCAGAATCCAAGCGTCTGTGAGCCTCTTTTGCTCTTCCCTCTGAAGGGACGCTAACTGCTGGCGTATACCAATCTCACGTCTGAGAATCTCACGTCTCCTGGAATCAGCGACTGTATGATAATAGTCGCTAATTCTGGATAAGGCTGCAGCTACCTGAGATGGGCAGACAACTCCACCCTGTATGTGAGAAACCCAAATCTGTAAAATATCCTCCGTGAGGCTCTCCTCTGCCTAAAAAGCATCTGGAATCCTGACATTGGCAGAACGTCCTCTCCGATGAGGCTCAAGGATTTGCAACACCACGGGAAAATGATCTGAGGTGGAAACCCCAGTAGAAATGCATACAGATCCTCCTCTGTCAAGTGCCCAATCGTCTACATAAAATCTGTCAATACATGCATGGATGGGCATGTGTATTCTCCTGTTCAACCAAGAATACAGGAGTGACTGTGGCATAACATGAAAGGCATCATCAAACCAAGTGTCCCTGCCACTGTACTGAAAAAGAAAGGCATCCCAGGCTGCCCTCTCCAAAGAATGAATTCCATCTTGTCTGCCTCCCTTTTTGCCTGATGGCAACTCAACCATGTTGAAATCGCCACCAATGATCCAAGAATCTGCAATGGGGGCTCAAGAGAGTAACTCCTTCCAAAAGGAGATCCGCTCCCCTCTGTTGTTGGGAGCATAAAGATTGAGAACACCAATCTTACGCCCTCCGATCAAAATAATGATCCATTGAGCTCTAGAGGGGGAAATAGTACCATGACCAGCAACCAAGGGGAGAATAGAGGGAGAGACTAAAATGCAAGTACCTCCCCTTGTGCCCATAGTAGGCGACCAGAAGGTATGTCTTGAAAGCAGTTTGCCCGATTTAGAGCAATCACTGGCATCCAACTTGTGTTCTCGGATAAAAAGGATATCAATCGCACCTCCAATGACACCTGGATGAAGCTGATTCTGGATCAGCTACCTACGGTGACGGTGTGGAACTCCGCCTAGGCCCTGTATGTTCCAGCTGACTATCCTCATCGATGGGAGGATGCTCTTCCCCTGGGCCGAAACATTGCTGCTGAGGGCAGGAAACTCAACATGTGAGAGGATCCCCACACCTGCTGAAGGGGAGGCCCTATCAAAAGGGATCCCCATGACCGGGACCCCTAAGGTGGAGGGCACAAACTCATCATCATCCATGAAAGTCGCCGAATCTGCCAGTGCCGAAAAAGAGTTCCTGATAAGTAAGTCTGGCCGAGGAGTGCGAAGAAGACCTGCACTCGTGGAAGATGGAGAAGAGGGACATGCCAAGCCTCTATCAGTAGAACTGGAGTTGGGTGCTGAGGAGGCCTGAGGTTGGGTTGAAGAGGAATCTGGAGTCCTCATCTGTGCCTGCACTTTCTCGGTCGTCCTGACTGTGGCAGGAACAGTCTCCGGGAAAGAAGTGCCTGTAGCCCCCTCGTGGTCAGCAACCAAGGTGATTGGGGCTGGTGCATCTAAAGGCCCCTCCTGATGTGGAACTGTAGTGTTCGGGGCTGCAGCAACATCCACCTCCGGAGTTTGGAAGGTGTCTGTCTGAACAGGATCAAAGGTCTCCTCCTGAGGTAAGCGGCTCTGATAGCTCTCCACCGTGGTACTGGGTGTGCTGGGGGCATTGGGCGCTCTGCTGTCCCTGGTGGTCCTGGGGTGCGCGAAGCAGGGCGCCCTGCTGCTGCTGGTGATCTTGGAGTGCATGGTACAGGGTGCTGGGGAGGTGCAGTCGGGGTAGTACATGAAGAAGCCACACCAGAAGACCTCTTGGGTCTTTTTCTATTCCTTGGGCAGTCTCTAGCAAAGTGCCCAAGGGTCCTGCAAATCATGCACTGGTCCTGTCTACCTGAAATCTTGACTTTCAGTCGAAAGAGAGAGCCATCTGGACGCTGAAGCATGATGTGGTCATCTAAGATGTTAGGGTCAGAGACAATGACCCTAACACGAGGCATCCCGTCTGCACTGACTGCCTCTGTCGAAGAAGAAGGCATGCCAGGAAGGGTGGCAATCTCAGTGACCACTCCGAATGTTGCTCCGATAGTGGCAAGTAGTCGATAGTAGACTTGAGGAAGACCAGGAAATCTAATGAACAATGATGTGACCTGCCCGTCCTCCTCGACTGGATCGAAGCCCAAGGTGTAGGGTAAAAGAAAGATCCTCCTCGAACCCAAAGCCAGGGGATTAGCTTTGAGAACAAGGGCTGTGGACTCGTGGGAGTCGAAAATCACTTGGAAGAATCCACGTCCCAAAAGTCGAATATCCTTGAGGTGTGGGGCGAGATCTCCTGGTAACGATGCCAGCATCTAGTCTCTAGCCTGTGATCTGGAAGGGTGTGACCCAAAGATGCGCGCGAAAAGTGATGTGGAGCCCTCTAATTCCACATCTTTCTTGATTTGCTGCAACTCGTCTTCTGAAAAAATGACGGTTCTCGCGGCGGGTGGAGGTGGACGGAGATTGGTTGAATGGGGATCCATTCGCCAATCGAAGTGAAAAGGCCCAGGACGCCCTCGAACACGGGTGTAGGAAGGAGGAGAAAGGAGAGGGTAGGAGAGAGGGGAAGGGAAGGAGAGTATAGAGTGAGGGGGGTAGAGGAGGTAGGCTGAGGGGAGGCGTAGCGAGCTGAGTTAGGAAGGGAGGCGGGGGAGGGGAAGGTTGCAGGCGGAGAGGGAAAGGGTGGGCGGGGGAGAGGAAAAGAGGGGGGGGGGGGGGGGTTAGGAGGGAGGGAGGGAGGGGGCGGGTTAGGAGGGAGGGAGGGAGTTGGCGGGGAGGGAAAGGGAGGGCGGAGGAGAGGAAAGGAGGGGGCGGAGAGGAAGGGAAAGAGAGGGGGGGGGGGGGGGAGAGCGGGGGAGAGCGGAGGAGGGGGCAAGTTAGAGCGGGGGAGGGGGGGAGAGCGGGGGAGAGCAGAGGAGGGGGCAAGTTAGAGGGGGGAGGAGGGGGCGGAGTAGGGGCAGCGGGGGGGAGAGGGAGGGCGGGGGAGGGAGCGGGGGTGGAGAACGGCGGGGGGCTTGTGGGTAGGGGAGAGGGAGGGCGGGGAGGGAGAGGGAGGGAGGGGATGGGGGTGAAGGAGGGGGGGCGGGGGGGCTGTCGGGTGGGGGAGAGGGAGGGCGGGGAGGGCTGATGGGTGAGGGAGAAGGAGGGAGGGAGGGGGGGTGGAGAAGGGGGGCAGGTGGGCTGGCGGGGAGGGAGAGGGAGGGCAGGGAAGAGGAAGGGGAGAGGGAGAGTGAGGGAGGAAGGAGGGGGGGAAGGTGAGAGGGGAGGGAGAGGAGCAGCGAGGGGAGGGAGAGGGGGAGCAGTGAGGGTGAGGGAGAGGGAGAGGGGGCTGGCTGAGAGAGGGAGAGGGGGGGGGGGCAGGTCCTCACGGGAAGAGGAGCAGCTCAAGTCCATGAAAAGACGCATATTGACAAGACCCTGAATGAAATCAAGAAGCAAAGAGGGCATATGCAAGAAGAATGGCGAAAGGAGAAAGGGAAGAAGGATGAATGGGAAAAGGAGAAAGAGGCATGGGAAGATGAGAAGGTCAACCTCAAGGACAAAATGCAGGCCATGGGGACAGAATTACAGCAATTGAGAGATATGCAGGGGGTACCAGAAGGTACGTGCAAAGCAATGGAATAGATGAGAGCCGAGAATGAGATGCTTAAGAAGGAGATGGCAGCGCTACAAACAACCATACAAGGGAAGCATGCTGAGTTCACACGGCAAATCACTAAAGGTGACGCAAACATACTAGAATGGAAGACTGTGGTTAAGAAGGGTACGGCAGCCCCCAAGAAAGAGATCATCTCTGAAGCCCTGGAGGAAGAGAAAAGGAGGAGTAGCAAGGCATTGAATGTCCTGGTCAGAGGCCCAACAGTTGGAGACACCCCTATGTCCAATGCTACGACCTTGTTCACCAAAATGGGAGTCAACCTCACATGCGAGACAGCATGGAGGGTTGGCAAAGCTGAAGCTCCAACAAGATCACTCGTAATGAAATTATGAACAGCTATGGACAGGTCCACTCTCATGAGCATGAGGGCAACCCTGAAAGGAACCAGAATATTTTTGGATGACGATCTCACGCTGTCGCAGCAGGAGCATCGGAGAGAAGGGATGGTACGGGTTATGGCAGCAAGAGAGGCAGGGAAATGGGCTACCTACAGAGATGGCAAAGTGATTATTTGAGAAAGAATCGACAGAGGTGACAAGGGAGAAGGGGAGAAAGGGGAGAAAGAAGAGGGTGAACTATGATGGTGCTAGAGCCGGGAGAAGAGTGCACAAAACAAGCTGAGTATGGCTGTATGGAACTGTAATGGCACAATTTGGTCCGACCTAGGTGGCTTCTTGGAGACATACACATGCAGAGACATCATCTTCTACACTGAGACACATGAGAGCCCAGAAAGAGGGCTGCCCACAATGACAGGATACACCTGGGAGTCTGCTCATAGGAAAGAAATGAGGAGAGATAGTGGGGTACAATGCTCTGGAGGTGTAGCTGTCCTTTTCAAAACACACTTGAGGCCACTCATATCTGTGGTACAGAGAGAGGAACATGCACGTCACATGTGGATACAAGTGCAGCCACTAGATGCCCGACCTATCTTCATTGCAGTATGCTATTTCCCTACGCACAGGTCATCATATGCCCATGATGTCACTACAGAGGGGCACATCCCTTATGAGACGATACATGAGGATATCATAGAGTTCTCCAGACAGGGAGACACCCTCCTTCTGGGGGATTTCAATGCAAGGACAAGGGAAAAGCAAGTGGGCTTACTGGACTTCACATATGAGAGAGATCCCCACATGATGCTAGAGTTAGATGTAGTAGAACTTGGGACTCGGAGACTCTCTGCAGATACTTCGCATGTGGCAGCATATGGGCGACACCTGCTTGAGTTGGGAGCTGTCCACAACCTCATCATCTACAATTGCCTTCATAGATGGCCATCATGAGGGATTCACATGCTTCCCACAGGGAGGTGGGACTAGCACAGTGGACTACCTACTGGGCCCACTGGCTTTTGTCTCACGGATACATGACCTCACCATACCCCCCCCCCCACTTGGAGCTGACCACTCATACCTGGCCTTCGATGTTCTTGTTACTACACCAGGCACAGGGAGAGTTCCTACCGCTACCCATACCCAGATCCACTTTGACCGTGCTCTTGATCCAGTGTATGTGTGCCACTTAGCTAGAGAGCTTCCGGCGTTATTGGAGGCTGATCTAGACCTCGCCCATGCCTTAGCTACCCTTGTCACAGTGATACAGGATGCTACCACCAGATCCTTTCCTACGACCCAATCTTCACGGGTACGAGATGGGAAGATGCCTCAGAACCCCTGCTTTGATGATGAGTGCAGAGAGATGCGAGCCCACCTCACACAGGAGCGAGCCCTGGGTCAGTTGATGCCACACGAGGCACACACGATATTTCAGCGGCTGACACGCCGTAAGAGATGAGCCTTCCTCACACATAGGATGGATGAGATCATCATATCATTTCGTGGAGGAGACCCAACCACTGGGTGGGGATTCCTCGCGGAGGGAAAGCCACCCATCCCCATCACCGATCCGGGTGTGTGGCACACCTATGCATGCTCCTTATATGATGTCCCGAGGCAGACACCGCCAGACATGTCCACTATGCCCAGGTCCACTACTTGTCATCTATTCACCATGCAAAATGTGTGGGCAGCACTTCGCTGGCTCCACAACCGGAAAGCATAGGATCACGAAGGCCTTCGGACAGAGCACTTCACACATGGGCAGGAGGTTCTAGCACCGATCCTTGCACATATGTTTAACCTTGCAGTTTGCCACGGCTTCCCACCAGCATGGAGCACCACTACTATCGTACCGATACACAAAGCAAGAGACCCCATGGACACCGGGAACTATCATACCCTCATGATTGGCCACACACTAGCCAAGATCTATGGATCGGTGCTAGAGAGAGAGATCAGCAATCACATAGAGGCACGAGGGCAACGAGCACTAGGGCAGGCAGGATTCAGGAGACAACACTCTACTCTAGACCACATTTTTACTCTGAGGGCTATCATTGAGGAGGCGAGGTCCAGACATCAGAAAGTCTACACATGCTTCGTAGACTTTCGAAAGGCTTTCGACACTGTTCCACGATCCCGCATGATCAGGAGACTACAGGGGATGCAGAACCCAGAGATACTATCATTGAGGAGGCGAGGTCCAGACATCAGAAAGTCTACACATGCTTCGTAGACTTTCGAAAGGCTTTCGACACTGTTCCACGATCCCGCATGATCAGGAGACTACAGGGGATGCAGAACCCAGAGATACTGATTTGGGGTGTAATGAGCTTATATGAGTCAGTCAGAGGTAGGGTCCGTGCCCCAGGCGGCCTATCGGAGTGGGTCGAGAGCACCATTGGGGTGAAGCAAGGCTGCCCTCTCTCACCGACTCTTTTTGGACTCTACATTGACGAGATCACATCTTTCATAGATCGCATAGGTGGTGAGGGCTCATCACTAGGGGATCTCCTCATACAGATACTGTTATATGCTGATGATACAGTCCTCATATCCTCTTCAGCGGAGGGACTACAGAGAGATCTGGAGGCCTTAGAGGTGTTTTGCCGAGAGAGAGATCCGACAGTCAACCTTGGGAAAACTAGGGTTATGATCTTCAACACCTCACGAGCAATGACTAACCGACTCATTTTTACCTATCGTGGTGAACCAGTGGAGATGATGTAGTCATACACATATTTGGGAGCAGTCTTCACAGGACCCATCTTCACGATGAAACATGCAGCCCAGGCATGACTCACACAAGGGCGTAGTGCTATGGCTAGACTAGAGTGGCAGTGTTTCCAGGCTCACTTCGAGGATCCACCAACGAAGGGCTGGATTTTCGACACACTAGTGCAACTGACTGTCATGTATGCAACACCTTTTTGGGGATGCGATCTTCGGAGGACAGATTGGAGGAGCTTCGAGCGGCTACAGGTGGCGATGGGATCCAGGATGATCCGATGTAAGCCCTCAGTTCCACATGAGATAGTACAGGTAGAGTTCGCCATGACACCTCTCCAGGTTGATGCCATCTTTTAGATAGTGACTTTCATCCACAGGGTGTGGGATTTACCCCATTGGAGACTCCCGAGATTGGCCCTAGAGTCATCTAGATGACTCGCAGAGAGCGGGGCAGACAAATGGTATGCACGCATATCTACATGGCTTGCCATGCACGGTATCCAGATGGATAGGCTTCCCCCCTTTCAGTACAGCATGGATGCATCTCCTGAGTTGATCCCGCAAGATGAGATCAACCGTATTATACGGTTAGACCTCCTCTAGCTTCACACATCCTGGACTTGGGGGGAGGACTAGGAACTCCCCACCAAGACACAGTTCTATTGCGACCACTTCCTGCGAGTATTAGAGGAGGGATTCATTATCGGACCCCAATATCTTGAGGATAGAGGAGTATCTCATGCACTGAGGATTGCCATTGGTTAGATGTAGGTTTCATCCCATCAGCTGAGGATTGAGGTAGGGAGAGCAGCAGATCTGCACGCTATGTACGCTGGGGGCGGTTGAGACAGAGGAGCAAAGGAATGCCCAACCTACTATGAGATTCGAGGACGCTACCACTGTCTCTACCTAGAGGGAAATGGCTTCGGTCCTTTGTCACGACTGATTTATTTCCATGACCAGGTTTGTATCGGACTCTATCTGATGGAGATGTGGCGACACAGGGAGGCACTTCTACGAGAGATCAGAAGCAGCAGGGGTTAGTCAGACCACTACAGGACATAGAGGGTGACCAGGCACAGCGGCACGTCACAGACTTCTATACATTTGAGTCAGCCCCCGAACACAATGGAGTGGAGGAAGAGGAGCTAGCTGATATGAGAGCAGTTTGGATGAGCAGCCGGCACAGTACTACCGAGAGAGGGACGTAGAGGCCACATGTGCGACAGAGAGCCCCCAGAGTACACTCTGTTGAGGTCCGACCTATCATAGCTTAGACATAGCCTAGAGAGTCCAAAGAGCGAGGAGACCACGTCCCCTGCCACAGCTTGAGACAGCTTGACAGACGCAGATACGAGATATTTTCGCAGCCCACCAGAGAGCCATCACTGTACCAAGCTTCGGTTTCGTCCCAGCGCCTCGATAGATTGATTGATATGATATGATATGATTATGATTATGATTATGATTATGTTTATGATTATGATTCTGTTAGCATAGATTAGTACCTAGCACGGGTCCTAGCGTAGCCTTTGCTTCAGCCCATTGAGGCTTGTATGAGTTTGCTTTTTTGTGCGCTTTGTCCCATAGGCCTGCAAGGTCTCCCGTGGACGTTAATATATCTTTCTTTCTTTCTTTCTTTCTAGACCATTGTAGATAATCGGATTATTCATCCTGCCAATATCAGGACACACCTGTATGCAAAAACTCAGAAAATACCTGCCTTATCTAGATGAATGCTAGGCAATAGGATTTAGTCATTGTTGTACTCAAAGTCTCCGGTACTCCCACCAAGAGTCACATGTGGGTCACATCATGGTCACCTCAGCAACATGCCAAGTTGTTAGACCTTGGTCATACCTAGTTGCATCGTGTTCACATATGTTCACATCCTGGTCACTCTGGAACAAACATGGACATGACTTGACATGACTTGGACATGACTTGACATGGATATGACTTGACATGACTTGGACATGACTTGACATGGACATGACTTGGACATGACTTGATAGTACATGACTTATAGGGGACCTGGACATGACTTGGGTATGACGGAAGCAATACATGACTGAAGAGTGCCAAACCTCAACCTTGACCCACCATGGTCAAAGTTGATCAGAGGGAAGTAGAGGGACGTACTGGCGCAATGGTACATGGGATACACCTGTTGGTGCACATGGGAAGCAGTCCAGCAGAGTGCATAAGCGCACAGGCGGTACTCGTTGGTGCACAGGGGAAGCAGTCCAACAGTTAAGAGGTATAGGTGGTGCACCAACCCTCGCAACCAACTAGTGTCAGGAGCGCATGGAATAGACAGGAGAACACATGGAGCACATGATTCATTGACCGAGAACAGGCTAGAGTGTTGCGGAAGCCATCAAGGGCGCAGTGGCCCACAAATGGTGGAATGGCTAAGGATGGCTAAGGATGCAAGAAGACATCCAATAGGAAGAAGGAAAGGAGATTGGCAGCCGGGGGGGAGCAGAGGAGGAGAAGGTGAAGAGGGGGAAAGGGGAAAGGGGGGGGGGGGGACATTCTGGCAAGGGCGGGAGGCGTGAGTGAGTGAGTGAGAGGCTAGAGTCAAGAGCTCACCTCATGTGTATCTTCTCCGGGTGTATTAGTCATCTTGCTTTCTAATGAATTATGCTACTCCCCATTTGCTCGCTACTCTAAAATCTCTTTCCGTTGTGTTCTCCTCCCCTCCTCTCCCTTCACCTAGTACAACGGACCTGTGTCATGTGGTTGAAGTTCTTTTCTATTCATGTCGAGGGTTGGCTTTTATGATGATGTTCCGCTTTGGTCTTCTTCTTGCTCACATCACTTCAGCACTTGTACCGCTTGCACATATTGATACCATCTACCGCTTGCACATAGTTGACACCATCGACTAGCACTCGCCTACGTACCATCAGTTACACTTATGGCATGTCTTACTCGCTTCTCGCACCAGTGGCCCCAGGCCTCCGTTAATACTTCCGGAAGTGTTAGGACCCCCCCCCCCCTCAGACAGTTTATGGCGATTATGGTGGGACACTGCTAGTGATGAGTAGCACAAGTGAAGTGGTGATCCAGGGTCCTAGAGAGAGGTCTTATGCCGAGTAGTTCTGAAACATTTGAAGGAGCTAGCGAGAGAACTAGGAGGTACTTGAGGAGAGTGGAGAAAAGACTTCTGGCAGACCAAACGCGATACAAGAAGCATTACGTGCGACGTAAGTTTGCGAAGTCCTCAACTCGAGCACAAAGTGAGCCCATTGGAGCAGTAGCCAGAGCAAGTAACTTCATCGACACTCTCATTGACTTGGATCAACAGGAACCTTGGTGGTCAGATCTGGACTCGGGAGAGGAAGTGCAAAGTGGAGAACAGGTGAAAGAAGAGGTTACGAAGGACGAGGGCTCCTCAGGGACTCATCAAGGTCAAGGCAGCCCCTCTCCTCCTCTTGTAATGATGTCTTCATCAACCACCTCTTCTGCCGGAGTGGTGACTCCATCTGGTCGTGCGTCATCTAGACAAGCTGCTACCTCATCTATTATGCATAGCTCCGGGCTTCTAGCTTATCCACATCTATCCCATTAGGGGGTACTTTTACTCTGGCCATACCTTTACCTGCCATGATGGTTTCATCTCCCTTTCCATCCACACCTATATTGCCTTTTCTACCACCACCCCCCCTTCCCTGCTACCTACTTATTCATGACTTCAACTCCGTCCCTCTCTTTCCAAATGCTCTCGCATCCTCTTTAACCCCCACATCTTCTATGTTCGCACCCTTTCCCTCTGCAACACCGAGACCCTCCACGTATGCAGGACCATTTGTGTACACTTCCTCAATGGCTACATCAGTAGTGACTTTCCCATTGTGGTCTTCCACAGGAGCTGTTGTCGGTGTAGTCTCCTCCTCTGAAGCACCCACACTCATTACCGCTCCATCAGGACTCCCTCCAACTCTTGCATCTGCTTCAGCCTCTCGGGTGGGGATGGCCGTTCTCAACCCTGTAGACAGAGCTAGACTTTTGGGTGGGGATGGCTGTTCTCAGTCCTGCAGACAGAGCTAGACTTCTCAAGCTACTGAACAAGGTCCACGTGAAGACTCAAAAGTTCAAAGGCCACCTCCATGAGGATGCGGAAGCTCATGTGAGGAAATTCCTCACAGCATGTAGAGCTAAGAATTCATGGACATGATGCCTCCGAGTGTAGGTATCTTAAGGGGTTGAGGAAGCTTCTACCAGAGTATCCAATTGGAGAACCACTAGTGGCTACAATTATTAAAGCTGCACCGACTACTTCAGGGCCAGTACCCCTAGCTTCAGCCCCTGTGAAGGCACCTGAACCACCCACCCATCCTATCATTCTACCTCCACTACTTCCTAATCCTCCTTTGCTCCAAGCTCCTACTCCTAGTGAATTTGGGGCTCCATACTTCTATCCTCCGCCCTACTATGCACAATATCAGGCAGAGGTACTAACTTTGGTAGGCCCATCATGTGCTATAGATGTGGCGAGTACGGCCATTACCAAGATGATTGTACACAACCATTCGGGGACCCTCTTGTACACAGTGCAACACAAATGACCACTACACCAGAGATTGTCCCAATGGTAGAAGGGAATCAACATCGCAAGTCAACATGGTTGATGTAGTAGTGGCGGGGGAGGGTGACAAACCCCATTTGATTGGTGCAGTGTTGGGAGCTGTGACTAGGTGACAAACGAAGGGTGGCAGTAGTAAGGATGACTCAAGATCAATATCGGAGGCCTCATCACCAACTAATACTAGCTCAGTCACTAGAGGAGCATCCCCACCTCCTTCCTTCAAGGTGGACAGTGGGCACAGGAATGCATCACCCTTGTCCTCTCCTGTAACTGGATTAGAAAGAACCCGAAGGGCCCCACACCCATCAAGACCTATCAATAGCTCTAAAACTACCTCAACTCCAAGTGAGCAATCTATGCCTTCAAGGTACTAGGAGGTGGTCAGGAGTGTCACCAAAGATCTTCAATCTAGTTCTGAAGATGAAGGCGTCACACCTCAGTTCCCTTCTCGCAAGTCCAGAATAGTGAGGTTTGCAACGGAAGTGACAACTTTAGGGCAAAAACGTGAGGAGTCACAGGCAGGCCTATCCACTTTCCACTCAGGAAGCACAATGAAGCAAGAGAAGGAAAAAGGGGTGAAGCCCAGTAGTGCCCAAGAAAAGGGGAACAAAAGGTTACTGCTACTATCCAACCTTATTCTTTGATGGATGACTTGATGGATTTTAGGCCCAATATCACCTTACGACAACTCTGTCAATTGTCTCCACATATCAAGCATCACACTATTGCATTCTTGAATCGCATGCCAGGAGGGCGCCAAAGGGGATCTGTTCAGGGCGGGCCCACACTAGAGACGGTAACAGTTCAAGATGGAGTAACACTAGACAATTGCTCAGCCTATGCTGCCCTCACATGTGAACAAAGTCCCAAGCTCGCAGTGGAGATCAATGGGGTGGAGCTGAAAGATGTTTTCTTGGATGGTGGGGCAGCAGTGAACATCATGCCGAGAGGTACTCTTCAACAACTGGGTTTGAAATTGACAACTGACGTACATTTTCAAGTGCGCATGGCGGATCAACGCAAGGTGAAGCCTATGGGGGCTGTCAAAGGTGTTCACATGAAGATTGGGGGAGTTACATTTCTGTCCAATTTTATCGTACTTAATATGACAGAGGGTGAGCAGAGTTATCCTCTTCTTCTCGGTAGACCATGGTTACGCTCAGCAAAGGCCATTCAAGATTGGTCAAGTGATGAAGTTCGACTGCCTTTGGGATCCACATCCTTAGAAATAGACATGGTTACTGGAAGGGCTTGTCACCGACCTGTGGAACTTGGGGAAGAGGATTTTGAAGAAGAAGGGGGGGAAGAGGAGCGATGGGCACTTGGGGATTCTGGCCTATGTGGAGGACTCACCCTTCCAAGGTGAAACCTATGTAACAGCAGCACGAGATGATGGTGAGAGCTTGACGTACTTGTTGGAACATGCTGGACTAGATGAGGAAGAAGCTGTCATCTTGGATTGGATGGGGGCCCTGGGATCCTTAGCCATCAACATGGTGGAGTTGTGTCCAGAAGAGGATCCTGAAGCCCATCTTGGTACTTCACGGAATGCGCAAGAGGTGAGCCAGGAAGCCTCTCCACCACCTGGTTTGGCTGATCTCAAGGTTTGGGTGCGAGAGCAAGATCAGTTAAAGACTACCTTCGTCACCCAATGGGGAACTTATGCTTACCGGATGATGCCTTTTGGTCTATCCAATGCACCTGCCACGTTTCAACGTCTTGTCACCAAACTCTTCCAAGAGAACATCGGAAAGTTTCTTGAGGTATTCTTGGATGACTTCTCTGTGTTCAATGGTAAGAATGCTTCTCACCTTGAACCTGCTATTCAGACTGATCACATGAGTAAGTTGAGGTGGGTTTTTGATAAGTGTAGAGAAGCTAGGTTGTGCTTGATTCTGGACAAATGTTTCTTCCTCGCCTTGCTAGGGGTTCTCCTTGGCCAGATCGTCTCGGCTGAGGGAATGACCACGGACCCAGCAAAGGTGGAAGTGATATTGACCTTGCCTATTCCTCGCACACCCAGAGAAGTCAAGTCTTTTTTATAGAAGATTCATCAGGTTCTATGCCGACATAGTGGTGGCGTTGACGGAACTCCTTCGGCAGGAGCAGTCCTTCAACTAGTCGGCACCTCAACAACTGGCGTTTGACAACCTCAAGGATCGTCTAGTAAAGGCACCCATCTTGCGGCAACCTCAATGGGATGTCATTTTTCATGTGCATGTAGATGCAAGTGGGCTGGCGATTGGGGCGATATTGGCCCAACCAGATGAAGAGCACAAACTCGACCTACCTGTGTACTTCGCAAGCAGACAACTCAACGGAGCAGAAAGAAACTATAGCACCACTGAACGCGAGGGCTTGGGCATGGTCTATGCCATGGTGGATTCTTCTATTTCAAGAGTTTGACTTTGACATTCTAGTGAGAGCAGGCCAATTGCATCAACCAGCGGACCACTTGTCAAGGATCTCTTCAGGTGAAGCAGCCATAGGAGTTGATGATGACCTTCCAGATGCGGGCCTCTCCGTGTCGGTGCCACAGTACCAAAAGATGACTGCCTGTTTGCTGTGGACTGCTTTCCCCCAGGGTATGCAAACATTGTACACTTGTTGTCTACAGGTGAGTTCCCCAAAGGGTTAACTCCAGCACAAAAGCGGAGGTAGATTGTTCAGGCTGCTCCTTTCAAACTGATCGCGGGTCAGCTGCACAAGTTGGGGAAGGACCACATTTTAAGGAGGTGCGTGCTCCCTCATGAAACACAAGCCATCCTTCAGGAGGCTCACTTAGGAATGGGGGGAGGTCATATGGCACCAGAGGCCACTGCTAGAAAGATAATGCGCTCTGGGTTGTGGTGGCCAAAGCTATTCCAAGACTGCTATGCTTATGTGCGCTGCTGCGACTCATGTCAAAGAGGGGGGCCGAAGCCTACCCGACGGGAGTACCTTCCCCTTCAGCCATCCAGCCCTGTACTAGCCTTCTATAGATGGGGATTGGATTTTGTTGGACCCATCTCTCCTGCAACTCGAAGAGGGAACAAGTATGCTATGATTGCTACTGATTATGGCACTAAATGGGTGGAGGCTAAGGCCGCGAAGACCTGCACTGCTCAAGTTGTGGCCTCATTCTTGTATGATCAAATCATTTCTAGGTTTGGATGTCCTGTGGAATTGATGAGTGACAGAGGTACCCACTTTCTCAATGATGTCATTACTGACCTCATCACCCAACTGCAAATTGTTCACAAGACCTCTAGTTCATACTACCGTCGAGCCAATGGTTTGGCCGAGAGCTCCAATCGGACCATGTCTCATATTGTGACTCGGTTATGCCTTCATTCCTTGGCAGATTGGGATATTCTACTACCAGCCGCTCTTTTTGCTTACAGAACAGCATACAAGGCTAGCACTGGATATTCACCATTCCAGCTAGTTTACGGCTTGGAGGCGGTTATGCCCTATGAGTTCCACATGAAGACCACTAGGGTCATGGCAGAGATGGATGATAACTTGGAGGCATGCACACTTGAGAGATTATGGGATCTTGAAGCCTTGGATGAACATTGTCGTGAAGCAATCCTTGCTCAGGAAGTCTGGCAAAGAAGGCAGAAAGCATGGCATGACAGAAATCTCAGGAAGAGGGAATTCCAAGTTGGCAGCTTGGTCTTGTTATATTCCAGTAAGTTCCTGAAGCATAAACCCAAATTTGTCAGTGGCTGGACAGGGCCCTTCTTTATCACAAGGATTATTCCTAGTGGAGGGGTTTATTTGGCCACCTTGGAGGGCAAGAAGTTACCAGCACCCGTAAATGGCTCACAGGTAACGAAGTATCATCCACATTGACTCTCTCTCTTTGGATAAGGATTTCCATTCCTATTAGTTGAATTTTTATTTATTCCAAAAAAAAAAACAATGTATTCCCTTTCCTAACCCTGTCAAGGTTCTACTCTCTGCCCAGTTGCGCTCTTTGGTGGGAGATCAATAAAAACTGAGTTTCTTCTTCTCTGGCAAGACGGAAACAGCCCTTGCCTTCTCTGGCACACACTTCTCCTTAATCCCTCTTCACCCCTGTCACTCAGGTTGAACCTCTGTTCACCCATGTTCACCTCCAGGTCACCCCTGTTCACTCCTAGGTCACCCTTGTTCACTCCTAGGTCACCTCCCCATGTTCACCTCTCTGTCACCCATGTTCACCTCTAGGTCACCCTTGTTCACTCCTATGTCACCTCCCCATGTTCACCCCTCTGTCACCCATGTTCACCTCTAGGTCACCCTTGTTCACTCCTAGGTCACCCCTGTTCACTCCTATGTCACCTCCCCATGTTCACCTCTCTGTCACCCATGTTCACCTCTCTGTTACCCATGTTCACCTCCAGGTCACCCCTGTTCACTCCTAGGTCACCCCTGTTCACTCCTATGTCACCTCCCCATGTTCACCTCTCTGTCACCCATGTTCACCTCTAGGTCACCCTTGTTCACCCCTATGTCACCTCCCCATGTTCACCTCTCTGCCACCCATGTTCACCTCTAGGTCACCCCTGTTCACTCCGAGGTCACCCTTGTTCACTCCTATGTCACCTCCCGATGTTCACCTCTCTGTCACCCATGTTCACCTCCAGGTCACCCCTGTTCACTCCTAGGTCACCCGTGCTCACTCCTATGTCGCCTCCCCATGTTCACCTCTCTGTCACCCATGTTCACCTCTAGGTCACCCCGTCCTCTTTGTCACCCATGTTCACCTCTAGGTCACCCCTGTTCACTCCTAGGTCACCCATGTTCACTCCTATGTCACCTCCCCATGTTCACCTCTCTGTCACCCATGTTCACCTCCAAGTCACCCCTGTTCACTCCTAGGTCACCCCTGTTCACTCCTAGGTCACCCCTGTTCACTCCTATGTCACCTCCCCATGTTCACCTCTCTGTCACCCATGTTCACCTTTAGATCACCCCTGTTCACTCCTAGGTCACCTCTGTTCACTCCTATGTCACCTCCCCATGTTCACCTCTCTGTCACCCATGTTCACCTCTAGGTCACCCCTGTTCACTCCTAGGTCACTCCTGTTCACTCCTATGTCACCTCCCCATGTTCACCTCTAGGTCACCCATGTTCACCTCCAAGTCACCCTGTTCACTCCTAGGTCACCCCTGCTCACTCCTAGGTCACCCCTGTTCACTCCTATGTCACCTCCCCATGTTCACCTCTCTATCACCCATGTTCACCTCCAGGTCACCCCTGTTCACTCCTAGGTCACCCCTGTTCACTCCTATGTCACCTCCCCATGTTCACCTCTCTGTCACCCATGTTCACCTCTAGATCACCCCTGTTCACTCCTAGGTCACCTCCCCGTGTTCACCTCTCTGTCACCCATGTTCACCTCTCTGTCACCCATGTTCACCTCTAGGTCACCCCTGTTCACTCCTAGGTCACCCTTGTTCACTCCTATGTCACCTCCCCATGTTCACCTCTAGGTCACCCATGTTCACCTCCAAGTCACCCCTGTTCACTCCTAGGTCACCCCTGTTCACTCCTATGTCACCTCCCCATGTTCACCTCTCTGTCACCCATGTTCACCTCCAAGTCACCCCTGTTCACTCCTAGGTCACTCCTGTTCACTCCTATGTCACCTCCCCATGTTCACCTCTAGGTCACCCATGTTCACTCCAAGGTCACCCCTGTTCACTCCTATGTCATCTCCCCATGTTCACCTCTCTGTCACCCATGTTCATCTCTAGGTCACCCATGTTCACCTCCAGGTCACCCCTGTTCACTCCTAGTTCACCCTTGTTCATTCCTATGTCACCTTCCCAAGCTCACTCTCTGTCACCCATGTTCATCCCTATGTCACCCCTTGTTCATCCCATGTTCACCCTAGGTCACTCCTTGTCGCTTCTTTTTCACCCCTCAATCACCCATGTGCACACTAATGCCACCCCTTGTTCATCCTTGGTTCATCCCTCCTTCACCCTCATTCACCCCTATGTCACACTCGTCCACTGGCCTATACAGGAGGTATATAATTCAAATTCAAAATTTACCACCTTTTTCATTCAAATATTTCCTCTTGCCCACACCGCTTTTTCTCTCACCTCCCCCGAGTGCTATATTTGTGGACACCCTCTTCTTGGATCGCATCACTCCTAGCAGCACCCTCTAAGAGACAAATCGCTTCCAACAAGAAAGCATCCTGAGCTCCAAGTTGCTACCTAGACATCGACACACTGGCTCTAGTGGCAGCTCTCGAGGACCCAGAGCAAGAAGGGATGAAAGCAGCCTTCGAGGAATATGGCGAACTCATTGACATGGCTGACCGAATGACCTATTGGAACAGGTATCCATGGGCTAAAAGATCCCTTCATATGGCTCAACGCATTATAGATGATAACTTCATTCAGATGGGTGCCTCCCTCTTTAATACTACGGGTCAGGTTTGCAAGCTTCTATCATAGAAGCTTGGAACATGAGAAGCAGGTAGCCAGCATGCATAAAGAATGGGATACAACATTATAGGTGAAAGAAGTGGAGTGGGGAGCAACTCTACAGGCAAGGGAGGCTGCGCGGAAAACTCAACAGGACGAGTTTCAGCAGTGTCTTGCAGCGAAGGAGGTAGAGTGGACAGCCAGCAAGAAAGTTTTGGAGGACAATCATTCAGCCCAACAGGCTGAGATCCAGAGGGAGCTTGCAGCCCTACAGGACAGATACACCTCACTGGCAGAGGACAAGCATACAGTGGATCAACAGGTGGAGGTGGTGTGGAGTCAGATGAAGCAGATTCTCGAGGAGAAGGACCGTCTCCAAGTTTCACATTCCAAGTTGTAAGACGACTTCCATGGGCTGCAAGCTGAAAATGCAGCTCTCAAATCTTGATGTGATCATTACAGGTTTGGCTACCATAGATATAAATCCAAATACGAGGACATCCGCAACCTCATGGACACAGTTGAGGAAGAGGCAAAGACCACTCTCGGAACATCAACACACCCACCACACCCTCCCCCTCCCCCTCCCTGACCTTCATCCAGCAAGCAGTAGCTCCTGGATCTTTTAGTTGGGCATTTCTTTTTCCGAGCTCTGTACATTTGGATTCTGCAGTTCTCATGTAAATAAAGGAATTTTGGAGTTGTATGGCCATGAGCCAGTTTTATTTCAGTTTTACAGTTGTAAGGCCATGAGCCCTTTCTTTGTAGTTTTGGGGATGTCAGCCATAAGGTCACTTTCTTATTTGTAATTTATACTTAACTTTCTCTCACACAGACCCTCAGTCATTCACCTTGACGGTGAATGATAGTGGTGGGGGATCTGTTGTACTCAAAGTCTGCAGGACTCCCACCAAGAGTCACACTTGGGTCACATCATGGTCACCTCAGCAACATGCCAAGTTGTTAGACCTTGGTCATACCTAGTCGCATCGTGTTCACATATGTTCACATCTTGGTCACTCTGGAACAAACATGGACATGAATTGACATGACTTGGACATGACTTGGACATGACTTGACATGACTTGGACATGACTTGGACATGACTTGACATGACTCGGACATGACTTGACATGGATATGACTTGGACATGACTTGACATGGACATGACTTGGACATGACTTGACATGACTCGGACATGACTTGACATGGATATGACTTGGACATGACTTGACATGGACGAGACTTGACATGACTTGGACATGACTTGACAGTACATGACTTATAGGGGTTTCCTGGCTCTGACCACAAGTTACCTTTACAATTCCAAACAGTGCAGGTCAGGGTCTTGGTCCTCTAAGTCTCATAGACCTCGTATCCTAGGAAGGTATGTCACCATATTTTGATGAGTTTCGTGGCTTTTGTTTTGAGCCAGTAGTGAGCTCGTCTAATACCCAAATCTTTATGCCTTCCAATCTCTGAGTTTGTCTAAGACTATTTTATGTTTGCTTCCCTATTTCTCTAGAAAACTACCTGATGTGACCCTTTTGAAGAACCCCAAGGATGTCTAAATAAATCCACTCCACATTCTTTATCTTTTCTATGCGGCTATTTAACTTATCTTCTGTGTATCCCTTTGCATTATGCCATCCATCTGGTAGTCTCCCAATTCGGGGAGACAAAGCATTATAAGATGTGGCTTTATGTTTTGCGATTTCCTCATGATGCACCACTTTGTTAAAATTTGTTATCCATTTTTGCTGTCATCTTTTCTCCACTGACTTCATCTGAGTTTGATCATGTATTGAACAGTAGAAACACGCTGTGATGCAGGAGGAGATGTATAATATTGCTGTGTTACCTCTTCAGCAACTGCTTGCTTGCCCAAAGTGCTTTGTGTTTCTTGTAATTTCCTCTCCATAGTTTTTTCCATATGTTACCATACGCATATGTCATATGAGTATGGAAGTATGATTGGAGTATGGTTTAGCCCCTAGGGTTGAAACATACATGACCCTAATTTTACTGAAAAACATTTAGAAAGATATACATTGTGCACATTACATTGACATAGAGCTACAAAATTTCTCCAGAGACCAGAGTCATTTGGAATCTGGATTCTGATACATAGTGTCAATGATAGATCAATACTACACCAAACATCATGATCAACAGTAGTAGGTAGTAGAAACTTGGAAGTAGGTACTACACCAAAACATCAAAGGCAAAACATCATAGAAGAAAAGGCTGCCACAGCCCGGAAATAAAGATGAAAATTGAAATGCATCACGATTCACAACCGATGAGGCTCAAGCCTCAAGCTGCAGCCTGCATCGTCATCCTCATCCTCATTCTCTTGCTCATCCTCATCCTCATCATCATCTGCATCAGTGCCATCCTCCTCCTCCTCATCCTTCTCCTCCTTGAGACCATCCTTGAGGCCAACCACAGCCAAAGTTGGCCAATAGTGTATGGAGTATGGATTAGCAACGTACGGATTAGAATAGTGCTAAAAATGTGTTTTCCAAGGTTTTGGCCAGGCACAAAATCGATCCCCCCTCCCAAACAAAACAACCCCCCCCCACACACACACAACAAAAAAACCAAACCACACCCAATTTATTTTTAATTAAAACACACACACACACACACACACACACACTCGTATGGATGTCCGTACGTATGGCCGTACGGAAAAAACGTCCGTACGCGTATGGATGCAACTATGTTCCTCTCCATGGTTGCAAGCGGATAGCTTGAGTTCTCAGATCTCCTGTTGTAGATTGAATATCTACTCCTGGGGTCTCAAAGTACTCATCTGCTGGCCAGATCGTCATCTCTAATAAGTCTTCTCAAATGAGATTGGCGTGACAGCTGTTATAGGGAGTAGGACTGTCTGCTTGTGAGGGAGCAGTAGCAAAGGCCTATGAGATCAAGTGAGAAATCCATAATCAGATCAACAACTTATAGGGGAACTAGAGGTGTCTAGCACATCCCTATAGATCGAATGAACAACAAAATTGAACTTGGGAAATTAAGCACACACTGACTATGAAGATCTGTTGCTGCTGTCCTCTATTCCACTCAGTAGGACGAACCTTGGGCATCATAAGGTATCCTGGTGTGATGCTGCATCAAGGGTCCATTGCATGGGGTGAGAGCTTTGGGGTCTTACATGCAACCGAGTGTAAGTTTGGTGTTGTTGGAGAATGGGCTTGGCATCTCGCTTTTTGCAATGTCGGCTTAATATAGACTCTCCTTTGAAGTAGAAGCTATGTTTATCGGCTGTTGGGGTCCTTGTCTGGCTATGGGCTTCATAAGACTATGTGTATGTCTGGCAACCTTTGATACAATGAGGACAGTGCAGTGCAATGCTAGGTAATCCATGATTTGGATCATATCTAGAAAGCTTATCTAATTAGCAGTGGTATCTGCCTCAGATCTCATAGCACTTGGGCCATCTCGTTTGTACCTGATCCCTTGTCTCCACCTCATGGACATGATAAGTGCATGGTTTCCTTTACTTTGATGAGGTCCACGGCTCTTTGCTTAAGCTGGTCCGAATGAGTGCTCTGACATCCAAATCTTTGTGCCTCTTATGTGAGTCTGTCTGAGAGAGAGAGTGTATGAGAGACGCATGCACACATACACACATACACACATTTGTTTTATGTGTAATTCTTCAAGTGAATTCAATGCTTCATGTTGTCTGCAGGAAGCAGGTGTTCAGCTTGCAGAGGTGAAAATTCCTCTTCCTATTGAAGAAATAAAAATTCAAGCTATCAGCAAACCAGATAGCAGGAATGAGTATAATAATCAGGACTTCCAGAGCTCTGATCAGAAAAGAGAAAGGCCTGGAGTTTCAAACAGCTCCATACCACAAGTGCAGGAGAAGACAAGGCCAAAGGCAAAGCCAGAAGTGCTGAGTGAGCAGGTACATCGTACGCCACCTATAGAAGGCATTATACGACGGTAGAAGGAAAAGTTGATTTTTTTGCAAGTGCAAGAGGGAATAATTTTCCCTTGAAGAAGCAAGAAACCAAATTGGTGGAGTACCCTGAAGTTCCTGCTAGGTTTAGTATGTTTAGAGGAATGTATTGGAGTTTCTAATGATGTTAGGAATCTGGGACAGATATCTGACCGAAAGAATAATGAGTGGAAGCATTTGAATGCAGCAGCTGCTGATCTAAATTTACTCACATGGCTTGAAGCTTGGGTTGCTTGACTGACAATCCTATTCTTGGAATGTAGTCTGCAGAAAATATCCGGAAAGCTCTAGCCTCTGTACAGGCTGCACGTGTGGTTGTCAATGCTGTAACTGCAGCTCCAAGAACATTCTATGAGTTTGAAGCCATGTGGAAAAGCTTTTCTGGGAATTCTTCTAGCCAAGCTGAGCTTTTAAAGGTTGTTGAGCAAACATAGAGTGTTAAGATTTTCAAAAAATTCATGTTTAGAATTTATTTTCAGGTCTTAAGCCTGAATGATATTTTGTTGAATTCTTTCACAGGTTATAAATCCATCTACCTTGCCTGGCCTTTTCAAAGACAATCTTAGTCCCAAGCTTCTGTCAGAGATTATACGAACCCTTGGATGCTTTTTCCCGTATGATCTTCTCACCCACATAGTTACAGATGTTTTCTTGCCTCTTCTCTGCTCAGAAATTTTTTGCATGGACATGTCCTGACAATAGTAACTTAAGGACTTTTAATTTTTAATTCTGTATGTTAGACTCAGACAGGGCTTATTTGTATAATTTTCAGAAAGAGTGCAAGTCTGGCGGTCGAAATTCTAGAAAACTTGACAAAGATCAGGCGTTTCAACATGACTATCATGTGCCTTACAAGTAAGGAGAAAGCTGGTATGCATGTGGCCACTGACAACAGTTCTTACTCTTGATTGTCCAGTTCACATTTACTGTATTCTATTCTGCTCAGTCCTCATTTTTTCAAGACCTTTTCTCAGAAAAATGGCCACTGACAAGAGTTCTTACTCTTGATTGTCCAGTTCACATTTATTCTATTCTATTTCTGCTCAGTCCTCATTTTTTCTCAGAAATGAATAATGCTTTTAAGGGGCCTGCTCTTGGAAATAAAGTTATGATGAGATGCTGTGAAGTCTGTTATATAGGACGATTGCTTCTGCATGTAGGAAACAATCTTGTTTGCTACAAAAAATTGTTTCCTTTGGAAAGAAACTGCAAAATGGAATGCTTGAGTTTTTGAAGGCATATCTTGCAAGGACTATTGAAGCATTTGTAATTTTCCTTGGGGAACGAACAAGGGGCATGCAACTTTATCATGATAAGGAGCTTGGAAAACTTCAATACACCTTGGAAAACTTCTCTTTTGAGGATTTGAGTCGAAATAAGCTCCATTATATACAACTTAAAACTTCGTTGGATCACTTCTTAAAAGTAAAAGCTTCCTTTCAAAGTCCTATCTAAATAAGGAACTCTTGATTTGTATTTTTACTTCTCCCTCACTTGACAAGATAGGCTTAAACTCAATTTTGAAGTCTCCTGAAGTAATGAATTCTCTCCCTCATTTTGTGAGAAGAATTTGGAAGCATCCAATAGTAGCTTGGAAGTATGTAAAAACTTTAGGACAAAAGGCTTTCAACTATGGAGAGATAGGTAAAAGGCTTTCAGAGCATTCAAAATCTTCTATCCTTAGAGAACCTTGTTGTTGTAAAAGTAAGAGATTCCAAAGCTTTATTGATGCTGATTTAGGACATGTAGTCACAGCTGATACCTCAATTTTGCTTTCTAGTAACTTAAGAGACCTTTTCATGAAAGGCACGAAATTTCGATTGTACTCTTTTAAAGAGTCTTGCCTTTTAAAAGCTATCGATAAGGGAATCTCAAAGTTTGTTTTGCAATTAGAAGAATGTTTAGGAGTTCAAAATATCTTATCAGAATGGAAAGGGAAGATTTTGAAGAAAGTTGCTTTTAAACTAGAAGAAGTCCCTTTGGTTAATGGCTCAAAGCAAAGTAACCATCTTTCTAAAGAAGATGAAACTCTTCTTCGAAAATTCCATAGAAATTTTGTCATTTCTTATATGGACAAATGTTCCAATAACTTTGTTTTTATTTGCAAAAAGTTTTACTTAGAATGTCTTTTGAGAGAAGTGAACTCGCTTGCCAAAACTTATGCCCCTGGCTTAGTTTCTCAAAAGGATTTGATCTCAAAACATCAGAGTTTTTGCAAGTCTTCTAGGTTTGTTTGCAATCCAAGTATACCTTTCCTTTGTGCTGCTTGGAAGTTTCACAAAACTCCCAAAAAGCCAAGATTTATTGCAGCTGCTTGTGAGACTACTTTGACGGATGTCTCTAAATGGCTAAGCTACTGCTTCAAAGCCATGTTGCCTAGTGTCCATGAACTTTGGAGGGACTTATTAAAAGAGGCAGATGTCCCCTCGCACTCAAGCTGGATTTTAAATGATTCTGTAGGAGTGATTCTTGTTGTAAAATTTTTTAATTCCTCTCGAAGCATTCAGGAAAAAGAGTCTCCTATTCTCGTTCAAACCTATGATTTTACGACGCTTTACACAAAGATTGAGGTGGAAGACCTGAAGTTTAGAATAAAAAAGCTAGTGGCTGAAGTTTTCAATCTGAGATTTGACAAAGATAGATGCAAAGTGCTAAAAGTTGAGAAAACAGCCTTATGCTTTGCCTTCTTGTGGCTAAAAAATAAAGATCATGACATAGGTTCTAAAAAGAAAAGATACACAAAGGTAGTAAGTGTGGAAGATGTTTGCTCTTGGATAGATTTTCTTTTAGATAATCTTTACATCACAATAGGTGATTCTTTGTTTCAACAAATTATAGGAATCCCTATGGGAAATAATTGTGCCGTCTTTTTAGCAAACTTTTATCTTTTCACTTATGAATTTGAGTTTATGGAACGTCTTATTTCTATCAATACCTGCCCTATCATTTTACATAAGCTTAGCCAAGTTAGGCGTTTTATAGATGATTTATTTATACCAGATGTTCCTAACTTTCAAGACTTTATGTACAAAGACACTAGTGCTTTTGGAGAAGGAATCTATCCTCGTGACTCTTGTGAAGTGAACTGTACTTCAAGAGGGGATTCTTGTGTTTTCTTAGATCTTAGAATTTCTCAATCTACCATAGGATTAGAGGTTGATATATATGATAAACGTGAACAACCTGAATATAGTGGTTTACACATTATAAAAATGCATCACATTGACTCAAACATTTCTGATTTGGCAAAATATGGAGTCATTTCTTCCCAATTCCATAGATTTTCTCGCCTTTGTACAACTAAGGAGTCTTTTATCACTCAATGTAGTAATTTGATCACTTTACTATTACACAAGAGGTATAATCCAAGGAAAATAATGAAAAAAGTATGCACAATCTTAAATATGAAGTCTTTTATCTATGGTGTATCGGCCTTAAGTATGTTTAGAATGATTGAACATAAGTTGAAAACAAAAAGCGGGGAGCTGAATAGCCCGTTTTTCTTTTAGTTTCAAAAGAGAGTTTGTTTGAGTATGCTTGTGCTTTCTAAGTTAGAAATGTATTTTTGACTCCTCGAAGTCACCCCCAATAATCCAAGACTCTACAATGCAAGACCAAGAAAGCAGCTCCTTTCATAAAAGGACACGGGTTCCTCTTGAATTGGGGACATAGAGGTTTAAGAAACCAACCTTACGCCCACCAATCAAAAGAATCATCCATTGAGCTCTAGAGGGAACTATGATCCCATGTTTAATCACCAAGGGAAGCATCGAAGAAGAAACATAAACCCCTTGGTGCCCAAGGCGAGTGACCAAAAAGTATGGCCTAAGAGAAGCTTACGCGACTTGGCACAATCCCGACATCTAGTTTGTGTTCCTGAATCATAAGAATATCAATGGGGCCCCCATCAAGACCTGGTTACGAATCAGCTGCCTACGGTGGCAGTGAGGTACACCTCTGAGGCCTTGAACGTTGCAATTGACAATCCTCATCGGTGAGAGGAAGAGGCCAGATGAAAAACCTTACCCGACCTGGTACGGCGGAGACATCCCTAACCTGGGAAAATTTCCTCCTATCAAGAGGAGGGAAGTCAACTTGGGAAAGCACTCCCACACCTACATAAGGGGAATCTCTATCCCAGGTGATCTGAACAACGTGCTCCCCAAAGGTAGAGGGAATAAACTACTCCTCTAGCTCAAACTCTGCCATGTCTGCCAGAACTGCAAAAGAATTCGTAAGTCATGTGTCTGACGTAGGTGTGCTGAGGATCCCTGCAAAAGGTGGAGTAGGAGCAATAATCCCCTTTCCTCTATCAAGAGGTGAAGAAAGAAGAGCAGAAGAGAAAGGGGAGCACTGATGAAGCTCAGCATGGCGCTGATGAAGCTCGGCCATATAGTAGCATTAGCATGTAGTATGGCACGGGTTTCGGCAATAAATTGCTCCATAGATGGAAGCTCCTTCACATGAATATCTGAGGGGACAGGATAACCTAGTAACTAGGATAGGAATATCTTCTGCGTGTAGGGCAGGGTTCGTGGCGCCATCAGTAGATCGTGAAGTAATTCCATCAGAGGTGGTGCGGTGAGGCGCCACACTCGTAGAACTTTTGGGCCTTTCGGGCAAAATCTCTAGCAAAATGCCTAGGGGTCTTGCAAATCCTACACTGATCCTGTCTCCCAGCGATCTCGACTCTCTGCCTGAAGAATGAGCCATCTAGACGTTGGAGCATGATGTCGTCATCCGTGATGTTAGGGTTAGAGACAACGATCCTAACACGTGGTACACCGCCCGACCTGATTGCCTCTGTTACGGACGAAGGCATCCCAGGGAAGGGGGGGATTTCGGTGATCATACCAAAAGCGGTTTCAATGGAAGATAAGAGTCGATGGTACACCTGAGGGAGGCCGGGGAATTTGAGGAAGAGTGAACTCGTCCGGCCATCCTCCTCCACAGAGTCAAAACCCAATGAGAAGGACGTCCAGAAAGTCCTCGTGGAGCTTAGTGCTAAAGGACTGGCCTGAAGCACTGTACATGCTGCATCCGGGGAATAAAAAACAACCTGAAAAAAACCTCGACCAAGCAGACAAACATTTGTGAGGTGCTTTGCGAGGTCTCCAGGTAAAGCAGTGAGCATTTAGTCCCTGACCTGTAACTTGGAAGGGTGGGACCCATGGATGCAAGGAAAGAGTGATGTTGAGCTCTCGTGCTTTGTATCTTTTCTGAGCTGTTGCAACTCATCCTTTGAGAATGTGATGGTTTTCGTAGACGGTGGAAGTGGGCGAGGATTGGCTGAAGGCAGAGCCATTGTCAATCGATGTGGGAAGGCCGACTCGAACACTATTGAGCTCCGTCCAATGCTAGGAGAGAGAGTGAAGGCAGAGGGTGAGAAAGAAAGAAAGAAAGGTGTATTAACATCTTCAGGAGACCTCGCAGATCTATGCGACAAGGTATAAAATATATGTAGCCCATACAAACCATTGTGGGCTGAAGCAAAGGGCTCACTAAGGCCCTTGTTGAGTACTAAGTGCTAAAAATGCAAAAAGATAGTACAAAATAATAGGAAAAGAGCAATCAAGTATTGCTAAGAACCAGAGCTCCAAGTACATGTGCAGGTTCTATATAACCGGGCTCCCTGATGGCCCTCTGATGTGATGCAAAGAGCTCACGTATATGTGTTTGCCAGGCTGTCTCCCGTGGTGGCGGGGGGCGCACTCTCTTGGATCTCTGTATCCGATGGGCTACATTGAGAGTAATGCCTTGTCTTTGGCGGTCCCCTCTGAGGAGGGCTGAGATAGGCTAGATCTCAATCGTGCGTGCTCTGGTCACCCCACGTGCCGTGTGTGGTCTTCACGTCACTCGTCTAGACACATCTTGGGGTGACGGGTCTCACTACTGATCCATATTGCTCGTCTCCTCGAGCTCCCCCCCCTCGATCTCATCTGGTGCTGGCTCGGATGTGTAAAAATCAGTGACGCGTGTCTGCGCTCGGTGTTCTGAGGCATCAACTATAGCTGATCTCTGGCTTGCCGCACAAGGGAATCAAGTAGAGCCCAATGCAAACCTGTTCAGGGAAATGTATCAGCTGTGTGAGTGGTCTGAAGCCGAGCCCCTCTTAAAAGAGACAGTGGTATCGCCCTCGGATCTCATAGTAGGCCGGACAAACACATAGAAAATGCTCCTCTGTCTAGACCTCCCCCATCCTGCATAGTCTACAGACCCGCTGCTCTCTAGGTATGCCGGCCGCTCTCCCTGCCTCAATCCGCAACTGGTAGGACGAGACTCCTATCCGTCCGATAGCAATCCACAAGGCATGTGAGACTCTCCTATCCTCGAGGTACTAGGGCTTGATGATGAGACCATGCTCTGATATCCTCAGAAAGTGGTCATGATAGAACTGGGTGGGGAACTCCTGATCCCCCCCCAAGCCCGAGATGTGTGGAGCTGGAGAAGGTATAACCGAATGATACGGTGGAATGAGCTTGGGTGCGCATCCATGCTATAGTGAAAGGGGGGGAGCCTATCCATCTGGATACCGTGGCTATCAAACCATGTGGACACCTGCGCATACCATATTGTATGAAAGCCTCTCTCTGCCAGTCGTCGGAATGACTCTAGTGCTAGTCTCGATAATCTCCATTGAGGTAGGGCCCAAACTCATGGAGAAAAGTCACGGTCTGGAAGAGGGCGTCCACCTGGAGAGGTGTCATGGCGAACTCTACCTGTATGATCTGATTGGGAACTGAAGGCTTACTCTGAATCATTCTAGATCCCATGATCACTTGTAGCCTCTCAAATCCCTTCCAGTCAGTAGAAGAAAAGTCACTACCCCAAAAAGGTGCTGCATACATGGTAGTTGGTCTCACGAGAGTGTCAAAAAGCCATCCCTTCGTCAGTGGATCGTGAAAATGCGCCTAGAAACATTGTCTCTCTAATCAGGCGAGGGCACCCTTCCCTCGTGTGGGTCGTGCTTTTGTGGCATGGGTCATTGTGAAGACTGGTCCTGTGAATACTTCCCCTAGGTACGGGTAGGAGTGTACTATCTTCACTGGCTCCCCTCGGTAAGTGAAACTACGTTGATGTCGATGTCGATGAAGCACTGCTTGGAATGTGTTGAAGATCATAACCTTGGTTTTCCCAAGGTTGACTGTTAGGTCCCTCTCTCTGTAGAACATCTCCAAGGCCTCAAGTGTTTATGCAATCCCTTGGTTGAGGGCAAAATGAGGACTATGTCATCTGCATATAGTAGTATCTGTACCATCAAATCAGCCAATAAGGAGCCCTCCTCCTAGGCGATCCACAAAGGATGTGATGAGGGAGGCAGGGGAAGGGGGCGGGGGTAGGGGCTGAGGGGGCGGGGGTAGGGGCTGATGGAGGCGGGGGTAGGGCTGAAGGAAGCGGGGTAAGGGGCGGGGGTAGGGAGGCGGCGGGGAGGGGGCTGAGGGAGGCGGGAGAGGGGAGGTAGAGAGGGGGCTGAGGGGAGGGAGGAGAGAGGGGTAGGGAAGGGAGGCATGGAGGGGTTGAGAGAGGGCAGCAAGGGGTAGGCAGGGAGCAGCTGCAGCTAACATTTCTGCAAAAGGCTTCTTATGTTAGAGTAATCTAAAATAGAAGCAAGGATTCATAAGACAAAAAAGGAAGGGCTTTTCAAACAATATGCCAAAGTCATTGAGCATTCAAAAAGATAGCATGATACTGCAAGCACAAGGACAATGAGCAACCTAAAGCACTGTTAGGGGGGTTGCAAGAAATCTTGAAAGCCAAACAAAACGCTTAGGATTCGGATTGGGTAGAGATCAGCTCCGGGAAAAATGAAACGTTCAAATATTAGCAAGACATTACTATGCCTTGGAACTTGAATACCATGCCACTGTGTAGGAGCTTGCTAGAGTTATTGAAAATTTGGAGAGTCAGTGATACGCTCCTCAACTAATCTCAAATTTTTTCTCGTCGATTCACGGGTACTATTCACAGGCGCTGGCATCCGATTTTCCTACCAGCCACTCTCATGGATTACAGACACATAAAGATACGTAATTACATTCCTTCATGCCTATCCACAAGCCCACAATTCCCTAGACGGTTCCCTCCTGGCACATGTCATCATTTTAGACCTTTAGCTTGGTACACCATTTACCCCTCTCTTGGGGCACAATTAAAACATTTGCCCCTTGGCATTCTTACACATTTAGGTGCACCTAGGCCTGAGCACTCAAAACCACCTAGTCGATGCCAATACACCCTCACCTAGGACCTTGGCAGTTACTTTCCTTGACCATTTAATTTACGCACATAAAATATTACAAAAGTCGGTCATCTAAGAGAAAATGCCCACCGATCTTTCCGAGGTCATCCTATCTCGGCTAGAGCATAACATTCCTTCCCTCTTCAAGCATTAGCGTCCTCGATGATGAAATCTAGGAATACTCTCCGTAACTGGTATACGGATTCACAGGTAGCTTCTGATAGAGGTAGACCATGCCATGCAATTTAACACCGTGGGTATCTTCCTATTGCGCACTTGCATTGTTCCTCGGTTTAGGATTGGTTTGCGTTTTGCATTACCCTCTATCTCCTGAAACAAAACAACACCTTCGATTAGTGAGTCACCTGTATGCAAAAATTTCTTTAAACGAGAAACATGAAACACTGGGTGCACCTTACACCCCTGCGGTAATTCTAATTTATAGGCTACCTTGCCTATTCTTTTTAGAATTAACCATGGCCCACAATATCGAGGTGATAACTTAGCACACTCTCCTGCAGTCAAAGACTTGAAGTGCGAAGGAACTCTGAGAAAAAATTTTTCTCCTTCCTTAAATTCTCTAGTGGATCGGTTTTCATCCGCATACGTCTTAGCTCTATCCATAGCTTGGCGAATGTTAGCTCTCGCAAGTGCTAGCATCTCCCGCATCTGAACCACAAAGTTTGCGGCACTAGGCACTTTTTGAGGTATTCCAACTATAGTTGGGTTCGTTGGCCTATAATTATAATTCAGTTCAAACGGACTGAACCCTGCAGAGGAATGTTTTCTATCATTGTAGGCAAACTCTAACAATGGCAACCACTTGTCCTATATATGTTGCCTCAATGACACATATGCTCTAAGCATATCCTCTAAAATTTGGTTCATTCTTTCTGTCTGACCATCCGTTTCTGGATGATCCCCACTACTCATTCCCAACTCATTCTTTAGTGTCTCAAATACCGCAGTCTAAAAATGACTGGTAAATTTGACATCTCTGTCTGACACTATGGATTTTTTTTTTTTTTCATGAAAAAGACTTCTATTAAGTAAGAACAAAAACCCGCGAGAGCAAGCTCAAAGCGGAATACATCATGAAATCATGAGGATAATAAAAAACCCCTCAGAGTGAGGTGGAAAGAAACCAAGGCTGAGGCTGAAAGTGCCATCTCAACCCTGTAGTAGATTCAGAGAAAAAAGGAGAATCCTTCCATTCCCTGAAGAAAGAAGCCCTCCTAGCTGAGGCTGCACGGGAGTCCCCCTGCATACCCGTCCATACGGCCATCAGAGTGTGTACGATGTCTGTCCAGATACTAGCCAATGTGTGCGAGGGATGAACCTGAGTACCCTCCATAGCCTCTGTGCATCTGGCTCTCCAGATATGCCAGGCTGCTATGCTCGCTATAATCTCCCAAGAAGTATCCACAGAGGCATGTACAGCTGTAAAAGGACGGTGTGGAACCACATCCAACGAGCAGAACTCAACCCGATGACGTCGAACCGAAATGGCCCGAGAGGAGTCAAGTCCCTCATAGAAAACCTGAGGTCCTGTAAGAGAAAGCCAAGCCACCGAGCCCCAAGTCATAAAGAGTGGGGAATGGGCAAAGTGACTGAAGATCCTGGCTATCCCCATCCAAATCAATCTCGCCTGTCTGCAATCCCATAAGCAATGCTGAATAGACTCCGAAGCAGAAAGGCAACGAGGGCAAGTAGGGTCGGCTCTGAATTTGGACCTCCAAAGGTTCACTGCAATCCCTCCATGAATAGAAAGCCAAAAGAAGATAGTGATCTTTCTATTCCTGTGGGATTTCCAGAGCCTCCTCCAGAAGTACCTCTGCTGATCCGCAGTAATACCAAAAGTCTCCCAATGAGGAACTCTGGAGGGTCTCCAGCCTTTACTATTGAGCTGAAATCTCCTGGCATTACTGACCGTGTAACGAAAGAAGGGGATGGTCTTCTCTCGATGCCCCGCGTCAATCCACTCCCACTCTCCGGGGTCCCACTGTAAATACCTGATGGGAACTCCTCCATAGAGCCAAAGTCTCCAAGACCCGGTGGAGAGTAACTGGGGGTCAGGGTCTAAGAACCACTCTGAATCTGATCCCTGCATCAAAAGGCCTACGACCCTGATAGGCTGAAAAGCAGACTCAAGCAAGATATCATCTGTAGATCTGAGCAATCTGCCACCATCCTGGACACTGAAAACCAAAGCATCCTCCTGTGCATCTCGGAAGGCTAAGACCTGAAGTGGAAGCCCGCCTCTCGAGAAAGTACCTGCCCAAGTGGAGGAAGTGAGAGGCATATCATCTGTGTCTATCCAAGCCTCTGGAAGGGCTGTCTCAATCTGCAAGATCCTCCCTGCACTCCCTCTGAGATGTCCTATTAACCTTGACTTGGTTTCCTCTGGAAGCCTACGGAAAGCTTTCCAAGATCCCAAAGAAGAAGCAGGTCCCCTCTCCCACCTGGCCCACTGCATGTAGAGTGAGGCACCCAGTGGTCTGCCACGATCATCTAAAATACTGTCGTTCCACATGATGGGCTGCCTATCAATCTCTTCCCGGGAGGAAGGAGGAATCCTCCGAAGAGAGCTTCTGAAACTAGCCCAAGCTTTCAGAATGGCAACCATGAGAGGGGATGAAGGTGATCTGAGGTGTGCTGAGGTGAAGATTCATCTAACACTGCTCATCCAGTCTCCTCCTGAGGAAGGTGTGCACCTCTGTATGCTGCTGATAAGAAAGTCCTTCCACGGTTCCTGTCCTGGCATAAGTCCTCGCACCACTATCTTGCAAAGTAAAGCTCTGCACTGTAAATCTGGATCAATAATATTGAGACCCCCATCCTGTGTAGGGAGGATGAGGGTCTCCCAAGCCACTCTGGCTAAGGCATCTGCTGTGCCATCAAGCCCACTCCAGAGAAAGTTCCTGATCGGTCTTCTGAGCTGAATGATGCAGTCCCTAGAACGGCACCAACATGAACAAATAAACCAGGCAGTGGCCAAGAGGACCTGGTTGACCACCACAACTCTAGAGGCAAGATCCAGCTTGGCTGAGCTCCAAAAGAGAAGCTTCCTTCTGATGCTCTCCAACACGGGAGCAAACTGCTGTGTGGTAGAAATACCCAAGCCGACCTGGCAGCCCAAATACCTGATAGGCACACCCCTCTGAACCCAAGTGAACCCTATGTCAAGCCCCCAAACTGGAGTGTCCTCATCACTGATCCAAAAGCCATTGGATTTATGCCAATTTATCTGCGCCCCTGCCGCCAAGCAAAATAAATCCAATGCTGTCCTGAAAGAAGTCAATGTCTGTGGAGAGGCATCCAAATAAATCGCTGTGTCATCAGCCAACTCACTGTCAAGCAGCTCCTCTTCTCTTCTGATGGGAAGTCTCAGCCCAAAGATGTCAGCTTGAGATCTAACATAGATGCTCATAGCTTCGGCCACGAATAAAAAAAGGAAAGGAGCAAGGGGGCATCCCTGACGGACTGATCTCGAAATCTGAAATCTCTCACCCCTTACCCCACCAATAAGTACCTGGCTATGGGCTGATCTGTACAAAGAGGAAACACCTCTGATCCAAACATCAGTGAATCCAAAGCGTAGAAGGGTGCCCTCCAAAAAACTCCAATCTACTCTGTCATAAGCTTTTTCAAAATCCAACAGTAGAATGGCAAGATTCTGGCCACTCTGCATGGCCCACTCTGAAGCTTCCCAGAAAGAAAAAATGTTATAAAAAATACTTCTGCCATGCACAAATCCCGTCTGAGTGTCATGAATAAGATCAGGGAGAAGTGGCTGCAATCGGAGGCTGATAGCCTTGTCCAGAATCTTGTAACAAGTCCCTAGAAGTGTGATAGGCCTCCACTGGGACAATAAATTTCTGTTACCTCCTTTTGGGATAAGGTGGATGAGGCCCTCTGTAAGCGATTCAGGCATCTCGCCAGAGTCCCAAATGGCCTGCATGGCTGAAGTAATATAGTCTCCAATCATATCCCAAAATGCAATGAAAAAAGACGGGGTGAGGCCATCTAAACCTGGGCACTTGCCCTTGTGAAGGGCTGAAAGTGCAGTCCTGAACTCTGTGTTGGTGAAAGGTGTGTCAAGTAGAACATGCATATCCGGATTCACCAACACTGGGATACTCTGCCAAATAGCCTGTCTAGCATCCTCTATATCGTGTGTCTCAGGATCAGCAGTAAGGAGGGTGGCATAGAAATCTGAAGCTATGCGTAAGACGTCATCTGGCTCTGTCTGTAAAACCCCATGTGAGTCAATAAGCTGAGATACACTCTCTCTACTATGTCTAGGGCCAAGAGTAGAGAAAAAGTGTTTATTGACTCTACCACCCATCTGAATCCAGAAGGACTTCCGTGCATGAAAGGCATACTCTGCTCTCTGATCAAGCAATAACTGCAGATGAGCCCTCGTTGTAGCAAGGCGCTCCTGAATCCAAGCATCTGAAGGCCGTTTCTGCTCTTCCCTCTGCAAAGCTGCTAACTGCTGGCGAACACCAATCTCACGTCTGAGAATATCTCGTCTCCTGGTAGAAGCAACTGAGCAGTAAAAGTCGCTAATACCAGAGAGGGCAGCGGCTAAATGTGAAGGATGTGGCTGCCCACCCTGGACATGAGCAAACCATATCCGTAGGGCTGCCTCTGTAAGGTCCTCCTCTGTGTAAAAGGCTTCTGGAATCCTGATGCTGGCAGATCGGCCTCTCAAGTGAGGCTCTGAGATAGCCAGAACAATAGGGAAATGGTCTGAGGTGGAAACCCCCGCAGCAATGCATACCGATCCACCTCTGTCTAGTGCCCAGTCATCTACATAAAATCTGTCAATGCGTGCATGAATAGGCATCTGTTGCCTCCTGTTCGACCAAGAGAACAGGAGGGACTGTGGCTGAATAAGAAAGGCATCATCACACCAAGTATCTCTGCCACAGAAATGGAAAAGGAAGGCATCCCAAGCTGCTCTCTCCAAAGAGTGAAGTCCGCCTTCTCTACCCCCTTTTTTGCCTGAAGGTAACTCGACCATGTTAAAGTCACCTCCAATCACCCAAGAATCCACAATGGGGGTCCAGGAGAGCAAAGTCTTCCACATAAGGACACGTTCCCCTCTAATGTTGGAGGCATATAGGTTGAGGAAGCCAACCTTACACTATGGATTTGGGTAATCCATGCAGACGAAATATATATCTAATAAACAAATCCGCCACTTGCGGGGCACTAACAGATTCTCTAGTTGGAATGAAGTGAGCCATCTTGGTAAGACGATCAACCACCACAAGGATAGAATCATATCCACCTTGTGTCGTAGGCAGCCCTACAATAAAGTCCATGGAAATGCTCTCCCACTTACTTAGTAGTATCTCCAAGGGCTGTAAAAGTCCGGGTGGCTTCACCCGTTCTGCCTTACTTACTTGACACGAAAAACAACGTGTCACATATTCATGAATATGCTTTTTCATCTTTGGCCAAAAGAAATCTCGCTTCACGAGATCATACGTCTTCTCGACTCCTGGATGTCCCGCACATGGGCTATCATGGCATTATTGAATGACTCTCTGCCTGAGATCATTCGACCTTACCATTTCTTTTCAGCATACCATCCCTTATGGCATATCTTGCATAAGTTTGGCCTTTTCTGGATGCCAGGTCATCCTTTTCCCCAGGTTTTAACATATGAGCCTTAGGCCATAGGCTTCGGACAAACTCGTTCACCTTTTGGGTTTCTCTAATCTCGGCCATTAGAGCACTCTCTAACACCGTGAAACTCATGTTATGCATAATGTGTGACAACGCATGAGCAACTTTATTATCCTTCCCTCTTCGGTACCGAATCGTCAAGTTAAACTCTTGCATGAGTTCTGCCCACCTAGCTTGGCGGCCTCTCAAGTCAGGTTGTTTACAAAAATGTTTCAGAGTATCGTGATCAGCATCAATATAAAACTCTGACCCATACAAATAATGTCTCCATGTTTTCAGAGCATGGACAACAACATACAACTCTAATTCATGAGTTGGCCAATTTCATTGAGAGGGAGAAAGCTTCTTGCTTTCAAAGGCTACTGGCCTTCCCTCTTGGAGGAGATATGCTCCTAGCGCAATGCCACTTGCATCGGTTTCAAGGAAAAACGGTTTCTGGGGATCAGCTATTTTTACCACCGGTCCTGAGACCACAGCTTGTTTTATGGTGTTAAAACTTTCCTGTTGATTCTGTCCCCATATAAAAGGTACTTTATCTGAGGTCAGATCAATCAATGGCGATACTATTTCGGAATATCCTTTGATATACCTTCGATAAAATTGGACAAATCCCAAGAATGATCGCAAAGCGGTCAAACTCTGAGGGATTGGCCAAGATAGTATCGCAACCACTTTCTTTGGATCCATTTCTACCCCCTCTGGAGTAATTATGAATCCTAAATATTCAAGTCTCACCATACACAGTATAGTTTTCTTTTTATTTACATAAAGACTGGCTTTCCTCAAAGTACTAAACACTATTCTTAAGTGTTCGTGATGCTCAGTAATACTTTTACTGAATACCAGAATATTGTCAATAAAATGTACTACAAACTTTCCAATATACGGATGTAGTAAATCGTTCATAAGCATGACGAATGTAGTCGGAGCATTGGTAAGTCCAAAGGGCATTATCAAAAACTCATAATGACCAAACCTGCTTCTAAAAGCGGTTTTATGCACATCCTCTGCTCTAATACGGATCTGATGATAGCCACACTTAAGATCTATCTTACTGAAAATTACGGCCCCATGTAATGCATCTAGCAAATCATCGATCCGAGCCATCGGATACCTGTGCTTAATAGTGATATTATTCAATCCTCTGTAATCTATACAGAGACGAAAAGTATCATCTTTCTTCTTCTTTAATATCATTGGCGAAGAAAACGGTGAAAAACTGGGTTGAATCTACCCCAGCTTGAGGTATTCATCCGGTTGTCTTCGCACCTCAGCTTCTCCTGTAAAGCTTAATCTATAGGGAGGTCTATTTACAGGTTCTGCCCCTGAGATAAGCTCAATTTTATGCTGAACATTTCGCTCTAGAGCTAACCCATAAGGTAACTCATCCCTAAAACAATCAGAGAACTCCTCTGATATCTCCTTAGCCAACTCGGCCATTTTCCCAGCTTGGGTAGCCTCAGTGCTAGCCGATGCATCATCAATCGACTCTACCGATGCTATACACAGACACAGAAACTCTTTCGGAGTCTTCCGAATTTCCATGGCTGAAATCAATGGTCCTCGAGGTAAATCCTTTTCGCCTCGCAAAACATATTCTACCCCGTTCATCTTGAACTGGCAAATATGCTTTTTCCAATCAATGGCTGGATTTTTCCAAAAATGCCAAGCCATGCCTAGGGCTATATCTGCGTGAGCAAGCCTGGTCAACTCAAAGTCCAGCTTCTCAACATAGTCTTGAATTCGAAGTTCCAATTGGCTAACCCTCTGGTCCCATACTTCAGTTGAACCTCCGTCCGCCATCTTGACTGTATAAGCATAGTCAGACGGACTAATTTTCAACTTGAGCCTCTTAATAAGCTTCGAGTTAATTACATTGTGCGTTGACGCTGAGTCAAACAACACAATCACATCATGATTGGCTACTTGCCCTTTCATTTTAATAAACTCGGGCTCATCGAAAACTGTATACCCCGTTGCTGCGGGCTTTGAAAGGATGTTATCAGGTGCACTGCTTACTAACTTAGTAACAGACATACTTAATAACACAGGTACTAACCTCTGAGAAGGTACCGCCAATTGCATTTGCCTATGTTCCGCATTGGGACTCTCTTGCATTTCCGCATCGCATTCGGATATTATCATATTGGCCGTGCGACGGTCTTTGTTTAGTGGACAATCTTTCCATTGATGTCGCTGAAGGCAGCCGAAGCACAATCCTTCTTTTCTAGCTTTTTGTTTTTGCTCAGGGGTCAACAAGGACTTTGACCAAGCCCGGGCTGCCATTGGAGTTACTTTTTCTTTCACCCCAACGGTGGTACTTGTCTTTGCTTGTCCCTCAACCGGCTTCACCTGCTTGGTTTGGCCACTTGGCTGCGAGACACTTGTCTTTGAAGTCCATTTCCTCTGAAATCCCCCTTTTCTCGGGTACTCATGCTGAGTCCCTGCCTGCACAAACCCACTAGGTCTGCCTCTGGCATCCTCATAGTTCAGGGCTACTGCAATAGATTCATCTAATGTAGTCACATATTTAGCCCGAACTTCCATTTTAATCTTGTCGTTCAGTCCATAGATATAGTCTTTCAACTGAACCGACATAGGGAGAGGGTCTGTTATTTTCATAACACATTCCCTGAACTTGTCAGTGTACTCTGCCACCGACAAATTCCTCTGGCGAAGGTTAAGCATCCCAAGCTCGGGACTCTTCGTCAGGTGGAAGAAAGTATTTCTTAAATTTAGCCTTAAAGCCTTCCCAGGTGGTAGGGGCAACTTGATCTTTCTGTTGTTTTATCCACCACCTATCCGCTGCCTCAATAAACAGGTGAGTGGTCTCGCGGATTTTCTTTAGATCAGATCTGATTTCACAAATGGCTAAGGCTTCTTCCCACTTGTGTAACCAAACCTTGATCACATCAGAACTGCGCTCGGTCATCCGACCGGCATACTTTTCCGGTCTATAGTTGGTAATATTAGGTATCTTGACCTTCGCACGTTCTGATGAGTGTATACTGGTCTCTGGCTCTGCTGGAGCTTTGCCCTTTTCATTTCTAGATGGTCTAGCCGACAAGGCTTGCACCATCTCTCTACTTTCATTTTGACCAGCGTTCACTTGAAGCTGCTGGTTCATGATCTGTTGTAAGGCATCTTCTAATTTAGAAATCCTACCCACCAGAGTAGGTGTTGTGTGATGGGACATTTCTTGCGTAGATCGTGCTCTAGATTCACGAGGATTTACCCTGGAATCTTGTCCCTCTGCCTCCATTCTTTCAAAAGGGAAAATAGTTATTAAAAAAAAAAAAAAACTTCTTTCCGTACGTCAAAAACCCCAAAAAGATATCACACTTCGAATTCTCCTTTTTTTGCTGTACAGGAATAATAGACTGCAACTGAAAAGTTGTATAGAAGGGAAAAAAAGATGCTCCCTGGAATATCCCGGAGTCCCGAATTCCTTCTTCTGCCAAAGCCTTGCAAGTCTTAAAAATCCAAACTATTCGCTTCTCTCTCAGACGTAGTCCCACTCTTTCGGAATCATCCTGGTCTTCTCCATCCTGCTCTCTGTTTCGAAATCCGCCTCAGCCCACGGGCTATCTACGTGACCACAAATAGCACACGTCATCACACGCCTTGCGTATGATACCAAAATGATACGCTTCCACAGCGTAATCCTGCACTGAAGCCTTGCTTCTAGTCCCGTCGACCAAACCGGTACCCGACCCCTTCGTTAAGGCAATCATGATCCTGCGCAGAAGTCTCGAATTCCTTTGCGTAATACCACTACAAGCCTGTGGCTGTGTAGCTACGGTAGGTTGATACACGCCCTGCGCTCCTCGCCGTACCTCGTTGAGCCAGTTAGCCACGCTTATTTCCGTCGTCACTATCCCGCGCCTGCGCTCCCTTCATACGCAATCCCCTCGTGCAGCCTGATGCTCTGATACCAAATGATATGCTCCTCAACTAATCTCAATTATTTTCTCGTCGATTCACGGGTACTATTCACAGGCGCTGGCATCCAATTTTTCTCCCAGCCACTCTCATGGATTGCATGCACACAAAGATACGTAATTCTCAAAGATTGATCTTGGTTCAGGTTATCATCAAATTCGCATACGAGAAGGCGATGAGTACAAGACAGCTTTTCGAACAAAGTATGGACACTATGAATGTTTGGTCATGGCTTTTGGGTTAAACAATGCCCCGGCCACATTCATGACACTAATGAACGACATCTTCAGGCCTTTCCTCAATAAGTTCGTCATCTTTTACCTCGATGACATCATCGTTTTCAGCAGATTCCTACATGAGCACAAATAACATCTTCACCAAGTTTTTGAAGTTCTCCGCGCAAATTCTCTCTACATTAACATTGAGAAGAGTGAGTTCTTCAAGACCCAACTCGAATATTTGGGACATGTTATTTTAGCTCAAGACATCGATGAAAGGCATGATGTTGAAGTTCAACTTGTCCGTATAATGTTGGATGCGAAAAGACAAGTTTTTGATCTGGTGTTGCACAAGAAGGTAATTCTATTTGCGAGTTCAATCTGATAGTCCATGAGACTAGGACTGGTGGTCAACCGAAGTTTGTCAACCATAGAACTAGCTAGGAAGTTATGAGAGCAGCCACTGTTGTCGATGAGGATAGTGACCGTTGTTCCACAAATCAATCCTTGAACACAAAGTACTTGAGTGGCCAGGGAAGATTCGGGGTTGCTGACAAGGCTCAGGTGGATGGTATTTGCCATTCGAACAGCTTTGCCTTTCTTGTCTCTTGTGCTGGGGTAGCATCTTCTATTTGGGAAGTGCTAGGTTCCATATTGGAATTTTGCTTTGGGCACTTGGGACAATCGAACCATCTATGGTCGCCTGTATAGATGGTACAAAGTCCTTTTGTGCTGGAGTTGTTCTTCTTGTCAGTGGCCGCACCTTTATGTTGGGGATGACGGTAATGACTTTGTGAAGAAGAAGAGGCGCGATCCTTGGAGGGGTGCTTCTGTTGGAATCTAGCATATGATTTCTGAGACTTGTGGGGATCTTGAGACTGTCGCTGACCTTGATTACTCGAGTTTTTTCTAAACCTGGGGTTATCTTGAGGATGAGCACCTTTGGCCATAGTAGAGTTTTGTGTTCGATTAGCACTCTGCTTCCCTGTGTTTTGGAAATCTGTTATGCGCTCTGCGTAAGCAATAGCGCCAGCTGTGGTGGTGATGTTTGCTTTAAGGACATCGATGCGTAACGAGGGATTTAGGCCCGAGATGAAAGCATGAAGGCGATCATCATCAGTTAACCCATCAATCTTTAGCACGAATGTGGTGAACTGAGAGATGTAGGAAGACAGGGAGCCTGTTTGCTCCAACTATCAGAGTTTTGAACGGGCTTGGAAGTACGCATTGGCAGATATGAACTGCTTATGGAGCACGTGTTCAAAACGTTCCCAGGTTAACACACTTTTGCCGTCCTTTAAGCATCTTTGCCACCATAGGAAAGCTGTATCCTTAAGGAGGGAGGTTGCCAAGGCAATCTTTTTGCCTTCCGTGAGGTCAATAATATCAAAGTACATGCGCAATTTTGCGAGCCATTGGTCAACTGTTCGGCGATTTCGTTGACCAGTGTAGGCTTCCGGAAGTTTAATGTCAAGTCTTTTAGTTTTGGAGGCTTGAAGTAAACGGTAGAGGGCACGGAGTTCAGTGTTTTCTACCTCTGGTGGGAATGAGTCCACATAGTCGTCTGGTTGCGTCACATCATCCTCTGTATGTGTGGTACTCAATGACTCCTTGCAAAGTGAAGATGTGGTATAGAGTTGCATTATTAACTCGAAAGCTTCCTTGTTCATTGGCTTTGAATCTAATCTTGGAGTTGTTGGACTTTCTGGACCAAGTCGGAGATGCTGTCCTGAAGCTGGGAAATTTGAAGTTGAAGTAGTGCTTCGCCTTGTAAGTTGACTTCAGGGGTCTTTTTTGGACTTGAGTCGCTTTATCTTCGGAGAGGCTGCACGCGAGCGTTGCAACATCTCTGAGGTCCCTGTGAGAAAAACACGAACCTGCGCTCTAGTTTGTACCATTCCTGGAAGAAGATTTGGGCTGCTCCCTGAGGTTGCTCATGTTGGAGGGGGCAGGAGAAGCAAGATAGAACTAGCCGTGGAAATCTGGTAAAGGAGGTCCTGTCTGAGGTAACACTGGTGATGCCGAAATGAGTGTTACTGCTCATGAGAGTACAAGGGTAGCTTGCAGAGTCCATGGATCTGAGAAGGGATAAGGAGCTGCTTTCAAAAGTGGAGCATATCCAGGAGAAGGAGTGCCTTTAGAGTGTAAATACTGTCTTGGGGAAGGTACTGTCACGGGGGCGTGAAATTCTAAGTACTTTAATATACTACAAGACCGTGACAACTTTGGTTTTAAAAGTCCAAGCGTGGGCTTAATAATGTGTAATTAAACGCGGCATGGTGCCTAGCACATAAGCGTAATTAATCCCTAGGCCCAAAGGCATTCCAAGGAATTAAAAGTGTGGTTGTTGGGAAATGATGATGTAGCATTTTTAATGGGCCCCCTAGAGGGCCATGTACCTTCAGTGGCCCCCCTAGAGTTCCAGGTGGCTCTAGTGCCTTCTACATGCTCCTTTGCCATTCCTGGACCTTCCTGGGCCTTCTAAACTTCACATGTGTGGTTTTCTCTCTCATCTTCTCCCTTTGTTGAGATTTTGGACTGGTTTTTCACCCTCCTTCAGCTGAATTCCGTTTTTCTTCATAACTCCTCACCCGTTTGGATTCCTCGACTTCCGTTTGGCCCGATGGCTTCCCCTCTGCCTCCCCTTCGTAGTGATATGCTTTTCCCTCTGTGCGTTTGGTAGAACGGGCAGAGCTGAGCACTTCTTTTCTTGGTCGAATTTGCAAAAGTGGCTTTTTCTGGACCTTTTTTCTTCTACCGCCTCCTGGGCCTCTCCTCTTGCAAAGCTACAGCTTTTTGTTGAATTTCGAGTGGTCCGACGTGCTGGTTGACTGGTTTTTCTCAGTTTTGGAGGACTTTCCGGCGATGAAACTTCTCCAAAACCTTCTCAATGCATTCCTCTCTGAAGCACGCTTCTTTTGAGCCCAAGAACTCCCACTTCCTCGCGACAGAAGTGTTTCTTTTCGCATTTTTCAGTGGAATTCTTGTTGGTCGGCTCTTGTAAATGCTCTTTCTTCATGCCTTTGCACTCCTCTTTGGCTGAGAATGCAATTGGGCATTGGCTACTATGTCCTCTTGGCGATTGAGGACTTGGTTCGAGTTTTCAGGGCTTGGTGAGTTGTGATTTTGCTACTGCAATTTCTTTTTGCCATAAACTACTGATGGCCCTAGTGTTTTCACTCTGTGCACTTCTATTGCTTTGGGGTATTTGTGAAGAAAACATTGAAATGCAGATTGTGTAAGTATCCGTTGCCTAACATGTGGATAGATCAAATGTGTCTGCCTCATGAAGTTATCTGTGAGGAGAGAGAGGAAGCTATCTTGGCAATTTGTGGAGAGCCTGCTTATGAACCTCCATCCCACGAGAAGGTACAGGAGGGGAAGCCAAGTTGTGGATCTCCACCGAATAAGAAGGAAAAAGAGAACAAGTGAGGATCTTTGTAGAAAAGCTCCTTGAACATTGAGCAAAGATGGGCATTTTGATGCTAGCTAAGAGGATAGACAAGCTACTGATAAGGCTAGAAAGAAAGAAAGAAGAAAGAAAGTCTAACAAAAGTCTCCAGAAGATAGAAAAGGCTCTATGAGACTAAGAAATTGATACAATGAACTGATAGGTGGAGCCACTAAACAAGCATCAATACCTAGGACAAACAAAAATCCATAGCCGAAATCCATAATCCATAATCCATAACGGCGTCGGTACGTAGAAGGGAAAAACTCTCTGAGTGGAAGCCAATGTTGCTAGCTCTAGGAGGGGGGCGTCGATGTGCGAGACTGCAAAAACCTTGTGATAGGGTGCTGGTGATTGTTGGCATGTACAGCTTGTTGAAGTCTTCTGGCTGTAGCCCTTCGGGGGTGAGAACCAGCACCACAGTCACTGTGTGGGTCGTGCATCAGGTCTAGTAGGCATGGAAGGAAACTCCCCTAGCGTAGTTTGTGCCTTAGTGCACCGACGAGTCTGCCGTGCCTCTGACTCTGGTCCCCATGACGGTCATCTCTGTGAGTTTTGTTGGTCTGTGCTGCCTGGCTGGAAAAACGCGGTGATCATGGTCTAGGTGGAGACGTGTGTCATGATCTCCCCTATGTGCCTTGAGCAACCTCTCCTTGTGTCGTACGGCCTCATGAATGAAGGATGTCAAGCATATATGGTTTGGATAAGATAGGAAATTGGGTAGGGAGCCAAATCCATCTCTGAAAAGGCAGTGGCATTGTTCTCTGATCTTGTAGTATCCCAGGCACTTGAATGCGAAATGCTATCTATCGGGAGTCGCACAAGGTGCAAATCTGGGAATGCCCTCCGCTCGACAATCTCTCTATACGAAGGGGGTGTGATGAGACCTGGAACTAGCCAATAGAAATCCTCATGGAGTGGGGGAGGGGGATTTGTGTGTATCCCTGTGGGTCAATGAAGCCCTCCTCTGAGATCCATAGGCATGTGGTTTTTGTAGAAGTTGAGCTTCATAGGGAGCTCACGGGGTGCCAACCAAGTCCTGAATGTGTGTAACTGTAGGAGATTCCCTTGGATGACTTGGTTCACCTTGTGATACGTGAGCGGGATAGAGAAGGCCTCAACACTATACTCGAATGGGGGTAGCCTGTCTATATTGAGCCCAAGGATCTCAAACCATTTGCAAGTACAACCATACCAACACTTCTGGTCCCCCTCTGCTACGAGTGTCATGGAGGATTGTAAAACCAACCAAGGAAGCCAGTGTCGTCCTGTGGTGCGTGATCCATACTGTCGAATTCGGAACAGATATGCGATGACTTGAAATGCTACATCGAGCTGTAGTGGGAATGCCCTGAGCTTAGCCAAAGTTATCTAATGTAGAACAGAAGGTTTATTGCGGATCATCCGTGAAAGCATTAGAACCTGAAGCCTCTCAACTCGAGCCCACTCCATTTCCGATAGATCAGGCCCCCAACAAGGGCTGCCAGACATACCTGCGGGTCCAACCAAAGAATCGAAGAGGAGAGACTTGGTCTGAGGGTCCTAGAAGTGAGACTGAAAGCACTATTTCTCGAGTCTGGCCAGCGCAACGTACCCCCTGCTCAGAGGAGCCTATAGTGCTGGTCGCATTGTAAAGATCGAGGACCCTTCGGTATGGGTAGGATGAAACTACCTCCACTGGCAATCTATCCAAAGTGAAACGCTCTCTGTGCATGGCTGCTTGAGATGTGTTGAAGATCATGACCTTGGTTTTGCCAAGGTTGTTACAGAAAGTATGTAGTGCGTCTAGGTGTCCCTGGAGTCCCTTTATTGAGGAAGATAGCAAGACCACATCATATGCATATAGAAGTATCTGCAAACCTGCTAGAGAGCAACCAGTCCTCACTAGGGTCTCGATAAAGGTCTCAAGCTCATCTATGTAGAGGCCAAAGAAGGTCGGTGACAGAGGACAACCTTGTTTGACCCCAATGGTGCTCTTGATCTCCTCCGTCCACCCTGCACCTGTCCGAACCATCCCTGAGACTCTCTTATAGAGTGCCATGACTGCCCAGATGATCTCTTGATCATATCCCAACTCCTATAAGTGTCTGATGAGTCGGGCTCTCGGCGCCGTGTCAGAAGCCTTGCAGAAATTCACTAAGTCTCCGTGCCCTTGCCTCCTTGATGACCCCTCTGAGTGTGAGTATATGGTCCATGGTCCCGTGGTCTACCTGAAAGCTTGCCTGTCCCATGGCTCTAAATCCCCAAAGCCTTCAGCCAAGCTAACCTCTGTGTCGAGTACTAATGCATAGACCTTGGACGTAACATGTCTAATCATAATGGTCCTGTAGTTTTCAAGGCTCATGGGATCGCCTGCCTTGTGTATGGGTGTGATGGTGTTAAGGACAAGATCTCTTTTTCCTTTCTTAGTCAAAATGTGCAGGGGTTAATGAATGACTTTGAAGCCTATGTTTCTCAAGAAATGGCCTCAGTTTGTGGAAGTTAAGCCGGACTTTATGGTTCTATAGGAATTGAAAGGGGGTTAGAAAAGTTAACATGGCGAGGGAAAGTTAATATGGAAAATTACTAAGATAGAAAAGGATAGGATTTGGTTCATCTAATACCATGAGGAAGGTAAGGGTGGTTCAGCTTTGGGGATAGTTAAATCCTTGGGAAGCTTCATAACTTGTCCTGTTTCCCTTTTCGGGGTAAACAGATTGGTTGTTGAGTTCAGTCATAAGAATCTCAAGGCTGATTTTTTTTCTGTTTACACAACCGATTCAAGTAGAGAAATGTCCCTACTTGGGAGGCCTGTTTGTTGAAGAACAACTCTATCCTAATGGGTGATTTCAAGATGTGGATTTAAATGAAGGCCGGGACAGCTCTAAGAGGCAGAGAGCTCAGAGAAAGGTCAAGGTTCAAAGACAGTACTGAATTAGTAGATGTATTCTTTCACATGGTGTAACAATCAAGGCAATTGTAATCAGAGATCAGCTAGGATTGACAATTCTATGTCTCTAAAATCTTACCTGGTGAGGTCCTCATAGGCGAGTGTAAATCTTTTCTCTCCCTTCCCTTTTCTAATCACATTCCGCTCTTGTTGATTATGGACTGCGGTTTGGGATGGTCTAGACGTTCTTGGTTCAAAGCGAACCCTTTCTATGTTCAAGAGAAAGTGAGGAGACTCTAGAACACAGCTTTGAGGGCACGGCTAACTTTTCAGATAAGTGGATGAGAGCCGTAAACAGGACTAATATTTTCCTAAAAGTGATTGGAAGAAGAGTTGCCATAGCCAGAGCAAAGAGGAGACAAGACCTAGAGGCACTTTTATCATTGGATGGCAATGATATGGTATTGCCCAAGCTTAAAGCAGCCAGGAAGAATTGAGGAAGGAAAAAATTACGGAGATGCAGAAACATAACATTTATCTTAGGGATTGGTGGGCTGCTGGTAGAAGTGATACCTATCGAGGATATGTTTAGGTGTATGAGGAAAAAGATGGGCTAAGAATTCATTCTGAAGCTCGTCTGGCTTATTGCATTGTCAAAAAAAAACTTTTACTTGCTGACCCTGAATGGTCCCACACATAAGCAACAAACCATGTGGTCAAATGTGAATAAATGTAAACCACAACTATCACAAGATGCATCAATGTTATAAAGGTCAATGTTTGAAAACTTCAGTAGACATACCTAGCACAGTAACCTTTGCCATATGAACAGACTTACCCCCTTGATCGTTGTCCTTTTTGGGGGCAATCAAGGTACAGTTCTTTGCCGTCAGATCCTTCTGTTATTGCTTCCTTGGAAAGTTTGCAGCAGATATCGAAGTGGTGCTGGGCCTCCTGGCATGGTTATTCCTTTGGTGGCGCTTGAAGTTTCCCTCTGATGGCACCTTTGGTGTACCTTTTTTGCCGTGAGAGACAATGGTGTCGTCGTAATTCTTGGCAAAATGCACATCCTCAATGGATTTAATCTTGTTACGATTCACCTCGTTTCAATAGTCGTGAGTGAGACCACTGTGGAAAAACAAGCGCCACACCTGATCCGATATCAGAGAAAATGGGAAACTATGTTGGAAATATAGAGGTCACCTCCCCGTCTGTAAGCCCCCATATGAGGAGAGCATTGGGGGGGTGAACCTGGGGTTTGAGGGAATGCCACATGGGCAGCATCCTGGTTGCCATGTGGGCACTATTCAGATAACAAGAGCTGTGTGTTTGGGGCTGCCACATGGACAGCAAACAGGCTGTCATGTGGGCAGGACAGGAAAAGCAAGTACCTGGCCATCAAGGACTGGCTGGAGCCAAGATTGTGTAGAGAAACAGGCCCAGAACAAGAGGCGCTGATGTCAGCCTTGGTACGGGACAGTACGGAGGGAGGCATGGTGCTGGCAGTTCGGAGCTGTGGCGAGGTGTTCAGGACCGGGACAAGGCCTGGCAAGAGGCAGGACCAGCAGATCTGAGATGCACCTATATGACAGGGACAGGCACAGCAACAGGGTCGTGGCCAAAGACATGGATGGTTGGGGCTGGTTGGAGCCAGCCAACCAGGCCAGGACATGGGCAGATGTAGGGGCTGGGCCCCTGCATGGAATAGAGGGCCTAATGGCCCAGTTTTGTGAGTATCACAAGTCGATGGGGGGCAAAGATGAAGTCGGCCAATAGGGGGTCGGTGAAATGCCTACTAGGTTGGTCATTTTTGGGGCAGGTTTGACCTATAAAAGGAGGGCCTATTGGCCTCATAACACATCATTTGGAGCATCCCTCAGAGAGCAGAAAAGAGCAGCAAGAAGGGAAGCCTTGGGCCTATACACAGGAGGTGAAGGTGATCCTGAAGAAGTTGCAGACTGAGCTTGGGTGGCAGCCCACCTATACTGAGGTTCTGGACAGCAAGGTGGAGATCCTTCGGATAGAGAGTCTACATACGCTCAGTGGAGCACGTGGGCTTAGAGATCTAGAGGTGCGAGCCATATAGTAGGAGGACCTCTTTGGTATTGTATCTTGTCCAGTTTGTGGACGGATGGAAATATATAGTGTTTCTTCTATATTTGTCTCTGAGCACATTCTATGAAGCTTGATTCCATAGTGAAACACTTCCGCGTGTAATTCCTGGGCTATCTATCAGTCTTCCGCCTTCTCTACTTGGGCCTTCCAATCTTTGAATTTCTGATAAGCGTGAGACTTCTTGGCCAGACAGAGTATCCATTCATGCGACTTAAATCATCCTCAAATAAAAGAGAATATCGCGAATCTGCGAATGAATTTGTTGACATTGGGCCGCAGATGTCAGAATGAACCAACTCGAGTGGCTTCTTGGCCCGTGATGAGACCTCCTGTGGGAACTTGTCCCTGTGTTGCTTGCCCTCCAAGCAAGGCTTGCAAACACGATCATTGCCTGCAATCTGTGGTAGTCCATCCACCATCTTTTGCATCTCAGCGAGAGTGCCATAATTGACGTGACCGAACCGCTCATGCCACAATTTGGATCTGCCATGGTCCCCGTGCACCAATAGAGCATTGAGCTAATATAGCCCATGCTCCTCGACGCCTTGAGCCACCACCTTTTCATTTTCCTTGGATGTGACAGTGACTTTGCCATTGTCGAATAGGATTGACATGTTGTGCTTGTCCATCTGGCTAACAGACAGAAGATTCTTGCACAGAGTCGATACATAGAGTACACCAGAAATCAGCTTCTCGTTTCCTGCAGTCGTGATGAATGGGATACTACCAACACCCTTCACGGGCATGTCCGGTTATCCCCCACAGTGACCTTGGAGTCAGGATGCGTACCTTCCATGGTCTTGAACGAATCCTTCTTGTTGGACATGTGCTTTGAGGCTCCATTGTCCACGTACCAACCTTCTGTTCCTTCGCTGACTGCATAAGCTGAGTAGAACTCAATGATGATGAAGAGAGCGCCAATAGTGACATTTGCTGATTCAGCAGTCTTTGGCTCTTCCTTGGCTTTGGACTCCTTCCGCTTGAGGTCTACCTTCTTCTTGCGGCATTCCTTAGTTGAATGACCAAGCTTTTTACAGTAGAAGCATTTCATGTTCCTCTTCTTGTCTGCATCCTCCATCTTGTTGTTCTTGGAATCTTTGAACTTGCCTTCGCCTGGCTTGTCCCTTGCCACAAGAGCCTTCTCGTCCGATTGAGTGAATAGTTTTTCCCGGGCTTCTCTCTGCAATAGTAAAGGGCCAAGCTCTTCGATGGTGAGAGGCTTGGTCCTCTGTTTTGGAGTGATTGTTGTCACGAAACTCGAGGTAGCTTAAGTAGCGTCAGCAACGCTAGATGACTTGAATCTACCTTCTGACCAATTGCTACGAGCTGATCTCTCACCACCTTGACTTTTGTCAGATGGTCATGGACATTGTCTCCTTCACTCATATCCAGGTTGTAGAGCTGATGCTGAAGAAGCAAGATCCGAGATGTGTTATTTGTCTCGTACAAATCCTTCAGGATGGCCCACGCCTCTACTGACGTCTTGGCCATCTGGATGTGTGGAAGCACAGAGTCCGCCGTAGTCCCTATGATCAATGCCAGGGAATGGTTTATCTCTATCTTCCCAACCTTCGAGCTCCTCTCCATCTGCTGGAATGAGTATCTTCCCCTTGTTGTCCGCCATGTCCTTCGGCTTCTCCTCGGCTCCCGTTGTCAGTTTCCAAAGCTTCCGAGCCACTAAATGACTCCGGATCTTCACCTTCCTAATCGGGTAGTTTGACCCATCCAGTTTACTGGACTTTCCAAAAAATGCCAAGTAGGACTCGCCAAAGGAAAAGCTGTTGCCGAAGAGGGACTTTATAATGCCAAAGGAGACGCAGCCGCTTTCTCCACCACTTTAGTGGGCGATCCATATGCCAAATAGAATTTGCTCTGTCAGAAATCTAAGGCAGAAGTAACAACACTTTATACAAAGAAGGCACTGTGATATGTGAGAGCTTCAAAGGATGGGCTGAAGAGGAAGAAGAATGTAGAGTCCAATCCTCAAGCCTATCCTGAAGTTCCAAACGAGGTACCGGCAAGAAAGGTTGAAGCATTTCGGAAATTTTATGCCATAAAGGACGATAATGAGCTCCCAAACCATATATTTTTTTCCATGAAAAAGACTTCTATTAAGTAAGAACAAAAACCTGCGAGAGCAAGCTCAAAGCGGAATACATCATGAAATCATGAGGATAATAAAAAACCCCCTCAGAGTGAGGTGGAAAGAAACCAAGGCTGAGGCTGAAAGTGCCATCTCAACCCTGTAGTAGATTCAGAGAAGAAAGGAGAATCCTTCCATTCCCTGAAGAAAGAAGCCCTCCTAGCTGAGGCTGCACGGGAGTCCCCCTGCATACCCGTCCATACGGCCATCAGAGTGTGTACGATGTCTGTCCAGATACTAGCCAATGTGTGCGAGGGATGAACCTGAGTACCCTCCATAGCCTCTGTGCATCTGGATCTCCAGATATGCCAGGCTGCTATGCTCGCTATAATCTCCCAAGAAGTATCCACAGAGGCATGTACAGCTGTAAAAGGACGGTGTGTAACCACATCCAACGAGCAGAGCTCAACCCGATGATGTCGAACTGAAATGGCCCGGGAGGAGTCAAGTCCCTCATAGAAAACCTGAGGTCCTGTAAGAGAAAGCCAAGCCACCGAGCCCCAAGTCATAAAGAGTGGGGAATGGGCAAAGTGACTGAAGATCCTGGCTATCCCCATCCAAATCAATCTCGCCTGTCTGCAATCCCATAAGCAATGCTGAATAGACTCCGAAGCAGAAAGGCAACGAGGGCAAGTAGGGTCGGCTCCGAATCTGGACCTCCAAAGGTTCACTGCAATCCCTCCATGAATAGAAAGCCAAAAGAAGATAGTGATCTTTCTATTCCTGTGGGATTTCCAGAGCCTCCTCCAGTAGTACCTCTGCTGATCCGCAGTAATACCAAAAGTCTCCCAATGAGGAACTCTGGAGGGTCTCCAACCTCTACTACTGAGCTGAAATCTCCTGGCATTACTGACCGTGTAACGAAAGAAGGGGATGGTCTTCTCTCGATGCCCCGCGTCAATCCACTCCCACTCTCCGGGGTCCCACTGTAAATACCTGATGGGAACTCCTCCATAGAGCCAAAGTCTCCAAGACCCGGTGGAGAGTAACTGGGGGTCAGGGTCTAAGAACCACTCTGAATCTGATCCCTGCATCAAAAGGCCTACGACCCTGATAGGCTGAAAAGCAGACTCAAGCAATATATCATCTGTAGATCTGAGCAATCTGCCACCATCCTGGACACTGAAAACCAAAGCATCCTCCTGTGCACCTCGGAAGGCTAAGACCTGAAGTGGAACCCCGCCTCTCGAGAAAGTACCTGCCCAAGTGGAGGTAGTGAGAGGCATATCATCTGTGTCTATCCAAGCCTCTGGAAGGGCTGACTCAATCTGCAAGATCCTCCCTGCACTCCCTCTGAGATGTCCTATCAACCCTGACTTGGTTTCCTCTGGAAGCCTACGGAAGGCTTTCCAAGATCCCAAAGAAGAAGCAGGTCCCCTCTCCCACCTGGCCCACTGCACTCCCAAACCATATTTGCTAGCAGCCGTAGAAAAAGATAAAAGAGTGCCATTATCCTGAAGTACATCCGCAACAGAAGAAATGCCTTTGAAAGATATAAAATAAGAACGCCTGGGTTCTTGTATAACCAAAGGAGGGTGGAATACTTTGGACTAATAAATATTCTCAGCCCGGAATTTTCCGACAAAGAATCCCTGCCATGCCATTCCAAGTGGGATGAAATATGCTTCCAATCAAGAAGCAAACGAGAGACAAAAGGGAAGCCTCTGATCTTGCGTTGAATAGAGCCAAATAGAAAATTCCACTGTGTAGGCTGCCAATGCCCAAAAGCAGAATTATCAATATGCAACAAAAGAGAGTGGATCATGAAAGCCCAAGACTAATCCCCTTGCATAAGCTGCAACATCATTTTCCCCCTGTGAGCAAGTATATGCATTTGAATATTAAGTATGTTCAGACCCCCGTGCATCTTTGGAGAGCAGAGACGATGCATAGAGAGTAATCTGAGACTTTTCTTGCCATTTTTTGAACACCAGAAAATCTCCATGATAGTAGACATAAAGGAAACCAAATCTGCCTTAGTGAACATGATGAGAGGCAGATAGAATTGTATGTATGCTATCAAAATGGATTGCGTTATTCACAATTGAACATGTAATGGCCAAGTTGTAACCTTCCAATATTCAAGTTTTGCCCTCAACTTTGTGAGCACCCAATCAGTTTGTTGAGAACAAGTGAGCCCCCAACCTAGAGGATAGCCAAGATGTCGAATCAATTGAGAAGTTGGAACAATTTCCCCAGGCCACAAAAGACTATGCCAGTCTTTAGCATGCAACGGTAGTGGCTTTGATTTCTGAAAATTGACATGAAGACCAACAGCCAAACCATACGTAGAAAGAGCCTGCATAATCATGGAGAGATCGCTCTAAGTATTTTTCGGGGTAAAGAAAGAATCATCAGCATATGCTTGAGCGATCATGCTACGGCTGCTAGGAATTTCCAATCTGTGCAACATGCCAGTGTCCAAAAGGTGGTCCATATATTGAAGCATTGGATGAGTGGCTATGGCAAATAGTAAAGCACTGAGGGGACATCCTTGCCGAACAGAACAACCAAGAGTCTAGGTTGTAGAAATATCCCCTGAAAGTATGCAGGCAGCTTTACTATCTTGATATAGTCAATTGATAACTTGCTGCATTTTTGTGCCAAATCCCAAGGCCTGCATAGTTGATGAAATAAAATCCCACTTAACAGTATCAAAAGCTTTGGCAATATCAACTTGCAATAGCAAAACATCCTGTTGCATATATTTGGCATATTCGATTCCAACATAAGCATTAGCAATGTTATCTGTGATATGCCTACGAGGAACACAACCATATTGCACAGGATGCAACCCATCATGTAAATAGCCTTTTAGCCGATCAACAATCATTTTGGTAGTAAATTTGTAAATGACTGGCTTAAGCGTGATAGGCCTCGAATTAGCCAAAGATTCACAAATTTGCTTTTTTGGAAGGAGTTTAACAAGATCTTTCTTCCATGTGTCTGGCATTTTCTGATTTTGCCAAGCAGAGTTCACCATATGCAGCAATGTATGCTTCAAAAGAGGCCAATATTCTAGAAAAAACTCAAATGTAAGACCATCCCATCCTGGAGATTTCCATCTACCACAGGATTTGATTGCATCTGACAATTCCCTCTCAGTAAAAGGTTCCTCCAATTCCAAAGCTTGAGTAGTGGAAATAGTAGGAGAAACGTGCTGCAAAAGTAAATTTCTTGCAGACGAAACCTGCAGTGAGGGAGGATCTGCAGAATCAAACTGCTGAGAGAAATGATGTACACAAACAGAAGCAAGCTTTGACCGTGATGTAGTCCATGAACCATCAGGTAGAAGCACCTTGCACATGTTTGTTTTTTATCTCTTCTGATGTAAGCTTTTAAAAAATTGTTTGGAAGAGCAGCTGTTATCTGTAAAAGCTCTTTGTCTTGCTCTAGTCTCCCATTTAGCCAGTTTCCTGTGATCATTGATTTAAAGACAATGTTTAGCTTGGCATAGTGTTGTTTGCTCATGCAAGGACAAGGGACAAAGATGATTGAGTTCAGTGAGGTCTTGACAAGTCAATTTGGCGTGAGCAACAGTTTCCCTCAGAGTCTTCATGTAAGACTTGCCATAACCTCTAATTACAACTTGCATTTTGGAAACAAAAGAATCCCATGCATTATCAATATCAAAGTGGCTCTGAGAAGACAGAGATTGATATGCTTCAGTAACCATTGCCTTGAAAACAACATGCTGCAAATAGCTATTGTTAACAATCAGATGTTGCCTTTGAGGTAGTCTATCATCTGGCATATCATAAAAAGATAACCTGAACCATAACGGTGCATGATCTGAATGCACAAAGGCATAGTCAATCCACATTTTGCATGTAAAATCATCATTTTGTTGCAGAGCTACACTATACCAGCGATCCAGACGTGCCTGATAAGAAGAAAGGGCATTATGTTGGAAAGTGTATCCTGGTGACAAAGGCTGCAATTCCTTCCAAAGATCAACCAAATCAAGATGCATCAGTAATTGAGACCATGCATGCTTGTCAGGGGTTAACATATGAGTATTTCGCGATGTATTGTCACCCTGTTGCGGAGCATTATTGAAATCCCCACATATAAAGGCATGATATCTCCATGGATATCATTGCATGGCATCCCAAATCGCACTTCTATCCCGAGAAGATTGAGGTGCATAGATAGAAGCAAATTCAAACACCTCGCCTTGAATGATGCATTGAAGAATAATCCATATGCCTTGATTGTCATTTAAAGCAATAACTAGCTGAAGCTCATGCTTAATCAGAAAGACTACACCTGAGAAAGAGTGCTTCCCAGCATAGAAGATATCATAGCCACAGTAATGACCTATCTTTCCTGCATAGACATGTTGATTGTGTTCTTGTAATGCCACTATATCGGGCTGAAATCTATTGATATACAGCCACACAGATTTCCATTTCCCACTGTCATACATCCCCTGAACATTAAGTGTAAAGCATTTGATATGAGCAGTCATATTTACAGATATTTATAGGGGAGAAATAGCTATATACAGCAGCAACCTTCAGGGTGTCAACCCTGCATTTCTACCTCAGGGTCAGGGCCTCTTCCCAGAGAAGAAACATCCGCCTGAGGAGTAGACAGCAAAGCAGCAACCTCTTCTTCAGGGAAGAGGGTTTTGCTAGCTGTCACTGCAGCCCATGTAATCCCAATTCCTGAATTGACCTCTGGAGAGTTTCCACTAGAAGATGCACCATTCCAAGTGCGAGGGGGTGGAGGTCGTCGAACAGAAATAACTTTTCTTGGACTTCGCCATCCATCAATTGGAGTTTTTGGTCCTTTTGCTGAGGGTTGAATAGTAGGAAGCGAAGGGGAAGAAGCAGTCCCATTTGAAACCACTGGGGCTTTGCCTTTATCCTGATTCACAAAAAACTGTCTATCACCTTTATTTTTATTTCCAATAGAGGTAGGAGCATCCTTATTGGGCATCTGAACAGGCAAAGTGGCAGGAGGCATTTTATCCTGACTCATTGGACACTGCGAAGCCATGTGCCCAAATTTTTTACATTCAAAGCAAGCCCCTGCAAATAATTCCCATTTCAATTTATAAAATGCACTTCCCATGTCAACATTGTTCACCGTGGTTGAATAAGACTCTGGTGTGGGATTATCAGTATCCCAGAGAATGCAAAATCGATTAGAGTTGCCGTTAGGCCGTGGTGGGCAAACCACTTTGCCTAAAGTTGCTGTAATTTTAGGCAAGATTGAAGCCAAGCATTGCGGGAAGTCTACAACTTCAACCCAGACCGGACATCTATGTCAGATCAAAGCCTGAAAATCCCTTGTGGGAGACCATGGCAAAACGTGCACCATTTGCTGCCAAAAAAAGAGTGGCGAATGTTCCAAAAGCATTTGCCTGTGAATCTCATCTATTATAATGACCTTAAAAAAACCTCTGGCTGCATAGTGTACCTTCCGAACAAACGAGCTAGCTAGTGTGCGGGTCAACCAATTGCCTACCTCTGCAGCAGGTGGCATCGGACCTGGGAAAAATAAAATAACTGCATTTTGTTACAAAAAGAGAGAGTGTGAGAGCAAGAGAGCTGAACGTAGTGCTTGCAATAGAAGAAGTGACTAATACAAGAAGTGGGATGGGTTTTGTCTAAGTGACAAAACCTTATCCTTCACTAACCGTAGTTAGTGAACTAACTGTGGTTAGGGGAAAAAACCTCTAAATGAGGGAAAAGTGTCCCTAAACCTACTTATTACATTACATTGGTCACTGCTGAATTATAATAATAATTATAACACCCCCCTGCAGTGCCAATGTCATGTACAAAGAAATGATCAATCACCAAAAGGAGATAAGTTCAGGGCACTGCGAAATGCCTCAAACTTTTCACGTGGAAGTGCTTTGGTGAAGATGTCTACAACATTGTCATGTGTTGACACATAGATCATATTGATCTCTCCTGCATGCAACTTCTCTCTGACATAGTGATAGTGAACCTCAATGTGCTTCGTGCGAGCATGAAACAAAGGATTCTTTGCCACTGCTATAGCACTCTGACTATCAGTGAGAATTGGAGAAGGACCCTCCAATGAAAGATGAAGATCAGCAAATAAACGACGCAGCCAAACACATTCAACTGTCACTGTGAAAGCTGCCCTGTACTCAGCTTCACATGAGGAGGTAGCCATTGTAGACTGTTTCTTGCTCAACCAAGAAATGCAAGCATGTCCTAGAAAGAAACAATTCCCACTGGTGGACTGTGAAACATTTTGAACTGAAATTTTTTTTTTTCTAGCTTTACATTGAATCACAGGCACAAGCACTTAGTTTATCCTCCCAGCCAACCTCGGTGGTAGCAAGCTTCTCTGCTGAATCCAGAAGGATACATTTTCGTGAAAGCTTTTTGCTTGTTTAATTCCAACGAGCCTCAAAACTCCCTAGATGGATCTAGTATGCCACATGTCCTCAATTTAGGGTCCCTCCTTAATGCATCATTTACCCCTCTCTTGGGATAACTTTGAAACATTTGCCCCTAGGCACATTTCATGCATTTAGGTCCCTTAGCCTTAGATCCACCTAGTCTAGTGCCATGTCACCCGCACCAAGGACCTTGACCTTTATTCCTTTTTTTGATCATTTACATGAAGTCCAAACAATTATAATACAAACATTGATCCTTGAAAGGAAAATGCCGACTGACCCTTCCGAGGTCATGTTACCTTGACTTGAGCGTAACATTCCTTCCCTCTTTAGACATTAGTGTCCTCCATGATAAAGTTTGGGAACACTCTCCGTAACTGGTATACGGATTCCCAGGTAGCTTCTGATAGAGGTAGACCATGCCATGCAACCAACACCGTGGGTATCTTCCGATTGCGCACTTCCATTGTTCCTCGGTCCAGGATTCTTATTGGTTTGCGTCTTGCATTATCCTCTATCTCCTGAAACAAAACAACACCTTCGATTAGTGAGTCACCTGTATGCAAAAATTTCTTTAAACGAGAAACATGAAACACTGGGTGCACCTTACAACCCTGTGGCAATTCTAATTTATAGGCTACCTTGCCTATTCTTTTTAGAATTAACCATGGCCCACAATATTGAGGTGATAACTTAGCACACTCTCCTGCAGTCAAAGACCTAGAGTGCGAAGGAACTCTGAGAAAAACTTTTTCTCCTTCCTTAAAATCTCTAGTGGATCGATTTTCATCCGCATACGCCTTAGCTCTATTTATAGCTTGGCGGATGTTAGCTCTCGCAAGTGCTAGCATCTCCCGCATCTGAACCACAAAGTTCGCGGCACTAGGCACTTTCTGAGGTATTCCAACTATAGTTGGACTCGCTGGCCTATAACCATAGTTCAACTCAAACGGACTGAACTCTGTAGAGGAATGTTTTCTATCATTGTAGGCAAACTCTAACAACGGCAACCACTTGTCCCATGTATGTTGCCTCAATGACACATATGCTCTAAGCATATCCTCTAAAATTTGGTTGATTCTTTCCGTCTGACCATCCGTTTCTGGATGATCTCCACTGCTCATTCCCAACTTAGTCCTTAGTGTCTCAAATACCGCAGTCCAAAAATGACCGGTAAATTTGACATCCTTGTCTGACACTATGGATTTGGGTAATCCATGCAAATGAAATATATGTCTAATAAACAAATCCGCCACTTGCGGGGCACTAACCGACTCTCTAGTTGGAATGAAGTGAGCCATCTTGGTAAGACGATCAACCACCACAAGGATAGAGTCATACCTACCTTGTGTTGTAGGTAGACCTACAATAAAGTCCATGGAAATGCTCTCCCACTTACCTAGTGGTATCTCCAAGGACAGTAAAAGTCCGGGTGGCTTCACCCGTTCTGCCTTAGTTACTTGACATGAAAAACAACGTGACACATATTCATGAATATGCTTTTTCATTTTTGGCCAAAAGAAATCTCGCTTCACGAGATCATATGTCTTCTCGACTCCTGGTGGATGTCCCGCACATGGGCTATCATGGCATTGTCGAATGACTCTCTGCCTGAGATCATTTTGATTAGGTACTACTACCTTGCCATTTCTTTTTAGCATACCATCCCTTATGGCATATCTTGCATAAGTTTGGTCTTTTCCGGATGCCAGGTCATCCTTTTCCCCAGGTTTGAATACATGAGCCTTAGGCCAAAGGCTCTGGACGAACTCGTCCACCTTTGGAGTTTCTCTAATCTCGGTCATTAGAGCACTTTCTAATACCGTGAAAGTCATATTAAGCATAATGCGTGACAACGCATCAACAACTTCATTATCCTTCCCTCTTCGGTACCGAATCCTCAAGTTAAACTCATGCATGAGTTCTGCCCACCTAGCTTGGCGGCCTCTCAAGTCAGGTTGTTTACAAAAATGTTTCAGAGTATCGTGATCAACATCAATATAAAACTCTGACCCATACAAATAATGTCTCCATGTTTTCAGAGCATGGACAACAGCATACAACTCTAATTCACGAGTTGGCCAATTTCGTTGAGAGGGAGAAAGCTTCTTGCTTTTAAAGGCTACTGGCCTTCCCTCTTGGAGGAGATCTGCTTCTAGTGCAATGCCACTTGCATCGGTTTCAAGGAAAAACGGTTTCTGGGGATCAGCTATTTTTAACACCGGTCCTGAGACCACAGCTTGTTTTATGGTGTTAAAACTTTCCTGTTGATTCTGTCCCCATATAAAAGGTACTTTATCTGAGGTCAGATCAGTCAATGGCGATACTATTTCGGAGTATCCTTTGATATGCCTTCGATAAAATTGGACAAATCCCAAGAATGATCGCAAAGCGGTCAAACTCTGCGGGATTGGCCAAGTCAGTATCGCAACCACTTTCTTTGAATCCATTTCTACCCCCTCAGGAGTAATTATGAATCTTAAGTATTCAAGTCTTATCATACACAGTATAGTTTTCTTTTTATTTACATAAAGATTGGCTTTCCTCAAAGTACTGAACACTATTCTTAAGTGTTCATGATGCTCAGTAATACTTTTATTGAATACCAGAATATCATCAATAAAATGTACTACAAACTTTCCGATATACGGATGTAGTAAATCGTTCATAAGCATGACGAATGTAGCGGAGCATTGGTAAGTCCAAAGGGCATTACCAAAAACTCATAATGTCCAAACCTGCTTCTAAAAGCGGTTTTATGCACATCCTCGGCTCTAATACGGATCTGATGGTAGCCACACTTAAGATCTATCTTACTGAAAACTACGGCCCCATGTAATGCATCTAGCAAATCATCAATCCGAGCCATCGGATACTTGTGCTTAATAATGATATTATTCAATGCTCTGTAATCTATACAGAGACAAAAAGTATCATCTTTCTTTTTCTTTAATATCACTGGCGAAGCAAAAGGTGAGAAACTTGGTTGAATCTGTCCCAACTTGAGGTATTCTTCTAGTTGTCTTCGTACCTCCGCTTCTTCGGTAAAACTCAACCTATAGGGAGGTCTATTTACAGGTTCTGCCCCCGGGAAAAGTTCAATCTTATGCTGAAGATTCCGCTCTGGAGGTAACCCATAAGGTAGCTCATCTCTAAAACAATCAGAGAACTCCTCTGCTATTTGATCAGCCAGCTTGGCCATCTCTCCATTTTGAGCAACATCAGTGCTAGCCGAAGAGTCATCAACCGGCTCTACCGATGCTGTACAAAGAAACAAAAACTCTTCTTGAGCTTTTCGAATTTCCATTACGGAAATCAAGAGTCCTTGAGGTATATCCTTTTCACCTCGTAAGACATACAACATATCATTCATCTTGAATTGATAAATGTGCTTTTTCCAATCTATGGATGGATTCTTCTTAGAATGCCAAGTCTTACCCAGGACTATGTTTGCATGAGCAGGCTTGGTCATTTCAAAATCAAGCTTCTCAGCATAGTCCTGAATTCGAAGTTCCAACTGGGTAACCCTTTGGTCCCATACTTCAGTTGAACTTCCATCTGCCATTCTGACTGTATATGCATAGTCAGATGGGCTAGTCTTTAGTTTCAGCCTCTTTACGAGCTTGGAGTTAATTACATTGTGCGTTGACGCAGAGTCAAACAACACAATGACCTCATGATTAGCTACTTGCCCTTTCATCTTAATTAACTCCGTATCATTAAAGGCTGTATACCCCGTTGCTGCAGGCTTTGACATGATATTATTAGGTGCACTAGTTACTAACTTAGCAACAGACACACATAATAAAAAAGGTACTGACCTTTGAGAAGATCCCGCTAGCTGAATCTGCATCTGTTCTGCTCTGGGACTTCCCTCCATTTCCACGTCGCATTCTGAGACCATCATCCCAGCCATCCCACGATCCTTGTTTTGTGGACAATCTTTCCACTGATGAGGCTGAAGGCAATCAAAACAGAAGCCTTCTCTCCTCGCTTTTTTCCTTTGCTCTGGGTTCAAAGAGGACTTCAAGCCCGGGCTGCCATTGGTGTTACTTTTCTTTTCATTCCAATGGTGGTACTTGATTTAGGAGTCTCAACTGGTTTCGCCTGCTTGGCTTGACCACTAAGCTGTGAGGCACCCCCTTTACTAATCCACTTCTTCTTAAACTTAGTGTTCTTCAGGTACCCATACTGAGTCCCAACCTGCACAAACCCACTTGGTCTGTTCCCTTTTGCATCCTCATAGTTCAGGGCTATGGCGATTGCTTCATCTAGCGTGTTCGCATACTTAGCCCAAACTTCCATCTTTATCCGATCATTCAATCCAAAGATAAAATCTTTTACTTGGATTGATTGAGGTAGGGGTTCATCAACCTTCATTACACTTTCTCTGAATTTATTAGTGTATTCTGCCACTGATAAATTTCTCTGATGAAGGTTTCAGTACTGATCCCAAGCCCGGGATGCTTCGTCAGGAGGTAGGAAGTGTTTTCTAAATTCCTTTTTAAACCCCTCCCATGTAGTGGATGCTACACCATCTTTCTGCTGTTTTATCCACCACCTATCCGTTGCCTCATTAAACATATGGGTGGTCTCACGGGTTTTCTTCATATCATTCCTGATTTCACAAACGGCGAAGGCCTCGTCCCATTTGTGTAGCCAGGTCTCAATGATATCGGAACTATGGTTAGACATCCGACCAGAATACTTTTTTGGCCTATAATTGGCAATATTAGGCATCTTAGCCCTCCTAGGCTCGACCGTACGAACACTGGACTCTGGTTCCATCGGAGATTTATCTTTCTCCTCACGAGATGGTCTGGTAGACATACTATGCACCATTTTCCTGAGCTCAGACTGCCCTGCATTTGTTTGTAATTGCTGCGCTAAAATCTGTTGCAAGGCATCCTCTAACATTGCAATTCTGCCAGATAGTGTATGACCTGCTGGGCGCGACACCTGCGGGGTCGGCCGGACTCCCGACTCTACGGGATCCATCCTGGAAGCTTCTTCTTCTACTTTCATTTAGGTCAATGGGTGTGTGTGTGTGTTTTTAAAAAAAATAAAATAAAATAAAACACCGCTTGCAACTGTAATTACAAATCGAAAGTCCAACTTCCAATTTTACAACTAACCAAGTATATACTACACTTATAACCAAAACCACTTTTTCCTATACTAGGGAAACTCTTGCACACCTAAACTGCAAATATCCCATGCATAACAGGCATATAACCAATTGTTTGCATCAATCCAGTACGCCTTCAACATCTAGAACCCAATAGAATAAGTAGGAATTCCACACTAAAAACGGAAGTAAATAACCAAACATATGCTCCAACAAAGCTTAGAAGGCATAGAGAGCTCCTTGGTTATAATTCTTGCTGCATGAAGAGATCAAGTTGTTTCTGCTGTAGCTCAACTACACCCTCGTTGGAGATCCAAAACACTCCTTCACACGAGCTCACGATCAAGTGCAACCAGCTACTAGTACCGTGACCTGACGACAATCTACTCAACACGATCAACGATGCTCTTTTAGAAATTACGTTGTTCTTTAATTACTGACTCATAAGCCGATAGGGAAGATCTGTCCACCTTCCGCTGTCACCTCTCGTTTCATATACACAGTCGCTTCACGTCTCCCTTCCGAGATACCAAAGATCCTTGACGTCAATCAGCCAAGACCAGCGCATGCGCCATCCTGACATCCAACGCACACCCAATTCCTGCTTTAACGTATACCCATGCAGGTGACGGGATATCTCCAAGTGCACGTAGCAACCCCGCGTAGCAGTTCACCGTGACAACGCTTAATTAACAAGGACCCACAATTGCGCCATCACCTGCGGCAACTAATTCTGTGACCACACAGTCCCTTTGGTCGTGCGCTGCTCCTAATACGTAAGGTAAATCTCAAGAGCCAGAGTTCCAACTCCTGCGACAGCGTTTCCCATAGTATTGCACAGCTGGTCCCTCAATGCGTCAAACGCCCAGCCAGTCCGAGACCGCTTGCAATATACTGTGGGCTCTATTACCAAATGAAACATTCCGAACTGATTTTTTTTTTTCTAGCTTTACATTGAATCACAGGCACAAGCACTTAGTTTATCCTCCCAACCAACCTTGGTGGTAGCAAGCTTCTCTGCTGAATCCAGAAGAATACATTTTTGTGAAAGCTTTTTGCTTGCTTAATTCCAACGAGCCCCAAAACTCCCTGATGGATCTAGTATGCCACATGTCCTCAATTTAGGGTCCCTCCTTAATGATTTACCCCTCTCTTGGGATAACTTTGAAACATTTGCCCCTAGGCACATTTCATGCATTTAGGTCCCTTAGCCTTTGATTCACCTAGTCTAGTGTCATGTCACCCGCACCAAGGACCTTGACCTTTATTCCTTTTTTTGATCATTTACATGAAGCCCAAACAATTATAATACAAACATTGATCCTTTAAAGGAAAATGCTGACTGACCCTTCCGAGGTCATGTTTCCTCGACTTGAGCGTAACAGACTGCCTAGTATCATAGTCTCGAGCCCAATCTGAGTCACTGTAAGCATGCATCTGCAAGTCACCCCCCTAGGAAACATCAAGCCGAAAGACTTTGTACCTTGCAAGTAACGGAATATGCGTTTTACAGCCTGCCAATGCATAATCTTTGGGCTGTGCATATACCTGCTCACCTGAGAAATTGAAAACTGAATATCAGGTCGTGTATTGCAGAGATTAATGAGGCATCCAGCAGCCTGACTATATAGTGTGACATCAATTGATTCACCCGCATCATGCATTGTAAGCTTCAGCCCCGGCTCCATGGGAGTGGACATAGGCTTGCAATCATGCATGTTGAATCTGTCCAAGAGCTTTTGAACATACTTGGACTGAGACATAACAATGCCACGTTTCTCTCGAATAAACTGGATCCCCAAAAAGAAATGTAACAAGGCATATCAAATGTAGCTTTCAATTGGGCCTTGAAATCTGCAATTACTTCCTCATTTGATCCGGTGAGCAGCATGTCATCTACATAAAGAATGATGACCAGAATATCCCCCCCATCCTTCTTCATGTAGAGGGTGCTCTCAGGTGGACTATTGTGCAGCCCCTTGCTAGTCAGAAGGGCCTCAATTTTGGCATACCATGCACGTGGGGCTTGTTTCAGCCCATACAAGGCTTTATTCAGCTTGCATACCTGAAGTGCATTTCCTGAAATTTCAAAGCCCGGAGGTTGTTTGACATAAACCTCTTCCAACAAGTCTCCGTTAAGGAAAGCTGTTTTAATGTCCAACTGATGAACATTCCATTCAAAATTTGCAGCCATGGCTATAACTGACCTGATGGTTGTCATCCTGGATGTAGGAGCAAAAGTCTCCTCATAATCTATGCCCTTTTTCTGAGCATATCCTTTTGCAACCAGCCTTGCCTTGTACCGATCAATGGACCCATCTGGTTTTCTTTTGAATTTGAAAACCCACCGTGTACCTATGGCATTCTTACCTGGTGGCAAATCCACAACATCCCAAGTCTGATTTTTATGAATGGACCTGCAACTCATCGTGCATGGCATTCATCCAATGCACATTATCTTTTGCTTCTTCAAATGTCTCAGGCTCCTCCTCATCAAGAAGAGTACCTGCATAAGCTGATTCAACTGAATGAGCTCCCTCCATGTGCCTTACTGCACTACGAGTTCTGCCCGGCAATGGAGCTTCAAGCCTACTCTTCCTGAGAGTGTGAAGCAACCAATGCAGGACTGTTTTGGCTGTGTGTATCGCTTGAATTTCTTGCCTGACAACTTCATCCACACCTTGAGGTTGTACCAATTCAGCTGGGGGCTGAATCTGTACTTGTGGAGCTGGCGGAGGTTGCTGTAAATTCTGATTTTCAGCGGGGGAACCAAATGCTATAGGAAGCATCCCCTCAAACACATCATCTGAAGAGGCCGGAATCTGAAAGTCAGCATCTGTATGTGCAGAATTTTTAGAGAATATGACATCTCTACTAACAAGAATCTTGCGTGTAGCAGGATTGTAGAGACGATAGCCTTTGCTTTGTGAACTATATCCCACAAAAATGCATTTTAGTGCCTTATCTGACAACTTGTGTCTGAACTCCACAGGCACGTGGGCATATGCAACACAACCAAAAACTCTGAAGTGGTCCACTGAAGGCTTTCTCCAATGATGACTCATAGGGAGTGATTGTCTTCAAAGCCTTTGTAGGAGCCCGATTTAAAATATAGTTGGCACACATGAGGCCTTCCAGCCAAAACCTGTGAGGCAACTTCTTACTTGTGAGCATGCATCTATCCATTTCCATGGCGGGCGATTCTTCCGTTCAGCTTTGCCATTTTGTTGAGGTGTAAGCCTCATTGTAAGCTGATGCATAATGCCTTTTTCTTTCAGAAATGTCTCAAATTCATGAGACATGTATTCCCCCCCTCGATCTGTGCGAAGTGTCTACACCTTGAGTGCTGTCTCATTCTCAACCATAGCCACAAAGTGTTTGAAATGCATAAACACTTCTGATTTTGCCTTGAGACCATAGACCCAAGTGTAATTGGTAAAGTCATCTATGAATGTAACAAAATAGAGATAACCCCCAAAAGCAGGTGTCCTCATGGGACCGCAGACATCACTTTGAATAAGCTGCAATTTTCTTGTAGCTTTCACTGCACCATTCTTCTTGAAGGGAAGCCTATGCATTTTGCCAAGAATGCAACCTTCACATGCATGAGGAGGAGGCGACTCCAAAGGAGGTAATGCATCAACCATATCATGCCTCTGAAGTGTCATTAAGCTGCCATAGCTCATGTGCCCATACCTGGCATGCCATAACTCCGCATTGTGCATCGCAGCAGTGGGAGTGCTAATTGATAATGCAAGATGGGATCTTTTTTCATATAAATCAAGCTGAAAAAGACCCCGATACAAAGTGCCAGACAACCTCAAAGCATATTCATTTTCTTTGTCCCTGACTGCACACTTGTCATCATAAAAAACAACCTGAAATCCTCCTCTATTGAGTGAGGACATTGAATAAGAAGAATTATTTGCATAAGTGACCTTCTTCTTGGTGGGTGAAGAATGGAGAGTTACAAACAGATTTTTCTTGGAAGTGATGTGCTTTGAAGCACCACTATCAAAATACCAAGTATGTAGTGTCTCATCAACACTGAAAGAGCATTCATCCTTTGAAGGATCGTAAATGCAAGTCAAAAAAGCATATGGGTCATCATCACTAGTGGCTGTAGTATCTGAACTACCCACTAAAAAATCTGAAGTGCAAGTCAAAAAGGCATAGTGCTCTTCAACCAAGTTGGCTGCAACATCTCCTCCATCATGGCAATGTGGACCTGATGCATCTGATACAGCCATACCGGAATCTCTTTTCTTTTCTTTTGCTATGCGCTTCTTGCACTCTCCAATATAATGACCTGGCTTCTTGCAATAATGACAGATGCCCTTCTTTTTCTGCTTGTTTGTATCACCCTGTGCCTTATAAGAAGGCTGTCCAGAATCAGCTTTATGCTGATGTGTGGGCTGATTGGCATGTGGCTTATGCTGCCCTTTACCCTTGGGCTTGAACTCGGAGAGCATAGCATGCTCGCCAGCCTGGGTTGCCATATTTCTGCGTGTTTGTTCTTCCTGCAACAGAAGTCCTACCAACTCGTGAAAGAAGAGAGGATTGCTGCCCCCCCTCAATGACAAATTCAGCGAGGTGTGGAAACCGAGATAGGACTCAAGAAGAGAGTTCAGAGTGGTGGAGATTATCTCTGAATCCAGAATGACTTCATCAATGTTAAGCAATTGTTCCCTAAGATCCTGAAGCTTTGTGAGGTGAGAATTCATGGAATCTCCCTCCTCCATATGTGTATGGGAAAGTTCTCGCTTCAGAAAGGAAACCCTGGCATCGTTCCTTGTTGCAAACATACTCTCAAGTATTACCCAAGCTGCCATAGATGTCTTGCATGACCGAATATGAGGTATAATAAACCTCTTGACAGAAAGAGAAATTACTGAAAGAGCTTGTGCATCTCTAGAGTCCCATCTTTTCTGATCTGCTGTGGGAGCTCCTGGAGCGGTTGCTCCAATGACCTGTGCTGTACTTGTACCTCTACCCCTGCCTCCAGCTGTAGGAGTGACAGGTATAGGCGTTGTATCTGGTCTTTATTCATCTCCATTGACGTAATCCCAAAGATTTTTGCCAACTAAGATATTGCGAACCATGAAACTCCACAAGGAGTAGTTGGTGCCATCCAACTTATCCTCTTGTGTGAGAACCCCGAACACCTCATTTGAGTTGTTTTGTGCCATTTTTGCCAAATAAACTTAGAAATACAGCTAACTGAACAATTAAAATCCCTTCCTGGGATGTAAGATGCACAAATAAAATCTACCAAAGAAAATCTGCCCTCTGTGACAAATATTGTCACAGCCTATCAAAGGCTCAAAATGCACCACAATGCTTTGCTCAATGCCCAAAAATCTGCAAATAGAATCTACAAAAGGTGGCAAAAGTCTGCAATTTGACTCGTACTGAGTCCAAAACTGTTTGCAGACTTCCAAAATTCCTTTTTACCTGGAAAATTGCAACCCAAATGCAAAAGCCCCAATTTCTTGTGGGAAATTGCATACGAAAGAGGGCCAATGGTATGAAAGCCCCAAATGTTGCACAAATTGCAGTCTGCTTGCAAAAGCCCCAAATTTCATTGCAAAATTGCAGTGTAATTGCAAAAGCCCCAATTTCTTGGACGACCTGCAACCCAACTGCAATGTCTGTCCACAAATACGGAATGCCCCAAATTTTTACAAGATCTAAGCAAAAAAATGGCTATCTGCAAACAATGCCTGCCAAAAAACAAAATTGCTAGAGTACCTGCAAGGATAGAGCTTGCACAGAAGGTTCTGCAACAGAAGTGTACGGAAGGTACACGCTCTACACTGTACGGATCTCACAGAACTTGTAGGGATGTATGGAAGAACTATACGAAAGGAGTACGGAAGTACGGACGAGATTGCATGGAAGTACGGACGACAAGTGTACGGATGTACGGTCGGAGTGTACGGAATCTGTACGGTGGCTGTACGGAAGGTACGAAATCTGTATGATGCTCGATGTACGGATTGTACGACGGTACTGACAACAGATGTACGGACGCATGTACGGCAGATGTATGGATATAGGCCATACGACTTGTACGGACATCAACACAGGAGGAGCGTACCGACGAGTACGGAAGAAGTGACGCTTGCAGTACGTACGGAAAAATTGTACGGACAGAAAACTGTATGGACGACGAGCTGTTGACGACGAGCACGAAGAGCAGGGAGCTTGCGGGCAAGGAAGCTAGGAGCAAGGTGCAAGTCCGGGAAGCAGTGTCTGCTCTGATACCAAATGTTACAAAAAGAGAGTATGAGAGCAAGAGAGCTGAACGTAGTGCTTGCAATAGAAGAAGTGACTAATACAAGAAGTGGGATGGGTTTTGTCCAAGTGACAAAACCTTATCCTTCACTAACCGTAGTTAGTGAACTAACTGTGGTTAGGGGGAAAAACCTCTAAATGAGGGAAAAGTGCCCCTAACCTACTTATTACATTACATTGGTCACTGCTGAATTATAATAATAGTTCTAACACATTTTTGGCATATTCTCTAACTGGATCCACAATTTCATCCACTTCAACCATGAGACCAACCGATGGAATAGAGTCTTTCCACTCTTTCCTTGTGTCTGCAAATCCTTCATGCATGACATCATAAACCAGTTGTGCTTCAACAGAATCATGCATTGGGTCATGCTGACCCTCAGCTTGCTTTTACTTTTTGCATTGAACCGATCAATCCTTTTGAAAAGTTTTTTCATAAGAGTATTCAGCCATGTCTTCTGAAGAAGACAGAACCCAAAAAGGGGGGTACCTATAAAGTGATGATAGAGAAAAAACAGTCCCAAAAAACAGCCCACAAAGAAGAAGAAAATAGTGTATGTGCAAGGAGAAGAAGGGGAAAGAGAGATTTAGGGATTTAGAGAGAAGAAAATACACGTTCTGTAGAAGAAAAAGAGAAAAAAACCAGTAAAAGTTCCAAGATGAACTATATTTCAGAAAAAGAAGGGAGATTTTGGCGATGGAAAGAGTACACAGGACCCAGAAACCAAATAGGAGAGAAAGGGGAAGAGAGAGCCCTTAGAACCAGCGTATAGATGCAGTCCGTGAGCAAAACCCTGCACAAAAGTGACCCAGGAGTAGGAAATCAACTGGCAGCAGCAGCCTGAGCAGGGATGGACAGGCCGTACAGGTCCGTACACCTGTACGGAAACTGTACGGAGCTATGGTGGGCTGTACGGCAGGAAATTAATGCCCCAAAACACCATTTTTTGTACTCTGATATGGCGCAGCAGGTAGCTGAGGCAAACGGGCTGGTCTGAAGAGGCTAGGGAGCTGATGGGAAGGCTGGAGCAAGGGCTGCAGGTCCCCTCTCTCTCTCTCTCCACACACACCTCCTACCCGCATGCATACACACCTCACACACACACACACACACACACACACACACACACACATATAGTGCCTCAAAGGATATGTGTGTGTGTGTGTGAGGTGTGTGGCCAGCCAACACTTCTTGGCTGACCAGCAAGGCCACTATGCTGGTTATGATATTTTTTATGCTGGTAGAATGCACTTTTCAGGGGTCTGCATGCTGGTAAAACATGATATGCAGCCCACGGTTGCTTACAATGACCCTCAGGGTCGATGGATGGTGATCAGGTGCATCTGGCAGACTGATCTCTATGAAATAGCATCTGTTTATGCCTCACAAACTTCTGCGACTAGAGCTCAATGTGGGTCTCCCTCAAACAATATCCATGGCTGTCCAATGCTTTTTTGTGTGGAGACTTTAACAACTCACCTGCCACTCAAGACAATACCACTCATCGTTCTCACATGATCCCCACTGAGCTTCGACATTGGGAAGATATGCTCTCATCCCTGCATGCAGAAGATCTATGGCTCTCAACAAGGGACAGAGATATGGGTTATACATATCATCACAATGCCTTTACTCATTACTGGGCTCGACTTGACAGATGGTATTTGCTGCATGCTCAGGAGTATGCTGATTTTACATGTACACTATGGGTTGATCATTCCCTCTTGCTATCTGATCATGTTCCAGTATGCTTGACATTATCTATAGCACGTCTGACAGATGATATGCCTTTTTTTGGTCGTCGCCTGCTCCATATTAATAGTGCTTATTTGCTTCATCAGCAATTTCAGAACATGGTGAGAGTGGCTGTCCGTCCCCTCCTCTTACATGCTCAGGAGGATATGGATTTTGCTTGGGTCAGTCTTGCTCATCGCTTGCAGGCTGTTATTCAAGAATATGGACGGAGCTACATGGGTAACCTCAGGCTCAAGCTGAAATGGGCTCAATCTCACAAGCAGCAAATGGATGCAATCAGTACTCATAGACAGCTTACCTCTTCTGAACAGGATTCTTGTGCTTATGCGGTTCATATCATTCACCAAAATGATCTTCGCAAATTAAAGAAGTGGCAAATCCGAGCTCGCATGAAACCCCTTTTGGATAAGGGCTGCTCCTCCAAAGCCTTTTTTAAAAGTCTCCATGCGGATAGGCGAAAGGAGGATATTTGCAGGATCAAGAAAGATGATGGCACCTGGACCACTTCCAAATCAGAATTGGAATCACAATGTTCTAGTCATTTCCAGCATCTCCTCTCTCTTCAGCTTGATCATTTGATGCAAGTGAATGTAGCTAGGTCTCAGTTCCTTATGCATGTCCAGCCCATATTGTCTCAGGAACAGGCTCATGCATTGGAGCAGCCTTTTATGCTTAGTGAACTGGATGATGCTTTGAGTCATCTACGCAAAAGCAGCTCTCCTGGTTGGGATGGATTGACTGTCGAATTTTTCCGTGCATTTTGGGGTGATCTCAAGAACACTCTTCTTCTAATGATCAATCATGCTTGGGCAGAACAATCTCTTCCTCCATCCTGGAAACATGGCCTAGTCAAATTGATTCCCAAAAAAAGCTTGTGTGAGATGATGGCTGATTGGCGGCCTATATCTCTCATGCCTGTTATTTACAAACTCATTGCTAAAATGATTGTCCTCAGGGTTCGCTTCTTTTTGCAAGCAGGACTTCATCCTAGACAGTATGGGTTTGTCCCCAGAAGGTAGATCACTGACAATATCTCCAATGCTTTGCTTGCGATTGAGTATGCCAAATATTCTAAACAAGATGTTCTCATTCTGCAAGTAGACATTGCGAAAGCATTTGATACTGTCCATTGGGATTTCATTTCTCAGACTATGCATAAATTGGGATTTGGCCCTTGGCTCGTCCATATTATCTAGTGGCTCTATTCTCATGCCACGACGCAGTGCCTGCTTGGTGGTGGGTTGTCAAGAACGTGGACTATGACCCGCTCAGTGAGACAGGGTTGCCCTCTTAGTTCCTTACTGTATGCCATTGCTACCCATCCGTTACTGTTGCATATGGACTATCTTGCAGATACAGGACAGCTTCATGGCTTACAAATTCCAGGGGCACAGTCATTTCTTGCACAGGCATATGTTGATGATTCATACTTTATGCCCAGGAATTCTCAAAGTGACCTTTCTCATTTGATGCATACACTGAATGACTTTGGCATAGCTGTTGGACTGCATATCAATTTTCAGAAATCAAAACTTCTAGCTTTGAAAGAAGCTGATTGGCATGCACTTCTCTAGCCAGGCCACATTATCTCTTCTCATACTATTGTGAGGCATCTAGGCTACCCCATTGGCTGGAATATTACCCCGCAACAACAGCTCAAATGGGTGCTTCAAAAGATCAACAAGAAGCTTGAATACTGGCATTTGTCCACTTGGCCTCTACATGTTCGACTTCGGATAGTACAGTCCATCATTATGGCATATGTGCAATTTTATTTGCCTCTTCTTCCCTGGTCTTTTAAGCATTTGGCTTCCTATATGTCCCAGGCTATGGAGATATTTTGGAAAAGCAAATCTCATAAAAAGGCTTTGCGACTACTACCTATGCAGTCTATTTGTTCACCCAAGACTCATGGGGGGCTGAATATTCTCAATCTCCAGGTTCATATGTTGGCAAGAAAGAGCACTATGATTGCTGATTTTTTTCAGCAAAAACAGCCATGGGCTATTATGTTAGCAGCTATGTGTGGAAACATGACTCCCATGCATATGGGCATTGGATTACAGATCACTGGGAAGCAGTCATGACCACATTTCAAGGGAAAATTCCTGGTTGTCCTGTTTCTACTGCTTTTATTCATGATTGGAAGAGAATTCTCTCATATGCTAAATGGACAGGTGCTTCCTCTCATCATGGTAATTCTTTTCGCTTGGAAAGCATCCATTGGAGCAAGGTGTTTGAATTGCCTCTCGCTTTACAGGCACCTATTAAAGCATACAATCTCATGAAATTGGGCATAAGATTTGTTGGCGATGTTGTGGATCAACAAGGTTGTATGCTTTCATTTCCACAAGCTTGCAGGACATTCTCCTTGGGTCTGCATCATAGGTCCATTTGGAAAATACTTTCAACTATGTTGCAGCCATTTGTTCCGGTTCCTCCACTATTTGTACAGGACATATTACTAGACTGGAATTTGACTTCCTTACCTCCTGCTGCCCATACGCTTTCAATGCATAATCTGACCTCCTCGAAGGTCTACAGATTTCTTCTTCCACCGCCATGGATTGACAAGCATGCCAACACTCTTTGGAATTTGGATAGGCCTTTATCTTGGTGGCAATCACGACTCGTGAAAATCTGGAAAGCCAAATTGCCATTAAAATAGAGGCTTTTCTTTTGGAGATGTATAGTGGGAGCTTTTTCCATTGGGGTGAAATTGGCAGCACGCCGCATTGCTTCCCCTTCCTACCCCCGTTGCTCTCATCACCGTGAGACAGTTCCTCACCTATTATGGTCTTGCCCACACTCTCGCATATTGATCACTCATGTTTCTCATTTGCTGTGGCTTCAGTTTCCCTCTATCAGATTTGGGAAACTCTTCTGGATGTTTGGATGCCTCTCATCTCAGATGTCTCCATTCCTCCTCTTCTTTCACTGGACTCGCTTTTGGGTACTATGGACCATTTGGACACAGAGACTGCATTCCAGGATGGGTCAACAGTTTCCTCAGGCATATATTTTCTTCAGAATGTCCCTCAAGCACTCCTTATATGATAGTTTTGCTGCAAGGGACTTGGATGCTACCAGCCTTGAAGTGTTTTCTAATTGTTTTTGAGTTCTTCCATTGGACTCTCCTTTGGAGTCTAATGTCATGTACATTGATTTTATGTTAATATAGTAATGTGCTCTCACCAAAAAAAAAGAAAGTGTGTGTATGTATGTATCTTGCTTTACAGGCACCTATTAAAGCATATAATCTTATGAAATTGGGCATAAGATTTGTCGGAGATGTAGTGGATCAACATGGTTATGTGCTTTCATTTCCATAAGCTTGCAGGACATTCCCCTTGGGTCTGCATCATAGGCCCATTTGGAGAATACTTACAACTATGTTGCAGCCATTTGTTCCTGTTCCTCCGCTGTTTGTACAGGACATATTATTGGACTGGAATCTGACTTCCTTGTCTCTTGCTACCTGTTCACTTTCAATGCATAATTTGACATCCTTGATGGTCTACAGATTTCTTCTTCCACCGCCATGGATTGATAAGCATGCCAACACTCTTTGGAATTTGAATAGGCCTTTATCTTGGTGGCAATCAAAACTCAGGAAAATTTGGAAAGCTAAATTGCCATTGAAACAGAGGCTTTTCCTTTGGAGATGTATAGTGGGAGCTTTTTCCATTGGGGTGAAATTGGAAGCACGTCGTATTGCTTCCTCTTCCTACCCCCGTTACTCTCATCACCGTGAGACAGTTCCCCATTTGTTATGGTCTTGCCCGCACTCTCGAATATTGATCACTCATGTCTCTCATTTGCTGCGGCTCCGGTTTCCCTCTATCAGATTCGGGAAACTTTTCTGGATGTTTGGATGCTTCTCATCTCAGATGTCTCCATTCCTCCTTTTCTTTCACTGGGCTCGCTTTTGGGTACTATGGACTATTTGGACACAGAGATTGCATTTTAGGATGGGACAATAGTTTCCTCAGGCATATGCTTTCTTCAGAATGTCCCTCAAGCAATCTTTATATGATAGTTATGCTGCGAGGGACTTGGATGCTACTAGCCTTGAAGTGTTCTCTCACTGTTTTTGAGTTCTTTCATTAGGCTGTCTTTTGGAGTCTAATGTCATGTACATTGATTTCATGTTAATTTTATATTTACTGGTTTCACAAAAAAAAAGTATGTATGTATAAATAAATAAATCCATGAAAATTTTCCTTATGTTGAGTAAAAATGATGTTGTGGATTCCTTTTTCTTGCTTTTTGCCAAACACTGTCACAAAACCTTTGCAGCTGCATAGACTTGGTTTTGCCATTAAAGGTTCCCATAACACAAAGTTTCTCTCTATTAATACCTTAAACTAGATGGTAATTGTAGAGGGTTTGTCTTCTAATTTCCAGAGCTTCGAGAACTGTGGGAGGATGCCTTTATTCGAGCTGCACCTGCCAATGAAAAGTGTGATGTTCTCAGTGGGTTACGAGTTAAGTACCAGCTATAAGGACCTTGTTACAGAAAATATTGCAGACAGTGTTAAATTATAATGCAGATTCTAGTCCAGCTGTATGTTCTCTTTACTCTCTGTTTCTCTTCACACAAGAGAACTGATTATGTCCCTGGTAGAAAGGTTTCTTTCTCTACATTGTACATTTCTCAGTTTTCATCTTTTGGTATGTTTAGGAACGTTAATCGCAAAATTTCAAAAAAAAAGTGTGAAATCCGATTTTATTTCAAAGTCTTACATGCACACGGTTATGTTTCAAGTCAAACTTATCTTGCATCAGAGTGCCCTTTTGATATTCTTTTTTGCGTTTTCATTATTTGTTTTGATCACAAATTTTAATGAGACTGGCTTCTCCCATTTTGCAACCGAGACAATGAAGGAAATCAATAACCAACATCTGGGCTCTACCGAATCCTCATCATTAGATTTGATCGCCTTTTGTACATTATTACGCACTTGCATCGTGAAAGCACGCATTCTCCAAGTGTGAGACTTTCTTATAGCAACACTTAATTGATTATTTTGCATGCAAGGCCATTTTACTTTTTTGTTACGTTTGAAAATATTCCACCACTAATAATTCTACAAGTGTGATGCTTCTTATAGCAACACTCGATTATTTTCACAGGTAATGCCTTTTAATTTTGATTAACTTTAAAAAATTCCACCACTTAAGATTCTACGAAATTCCTTATTGCCACCTTATCTTGTGGTAAGCCTCCTGTTTGAACCCTTGTTTCTATAAGCAATCCATTTAGCCATTCTGGTAGTATTTCATTAGTCACATCTCTTTTCCAATGTAACTCATGTAATTCATAAAACCATGTACTATTTTTCCTTTTCGTAGATTTGGTTTGTTGGATGCTTGCTTGAATATCCGGAGTCCAAGCAGGATGCCCCTAGATGGCGCCTCTGGCTTTGGGAGGGTGGGTCCTTGAGGGAGGTCTAGTGGGATTTGAGAGAGTGGTTATGGCCCTCCAGGGGTGGCCTTGCTGAGTAGGTGGATGAGGTGCCCTTCTTTTCCTACACCCCACAGATTGGTAGGAGGCTTCAGATGGACTCTTCAATGTGGACCCCTTCGAGGGAGAGGCATTGGGTGGCCTAGAGAGTGCGATGTCCGTTCTAGGTTTTGGACGCGGTTATGGTCCAATTTGCGGTCGAGGAAGATATCGTACTTCTTCTGGGTGGCCGCCCATTGAGGCTTGTTGAGAAATATGTTGCCATGAGCACATAATTAGAGGTTAAGGTATGGTATAGGAATGTATTAAAGTAGCCACCCTAGGATGTGGACTACATGATGTAAGGATGTGGATCGAGGACATTCACAAGGAGAGATGTGGATCAGAGGATCCCACAGGTGTTGAGTATTCATAGGCCTCTCTCTATATAAGAAGCCTATTATGTATCGTTGATGATATACATTGAAATAGATTGAGTGTTTCCTATTTGGTGTCTCTCTCCTCATGGTTTTCACTATATGCTTAGAGTCTCCGTAGTTCTTACATTGATCTTATGTACACTAGGCTGAGCATGATCCAACTTTATTGACATGGTATCAGCTAAGTCTAGATTAGCTTTAGATGTAGTTGAAGATACTTTGTGAGAGTTCTTGAGTGATTTCTGTTCATGTTGGCTTACTAGTTTTTGTCATTCTTCCACTGTGTTCTACATTGAGAGTGAGGGAGAGATCTCTAGTCCTACAAGCCTTTATTTTTTAAAAAAAAAAAATTGCCTTCTTAGTATACTTTCTACAAGAGAACGGAGTGCTATTCAGCCAACATACAGCGTACGAGTTGGGACAAAGGCCTCAAGAGTTGACCACTCTTCCACAGATGCAAATGACAGTTGCAACCCTCTTTTGACTTGTTCTATTCACCCACCCACTCACTGATGACTACTAGGCCACAATGTAAAATGATTTTTGTAAGGGATGATATCTCAAAAGTCACCCACTCGCTCGTCCACTCTTGCTCAAATGACGGACAGATCTCCAAGCCTTTGTCCCAGCTCTCGGCTCCATTGACCTGTGCTCCAGGCGACTCATCTGCTGCAATGCCTTGTCAACCAGTCCTTCTTCTCAACACTAGCCTCCAACAGGAGGCGACCGATGGACTAGCAGTGCCTCTATAGACAACGCCCACGACAGCCCTGCCATTACTTGTTTGCAAACCTGGCCTGCATGCAATGAACTCGCTAGCGCTCCAACAAACAGCTTGGCCAACAACGGCATAGACCAGATGGACTAGTTTGAGCTTCAAATCTGCAGCAGTCACCTCCTATGTGCTCTCTAGCCTTCTCGACCGATTTCGTCGCTTTGATGCCATCACGCTTACCTCAAAATTTCGTTCGCCTCGCTTCAGAGTTTTCAAGGTTCTTCTTTCTAAGGTCACCATTGATTGACACGTGGCAAGATTGAAACTCACCATGATTTAGTGTCTCTAACCTTGGTTGAGTATGTCTAGTTAACTCATTAGAGTCAAGTTTCTACAAGCTGGGTTAGATCAAGGGTTTAGTTAACTCAGTGCCACCTAAGCACATATCCCCTGCTAGGCACACTTTGTATTCTGCATATGAATCCTTGTGCCACATCATCATGCCTACTCTCTCTTCATAAAAACTTTGACAAGCCATAACTTTCAATCCAAAAAGAATTTGCATGCGCTCAGAAAAGGAAAAGTGATTGCCGTTTTGAACTCTACGTGTTGTCAAGTTAGAATCATTGTTAGCAATTAGACACTGCCAGATTTGAAAGTTTCTTCAACTGGTAAGACATTTGCAATGGCAATACGCACCCCAACTGTTGAGAAGTTCACTGGGGAAGGATTTCACACCTAGTCTACACAAATGAGGTATCTCTTGATGCATCAGAAGCTTTGGAAGACTGTAAAAGAAGACATACCTACTTCATAAAATGAAGCCTAGAAGGAAAAAGATGAAGTAGTACTATCACTCATTGGTTTGCACTTGGGGTTCAAACATAATTCATCATATAAACTCTAAGGATCATGCCAAAGATGCATGGGATGAGTTGAACACGGTGTTTCGTGCAAAAGCCAAAAACCAAGAAATTCATCTTAAGATTGAATTCTATGGTTTGCACATGAGCTTCAATGAATCAATGGCACAATTTGTCAATAAGATCAAAAGCATTATGACCCAACTAGAAGGTATAAATGCAAAAGTAGGAGAAAAGGATGCACTTGCAATCCTCCTTAAAAGCATGCCTTAAGAGTACAACGCACGGACAACCACTTTGAAGAATCTTCCAGATCCAAAGTTTGAGGAATGTGTATCTTGTCTTCTTGAAAAAGAAAGAGAGTTGAAGGCATCGACATCGACATCGACATCTACATCAACATGCGATAGCAATAATGAAGAACAAGCATTGTTTAGTAAAACATCAATGAAGTGTTACCATTGCGGAAGGATGGGTCACTATCAAAGTGATTGCAGACTAATATGATTGTATGGAGATTATAGAATATAGAAAGAATGACTCATACAAACAAGTGGGCCTCTTCGACATCATTTGTATTTCGAGGAAGGGCCTCATGTCTATGTGTGAAGGGAGGTCACATGGTAACTATGCGGAGGTCACATGAAGAATGTGGAGGACTCTAGACATCAAAGGAGAAGCCTTAGAAGCCTTCGCTGGGATGATTTCGCTATGTTGAAAGTAAATCCATTAAGGCTCTAACTCGCCTTCACTCTTGTCTTTGCACTATTAAAGATGCCATGGGATATTTTGACAAGGACAATTGTCAAGAGTAGCAAAGAAGGGCAAGGATATACTGGCTTATGTAACGAATGGGAAAATGAATCTACAACCAACACTTATAATTAGGTAAAGAAGGGTGAGAAAGTCTCTATAAGAGGAGCCCTCCTCGTCTTGTTTAACAAGTCTTCCACCACTCTACCTTTGTGCTCTTGTATTCCCAAGCCTCTTCTATGAGCTCTCTCTCTCTCTCTCATTTCTTGAGGATATTGATTGGGCAGTTCTTTGTCTCCTCACATCGACTTCGTAACGGCATACCTAGAGAGGGTCAAGTTAGAGGATCACTTTGCATTTAGATGCCTTGTATACTATGAGATTGGAGGTCAGTTCATTGCCTCTTCAAGGATGGATTTGGACCACTATCTAGTTTCTTGTCCTACCCAGATCAGTGATTCCTAGCGATTTCATTCATGCCATCCGACATTGGGAGCATTTTCTTAGAACACATAGGCGAGATCCAATATCCATCCAGACTCCACTCAGAGCATGATCACCGAGTTTTTCCAACCAGACAACACAGACCAACATGCCTTAGGGACATGACAAACCTAAGGACGAGAGAGAGAGACGACAAACTTGCCAATGGGTTGAGACATATACCATATTGGGAGACCTTCCCTCCATGCTCACCATACCAGAGGAAAAACCGACGGGGTGACAGTGGCACTTTTTTGATGCAAGGCCATAGCCCATGTCGAGCTACAGTTGCCGACCATCATCAGTGCCCCATCACAGGTTTCATGTTTTTGTAGCCTCGAACATTGGTAGTTTCCACTTAGGCTTGCCTCCTATACCAGCTTCTATAGTGATGCCAACCTCTCCATGGGATCAGAGATATTTCTTATGTATTGGTATCTCTATGATTATGGATATGTTGTATTTGTCTTTAGTGTTGATGCCCTGTTAGAGCCTCCACCCTTTCAGGCACGAGTGTGAAGGGTCTCAGTGTTATTATGAAGATCATGATTGAGGATGTGAGTGTCAAGAGGGCATTTTAATCTTGATTAGAACTAGGAGCAAAATGGATGGTCCAGGTTGCCATTTTAGTGATTGATGTCCTTGATGGAATTAGGAGTACCTTGATTGAAGTCTGCTTTTTGGGGTCTTCAAATTCAAGAACTAGTAGTTCTCAAAGGTAATATGATAATGAGCATGTTTTGGAAGATTTGGCTCAAGTAATAAATATACCAAGGGCAATTTTAAATTCAAAATCGAAACAATATTTGCTGGAACCTGGAATATGCGGATTTTAAAGAGTGAAATCTTCAAACTCCTCAATCAAATAAGGTCTAAAAGGAGCTTCACCAAAAAGTGTTGGGAAGTGGTGGGAGAGAAGAGATGCATCATGACAAGAGTTGAAAACACAAGAAGAATTCAAAAGTGTGTTCTATCGGTTGTGAGAGAGAAGCCTCTCATTTATAGAGTGGGAGAGAAGGTGTCCTAGATCATAGGCACCTCTCCTACATCAAAGGCAATCAGCCCTACATCATAGGGACTTCCTAAATCATTGGCATCTTTTGAAGAGGGCACCTTCTACTGCATCATCACTTGTGCCATGGTCCATAGCACTAAGTGTGCTTCACTACACACACACACACACACACACACACACACACACGCACGCACACACACACACACACACACACACACTCATGTGACTGCTACTAGATGCACACATGCACCTTAGAGCAATCCCTTGATCACAAGTATTCCAACATACCCCTCCTCAAGGGTTTGCCTCATGCTATGTCAAGGATACATGGTCAAGGGGAAACTATAGAGGAAAGGGCTTAGGAAATGGTGCAGAAATGAGGGAGAACAAGCTTAAGCAAAAATCGGGTTAGAAGAGGGAAGAAAATGTGAAGAAGGAGAGAAATGGGAAGAAGATGATGATGTGGCAACTAGGGGGCGAAATGCAAGAAGAATCCAAAAGTGTGTTCTATTGATTGTGAGAGAGAAACCTTTCATTTATAGAGTGGGAGAGAAGGTGTCCTAGATCATAGGAACCTCTCTTACATCAAAGACAATCGACCCTACATCATACAGACTTCCTAAATCATTGGCACCTCTTAAAAAGGGCGTTGTATACTACATCATCACTTGTGTCATGGTCCAGAGCACTAAGTGTGCTTCACTACACACACACACACACACACACACACACACACACACACATGTGAGTGCTACTACTAGATGCACAAATGCACCTTAGAGCAATCCTTGATCACAAATATCCCAACGAATACTAGTGGTATTGTCTTTCATCCACTTCTATCCACCTTGAATTGCGGGCGTAGTAGAGGGTACACTTCCTTCTTTGGCAATGGTTGGCAATTGTGAGATAGGAGTGGAAGAACCATTGTCTATTTTGGCAATGGGCGGTGCTTGGAGAGAGGGGTCGGCTTCGTCATCGTTCACTATCGTTCGAAAGCCTTTCTTCTCCAAGACTATCTCGATCTTCCATTTCCAGAAGGTGTAATTCGATCCTTCCAATCGCTCAAGGATGCGGAAGTTGAGGAGGGAAATGCGGTTGAAAGCCATGTTATGAAGATGATGCACAGACCGGGAAGTTGGGAAGGTAAGGTAATTTGACTAAGTGGCGAATGCGATCAATAGAATGAATGTTGTGGGCACATAACCTTTGTGAGAGCTAAAAACAGGCAAGGACTACAAGAATCAAGAAAGGCTTGAATGCATAGAAGGCCTAGTGATATAGTGATCGTCCTGAATGATACATATAATGGATGAAAGGTACATACCAAGAAAGAGCGAGTCTAACGACTCGCGCGTTGCCTCTCCCACTCACTAACCACTAACACTACATGATCACACACTGGATTGGATATGCCACATAGCTCAATGGCGCTCCCTCTCTTGCTAATGATTACCAATGCTTTTGAGTGTAACTTTGATCTTTGATGTTTGTGGTGGACGTAATTTTGGTTGCATATGTGACAATCTGTGACGGCGGACCTTGGTTTGGCTACAAATCTTAACCCTCCTCGTTTTGCCTATGGAAAGTGTGGTGATTCATCTTGAATGTTAGATTAGACGTTCTGACTATGAAGCTGGGAAAATAGTTGCGAAGGTCTGGGAAGAGGGATGAAAAAAAAGATTTTGAGCTCAGAATCTTTAGTGGAAATCCACCCAAGAACGATGGTGATAAGGAGATCCCCCTTGCAACTTCTTAGGGTGACTAGCTCTTTGCATTATTCCCATCCCAAGAGGGACATTTAGGTAAGGACATCCATCGTGGAGGAACATTGTGGCTCAAAGTAGGAAGAGTACCGTACACAAAAAGAGATATGACATCAAGATTTGGCCGCATGGCCAAATCACTCTAGACCTTGGTGCCTTGAAGAAAGCAAAGAGATCAACATTTTGGCCACATGGCCAAATCTCCCACTATGGTATGCCCTAGTTATAGATTGGATGCTTGGCCAAATCCTTGCAAACCTATGTTGAATCTCTTATGCGGTATGCCCTATGTGGATTTGGCCACGTGGCCAAATCTCTTTGGACCATTGTGTTGTCACATATGGCCACATGAAAAGAGGTATGGCATTAAACCTCGACCAAATCTCTCAAGACCTTGGTGCGTTCAAGAAAGCCAAGAGATCAAGATTTTGGCCGCATAGGCAAATCTCTTACTACAGTATGACCTAGTGGTGGATTTGGCCCCTTGACCGAATTCTTGCACACCTATGGCCTATGTGGATAACCATGGGTCTTTTCAGATTGTTTGTCCATGGTCGATGTGAAGTTCTTGCACAATATAGTGGGTTGGATTGTAGTGCCTAAGCATTGCACTAGTTGGGACATCATAGATTTGGCCACTTGGCCAAAACTTCATGATGACCTTGTATAGCATTGTCATCCTATCTCACACCATCAAAGGTAAACATTGATGCAAAACAAATGCTCTGTGTGTAGGTGTTACATTCAAGTAGTGGATAAAGTCAACTTGCTTAATGTGGGTGGAAAGGTGGTTGCCATTGGGACGATATTCTTTGCATCACGTGCCAATGTGTGCCTTTGGGAGAGGAAAATGTCCTGGTGGCGTATAGATGTTTGCATGGATGGAATTGTACCTATTTCATTTCTATTAATGGATGAATTCTTAGTATGTGATGCTTTGGGTAGTGTTTTTCATTGGAAGCATGGTCAATGAGTATGATGGAGCTAGAGTACCAGTGCATGGCTTAACATCAGAACCATCGAGGTCAAGATTCTGAGTGAATGTGATGAGTTTGTCATTTGAGAATCATTAGAACCATTGAGGTCGAGACTCTGAGTGAATGTGATGAGTTTCTCATTTGAGAATCATGGAAGGAAAAAAAAGTTTTAATATGGTATGAGGGAAAAACCATGCACGTGCATTGTCGAGGGTGTTGTTTTGTACGTGTACCCATATGAACATGTAAATTTTGAGATGTTTGGTAAAGATAGTGTAGGTCTGGTCATTGAAAACTACCATAGTGACAAACAAGACATTGACACTATTAACTTAATATAATGGAGTATTGCACAGATAACACTTTGAGGTGGAACTACATTCAAACTCAATGATAGCATGACTTTCCCAAGTGGATCTAGGCAAAAGCATATAGAAGATGAACCAAATGATAGACCAATAAAAAGGAGACATCATTGCATGATAAACAGGAAAGGCATTTTGTCGATACAAGGAGCAATTAAAATTTGGTGTATGGAGGTGCATGCATGGCAACAACAAAGGTTTCATACGAAGAGGTTGGGACCACACAGAAATGGGTAGAGCCATAATTCAAGATTTCATACACAATAATTTTGAGCATATGACACACAATTGTAGAACACTTTAAGATAGATTGAGGGAAACATATTTGGTGATACCGGATGTCTACAGATAGGTTGATATGCAATTAAAGCACTTTGGCTGTGCAAGGAAATGTTAAGTTCCACATTAATCGCATATGGAACTTAGAATTTGAGCATCTAGCTTTGTAAAAAACAAGTGAATTCTCTAAGTACGGTTTATGTACTGCAATCAAGGCCCAACTTGTGCCAATAAAGTGTTAGATCAAACGTAATAAGTTATGGAAGATAAAAGTAGATGTTACAACAAAGAAGTTGTAGAAATGAGTACTGTACATGGCATAGGTTGTTTTAAATTTATTCTCAGACATACTTGTGCGTTACCCATGATAAGATGGACCAAAAGAAGATAGGCGTCCCTAGATTATGCAATCAATCATCAGATAGAGACAAGCCCTTTAGCTCCCAGTGGATCTAACTGGCATGATAACACATGGACATTGTAAAGGACATAATGGTCCTTTTTGTTTATCTTTGTGGCCATCAAATCCTAACTTCACAGGTGTTTCATTGGCTTTGTGTTAGCGGATCTCAAACGAGTTGATAACCATGCACTTAAAGATTTGGTACATGAGGGGACGCCAAGGTCTAACCATGCTCTACTAAATGCATGAGTTTCTCAAGTGAAGCATTGGATGTCTCCAATGGTAAGCAACAATTGCATGTTGGAGTGGTGGGTGATGCATCTTAAGACCTTGTTCTGGGAAGTTTCAATCAAGAAAATACTTACAAGAAACTGCTCGAGCACCTAGGCAGTTGGATAATTGTGGTTTTGAAAACAAGAATATATACTTATTTGCATACCTATCTTTACTCATTTCTTGAGGGATTTTCAAGTCAATCCAATTGGGCTTCTTGATGGTATGGCATACACATGAGGTTATTGATGCAATGTTTAGTAGATTTTCAATGAGGTTAAGAACTAGCCAAACATTGACATTTGCACATCTCATGGATACTTTTAGACAATGTAAGGGTTCTTCCCAACACTAGTTTTGGTAACTGAAGTCCTTGATTTCAAGAGCTACGTTGATGCCTATGGCACTTGGGAAAGATGCCTTAGTTGGATAGACACTCAAAGCCACTCTAATTTTAATTCTTTATGCAAATGAAGTTCTTATCATGCAATATAAAGTACATCCACGATCATTAGATTGGCAACCAAGTGAAGGTGGCATTGAATTGTGGAAGAGACATCGGGATGGGCATCCATTGCTACCAAGTGGAGAGCCACATTGTGCACCAATGTTCAAGTATGTGAAGGATCACAAAAATATAATACTTGGTGTCAAGGAGTACATACGCTTTTGGGAAAAATGGACACACTTGAAGGGACTAGAAGCATCTTTCACAATTTTTAACCAACTAGCAGCAGTGAAATATTGGAAGAACAGGATTGATGAGCTTGATAAATCAAATGATAATGTAGAGGGCTTGTATCAGAGGTTGTTGCCAAATATGGAAGGTATTGATTGTGTGCATGCATTTGATAATGAAATTGAGGAGTTTCATTGTTATTGAAGAGTTGACTGTTCACTATCGTGGACCTCAAATGAAAAAGACAAAACAATCTTTCGACCCGATGGTTGATGTAAAAAACGAACACTTTCTTTTAGTCTATTCAACAAAAATAATTTACCTAATGTGGCTAGGTGTTCCTCAAACCAATGTATAGAAGGATAATAAATATTAAAATTTAAAGAAGTTTTCATACAGTACTGGGCACCTATTTGCAAGATGCAATGCACAGATTAGGGAGGTGTATGAAGATTGTTGGAACAAGAATTAGATGTGCAATAGAAATGATCCTCTATGTTGGGAATGCATTGATGTTATTGTATGGTCATGGGTTCCAAAAGGTAATAACCTCCCAAAGAAGATAGCCTCAAAGAGAAATAATTCCCCCAACAAGGTGGAGATACCAACCATTGCATGTAGAGAGCTTCATCCAATTTGTCTCATAGAGTGGATTTTGACTTAGATGTTGACTCTACAATGGAGTGAAGGTACTTGAAACATATGTTTTATCTTACATGGTCCTTAAAAATATTTTGGAATGTATGCCATTGACCTTTTTTCTTTTATATTTTTTGCAGACCATTCCTATGTGGTTGCAAGTTCTACACATTTGGCCAAAAATCAAGGACTCGCATTGGTTTGTTATTTTTCAATGAGGACGAATCTTTCAAAATGCAGTTGCAACTAAACTAACCAAATGGTGTTTATCAACACCAACTTTTTTTGAGAAGGGACAACCATCTGTGGTGGAAACCTGAACACATGATCGTTTTTTGTGACTGATGAAACACATGCATATTTGTGAGTTTTGGGCGCATAGCCAAATCTAGGTAAAAACCTAATTGAGTACACTCAATGCAACATAGTTGAAACCCCTAAAAAATTTCCAAGTATTAGCAATTGGCATTGGAATATTAGCTTTAAGTTCAACATGAATCTTCCAAATGTAATTGCAACTAAACTAGACAAATGGTGTTTCTAAGCACCACCTTTTTCTTAGAAGGGACAACAACTCGTTGGTCAAAACCTAAAAATATGATCATCTTGTGTTGCTAATGCAAACCATGCACATTTGTGAGCTTTGGACACACGGCCAATCTATGGAGAAACTCAATAGAAAACACTAAATGTAACATAATTGCAACCCCTAAAAAATTCCAAAATTATCAAGATTTTTACAAATTCTCTAATACGGCACAGAGGTGAGCTCTTCATTAATGGCATTGTTCAGTGGAGGTGAGCTCTCCATTGATGGTGTTGTTGAGTGGAGGTGAGCTCTGTCCATTTTCAAATTCTCTAATATGGTGTTGTGGAGTGGAGGTGAGCTCTCCATTAATGGTATCTCAAGTTCCCGATGATATTTTAGACCAAAAGGTAGATTAAAAAAAAAAAACCAATTGTTAATCCTTCTAGCATCTCCTACTAGATTTGTCTTGCTCTTAGGACTAAATCAATATCTCTCATACATCCCTTCACTATTATGGCAATCTATTAAAAAATAGCACACTTGGATGCTTATTTAGCCATGACCTCACTTCTATTTTTAGGTCTGTTTCCTTTGCATTTTGATGTTTTTATTTTATAGTACCTCTTCAACTACTTTATTGTTTTGTTTATCAAGTGTTCTGCTTTCTCACAGGAATTTTCGCCTAGCCATTCACTAGCAAACTTCCCCCCTTTTGAATATATACCATTTCATGGCTTTTGATAGAACCAAAGCCATTTAATTATGTATTGTGGCTTATTTTTCTTTCCTTCTTTTTGGATCTAGGTATGCTAGCTTTTTACAAAGTTGCGATACTCATTGAAGTGTAACATAAGTGCTAATTCATAGAGGTATATTGGAATAACCTCAATAAAAATATCATACCTTTGACCCTTGACCTTTTTCCATCCTATAAAATGTCATATGCATACGTATTCATGACTAGTGTTTCAATCCATAAATGCTTGAAGCTGTAATGTTCCCCACGATCATTCATTTGGAACACTTGTTATGAAAACTAGTTGATATGTACATACACCATTGTTCTTTTATTACATATGTTAAGTCCTTCCCAAGGTCTCAACCATCATTCAAGGACTTTGAAGCAAGTCGATGAAGGTGTTCAAGCTCAACTTACTTCATTTGAAGTACAATCATCACTTGTTCTCTCTGATGCGTCGACAATGCTCCACAAGAAGGGGAAGAAAGTGAAGAGAAGCATGGTGAAGGGGGATGAGAATCATGGATGTGGCAAAAACATATAGAAGGGATGAAATAACGATCCAACAATCAAGAAACAAAGAAAACTTGAGAATTGGAGAGTTTGTATTCCATGCAATGCATAGTGAGTCAAAAAGCCAAAAGTTGGCATTTATACAACTATCTTTTTTAACAGAGGTTTAACCTTAAATTCACAAGTAGTAATTTAAATGCCCAAATTAGGCCAATGTACTCTCGGTACTAGGAACAAGATACAAGGCTATCTCTTCTCTCCTATTTATGATTATTTTCACATATGTACAAATTTTTACATAAAATAAATCTAAACCCTACATGGCAGGAATGTGGGACCCATCATTAGCCGATCCGAGAAGTCTATGGGCTTCAACAGAATGTAAGAAAAGGAGAGAAAACCTAAGTGTGGAATTAATTACTAGAGTGACGATGTTTTGGCACAAAAATATGAGAGTTTCTCCAAATAGAAAGGACATCTGTAAAAAGCAGATAGGACACAAGGTATTTGAGGAGCACATCATACACATGCTTGATACAATCTAGGTCAGTAGTGCCTAAACTAGCTTGGTGGTTGTTTGTGATTGAGCTTTGGGATAGTTTACTGGTTTCATTTCTTAAACCAGGCTTGGAAAAAATATGATTGTCCTTAACCAAACTGGTGAATGGAATATCATGCAACCATAGGCTTGTTCAGCTCAATCACCAGTTATGTGATCATCCTGAACCAGCGTGGTTGAATAGAAATTAGTTGTTGACCAATCCAATGGCGTGGTTGAGCAAAAATTAATAGTAATATATTTTGCAACAGAAAAGCAATATATTGTTATTTTATTAAACCAGCCCGGTGGTTGGAACATCATGCGATTGTGGCTACTTCAGTTCAATCACCAGTTATGTGATTGTGCTGAACCAGCGTGGTTGAATAGACATTAGTTAAACTGTGGCCACTTTAGCTTAATCAATAGTTATGTGATTTTCTTGAACTAGCGTGGTTGAACAAACATTAGTTGTTGACCAGCCCGGTGGCATGATTGAGCAAAACTTAATAGTAATATATTTTGCAATAGAAAAGTAATAAATTGTTATTTTATTAAACGAGCCCAGTGGTTGGAACATCATGCAACCATGGCTGCTTTAGCTCAATCACCAGTTATGTGGTTGAACAAACATTAGTTATTGATGGTCCTGGTAGTTGAAATTATTATGTTTCTTAGTACTTAAATTGCTTAAATTTAATTTCCTGCTATTTGGATCATATACCACTTAATTTCTAGACTGAGATGGCTTGGACTTAATGTGATTGTCCTAAACCAGGTCTAGTGCTGGCTCAAGACAAATATCAGTTATTATTGATTGAAATTGTGAAATTCAAAAATGAAAAGCAATATATTGTTATTTTCTAATTGTGAAATGTTATTTTCTAGTTGTGAAATTCTGAAATGAAAAGCAATATACTTATTATTGTCTAATATGTGAAGTTGAGACCATCAGGCTAAACCAGCCCGATGGTTGAAATTGTGGCTGTCCTAAATCAGCTCGGTGGTTGACTGTCCTAAACGTGTCCTAAACCATCCTAGTGATTGAAATTGTAATTGTCCTAAACGAGCCCGCCAGTAGTTAAAATTGTGATTGTCCTAAACTAGCACAGTGGTTGAAAATTATTTTGCTTCTAATAGCTTGATTAGTTCAATTATTAGATGATTAGTTCAATTTAGATTCATTATATACTTTAATTAGACCGCATTTTGCAGGTACTATGTTTTGTCTTGTTTTAGTAGTACAAAAAGGGGGCTCACTGTACTATTGTTCCATTCAAAAGAGAGCTCATTGTTCTATTTTTTTCGCATGTTGGGTCAGTAGACGGAGTTGTATCTCAAGTTTATGGATCATTTTCCTGACATTTCAATTGAGCAGAGGAGCTTTGAGCATTGTAAGCCCTGGTACGTCAAGAAATTCAAAGACAGGAATGTTTGTTGTAACTTGTTGCAAAATACACAGACTTTGATATGGCCCATGATAGGCTATGACTGACTTGAGATCTGGTCATGTTAGAGCCTTGCTCCATGGGGATCGATGCCAATGTCTCCCCGATGAATGCATAGTCTATAGGCCACTTGGATCCTCATCATGTGTTGCAAGGGAGAGCAGGTTTTATAGCCTAAGTTCTCTGTGGGAGCCAGTGGTTTGACCGTGAGTGGCACCACATTGAATGCACTCATGGCACATGCAAGCATTGCAGTATGAAGCTAAAGAAGAAGACATTTCATGTCTGTCCAAATGAAATGAGGAGGGACAACCAGGTTGCTCTAAAATGAAGGAGATTTAAAAATGTCAATGTTGAAGGATTTGATAAAAAGAGATGGCTACTATCACATAAGAGCACTCAGCCAAGGGATCTTATAGGTCACGTGGTCCAATCCATCCAAAAATATGTGCTTCACAATGTCACAGCTAGCTGGTAGGATAAGCAGTTCAAGATGTGCCTTGCTAATTTTTTCCATGACACTATTGTCTCTATCATAAAATTATTTATTTCAAGAACAAGATGAGATACAAATTACTCACTGGTACAACAAGAAGATAAGAATTCTTGTGCATATCATGTACAATCATTTGCTAGATTCCTCTATGATTGATGCCAATCTGCCCCAGGGTATTCACTATGTGAAAATCCCCTATATCACGTGAGTTCAATAAAAGGTCTTTTAAGTATCCCTTATACCCTCTCTGTATGTGTAATTTCTATAACTCCAGAAGAAAATAAAACCCCTTCTATTGAACTCACATGTTTTCTTACATATTATGTTGTGAACTCCACAGGCAATCTTCTTATTGATTCATAGGAGTCTAGGTCAGTGCAATGTACATATCATTTCTACATTTCAGATGATAGGGAACATGACACCTTATTTGTGCAGCATGCTTTTCTACTGCATTGGGAATGGCTAAAAAAGGAAAATCCCCATGCAAAAAATATAAAACAATATTGGGTGTGGTCAGATGGAGCACGCCTCTCAATTCAAATCAGCATGTGGATTCTACTTTGTTCAAGGTTCAAATCCCTGACCGCGGATCTAGACATGATGTGGAATTTCTTTGGGTCTACGCATGGCAAGGGCGAACATGATGGATGTAGTGTTGTTATTAAGCAAGATCAAATTAAACATCAATTAACATGCCCTCAAGAAAAGCTCAATGATGCCCATGATGTTGTAACATGGCTGACAACAAACCTCTCCATAGGCTCACATTCAAGATACAGTAAACAAAGCCTTAAGAATAGTGTAGTACATAGAGTGTTCCATGAAGTGAAAGTGGATGAAGTGCAGAGGAGATACGACACGATTGCGAGAAAATTAAAGGAGTTCGTGGTCTGCATAGCATATGGGGCTAATATTCAAACAACCACTTGATTAAAATAAGAAAAATTTCTTACTCTCTACCTACTTGTATGCCCATAGTAACTCCTCCTTTTGTTGGTGTTCCTCTTCATCTTGCTTTGAATGGTCTATACATCATCGACGAGCCTCCACCATGGCATCATGAGCTTGATAAGTACCCTAAAGGAATAGTCCAAAAATGATAGCCATGGAAATAAATATTCACTATATATGCTGCTGCCATATCAAACAACCAGTTACAAAGCATGTCCTCCTTGTACCTATTTTCCTCCCTCGTCTTCAGGTTTGTTTATGTAAGGAGGTCATTCAACATTGTTCTCAAATAGAACATGAGCATTCCAAAGTATTTTGGGTATGCCATAGATTTGCAGTAGGTGGATCGGTGTATAGAGTTTCAGGGCTAGATTTCATAATGGGCTCTTAGTTGTGTCTACACTACACTTAAATAAGGAGAGAGTTCATTGAGCCCAACCTTCTCATTCTTCTCTCATTACCAAGATGGTGTCACAAGAATCTATGTGAACTCCTAAACGAATGAATTGTAAACGAATCCTAAATCCTAAAGAAATGAATTGTATGCACTCATGAAGTGTGCAGGAGAGTTCATTGAGGTCGGCCTTCTCATTCTTCTTTCATATACAACCTGACAGGATAGTCTTCTCTGTCAGTGTGGTGGAACTCTAGCATAGATAATGTGTGAGTAGAATAAAACTAGTAATAATAAAAGCAAACCATCGCACTGGTGGTAGTTAATATCCTAGTGTGTAACCAACCACTACATTGGCGACCAATTATCATGTATTAGAGGGGTGGTTAGCCCTTAAAAAAGACTTGAGTAATATATATGTTAGATATCAATGCTCCACTCTCGTGTAACTACACGGGAACCAGCTAACTCTACTTGTAAGCCCCCCATATGGGGAGAAGGCATTTGAGTAGCTCGGTTATCTGGTAGGTCCTAGTTTGGACACCAGATGGGGGCCATGTGTGGCTTGATGGCTGAATGGCTTCAGATAGAGTTGGTACACCACCAACTAGGCTACATGCAAGTGCGGGAAGGCATCCCTTGACTGATCGCATTGAGCTTGGTAGACGGAGCATTTCTCGGGGCAGCCCAGTCCTAGGTTACGAGGCTCGTTTGGAGCCTCAGATGATCCCAGATGGCTCTGGGCCAAACGGCAACCATAGGTGAGTTGCTCTGTTTTGTGCACCGGCCCTTTTGTATGGTTGGTGGCCTATTTTGGGACCGACCTCCAGTCGACCATTTTGAGCGCACCATTTTGAGCGCACTGGGTCGGTCACCCAATTGAGCCTAATCGACTATGACTGGTGGCTATATAAGAGCAAGCTCGTGAAGCCCATTTCATCATTGGCTATAGCAACCCTGATTCCTTAGCATCCAGCCTCCGTCTTCTACTGTTTCCAACATGCCATCGAAGCTTCTTTCATAGGAGCGCATGGTTGGGAGGCAGCACCATCTATTGTATCAGTTCTACAGTAATCAAATTTTTGATTCTCCATACTATCTTGTTTTCTCTCTTGCATATGAGATCCTGTTATCTATTGAGCACAGATGTATTATTTTCTTACATGGTATCAGAGCCTAGACTCTAGCAAGAAGATTTGGTACTGTGTTTCTGTTTGCGAACACATTGTGAGAGATGGCCCAGCCTGCAAGACTGCGAATCCCACCGTTCGGTGAAAGCGAAAAGTTGGACGGCTCTAGCTATCCACTCTAGAAGTTCAAGATGAAGACCATCCTAAGCGCATATGAGCTTTGGGACACTGCTACTGGGGTGGACATGAGGCCGGTTGCGAGATCGGATCCAGCCAATGCAGGACAACAGATAGTACTAACTGTGGATGAGATTTTTGTGTGGACAAGAAGAAATGCAGATGCACTATGTCCTATTGTCTGTAGTGTTAGTGATTCCGTCATGATGTTAATTCAACATGTCACCACAGCGGAGGAGGCATGGACGGTCTTAAAAAGTTAGTACGAGACCACGAATCAGACATGGATTCAGAATCTGGAGACTCAACTCGCAAATGAGAAGTTGTCTGAGTCTGAAGCGGTAGAGAAGTTCATCACCAAGGTGAAGAATCTGCATGATCAGATGACTGCGATTGGCATCACCATCACCAGCGAGAATCTAGCATGAAGGTGCATACGGATTCTCCCACCAAAGTACGACGGTCTTGTTACGGCACTAAATACACACAATAGAAATTTGTCCCTCAACTTTGACGATTTCAGTGCGATGCTTCTAGAGGAGGAGATGCATCAAAAGACAAGGACTGGAGAAGATTTGGCTTTCTGGATCGGATCAAAGAAAGGTAAGGGTAAGGACTCTGGTAACCCATCTTCTTCTGATGATAACAAGAGAAAGAAGAGGTCAAGTGCTTCTATTGCAACAAGGCAGGGCACAAGCAGAATTGCAGATGAGAAGAACGGAGTAAAGAAAGAGTCCAGCAACAGCTGGCAGGTAGTACCAATAGAGCTGTTCATCACAATTGAGGAGATTTGCATAGAGGCAGTTCATGTATCTACGGATGAACCATGGATCATTGACAGTGGTGCATCACACCACACGACCAGTCGGAAGGATTGGTATACCTCTCTACAGCCGGTAGGGAATGACATCCTGGTAGTAGTTGGCAATGATGCAAAATGTCTAGCAAAAGGAAAAGGTATGATTGCTCTCAAGTTTGATGGAGTTGTAAAACAGTTGTCCGATGTTCTTTATGTGCCAGATATCAAGAGGAACTTGTTGTCCATTTCCGTGATCACGGATCGGGACCTCAAAGTTCAATTCAATAAGAATGGTGCATAGATTCTGGATCTTCAAGGGAAGGTCATTGGTAAAGGTACACGGTGCAACAACATTTATGAACTCTTAGCTTTCAGTGCTCGAGCGGAGTGAAGAACACTAAGCTGTGGCATGAGAGTTTTGGTCATCTATACCTTAGTTCTTTGAAGGAGATGCATAAAAGTGGAATGATTGCAGACCTATTAGAAATTTCAGATCTACCTGATGGATGTGAAGCTTGCATGATGGGCAAGTAGCATCGGCAGCCCTTTCCTAAAGAGGCCAGCAAGGCAAAGGCTCCTCTAGAGCTCATTCACATGGACCTCTACGAGAAAATGGAGACAAAAGCTTTGGGTGGTTCCTACTACTTCATGATGCTAATCGCCGATGACTACAGTAGAAGGATATGGATATACTTCCTGAAGACTAAAAACGAGGCTTTTAGTAGGTTCAAGGAATGGCATGTAATGGTCGAGAAAGAAATAGGGAGGAATGTGAAGAAGTTGAGATTAGACAGAGGTGAAGAGTTCACATCAATTGAATTCAAAAGTTACTGCAAAAGACACAGAATCAAGAGGTAGAAACCCCCACCACATACATCACAGCAAAATGGAGTAGCAGAATGCAAGATGCGCGTCATCTGCGAAATGGGCCAGAGTATGATGAAAGGGAAAGATTTGCCAAAGACTTTCTGGGCTGAAGCATGTAACACTATAGTTTACATCCTGAATCGTAGCTACACGAAGGCTGTGAATGGGATGACTCCACTGCAAGCCTTTTCTGGTAAGAAACCTTCAACTGCACATTTTAGAGTTTTTGGATGTGACTGTTTTGTGCATGTCCCTGATGCTACCAGGACCAAATGGGAACCAAAGAGCCGGAAGTGTATTTTCTTAGGCTACAGTGAAGAGGCGACGAAGGGTTACCATCTCTATAACATTGTTACCAAGAAGGTAATTGTAAGTCACGATGTGGTCTTCTCAGAACAGCCACATTAATTGGAGGAGGATGCTTCCTTCCCAGACAACCAAGACCAGTTATCCATCTAGTACCACCACCAACAGCACATCGAACTCCCCCAATGGTGCTTGGGAGGATTCAAGACAAAGAAGAAGAAGAGCTTGCAGAACCACAATGGCAACGGCCATTCCCGAAGTGGGTAAAGCAGCTTTTGGATGGCAGAGAACCTCCAACCATTGAGGAGGAACCATCCGAACACCGCTGGTCCAAGAGATTAGAGGAGCAAAGAAGGGTGCAGGAACACTTGGTCAACTATGCTTTGATGATAAAAGTGATCCGTGCTGATGAACCCAAGTGTCTTGAAGAGGCACAAGGTGATGATAGGTGGATGGAGGCTATGCAGTCAGAGTATGGATCCATAATGAAGAACAACACTTGGGACCTTGTGGATCGACCACCAAAACGCAAGGTAATCGGAACTAAGTGGGTGTACAAGACCAAGTACAAGTCTGATGGCACGTTGGATAAATACAAGGCTCGGCTCGTGGCAAAAGGATTTGCACAGGTACATGGTTTTGATTATCAAGATACTTTTACTTCCATAGCTCGACTAACCACAATTCACAGTGTTTTGGCTTTAGCTGCCTAGGGAAGTTGGCCTGTGTTTCAGATGGATGTGAAATCCGCCTTTCTGAATGGAGATCTCAAGGAGGACGTATACGTGGAACAACCACCAGGTTTTGAGATCCCCGGTTTAGAAGGTAAAGTCTGCAAACTAAAGAAGGCACTTTACGGGATGAAATAGGCCCCATGAGCATGGTACCACCGAATTGATGCCTACTTTCTGCAAAACAGGTTCAGGAGGAGCCCATTAGATGCAAATTTGTATATCTTCAGAGAAGGAGGTAGGTGTATGATCATGGTCCTTTATGTGGACGACCTTGTCATAACAGGGAACCATGAAGAGAAGATGTCGCAGACAAAGCATTTGCTAGGAAGAGAGTTTGAAATGACAGACCTCGGACTGATGCATTTTTGTTTGGGGATTGAAGTTTCGCAGGAGCTGAAACAGATCTTCATTTCACAGCTGAAGTATGCTGGAGAGATACTGAAGGCATTTGGCATGGCTAAGTGCAAGACAGTTGGTACCCCTATGGAGGTTGATGCGAAGCTCTCAAACAAGGATTCATCACCACTGGTAAAGAAAGCAAAGTACAGAAGGCTTGTGGGTAGCTTGATTTACCTATGCAACACACGGCCGGACATCAGTTTTGCGACTGGTGTACTAAGCAGGTTTTCCAATAAGCCCCGGGAGAACCATTGGAGGGCAGGGATGCAGGTGCTGAAATACATCAAAGGCACACTTGATTATGGCATCACCTATACTAAGGGCAACATATTGACCAGATTTTGTGACTCGAATTGGGCAGGAGACGTAAATAGCAGGAGATTAGTGACAGGGTACTGTTTCTCACTTGGATCTGGAGTTGTGTCATGGGTCAGCAAGAAGCAACCCACATTTGCTCTTTCTTCTATTGAGGCTGAGTACAAATCTGCTTGCTTTGCTTCTTGCGAGGCAGTGTGGTTGAGGAGGATTTTGGGGGACATGGGTGCAGTGCAGAACAAGCCTATCTAGTTATCATGTGACAATTAGAGTTGCATGGCGATTGTAAAGAACCCGATGTTCCACACTCACACAAAACACATTGAGATTCAATATCACTTTGTACATGAGCTCATCATGGATGGAGAGGTCGACTTGGTGTATAGTCTGACTATAGAGAATGCTGCGGACATCTTCACGAAGGCTCTTGGAAGAGACTTGCTGGAGAGGCATCTTCATCGACTTGGCATTGGGCCAAAAAAGTAAGTTCACTTGTGGGTGGACATTGAGGGGGGGTGTTAGATATCAATGCTCCACTCTCGTGTAACTACATGGGAACCAGCTAACTCTACTTGTAAGCCCACCATATGAGGAGAAGGCATTTGAGTAGCTCGGTTATCTAGTAGGTCCTGGTTTGGACACCAGATGGGGGCCATGTGTGGCCTGATGGCTAGACGGCTTCAGATAGAGTTGGCACACCGCCAACTAGGCTACATGCAAGTGTGGAAAGGCATCCCTTGATTGACCGCACTGAGGGTAGATGGAGCATTTCCCGGGGCATCCCACTCTCTGGTTGTGGTGCTCGTTTGGAGCCTCAGATGATCTCAGATGAATGAAAACCGTAGGTGAGTTGCTCTGTTTTGCGCATCAGTTCTTTCGTATGCTCAGTGGCCTATTTTGGGACTGTCCCCCAGTTGACCATTTTGGGCAAACTGGGTCGGTCACCCAATTGAGCCTAACTGACTATGACTGGTGGCTATATAAGAGCAAGCCCGTGAAGCCTATTTCATCATTGGCTACAGCAACCCTGATTCCTTAGCATCCAGCCTCCATCTTCTACTGTTTCCAGCACATCATCGAAGCTTCTTTCACAGGAGCGCACGGTTGGGAGGCAGCGCCATCTATTGTATCAATTTTACAGTAATCAAAATTTTGATTCATACATTTTGAATTGGTTTCACTTGGAATGAAAAAGTGGTTCTAAGGTTGAAGTCGAAACAAAAAAAAAGACGAGTGAAAAAAAGAAAATAGAGTAGCTGAAGCTCCAAGAGATCAAGTGTGCCATCTCTAAAGAGCTTTATATTCACACAAGGCTTTTAGGATAGTGGCACGACATAGAGCACCTTCAGCAATGTACTTCACAAACTGTGGGTCCTTATAATATTGAAGGCACCCCCACAGTTCCTCCTGCAATCGATCCATCATCCGAATGATAATCTTGGTTCGATGTTGTGAAACACTAAGTACCTCCTCCAATCTTGTATGACAATCCTGGGTTGCCAAGGGACCCATTGCAAAATGGCGTCATCTTTTGTAGGACAATAGGATGAAGAAATGTCGTTGCTACCGTGGATTTCCATATCTGTTCCTTCATTGATTTGTATCAAAGAGCATGCAAATTTTAACGATATTTCTACAATATATAGACATATAGATGAATATACATATTCAAAATCTTTTCTCTTACATTATGACCCTTGTCCTAGAAAAGGGTCACTTTAATCACTTTGGAGCTTTGTACAACATTATTTTGATCACTTCATCTATAAAATTGGATATATACAGACATATAGATATATGTAGATATTTGGTCTGACATTACGTGTCTTGAAACTTTCTAGATTCAAAGCATTCTCCTACCGTAATAAGTGCTACTATCATCATAGCAACATCTCGTTCTCCTACCATACTAAGTGCTATCATTATCATAGCGATATCTCTTCCTCTCTCATTAGCATTATCCAACCACTTTATTTCAAATATTCAACTCTGTTTCACATTATGGTTCTTGGCTTGTCAAAGGACACTACCTAGTCACATAGCTGAGAAATCATCACTTTAGTCACTTTTGAAATATTATAATATTGCATATACATACATATACATATATATATATACATATATATATATATATATATATATATATATATATATATATATATATATTATATATATATATATATATATATATATGTATGTATATGTATATGTATATGTATATGTATATGATGAGGACAATGACACTGAAGATGCCAACTACACCCCTTCAGGTAAGTGTTATTTAGGTAAAAGTGCATCTTATTTTCATACTTCTTTGTTACATATGACTGCACTATTGCACAAAAAAGAACATAGTATCTTATTTGATGATGGAAGCACCCATGATTTCATTTCGCAATGTTTAGTTGAAAAGTTAGGGTTCGCAACCATCAAAACAAAATATAAAGTCAAATCAGCTTTTCAAGGATCAAATTATAATTGTTTGCAAGTGGTTAAGGATCTTGAGTTGACTTTAGGGCCATTAGTTGAGAGCCGTGATTTCTTAGTTGCTCCTTTGCATGAGCAAAATCTCATTCTAGGGATGCCCTGGCGCATCGATCATAATGCCAAGCCTGATTATCTTGATTGCACCATTACTCTGACTCAAGGCACTGAGACTATGACTCTAGAATGTGATAAGAATCTTTCCTCTTGGCCTATATTATCACATACCCAAGCTAAAAGAGCTTTACACAAACGTGAGAAGACATATCTGGTTATGGATAATAAGATTAAGGCTAGTCTTGAGACTAAGAAAACTAAGCAAGAGCCTTTGGATCCTTTTCTAGCTACCTATGATGACTGCTTTATGGAAGACTTACCCCTTGGCCTACCTCAATCTAGACCTGAGGATCATAAGATTGACCTTATTTTAGGTAGTGCACCACCATGTAAATCACCATATAGACACAATCCTACTGAGCAGCAAGAGATTCAATCCCAAATAGAAGATCTTTTGGCTAGAGGCCTAATTCGACCTAGTAGCTCGCCATTTGGGGCACCCGTTCTTCTTATTAAGAAGAAAAATGGAACTTTCCGAATGTGCATCGATTATCATGCCTTAAATAAAATCACAGTGAAAAATCGATACCCCATTCCGAGAGTTGATAATCTACTCGACAAGTTAAAAGTATCCACAATCTTTAGCAAGATCAATCTTAAGTCAAGATATCATCAAGTGAGAGTGATCAAGCTTGATATTTTCAAGACTGCTTTTAGAACCCAAACTAGTCACTATGAATTTCTTGTTATGCCTTTTGGATTGACCAATGCACCTACCACATTTAGTCGAATGATGAATCGTATCTTCCTATCAAGACTTTGTGGTAGTCTTCTTTGATGATATCATGATTTATAGCAAGAGTCGAGAGGAACATGAGAAACACTTGGATCTTGTTTTCTCTCTCTTACATGAAAACCACCAACTCGGAGAAAAGTTCTTTTTTCCAACCTGAAATTGAATATCTTGGACACATTGTTTCAGTTGAAGGCATTCGAGTAGATCGCAAGAAGGTAGAAGTGATAGTAAACTGGCCATAGCCTAAAGATATCCATGAGTTACGATCTTTTCTAGGTCTATATAGTTTCTATCGCAGATTTGTTAGAAATTTTGCACACAAGGCACATCCATTGACCGAGCTATTGCATAAGACTCGTGCCTTCTCTTGGGGTGAGCAGCACACTTCAGCTTTTCAATGACCTAAAGGTGCAATGACGCACACACCAGTTTTGACCATGCCAGACTTTACAAGACCTTTCTTTGTCATGGTCACTAATGCTAGTGGACAGGGTTTTGGGCCTGTGCTCATGCAAGATAACCATCCAATTGCATTCAAGTCACATAAATTAAAACCAGCAGAGCTAAACTATTCCACGTATGATAAAGAATTAGCCGCTATGGTGCATGCCCTTAAACTCTGGAAACACTATCTTATGGGTTTCGAGTTACTCATTAAGATGGATCACTAGAGTCTTAGACATCTCCTTACTCAGTCGGTGATCTCGGATCGGCACATTAAATGGGCTGCCTTTATTGACAGTTTTAAACCGATGATCCGATATCAACTAGACAAAGACAATGTAGTTGCCGATGCATTAAGCCGTTAACCTAGCATAAATAATATCTCAGTCATCGAGGGAGACCCTTTCGAGCCTATGAAGGTGGACTATCCTATTGATCGAGACTTTTAAAAAATTTGGCATAAGATTAAGCAAGCTAAATAGCACACCTATGGCCTCGTATTCCATTCATAATGACTATCTATTCTACGAAAAGCGGTTGTGTGTCACTGCACCATTTCGACGCTTGGTACTAGAAGAGGTACATCAGCCACCCTACATGGGACATAGAGGTGTCGCTGCTATGTATCAGACCGTAATTCAAGATTTTTTTGGCCTAACCTTAAAGTTGATGTTGCAACTTTTGTTGCACAATGTCTTATCTGTCAAAAAGTCAAGAGCTACAAGGGCAAATATCAAGGTTTACTTATGCCTTTACCAATTCCTGATGGCCCATGGGAGAAGATTTCTATGGACTTTATTACTAGATTTCCTATGACTAGCTTAGGTTTTGATATGATTTGGACTATCATTGATAGATTTAGCAAGCAGGCTTACTTTATTCCTTGTAAGAAGACCTTGACCGAAGTTCCAGGCTACTCATTTGTTCATCAAACACATCTTTATACACCATGGCCTTCCAAAAGTAATCGTGTTAGACCGGGATAGTAAATTTTGTAGTAACTTCTGGACTGCACTCTTTGACAATCTTGGTATGAAGTTAGATTTTTCCACTGCTTTTCATCCTGAGTCTAATGGCCAAACCGAGGTCACACAAAATACTATTTGTGACATGTTACGTGCTTACGTGTCTAGTCAGCCAGGCAAATGGGACAAATTTATACACATATTACAATTTGCCTACAACACTAAGCACTCTGCTATAGGCAAATCTCCATTCCAAATTATCTATGGAAAGACCATTCCTACTCCATTGACCTGCCTTAAGCACCAAGTAGAGGCTGTTGAACGATTTACTGAAGATTTCTCTAGCATTTTGGCTACTGTAAAAAAGAATATCAAGCATGCTCAAGCTATGTATACTACACATGCAAACAAGGGTAGAAAGAAACTTGTATGGTCCTTTTAAAGTTTTGGAGCGCATTAATGACAATGCCTATCGGCTCGAATTACCACCCGATTGGAAAATTCATAATTCTTTTCATGTGCACCTCCTAAAACCTTTCCATGGAGACCCACCAGTTTGACCTATTTTAGATGATGCACCGTTGCTTCAAGGAGAGACCCAGCTCTTAGAGCCAGACCAGAACATTGATCAACAAATCACTCAAACGTGACGTGGAAACTCCTAACCTACCTATCTTCTTACATTTAAGAACCACCCCGTTGAGGATGCTAAGTGGATGCCCAAGCGATATTTTCACCATTACCTTGATTTATTGACTACTTTTTTGTCGCACAATTGAGGGCAATTGCAATTTCAAGCAAGAGGGATGTTACGAGAATTGGAATTATCCCATTAATTTAATCCTTTAGTATTTAGTTTAGTGAGATCTAGTAATTTTATCGCACAGCTGATGCATGTGTGCTCGTTGTTCCATAGTGATGCATGTGTGCCCCTACATGGCTGGATATATGACTACGGGCTCTATGAGTATGTAGCATTGTGTGCACCACTTATGCGATGACGGTATGTGCACCATCCGTACGATTTTGCACCATGAGATGGTATGTGTCGCATGTGTGCACCATTCATCTGTGATTTATTGATTTCGCATCACTATAATACTGAAAGGTTGATTGATTGTGGAAATTAATTCCAAGGTTATCTTATGCTTGAAATATTTCATTACTATTGATCGTGTGAATCTAGGGGAAGAGTAATTGATCGGGCGATGGCATCTGGCAAGTATGATCCACCATATTTTGGGCATGTAGGCATAACTCTAGTGATGCAGGGATGAATAAGGCTTATGCCTAATTTTTGATATTACAAAAGCTTATGTACATATTTGAAATTTGGAATATTAGTGGCTTGGCTAAGTGTATAAACTAAAGTTAGAAAAAACTTTATTTTTAGAAAAAGCCAGCTGTTCTAGAAGGTGGACGGGATTTTTGTAAAAGGGTGTATGGAGGAAAGCACAGGGGATTTTTGTATGATTCTTGCTCAGAAGCTTTTTGGGAAATATACATAAATACATAGGAGGTGGAAGGAGAGCACCACTCCTATAGGGAGAGATTGTACCCAGCATGCTTGTTCTGTCTCTTCCATTTGTGAGTTTTGAGAGTCTGTGCGTATTTTTGAAGAGTTTTGTTGTGTTTTTTATGGATTTGTAGGTTCCATAAGCATTTCCCGATGCAATATATATATATATATATATATATATATCTTAACAACTACAAATACATTGAGAAATATGAAATACCATAATTAATCCACAATTCTTAAACAAATGAGTTGTATGCCATTCATCTTGTCTTGTAATAATAATAGTAGAAGAAAACCACTACGCTAGTCATAGTTATATTCCTACTGTGCAACCAACCCACTGTGCTGGGGTGACCCACCATCGCACTGGTGACAGTTAAGTTAATATCCTCATAATGATAGAAGCAAACCACCATGCTAGTGGTAGTTAATATCCTAGTGCACAACCAGCCTCCAAGCTCAACCAACCCATGCTATTATACTAGAAGCTATTATACTAGAATGAATCACATTGCTACACAGATACATTGCCTAAGTAAAATCTGGAGAAAATTAATAATTCAATAGATTACATACAGATTACATCTCCTTTCCTTCATATTACATCCCAAACACTCCTTTCCTTCAGGGGGCTAGTTCCATATTGCTTTGAGTAGGTCGCCTTTTTGAGCTCCCTAATTGCAAGCTCAGCCCTCCTTGCTCCTTCCTTTCTTGAAGGGGGCTGGTTCCTTCCTTTAGGGGCCCAGCCCCTCCCTTCATGTCTCTTCCTCTTTCCTTGCTTTGAGCTTCGTAGTTGCAGGCTTGGCCCTTCTTGCTCCTTTCTTGAAAGGGGCTGGTTCCTCCCTTCAGGCTCCCTTTCCTCACAGCAGTTAGGCTTAGGCTTGGCCTTCTTCAATTCAAGTTCCTTGTCTTTTGCAAATTTTGCCCAAATGGCAAATTGAGTGCAGTATCTACTTTCTCATTGTAGATAGCTATAATAGGTAGGCACATTTGATTTGTCCATGACTTGGGCAATGGAAAATGACATTCTCTACATACTGAGCTTGCATGCACAAACACCCTAAAGAAAAAAAATTGCATAGGGTGCTAGTACACAGGCCATCGGATCATGCATTCATCTATGATGGAGGTATGGCAAACCATGCATTCCGGATCCTACTACATAGTAGGATAGGTATTTGATTTAACTGTCATGGCCCTCAATACCATGGTCTTGCTTTGTACATGATCAAGTTGCTTCTTGATTCCTTCCTCCCTCATCCTAAGGCTACAGATGTTCTCGTTCATCTCCTCCACTCTTTGCTCACTCTGTGCAATAGCTTCTTTTGATTCCCTCAACATCTCTTGAAGTTGCTTAAATTTCTCAAAAACATCAACATGGGCCATTTCCAAGACTTCCACTCTAGTTTGGAAATCTCTCATGACGACGAACTGCTTTCAAAACTTTCAAAAGCCACAGTAAGCTCGTGCACCCTATCCTAATCTTGTTGCAGGGTCTTGTAGCTTACTCTTTGAACTTCCACTAGTGTTTCTAGATAACAACCCCCACTGTGGTTGTTGCAACTTGCTCCATCGTGGCTGCTCTCTACATCCTTCCTAGCCTGAAGTTCTACCTCATTGTCTTCTCCACCTCGGCTACTCTCTGCCTCATCTTTCTTGGACTTGAACTCTCTCGAAGCTCTTGCATCACCATTCTAGTTTCTGCATTCTCCCTTTTCAGTTTCTCCATCATCTGGTCTTTTTCAATGCTCAATGTGTTGTGCATGTTGCAACTGCATGTTATAGAGCCATTATTAAATAGCCTCCTTTTTGGATCTTTGATCTTCGAGCTCCTTTTGCATCATTTTGCTAGCTCCTTGTTTGTGATGTCCCCATCACTTCTAACTTCTTCAAGCCTATCTCGGAGCTCCTTGATGTACTTCTCTACTTATTCTCTTATATGCCTTTCCATGTCGACCATTTTTGCAGTGGCCTTAGCTTGCTCTTGTGCCTAAAAGGCCCTCGCTTCTACCTCCTCTACTTTGGCTTTTGCACCCTCCTTGAAAATTTTATGAAGTGCACTGCCTTTGCTGCATTGGTGGCTTTCTCTTGTAGAAAAGTTATCTTCTGAGACATCTTTTTATCGTATTACTCAAAAATCCCTTTGAGGGTAGATGTCATTAGGTGCAATGCAACTCCTATGGTGGACTGAGATGACAATTGGGATTTGCCATCCATGCTATTCTTCAGGTTGGTTATCACACACTTGGAGATCACCCTTGAGAAAGAGACATCACGTACTTTCAGTTTCTCTACTATTGCATGAACCTGCCAGAACTTCATGGTTCCTCTCGTATCAAGAAAGAAGTGCAGTGTCTTCTTTAGCACATCTTGGACGTCTATTGGCAAGCTAGAAATCTTGACCACTATCTTTACTAATCTGAGAGTTGGGCTATACATCTAGAATATCCTGTCTCTTCCACTGCTTTTGAAAGAAGTGTGCTTGTAAATTGCCTCCAAGAATGCCTAGTGCATTTTTAATCATGCTTTCAATGATGGTAATCTTTTGACCTTGATAGACTATTTGTCCCTCCTTCACGTTCACCTCCTATCCGAACTTGGTGAAGTTGCTGAGAGCATCCAAATTGGGCTTTTGAAGAGCGAGTGAGTTGCTCTCAGATGTCACAATTTCAAGATCAGGGGAGGAGAGGCTCTTACACTATGCTGCAAAGGGGGAGGAAAGATTGTGTGAGGAGCCCCTAGACTATGCAGGGAGGGAGGAAATATCATGTGAGGAGTTTTCAAATTGTGTAGACATGTTTTGGACTCGGTGTGTCCAGGGGGATCCATTAAAAGAGGGGATAGAAGCTGTAGGAAGAGTGCAAGGGAGAAAGAAACAATCAAGAGGGATAGAAGATGAAACAGTGAAGGAAATGGAATAGTGGAGGCTTAAGTTTGTAGCATGAGAAATTTCTCATAAGGATAGAATGCATTCTATAGTCACTCATAATCAATGACTCAAACAAAAATCATAAGGTCTTGTCTAAAGCTTCAAATCTCTGCATGGAAACTCAAAATTCAAACATTTTTTACAATGTTTTGCTCGAATTTTTCTTCGCTCAAAAAATCTCGCTCAGAAAATAGGGAAACTCCATCCTACACCTTAAAAATTAGTCTTGATCTTAAACTCTAAACCCTAAATTATAGACCTTAGAACCTAAACTATTGTATAAATCATCAATTCTACTTGATTTATGTAACAACTTTTGTGCACCCCCAAGCTATTGCACATGCAAAAGGTTGGGTGTGCACCCACCTGTTGCACATGCAAAAGGTTGGGTGTGCACCCACCTTGTTGCATGTGCAACCAATTGGGCATGCACACAATATGTTACACAAATCAAGTAAATTTGATGATGTTTGCAACAGGCTATGTGCACCGCCAACTTGTTGCACATGCAATAGGTTAGGGATGTACACAACTTGTTGCATGGGCAAAAGGTTGCCAACCTATTACACAAATCATCAAATTTACTTGATTTGTGAAATAGGTTATGCGCACCACCTACCTGTTGCACATGTAATAAGTTGGGGTACACCCCTAGCCTATTGCATGGGGGTGCACATAGCCTGTTGCACAAATCAAGAGAATTTGATGATTTGTGCAATAGGTTGGGTGCACCCCAAACATATTGCACATGCAACAGGTTGGGGGTGCACAAAACCTGTTGCACAAATCAACTTGTTCCACATGCAACAGGTTGGCCTGCACATAAGCTATTGCATAAATTGATATCTTTTATAAATTATTTATTGAAATTTAGGGTTTAGGATCTATGGTCTATGGTTTAGGGTTTAGGATCTAGGTTTTAGGGCCTAAGACCTAAGTTTTAGAATTTAGGATGTAGGGGAAAGGGTCTAGGGTCATGAATCTCGGGTTTAGGGCATAGTAATTATAGGTTAAATGTATAAGGTTAAGAGTTTAGAGTCTAGAATCCATGATCTAGCATCCAGGGTTTGGGGCTTAAGGTTTAGGGTATAGGGTTTAAGGTTTAGGGTTTAGGGTTTATGATTTTGGGCTTAAGGCTTATAGGAGTTTAGGATTTAGGGTTTAAAGCTTATAAGTAGTGTATAAGGTTAAGATTTTAGAGTCTAGAATCTAGGGTTTAGGGTGTAGGGTTTAGGATCTAAGGTCTAGGGTTTAGGGTGTAGGTCTAAGGTCTAGGGTTTAGGGTTTAAGGCCTAGGTTCTAGGGTCTAGAGTGTAGGACTTATATATTAGTGTATAAGGTTAAGAGTTTAGAGTCTAAGGTCTAGAGTCTAGGTTCTAGGGTCTAGGGTTTAGGTTTTAGGGTTTAGGGTTTAGGATTTAGGATTTAGTAGAACATGTGTAAAAAAGCACTCCAAACCATGCGATAGATATTTGATGGGTATGATACTTTGCATAGGCCTTTAACTAAGTAAATTTAACACCTTTACAAATACCATACCCATCAGGGACAAGCATGTAGGCCAAAAGCACACTGATGTATATTTTCCAACACTCATGTGTGATGCACAATAAGACACAAGGAAATATGCTTTTGTAATCATGCAAATGATATTTGATGTGTATGATACTTTATAGAGGCCTTAAGCTAAGTGAGTTTAAACCTTTTTTAAAGTATCATACCCATCAAAGCCAAGCATATACACTAGAAAAATAATGAAGCATAGTTTTCAACACTCAAGTATGATGCATGGTAACTAATAAGTATTCAATAATATGCATTCCAAACCATGCAAATGGTATTAAATGAGTATCATACTTTGTAAAGGATTTTAAATTACATGTTTTAAGGCATAAACAAAGTATCATATCTAATGGAGACAAGCACATAGGCTAGAAGTACATCGATGCAGATTTTTCAACACTCATGTAGAGATATGCATTCTAAACATGCAAATGATATCTGATGGGTATGATACTTTGCATAGGCCTCAAACTAAGAAACTTTAAGACCTTTATGCCCATCACACATAAGCACATAGGATAAAAGCACACCAATGTATATTTTCTAACACCAAGCTTATAAATTCATTCACTAATTTCTAAATTAGTTTTTTATTTTGTACATTCTCCTTAGTTTATGATTCACTAATATTCTTCAATTTTTTGAGGAACATTTTTTAATTCTCAATTCGCTTTCTTATTTTTAAAATTTATTAGTAAAAATGAATATTATATTAATATTTAAAAATTACATTAAGTTAGAATTTATTGTAATTTATATATTTTTAAACATTGATATCTTGAAAAGTTTAAAAAAGTGCAAACCAAACCAAGCTTCTTGACATTATTTAAAAATTACATTAAGTTAGAATTTATTGTAATTTATATATTTTTAAACATTGATATCTTGAAAAGTTTAAAAAAGTGCAAACCAAACCAAGCTTCAATAAAAACTAAATAAAATTTTCAATAAAAATAGAATAAAATAATAATATTTTAAAAATAAAATGTCAATTTAATTCAATTTATATTTTCTATAAATGTGAAATTATTATTTGTTAAATACAACTTAAATTACTGTGTTTGAATTGATATTTGAATACTCCCCAGATTTATTGGAATTAAAGTATTTTAAAATTACAAGTAAATATAAATAGATTTTTTTGAAAATAAATTTCATTATTTGTTAATTATAATTAACATTTATTTATTTATTAGGTTGTGGGGCAGAAGAGATTGAGGCCGAGGGGGGGAGATATCGGGGTAAGTGAGGCTAAGAGGTGGGTTGTGGCCAGGGCAGGCGAACGAGGTCAAGGTGGGCAAGGCAATTGAAAGTGAAGGAGGCCAGCGCAAGAAAAGACAATAGAAGACAAGGCCAAGAGGCAAGAGAAGGATGGGGCAAATGGAGGAGGTTGGGGAAAGTGAGGCCAACACAGGCAGAGGAAGTTGGAGTGGACGAGGCTTGAGGCGACGGCCAAGGGGCAATCCCTTCCACATGCCCCAGCTCCCCTACCCCCCCAACAACCTATTGCGCTACCCCTAAAATCAATGTTTCCCCTTATAGTTATGAGTAAAATTTAATACACTAGTGGTAAATAAAAATTTTGCCAAAGAAAAGATCCTAGGTTTCGTTCCCCTCATTTTTGTGAACTTTGCATTTTGGCCCTCCCCCCAACCTTGACTTGTTCGCAAGTTCAATAGGTTGTGAGAGGGGGGGACATGATTCCCCCCCCCCTTCTCTCTCTCTCTCTCGTATGCAAAAAGTTTGGGGGGAGGGGGGGAAATCCCATGTTGCATATGCAATAGGTTTTGTGGGGTGGGGGGAGAATATCCCTGCTACCCTGCCATTCCCCCAAACATGTTGCATAAGCAACATGCTAGGGGGCAATCCCCTCTTCCCATTCCTCCACCCCCCCACTACCTCTCCTCCACTTCCTCACTTCTAACTCCCCGCAATTCGGCAACATGAGAGAGAGAGAGAGGGGGGGGGGAGAAGCTGGAGGGGGATGAGGGATTACCTTGGAGGAGGAGGAGGAGGTTGACGAGAGCGATGGAGGAGGGGGAAGGCTTAAAAATTAGGAGTGAGAATGAGAGAGTGAGGAGGGATTTTATGGGAGGCGGGATAAAATTAGGTTTAGGCTAGCTTTTAAGTATAAATATAAGTAGACTTGAATCCCTCCTTCATTGTTCACTTCATTCTTCAATAGTCTTGGTTCTCTCTTGATCTCAAGCTCTTGCAAAAATTGGCAAATTTTTTAGAATGCTACAAACACATGAATTTCTTTCCAAGCTATTGCATATGCAACTACTTCCAACTAATAAGTATTTTGCAACTACTTCCAACTAATAAATTTTGTTCTAGCTTTGAATATGGTTTTACTTAAGGGTGTATCTCTACACCAAGAAGGTGTATATGTACACCACCTTTTTAAGCGAGTTGGTCATCTATTGATGTCCTAGCTTTAAGGACAACATTTGGGCTTTTTTAAAGTCCAACTTTAAAAATTAGACTTTACAGAAGTCCAATTTTTTTGAAGACCATGTTTCTATTATTTTATTTTATTTTTTGCATATACTGTTTATAATATCTTGCTCAATTGAGACCCTATCACTTGAGTTCCATGTGAGCGATAGTGTAGAAAGATTAAGATAATAGTTATTCCTCTTCAAGATCTTAGAACCTAAACCCTAGTGTTACTATCTTGAAGCATGCTTTTGAGATGTAGTGTCCTCATTTTGCTTTTCCCAAAAATTGGAGGGCTTCTCATTCTGAGCTCATCATTTCTTATAGTTTTGTCTTGGGGAAAAATGAGGCTACCACCTGGAAGCACAATAGGATGCCACATGGTCGACATACAATGGAGTGTTAGAATAGATCACTAACCCATCTATGAGCCTCCATAGGATGCAAGTTCAATGGACTTGATTAGGGTAGGGACATACCACGAGCATGTGCCTATTGTATAGCTTGCTTTATGGCCTATAATACATATTGTTGTACTCTCTAGGAAAGTGCATACGACAACATCATCCTTGTAGTAGATTTGCAATAGGGGCTAGACCTATTTATGGACCTAGTTGGGCATGGTAGTAGGTCAGGTATAAGTAGGTTGACAAACCTGCAATTAGGTTAATTTTGGTAGAACTAGATCATCCTATATCTAGTCAGGTCATTTAAAAAACCTAGGCGGCCTGGTTAGGCTGTTGGTTGCCTATAGAAGGAGCCAAAATTATACCAACCTGTCTCAATGAAGCCGTTCATAGAAGGCACATAGGAGTAGAATATAGCGATGCCCTGAGCTCATGTTAGCTTTTCTTAGCCTAACTTTTGCCTAGCAATTTGATGGATGTTATAACACTTTTTGGAGTTTTTTTCTTCTACCTTTGTGGTTGGTATAATCCTAGTACTGTTGGAAGTATAGGTGCTACTCTACCTCTCTGTTCTTTTATAGTTTGTGGGTCAGTGCATCTAGTAGTGTTTGGAGAGAGTCACTTACATCTGCCTACTGCATTAGAGGTTCAAGCATTAGCCTCTATTCTAAGATCTGATATGACCCAGCCATGTGGGCTAGGTAGCCATGGATATGGGGAAGAAAAGCTGTGCATCAAGGTAGCATATGAAGTCTTATGTAGGGTTGATGGGACCCTAAAAATGAACCTATGTGAGGAATGTAATGCTGCCAGGGGATGGGGGTTTTGAAGGGCCAAGTTGGCCATGTTTGTAGGTTGGTAAGGAAGTTGGGGTAGAGCCTACAACAATTGGATGTGTTTCCAAAACTTGCATCACTTCAACAACCTGCAAAAATACTTCACTACCCATGACTACCCTTGCCTATGCCAACTTTGTACCTAGCCTTGGTTCTTCTCTACTAAGCTATTAAATAAGTTTATCTCATGTCCTTTGATATATTTATACCTTACAAAGTGAGCACATAAGAGAGAAGCTCTAGAAATTGAAGAAACTAGTGAAAGTACATATCTTATTGGAAGAGCTCACCTACATAGTCTGCTTTAAGCTGACTTTAAGTAGGCACTTGTCTATAATAGAGTGGCAAAAACTATCTTCTCTATGTGCAACTTTCCATAAAATAGAAGTAGATGCTTAAACAATCAAAATTTTGGGTTGAGGGCTACTAAAAACATAGATAGAGAAGGCGAGAGACTACATTTGGGCAAGCAAAGGAAAAAGCGAGTGAGCAGTGGAGCAGAGAGCAAGAGGATTATGAGAAATCCCAATTTCTGAGACTATGCTAGTAAAATTCATAGGGTTGAAAGGTTGAAGGCTTGAATCCTTTTGAACACTTTATATCACATTAGGGGTTGTGCTTTTATTCATCTATCCAATGGAAATTCATTACACATGTAATTTTAACCCCTTTTTTGTCAAGTGCATGTGCTTTGTACATTTTTTCTTTTCACACTTGAATCCATTGTTCAATTTACTTTAGATGACAAGGTTGTGGCTTCAGCGATAGTCCCAATTACTCATGCAAGAGGGCTATATTTGTGCGAATAATCATCGCTTGATTTTTTGAGCAAAACCACCATAGCATCAGCCAAAGGGCTGGTCTAGACTACATAACAAAATAGGACCAAGTTCTTGTAAATTTGTTATCATAAAACCATCCTTCAAAGTGCTTATTCCCTCTTCCCTTTTCTAGATCTCGCCAATAAGTTACATCCAAGGCTAAATAGATAATGATGACTAGACTCTACTAGGTACCCTAGCCCATGTGGCTAGGCATTATTGCTACTCATATGGCAACCAGATACAATGAGGATATGTTGGAAGAATCACCTCCCCAACTATAAGCTCCCATATGACGAGAACATGGGGGAGGAAGGTTTAGGGCTAGGGCTACCACATGGGAAGCTTAATGGCTACCATCTGGGTAGAAACTCAAGGGGAAGAGAGAAGAGAGTGGGCTAGCACATGGGCAGCACACACATTGCCATGTGGGCAACACAGCTCATGACTTGCCTAGCAACGTGGGCCCTGGGGTCTCTTTGGAGGCCCATGAGAGTACAGATCTACCAAGGGATTTATTAGAGGATTGCAACAAATATATGGTGTAGGAAAATATTATGGTATAGGAATAGGAAAAATGTTATAATCTAGAGCAGGTTCTAGGAAAGAGGCGCATAAAGCACGAATTGCTTAGGGCAAATCAATATAGGAGAAATAGCCCTAGGTTCGGTCAGCTAAGACGAGGCAGACGTAATGAAATATTTGGTTCAAGAAAGACAAGGAAAGGGGCTATAGTGATGGTCCTTTTGCTTCTATACACGGCTTGTGTCAGTGGCTAGTTAATTGGCCAACTAGGTCAGCCACCAACACACAAACCCATGGAGGGACCCCACAGTCCCAAATCTAGGCTAGTGTCTTAGTTCACAGACTAGGGCTAGTTGGCCCACTTTGGGGGCATCCAACCCTATAAAAGAGTCCCCTTGGGGCCTCATTTAGAATCATCTAGAGTAGCACTTCCAGTAGCAGTTTGAAGCAACAAAAGATCTAGGCCACCATCTAGGGATCTAGTGTGGTTGAAGAGCTACATACATAGCTCATCTAGGGGTTTCACACTTTCCTATCTTCTAAGGTAGCAAAGACCTAGGATCTAAGCATGGACTCAAAGTCTACTGAAACTCCAAGAGGAGCACAGTGTCACAGGATTAGGGACCTAAGGTGCTATGGAGGTAATAGGATGGTAAGGATAGAAGACCAGGGGCTTTGGATTCTTTTGTATTTTGTCCTTTGGACATAAATATCTTTTTGGTACTATATGTCTCTTCAAGCATTGTCTATTTGATGGCTTGCACATGTTTGATGATCACACAAAGTAAAGAAGTTTATGATTACCTCCCAACCTAGGCTATACTCTCTATTCTTATTTCTAACATGGTATCAGAGCCCAAAAGGAGGTGTGCAGGTGGGGGAGCTTGAATATAAGGACCTTGTTGAAGGCCAACCTTGATTCAATGCCATAGGGAATTGACTTCCACGATTGGAAAGGATTGTGCCCTTGTGAGAAGGAGGGTGACTTAGGTTTAGTAAGGCCTATATGGAGAGAGTTTGGTTGCTATAGAAGGTCTGATTGTTTGGTTTCTCAGGTGAATTCTAGGAGCTATGTAGGCAAATAAAGGTTCTGATGGAGGAGGTACTAGGATAGGTGGTTCCAAGAATTCTGATGAACGTGGTGGAGTTGGTGAAGGTGTTGGGACTAGTGGAGGTTCTTTGGCACATAGTCACTATTCTTTTAGTCATTGTTTCCATACAACAACCATGGCCTCTTGAATAGTTTCAATTTTTAGAGAGACCAGGAAGCTAGATGTGGCAAATTGTCATATCTGAAAAAATAAAGGTTCGATGTTATTTTGTGGCTAGGAAGCTATGGAAGATCACAATAGGATTGGATTCAAATCCCATGGACATCAAGGATGTGGTGGGCAATGTTATCCTTACAGTAGATCCAGATGAGCTTGAAGCATGGGAGGAAAAGGATGACCATGACCTTGCATAGATCATAGGGATGACAAACACGGTTATTCTCACATCCAAATGGCGGATACGTTAGTGAAGGAGTGGTCCACTCTAAATTCTTTATATGAGAAAGATTAGTGAAGGAGTGGTCCACTCTAAATTCTTTATATGAGAAAGACAATACATCCTAGATCTTAGCTCTAAATAATTAGTTGTTCAACATGAGCATGGATGAAGGAGATATGCTCCATGACCATCTCACAAAGGTGAAGCTCGTGCGGGAGTAACTAGAGTTGATTGGTTAGTGGGTGGACTCAAGCTAGTTGACCTTGCTAGTTCTTGGGATGCTATCATGGAGTTTCAAGAGCTTTGTTACAATTGTGACAGTAGGAGAGAGGAAAAAACATCTAATTTTTTAGGAATTTGGTGCAGGAGGAGGCTCGAGAGCAAGAAACCCTATGAGAGAGGTGATGATAAGGCTTTATTAGCCAAAGATAAGGTCAAAAAAGGTAAGGGCAAGCCTAGCGGTGGCAAATCCTTTGAGGACACTTCAAAAAATAAGAAATGGATGAAGCACTAGAAAAAGTGTTTCTATATCTAAAGAACAAGAAGAACAAGAAGAGATGGCATTGTGCCGAGATGTGTCGATGAGACGGGGTGTTCAAAGAGTCACTCCCATCTATAAACCCACATATGAAGAGAGCACGGGGTATGTAGAATCAGGGTTAGTGCTACCATGTGGGTAGCAAACTCAAGGGAAAGAGAGGAAAGAGGGGTTTGCCACATGGGCAACACACTAGCTACCATGTGGCCAACACACCTCATGACTTACCTGGCAAGGCACGTCTCTTTGGAGGCCCATAATGATTGGACAACTTCAACAACTATATAGAGCAAGAAAAGCTTGTGGTATGGGCCTAGGACAAGTGTCTATAGGCTGTAGTAGCAGATTCCAAGAAGAGGCACACAGGTGGACTATTTGGGGGATCAACGGCAAAAGGAATAGCCCTGTCTACCAAGAGGGGATAGATGCAAGGGAAGTTTGGTCTAGCAAAGGAAGGGAAAGGGGATGCATAAGTAGTCCCCTTATCCTTATAAAGGGCCCAGGCTAGTTGGTTGGCTGGCCACCTAGGTCAGGCAAAGCATAGTTCCATGGAAGATCCCTAGAGTCCCAAATCTAGGCTGGTGGGTTAGTTAAAAAACTAGGGCGAGTTGGCCCACTTTGGGAGGCATCTAGGTCCTTGGGCTAACTCTAGATGAGGGGTATACTTTTGACCTACTAACCCCATCATAGAGCTTCCTAAAGGGGTGTTTGATCTAGCTTTAGCAAGGTTGGCGTGCTTTGTGGTTAGTTTTGGCCAACCCCTAGCTAACCTACCCTATATAAGGGAGCCTCGGCCCTTCTTTTTGTATCCATTAAAGGTTGCTATAGACATGTATGATCCAAACACAAGAGGAGAGTTGTTGAGCTATAGGTCTAGCATAGATCTAGGAGATTTATGGCCTACTATCCTTAGCTTCTACATCACACATTTGGAGGATCTACTAGTTCTAATTTTGGAGTCAATTTCCAGTAGTAATTGCATTTTTTAGTCATAAATCCATCAATACTTTTGTATTCACTTGAGCTTGTCATCTTGTCTATTTTGAGTCATTTACTACCTACAGTTTGAGCTTGTAGATCTTGGGAAAGAGGCTAGTGGGTTGGGACAACACTCTAAGCCTCTTGGTTTTGTTTTCAAGCCTTGCATTAGAGAAAATTCAATCCTCATCTGTGAGTTAGAGGTACAAGGAATTGTGAAATTTCTCTCTCTCTCTCTCTCTGCTTGAACTCTTGCCATTACTTTTGCAAAAGTTCATGAATGCTAAAGACAATTCATATGGACAAATACTCCTTATCAAAATGCAACAATTGAAAGGAAGAATAAGACTGTAGCAGATAGTGCTAGAGTAAGAATTTCTAGAGACATCTAGAGAAGAGCAACAACTCAAACGGTCTACTAGGGAAAGCAAACCACCAACGAGACCTTAATGAGATTGACATATGCTCAGAAAGGAAAATCAATTCAGATTGAAACAATCAATTATGCTCTTATGGCTACCATCATGGCCACAAAAGAGCCAATGAACTTTGAAGATGCAGTTGACAAGCCAGAATGGCAAAGTACTATGAATGAAGAAATGGAATCTTTTCATTAAAAAAAATACTTGGAAATTATGTGACCTTCCACCAGGAAAGAAGGCCATAGAAAACAAATGGATTTACAAAGTGCAGTACAACCTAGATGGAAGTATTGAAAGATAAAAGGCAGACTAGTTGTAAAAGATTTTGTTGAGATATCAAGCTCCATTTGTGATATGCCAGGGTGTTGAGATGTAGAGCTCCACTCAAGATCTGCCAGGGTGACTGTTGTGCATTTATGTCACCGACTTGTTAGCTACAGATGCGGTTGGTACACCGCCCATGAATAATAGCTGGATGATAGCTATCCTTATCTACTCTAGTTCGTGGCTCAGTTAGTATGCCACCTTAGTTAGTTGAGTTTGGTTTGAGACCCACATATAGGGTTCTTCTATTTCTTTGTACTTGAGTTCTTTTGGCTTTCACAACTAAGAAGAGGAAAACTATTTTCAGCCTCCACCTGTGTGTGTATTCCCCCATTGTGCATGTGAGAATGCCGCAAGTGAGACTCCTTCCCTCTCTCCCACTATCTTCACATGGTATCAGAGCCTTGTTCGTGGTAAGGAGCTCAAGAAAGCAAACCAAGTTCGTGGTGTCCTGGTAAGAGGACCAGTGCTGCTTTCCTATTTCGAGTTTGGGAGCAAATCTCTGCAGGTAGCACAGCCAGAAGTGCAAGAGTGGACTGTCTCAGATTGAGACGCCCTTTGCGGTGTGGCGAGAGGGCAGTATATGTTGCAGGCAAGGGCAAAGCCTGAGTGACTTTATTTTTCTGATTCGAGGCCATTTCGGGGCCCGTTTTGAAGGCGGAAGTTCTTCGCAGGCACTCTGAAAAAGGCCCTATTTTTGTTGTGTGACCACTGCTCGATTGGTCGGTGAAAAGTTGCCGTAGAAATTGCATCGTATGCCTGTGTGCAGAGATATTGGGAGTTGCAGAATCATGCTTGTTGCCTGTTGATGCAAAATCGTCACTAGGAAGTGACTGTGTGGTCAAATACCACTTTCGTCAGTTTTGCAGATCTGCCCGTGTGAGGCAAAAGCTGTGTTTTTCGCAGTGACAGAATATTTTGCAGTGTTCTGTAATGGCATCTAATTCTCTTTCACAGATTGTCACAGAAAAGCTTGACAAGAACAACTTCCAGGCATGGAAGTTTAGAATGATGAATTTCCTTATGGGAAAAGGCTATTGGGAGTTCATTACAGGAAATGAAGAAGAACCAGTTCTTCCTAATGTTCCCAATCAACAGGAAATGCAGGCATTTAAAGGATGGCATGAGAGAGCCAAAAAAGTTATGTACCAGCTGTCTCTTAGTATTTCGGATTCTATGATTATGCATATTCAGGATGTAAGTACGCCAAAGGAGGCATGGGATACTTTGGCAAAAATGTACAACACAAATACACAAGCCAGGAAAATGCAGCTCAAACAGGAGTTGCACAATGTGCAAAGAGAAAATTTGAGCATCAATGACTACCACATGAAGGTGAAGAAAATTGCAGATGCACTTGCTTCCATTGGGTCGCCAGTGGAAGATGATGATCTAATTTCTGTGACCTTGAATGGTCTAGGAAAGGATTATGCACAGTTCCGGACATCCATTGCCATCCGTGAAAAATTTCCTTATTTTGAAGAGTTGTTTGCTCTTCTAATTTCTGAAGAGCAGAGAAATGGGGGTACATCTTCTTCAGAAGGAACTTCAAAAGAAACTGTCTTCTACTCAAATGCTGGAAGAGGTAGAGGCAGAGGTAGAGGAGGCCGATCTGTAGGCCGTGGTAGAAATGAGAATATGCAGCAAACTCAAGAAAACCAGTCCTATGCAGGAGGACATGGTAACTCTAGAGGTAGGGGGAGCCAAAGAGGCCGTGGTGGATGGCAGAGAGGCCAAAATGCAAACAGCAATGTTGAATGCTACTACTGTGGTAAAATGGGTCATATGGCTAAGGACTGCTACAAAAAGCAGAATGACATTATGAATGGAAAATTGCAGCAAGGCAATTATGCATCTTCCAGTAGATAGGGTGATGATAGAAATGAGCATCTTTTATGGAGCAACATATGACCAATTCTGTGACAAGTGTAGAAGAACAAAATGATGTGTGGTATGTTGACTCAGGTGCATCAAACCACATGACAGGTCATGCAGAATGGATGCAGGATGCAAGGAAAATGGAAAAACCAGGATTTGTGGAGACTGGTGATGATACTGCACATCCTCTTGTGCAGATTGGTAAAATTCCTTTGTCTATGCAGGATGGGAAAAAGAGGGGACGAGCATTTTCTGAGCGAAATCTTCCGAGCGTCCGAGCGAAGGAAAAAAAAAGCTTCCAACTATGCATAAATATGGCAAAAATCGATCAGAAGAAAACATAGTTTCACTTAGAAATATGCAAAGTATTATAGCAATGCCTATTTTATACAAAAATCTTTAGGTGAATCTATAGGAATGGTGAGAGCATAATGGGATGGCTTTTGAAGAAACCCACATGTAGAGTAGACTTCTCTATGAAAATTCCCTTATGATCCTTCTTACAACTTTTACTTAATAGGGGGTGACATTGAAAACCCTCTCTCAACCTATCTTCATGAAAGAGTTTCTTCAAAGAAAACTCATTGAAGCAAGCCATCCAGGTAGTTTCGCCAGCGAAACCCCTTTGAAGCAAGTCTCCCAAGGTAGTTTCGCCAGCGAAACTACCTTGGACAGCACTTTTAAAAGTGACATAACTTTCATATCCAATGTCCAAATATAGTCATTCAACCACTCAAATTGATCGGAACACCCCATCTGAGCACATCTATGGAGTTATATTTTGGAAAATCTTTCATATATAGTATTAAATATTACATGTATTTTATGAGAGTGATATATAAGCCCAAGTTAATACTTATTTATAGTAATTTAAACTTCTTTAGAAACATGTCCATAAATATGCTATAAAAACACTAAAAAGATATTGCCATATGATATAAATGTGTTAATAAGTAATTATATATGCATAGTATTATTACATTGAGAGTGATTATGAGGAATGTTTCTTAAAGGAATCAACACTTTTTTAAGGTAATAACAGGGGTACAAAGGGATGTCTCTAAATAAGAAAATTATGTTGTGTAAAAATGAATGAGTGACTAGTCTGTATATTTTTATGATAAAGAGATCTAGTTCTAGTGAAAATAAAAGTGTAAAAACCATGTTTCCTAAAGAAAAACATTTTAAAAAATCTCTTGAAAAACACGCTCGGATAAACCTGCTCATAGGTTTTTGCTCGTAAAATTGACGCATCCGGAAAAAGAAATAACTGTCTAATGTATTTCATGTCCCGAACATCACCAAGAACCTGGTTTCTATTGGTCAAATGGTTGAGCAGGGCTTGCAGGTCAAATTTAATCCTCATGGATGCTTTGTTGAGGATATGCAAAATAATGGTCGCTTGATAGCAAAAGGAAAGAAGAAGGGTAGGATGTTTACGTTGGATGTGGACATGCTTGAATTGAGTGTAGCAATGTTTGCACATGGGACCGGTGTAGTTGCAGATATTGATATCTGGCATAAACGCATTGGTCATGTTAATATACAGCGACTTAAATCAATGCAAGCCCAAAATATTGTTACAGGATTGCCTAAATTCAAGGTTGTAGAAATGCATAAGGTTTGTGAAGCCTATCATTTTGGAAAACAGGCAAGGAAACCATTTCCTAGGCATGTTCAAGAGAGTAAAAAGCCATTGGAATTAATCCACTCTGATGTGTGGACTACTAAAGCTGCATCTATTGGAGGCTGTCACTATTTCGTCACTTTTATTGATGACTTCAGCAGAAAAGTTTGGGTGTATTTTATGAAAAAGAAAAGTGAAGTGTTTGGGCACTTCAAAGCTTTTAAAGCTATGGTTGAAAAAGAAACAGGCCTGCAAATAAAATGCCTAAGGTTAGATGGAGGGGGAAAGTACCTCTCAAATGAGTTTGCAAGGTTCCTGCAGGAGCATAGCATAAAGCAACAATATTCATGCAGTCATACCCCACAGCAAAATGGACTTGCAGAAAGGAAAAACAGGCATATTGGAGAGGTATCTCGGGCCATGCTAAATGAAAAAGATCTACCAGATTATTATTGGGCTGAAGCAGTTGCTACAGCAGTTTACATAATGAACAGAACTCCCATTGCAGCAATACATGGCATGACGCTAGAGGAGATGTATACTGGTAGGAAACCAGACATTTCTCATTTGAAAATTTTTGGTTGCATTGCTTATGTTCATGTGCCAGATGAGTTGAGGTCCAAGTTGGATCCAAAAGCTAAGAAGTGCATCTTTATTGGTTATTCTCTACAGTAGAAAGGGTATAGATGCTATAACCCTTCTTCTCGTAAGTTTACAGTGAGCAGAGATGTTGTTTTTGATGAGATGAGCAGCTGGTATAAACCAGTAAATGTGATGATTGATGTAGATGCACAAAATGGTAATGTTGCACAAAATTCACAGCAGCAATCACAAAATATCAGTGGACCTGCAGTGTCCTTTAGCAGTGGTTCACATACTTCGCCATGGATAGGTAGATTGAGATCAGGAGAATCTCCTCAAAGCAATGCAGATAGTGGTACATAGGTATCACGAAAAGGAAAAGAGAAGGTAGATCAGCCCATGTTTGATGTGAATGCAGGTCACTCTTATGTGGATGGTGAATCCAGTGGCTCAGAATAGAGCATTGATGATGAGTTGGGTATTCCTTCTGTTGTTACACTTGGAGTAAGGAAGACTAGGGATGTTTTGAGAGCACCTGGAAGTGAGCCTATTTTGCGCAGGTCTACCAGAGCTAGGTATCCTGTGGATAGGCTGAAATATGATGGATTTATAGCCATTCACTATGCCTATATGGTCAAAGTGATACAGGAACCAAAACCCACTTCTTTCGAGCAAGCCATGGGAAATGGAAAATGGGAGAAAGCCATGGATGAAGAAATGGATGCCTTGGAAGCCAATGCTGCATGGGAATTGGTGCCTTTGCCTAAAAACAAGAATGCGATTGGCTGTAAGTGGGTTTATAAGATCAAGCACAATGCAGATGGTTCTGTGAATAGATACAAGGCAAGATTAGTTGTCAAGGGGTATGCATAGACATATGGCTTTGATTATGAAGAAACATTCAGTCTGGTTGCAAGGATGGCAACTGTAAGAGCAGTCATTGCTATGGCTGCATCAAAGGGATGGTCTTTACATTAGATGGATGTAAAGAATGCCTTCTTGCATGGTGATTTGCAAGAAGATGTCTTTATGGAGCAGCCAGCAGGTTATGTTCATGCTATTCATCCTGAGTTTGTTTGCAGGTTGAAGAAAGCCTTGTATGGCTTGAAGCAAGCACCTAGAGCATGGTCTGTCACTATTGGCTTTCAAATTTCCAAGGCAGATTTCTCACTCTATGTGAGAAAAACAGAGAAAGGGATTATGCTGCTTGTCATTTATGTTGATGATTTGATCATCACAGATGATAGTGATGAAGATATCCTTCATGTGAAAATGCTATTGAAGCAGAAGTTTGAGATGAAGGATTTGGGAGAGCTGTGTTATTTCTTGGGCATTGAGGTGATTAGATCACCAAGTGGGATACAGCTCTTGCAGAGCAAGTATGGATTGGACATGCTGTCCAAATATGGGATGAAAGGCTGTAAGCCTATTTCAGTTCCTTTGGAGTAGAATGTGAAGCTAAGCTCAGATGCAGGTGAGCTTCTGGAAGACCCTACTATGTACAGACGCATAGTAGGAAGTTTGATTTATATGACTATTACCAAGCCAGATTTAAGCTATGCTATTAGATTGGTAAGTCAGTTTATGCAGGCTCCAAGGAAACCGCATTTGGATGCGGCTAGATGCATACTTAGGTATGTGAAGTCCACATTGCAGTATGGAGTATTTTATGAGGCTGGGGTTCAGATACAGTTGCATGGATACACTGATGCTGATTGGGCCGGTAGTATTTCTGGTAGACGATCTACCAGTGGATATGTGTTCTCTTTTGGGAGTGCTGCAGTCACTTGGAGCAGCAAGAAACAGCCTACAGTTGCCTTGTCGAGCACAGAGGCTGAGTACAGGGGTGCAGCAATGGCTGCATGTGAGGTAGCTTGGTTGCATAAGCTACTCTATGATATGCATCAGTCTACAGATGGGCCAGTTGTCATTTATTGTGACAACATGAGCAGTATACACTTGGCAAATAACCCAGTCTATCATGCTAGAACAAAGCACATTGAGGTGCATTATCACTATGTGCGGGAGAAGGTTTTACTAGGTCTTATTGATTTAGTTTATGTCAGCATAGAGGATCAGGTAGTTGACATATTCACGAAAGCATTGGGTGCAGAGAAACTGCACAAGTTTAGAGACCTGCTTGGTGTGCAGGAATTGGGATTGAGCTTGAGGGGGAGTGTTGAGATGTCGAGCTCCACTCGTGATATGCCAAGGTGACCGTTGTGCATTTATGTCACCGACTTGTTAGCTACAGATGCGGTTGGTACACCACCCACGAATAATAGCTGGATGATAGCTATCCTTATCTACTCTAGTTCGTGGCTCAGTTAGTATGCCACCTTAGTTAGTTGAGTTTGGTTTGAGACCCACATATAGGGTTCTTCTATTTCTTTGTACTTGAGTTCTTTTGACTTTCACAACTAAGAAGAGGAAAACTGTTTTCAGCCTCCACCTGTGTGTGTATTCCCCCATTGTGCATGTGAGAAAGCCACAAGTGAGACTCCTTCCCTCTCTCCCACTATCTTCACACAGGGTGACCATTGTGCATTTATGTCACGACTTGTTAGCTATAGATGCAGTTGGTACACTGCCCACGAATAATAGCTGGATGATAGCTATCCTTATGTACTCTAGTTTGTGGCTCAGTTAGTATGCCACCTTAGTTAGCTGAGTTTGGTTTGAGACCCACATATAGGGTTCTCCTATTTCTTTGTACTAGAGTTCTTTTGGCTTTCATAACTAAGAAGAGGAAAACTGTTTTCAGCCTCCACCTTTGCGTGTATTCCCCCATTGTGTATGTGAGAAAGCCGCAAGTGAGAGTCCTTCCTTCTGTCCCACTATCTTCACAGATTTTTCACAATAATTATTAATATGGTCAAGACTAAGATAAGACTTATGCTCCAGTAGCAAAGATGGATTCCATAAGGTTTTGATATCACTAGTGACACTTAGTAGATGGAATGTGTACCAGCTAGATGTAAAAAATGCTTTTCTCAATGGTTACCTAGATGGGGAAGTCTACATGTAGCAACTAGCAGGGTATGTTGAACCATCGAAAGAGCATTAGGTTTTCCATCTTAAGAAAAGTCTATATGGCTTAAAGAGAGCTTAAAGAAAGCACCCAAAAGTTGATACAAAAGAATCAACAAGTATTTTGCTAGTCTGGTTAACATGAAGTCCAACTCTCAACTACATAGTTCAATGGGAAGACATTACTATTGCACTTTTGTATGTAGATGATCTGATTGTGACAAGAAGAAATGATTTGATGGTATGTAGATTATTTGATTGTGACAAGAAGCAATAATAACTTCATGAAGAAGTTGAAATAAGACTAATCTATAGATTTTAACATGAAAGATCTTTGACTTATGCACAACCATCTTGATATTGAGTTCTAGAGAGACTTAGACAGCACCTTCATGAGCCAGTAAAAATATGTGGATAGTTTCATGAAGGAGTTATATATGGCAGATTGCAAGATTACAGCCGCTCCCATGGAATAGAATTTGAAACTTACAAAAGATCTTAAAAATCCTATAGTCAATGACAAGTACTATCAGCAACTCATTGGATCTCTTATATATGTAGCTATCACGAGGCCAAATATTTGTTATGCAGTAAGCTCACTAGCATAGTTTATGGCAAATCCAAAATAGTCTCATTGGAATGCATCCAAGAGAGCATCCAAGAGAGCCTTGAGATACATTAGAGGTACAAGATGGTTTGGTACAAAATACAGAGGAAGTCATCTAAGGTTGCATGGGTACCTTGGTGACTATGTAGGAGATCCACACAAGGATATGCATTTTTCCTTGTTCAAGGTGCTATATCATGGTTGTCCAAAAAAGTAGCCAATTGTTTCTGTCTTCAACTAAAGAAAAACTCACAATGGGTGCATGTGAGGCTATATGGCTCAAAAGACTATTGTTAGGAATAGATTACTTTGACTCATCAAAGCCAACAACAATATACTGAGATAATCAATCGGCTCAAGCATTAGCTAAGAATCTAGTATATCACTCCAGGACAAAGCACACTAATGTTAGAGAGCACTTCATTAGAGAAAGAGTGATACTTGGTGATCTCACACTGCAACATTGTGATAGCAAAGAGAATGCTGCATATATCTTTACCAAACCACTTGGGAAAGAGCTTTTTGAGAAGCACCGACAAGCTCTTGAGGACATTCCCATTAAAGGGGTGTGATGGAATGCAATGTTCAATCCTTCTTTGATTCCCCAAGATTCATCATCTTGAGGGAAGTCCTACTTTATGATGTTGATCTTGAGGGAAGTGTTGAGGATTCATCTCAACATCATGTTCAATATGTGCATAGCACTAACCCAAAAGAGTGCTAAAAAGGAAAGGGTTGGAAACCCTAACCCTTCCCTAAAGGAGTTTGTATATATTCTCTATTTTCAACTAAATCCAATGTAGAGTTAGTCATTTGTGGTGTGATCTCTAGTTGTGCCATTTCTCCTCATCTCCACTCTTCTTTTCTCCTTTCTCCATATTTGTGCATAGTACTCACCAAGGGTCTTATTGTGCCCTTTGCTCTAGCCCTTTGTGGCTTGTATGAGTTCTTTTCCATTTTGGTTTATTTTGCATTTTGTCCGATAGGCCTACAAGGCCTTTTGTGGATGGATGTTAATGTATCTTTCTTTCTTTCTTTCTTTCTTTCTTCTCTCTCTCTCTCTCTCTCTACCTCTCTCTCTCTCTCTTCTAGAACTTTTGGTCATCATTTGGACATGAGAGTCGGTTGAATCACCATGGTTTGTCATTAACAGCCACTCTCTTTATTAGGTAAGAGTGTCTTTGTGGTACATGACATGCGAGAGGTTGCATCTAGTGCAACAGGTGTCCTATTCTATCAAGCCAACCTCTGAATTTCATCACTCATCGGGGAAGAAATTCATATCTGCAACATTGAATTTTTGGGGCTGGCATACCCTACTTAAGGACCCCCCTAAAGTGGGCTCCCTTAAGCAAATAAAAGAAGAAGAATTAAGTAACTCCCATACCCCTACCCCTAGATGCATCCCCTTGTCTTCTCCATGGTACTCATATGTGGAGTTGCACATGGTAAATTCTGATTCTAGCATCACCTACATGAAATCTACTACCAAGGTGCATTCCACAACAACATGTCTCATTGTGGTCATTTGTTGAACACTTTTTGTACATCTTATGAGCTACCAAATTTGCAATACATACTAATAAGAAGTCCCTATAACAACATTTTTAATTCATAGTGCCAATGTGTGTGTTTGTTTTTATATAAGTAGCCAATGATTTATGACTATAAACTTCAAAAAGAATGGTGACTAAAGTTATTTTGCTTGAGATCCTCATGCCATTTCCAATACTGTGCGTATGTTCCAATCATGGTACTAAAAGAGTAATGGTGTTTCTCGTACATCTTGTCAAACATGTTATATGCATCTTCCAAGCTCTTGCACTTACTAGGGATGTCTAAAATGTTCAAACACCACTTGTAGAAGGTACAAACACCACTTATGCAAAAAATAGACACTCTCCTCATCTTAGCCTATGATCTGAACTAGAGTGCCTTTTTATTTTGCTAGTAGTAAACAATGCAATGAATCTAATCATATAGTCTAAAAAAATCCTAAGATTGTTGGTCAACCTCCAACAAGTGTTGAGTCATGCATTAGATTTTGGCTTCTCTTATAGTGATGGCTACCATTAGCTGCACTTTTTTATTTGATGAAATTGATCATGTTTATATACTCATCAAGGGTACCATTCTCTTATATGGTGGGCATTCATTTGTCATAAATAGAGTTCATGTTTGTTGTAAAATACACCTAGACACAATTGCAGTGTGAGTGCTCCACTTTTTACCAAAGCAATAGCTCAATTAAAGATCTCTTCATATGTCTTGGTCATTTGACAACTTTAGCGAGCGTAAGTCCATTTCATGCAATCTATAATCTACCCAACATGCAAGGATTCATCATCAAAATGGTGTGCTCAATCGGTTGATGAGGGCCCACATTTGTAAGACAAATTCTATGGATGGAATCATTCTTTTTTGGCTTCAAGTCACTTAGCTTGGTAGCTTGGTGTGGACCACCTTTGCACTATTTTGACCACGAGACATGGAAAGTAGCTCATGTATGATTCATTTGGTCAGTGCTCCTTGATTGACAAACCCATTAAAAGATCAACAAATGACTAGTGATGTTCCTTGTGGTCTCCTTGAAGTCTTGGAACTTCACCTTGATAAGTTATGCAGATTTCAGTTTGGTGGTCAAAAGCTTGTTTGTAGACATTCTCTCTCAACTAAATTAAGGCTTTGAAATTGACTTCTTGCATCTTGGTGACCATTTGGCTCAGACATGGTGTCCACCATCAAGAGACTCAGGATCCTATTGCACATACTGTCCTCGAGCTCTCCTACCACTCCACCTAGGCCTGTTGGCTATAGTAGTTCTTTCATACAACTGGACCTCGATTGACAAGCATGTAGTTGCAACATTTACAAGGTCCACAAGGCATTATGTACATAGATCCTCAGGAGATTCTAGAGTTGACCACGATTTTCTACAACTAGCTCTTTCAGGTGGAGAGGATGACTACCTTGTGGCCCGTGAGATAGTTTGAGACCACATTTTGATGGTAGTCTCGCGTGAGTTGTGTAGGATTCCAGAGGATTCTTTCATAGATGAGGAGATCTAGGAAGCCCTCAAGGCCCTCCTGACCCAGAAGTTCCCTGGCAAATATGGCTTGACTCCAGGCTTCTTCCAAAACTTTTTAGAGATCATTTCCACCTGTTTTCGCTTAGCTTGCCAGGAGATCTTTGACATGGGCTCCCTTCCTTAGTCCCCGAATAGGAGGTGGATTTGTTTTGACCCCACAAGGGGGAGGCAAGTCAAACATTCAATAGTGGAGACCAATCACTTTGCTTGACACCGCATACAAGATCCTAGCCAAGGTCTTGACATCATCCATGACATGCAAACCGGTTTTGTTCAGGAGCGCTACATCCTAGAAAACATTTTCATGTTTTGGGAGGTAGTGGATTGGGCCAGGGAGGTGCCTTTGGCCATCCTTCTCTTGGACTTTGAGAAGGCTTATGGTGGTAGGGTGGAGTGGTCTTTCCTGGAGGGCACTATGTAGAGGTTGGGTTTCTCAAATAGATGGATTAGAGGAGTCTCTGCACTCTATGACAAAATATGAAGAGGGGAGAGGAGAAGAGTGGAGATGAGGAGAGAGGGCACAGCTAGAGAGCACACCACAAATGACTAACTGTACACTAGAATTAGTTGAAAAAATAGAATATATACAAACCCTTTTAGGGTTAGGGTTAGGGGATCTAACCCTTTCCTTTATAGCACTCTATAAGGTTAGTGCTATGCACATATGATCACGTGATGGTGCTATGCACACATGATCACATGATGTTGAGCGTGAACTCTCAACACCTTCCCTCAAGATCAACATCATGAAGTAGGCCTTCCCTCAAGATGATGATTCTGGGGAATAGAAGAAGGACTGAGCATTACATTCCATCACACCCCTTTAATGGGAATGTCCTTCCTCTGCATCAAACCAAGAGCTAGTCGGTGTTTCTCGAATAGCTCTTTACCGAGTGGTTTGGTAAAGATATCTGCAACATTTTCTTTGCTATCACAATGCTGCAGTGTGATGTCACCAAGTAACACTCTTTCTCTGATGAAGTGCTCTCTGACATCAATGTGCTTTGTTCTGGAGTGATATACTGGATTTTTGGCCAATGCTTGAGCCGATTGATTATCACAGTATATTATTGTTGGCTTTGACTCATCAAAGTAATCTGTTTCTGACAATAGTCTTCTGAGCCATATAGCCTCACATGCACCTGTAGTGAGTGCTCTATATTCTGCTTCAGTCGAAGACAAAGAAACAGTTGGCCGTTTGTTTGACAACCATGATATAGCACCTTGACCAAGGAAAAATGCATATCCCTGTGTCGATCTCCTGGGCTCATGATCTCCAGCATAGTCACTGTCACAGTATCCATGCAACCGTGGATGACTTCCTCTGTATTCTATCCCAAATTGTCTTGTACCTCTGATGTATCTCAAGACTCTTTTGGCTGCATTCCAGTGAGACTGTTTTGGATTTGCCATAAACTGTGCTAGTGAGCTTACTGCATAACAAATATCTGGCCGTGTGATTGTCAGATATATAAGAGATCCAATGAGTTGCCTGTAGTATCTGTCATTGACTGTAGGCTTTTCTGAATCTTTAGTAAGTTTCAAACTCTGTTCCATGGGAGTGGCTGCAATCTTGCAATCAGCCATATGAAACTTCTTCAGGAGACTGTCAACATACTTGAGCTGACTCATGAATGTGCTATCTGAATCTCTCCAGAACTCAATTCCAAGACAATAGTGCATAAGTCCAAGATCTTTCATGTCGAACTCTACAGATAAGTCTTGTTTTAATTTCCTGATGAAGCTATCCTTGCTTCCTGTCACAATGAGATCATCTACGTACAAAAGTGCAATAGTAATATCTTCCCCTTGAACTTTGTAGTAGAGAGTATGATCTGCATTGGACTTCATGTATCCCAGATCAGCAAAATACTTGTCAATTCTGCTGTACCAACTTCTGGGGGCTTGCTTTAAGCCGTAGAGACTTTTCTTGAGATGGCAAACCTTGTTCTCTTTTCTTGGTTCAACATAACCGGTTGGTTGTTGCATGTAGACATCCTCGTCTAGATAACCATTGAGAAATGCATTCTTGACATCGAGCTGATACACATTCCATTTACTGAGTGTCGCTAGTGATATCAAGAACCGTATGGAATCCATCTTTGCTACTGGAGCATAAGTCTCATCATAATCTTGGCCATATTGTTGTGCAAATCCTTTTGCAACTAATCTGGCTTTGTATCTCTGAATACTGCCATCTGCATTGTACTTTACTTTGTATACCCATTTGTTGGCTATGGCCTTCTTTCCTGGTGGAAGGTCGCATAATTCCCAAGTGTTATTTTTATACAAAGCATCCATTTCTTCATTCATAGCAGTTTGCCATTCTGGCTTATCTACTGCGTCTTCGAAGTACACTGGCTCTTCTGTAGCCATGATGGTAGTCATAAGAGCATAGTTGGTGGTTTCCACCTGAATTGCTTTGCCTTTCTGAGCATATGTCAATCTTGCTGGTGGTCTGCTGTCCCTAGTAGACCGTCTGAGCTGCTGTGGCACTGCTTGGGGTGTTGCTGGCAATTCTTGCTCTTCGTCATCAACCTGTTCTGTAGATGACTGTGAAGTCGATGCTTCTATCTCCTGTGTAGGTGAGGTTTTCCATTCTGATTCCTCATCGAAGATTACATCTCTGGAGATAATGACTTTGCGGTTGATGGGATCATACAATTTGTATGCTTTGCTTTCTTCACTGTAGCCAACCATGATGCATTTGCGTGACTTCGCATCCAATTTCTTGCGATGATCATCATGTATGTGGGCATATGCTATGCAACCAAATATGCGGAGATGCCCAATGCGTGGCTTGTGTCCAGTGAATGCTTCATAAGGAGTCATTCCTTGTATCGGTTCGGTAGGAAGCCGATTAAGCAAGTAGTTAGCTGTAGCTATTGCTTTTGCCCAATACTGATTCGGAAGATGCTTTTCACTAAGCATTGCTCTAGCACTGTCTGCTAAAGTCCCATTCTTCCTTTCAACTCTTGCATTTTGCTGAGGAGTATCTGCACATGTGAATTGTCTTCGAATACTGTGATTTTTGCAAAAGTTCATGAATGCTGAAGACATGTATTCACCTCCTCTGTCTGATCTCATGACCTTGATCTTTCTGCCTGTTTGGTTTTCTACCATGGCTTTGAATTCTTGAAATCTGGCAAACACTTCAGATTTCTCTTTCAGAAAGTAGACCCAACAATATCTGCTGTAGTCGTCGATGAAGGTCAAGTAATAAAGTGAACCATTGATGCTGCGGGTCTGGGCATAACCCCATACATCTGTATGAATTAAATCACTCAGGGTGAGAATCCTGGATGTGTTCTTGGACTCGTAGAGAGCTGCGAACATATCCCATGCTTCTTTTGATGTCTTGACTGTGTTGAGCTGTCCTAGCATGACATCTTGCACATTCTGCTTGATCAGGTGATAGGCATACTTGTCTTTCTTATCCCATTCTGCTTGAGCTCGGGCAATGGCAGGATCTGCTATTGGTGCGGAAACTGTTTGTGTAGATGTAGATCCCGGTGTAGATCCCGTTGCTGGTGCTGTGACAACAGATGGAGTAGAGCTACTGGTGGCTGGATCGGCCAATGGTCTAGGTATGGATCCATCGACATACTCCCATTTGTCCTGAAGCACAAGAATGGTCTCCATTCGGTATTTCCATGTACCGTAATTGGAGTTGTCTAACTTAGCAGATGCCTCCAGATTGAGGTTGCTAGTCGACATGGTGCAAACAATGTACTCAAAAAAGTGTCCTGGAAAACTCTGTATGAATCAACTGCAAATACACTGAAGATGCCAAGTGAAATCTCTGTACCGTCGGTGAAGATAGAACTGCAGTAAATAAGATCTGACCTGTGTTACAAGGCTTGTGGCAATGATGCCAGGAATAGCCAAGAGGCTTTACAAGGCTGAAAAATGATGTGCACGATGCCGTGAGATAGCCAAATAGGCTTTACAATGGTGGCATGTGTGTGTGAAATCAAGTGCTATCTGCCCACTGAATCAATCTGCAATGCCTCTAAACTCTGAAGTCTGCTCACTGAACTGATGAACGTAAGGTTTCAGGTAATGTAATGATGTGAAATCGGATGTGAGCGTATGGACTGACTCCGAGTAGGTACTAGTCGGGAATTTCGGGCATGGCTTAGATTGGCAACTTGGGGAATTCAAAGCGTCCCCTCTATGGCGATCTAGTCTACTCTGATCTAGATCTAAACCAACCATCGATCGATGAAAGAGCAGCAAATAATTCCTTTTCCTTTGTTCTTTTTAAGTGCTGGGTCAGATGCGTCGATGTAGAGGCAAATGTGCGTGAAGGAAGTGGTTTTGTCGGCGAAGCTCAAATGTGAGTGTAACTTGCGCCGAAATGTGCGCATGATGTAGCGAGCGCGTAGAGCACGAAAAATCGAACGACTTTCCTTTTTGGAGCACCCTCAAATTCTTCCTGGATCAAGAGATATGACTTGCTCTAGGTGGAGGGGCAAAAAGGAGTGCAAATGGTGCTTAATGATGATGTGTCACTGTGAGTCACATGCAGTGATGATGTGGCACTGTGCTTAGCAAGAGGTGTGCCAGTGAAGCTCTGTGCTGAGGTGGCAGGTGTGTGCACAGTGTGCCTGGCAAGAGACTGTGCCTACAGAGGTCAGTGCTGACTGGACTGCTGAGGTGGCAGTGCTGAGGTGGCACAGATGATGTCAGCAGGGTGACGTGGCACTGATGACGTGGCCAGATGATGTGGCAGATGATGTGGCAGTGCTGACGTGGCAGATGACATGGCAGTAATGATGTGGTAGCTGACGTGGCAGCTGACGTGGCAGTGATGACGTGGTAGCTGACATGGCACAGGTGACGTGGCACTGATGACATGGCAGTGATGACGTGGTAGCTGACGTGGCAGTGATGATGTGGTAGGGGTGACGTGTCAGCTGACATGGCAGATAAGATGACGTTGCCACGTGGCACAATTGTGATCAAACCACCTAACTAGGGGTTGACAGAACCTTAGCCTGGTTAGGTTCTATCTGCCACGTGTTGCAAGGAGAGCCACCGGAATCTTTCGGAGATTCTATCGAAGATGCCGATTCCATCGCGGCGTCTGTTGGAGAGCCAGTGTGCTTGGTCGAGTTGCTGTCTTGGATGAGCACTGTCGAAGAAGACGAATCGTTGGAGGTTGAGAGCTATCCCGTTTGGAGCGCGTTGCAGCGATGGTTGCCGGTGGAGTAGCCCGTGTTGCAGTAGATGGCGATGGAGAAATCTCTGGCACGCTCTTCTCTTCGCCTCTCGCGACAACGAAGATAGATAGATGTCTGGTGTGACAACGAAGACGCTTTCTCTGTTTATTGAAAAACAGGAAAGGTGCTCCCACAGAGCTTCCCATCCCGAATGAACAAGAAGGTCGGCACCTCCACCACATCCATCTTCTTCAATAGCCTCATACAGTCCTCGTTCTCGTCACCATTTATCCTTGCAAACACCGCCGTGTCCTTCATCTTCTTTGCCAGCTTCACAAACGTTGGATATACCTTCACGCATGGCCCGCAGTGCTTTAGCATGTCTCGAGAGGCCGTCGGTCGTTGGAGATGGAGAAGGTGCTAGGCGCTGGTCCGTCGATAAGCGTTGAGACCTTAAGGCCTTGGACTGTGGTGGCTGTCGAAGCCTTAGAGGTCATTGAAGCAAGACAGTGTTGCTGCCGACTGTGTGCGCTACTAGGAGCCCATGAGCTGATTTGCTGTTGTTTGATTGCAGGGTCCGTTGATTGTCGTGAATCTCGTAGATGTTGGAGACCTCAGACTAGAGGTGAGTCGCGACTGTGCTGGAGTAGCCAGCAAATGCTTGGAGCTATGCTGGAGGCTAGGGAGCTCTCGGAAACCGTAGTCATTGCTTGAAGCTTGAGTGTTGGTGCTGCCCGCTGAGTCGAGCTTTGGAGCTATGGGTCTCTACATGTAGTCTTCTCTCTCTCACTCAACGAGAATGGAATGAACACCTCTCTTTACACCTCTCTTGTCTCTCAGGGAAGAAAGAACTTTCAATGAACGAAATTGAACGGAAAATTTTCTCTCACGGAAAAGAAAACTCAATCTCACAAAGAACTCTCAAGAAAGTTAATGGACGGAATTTTCTCTCAACGGAAGTGAAGGGAAGGATCTCACAATCACTCAAGAGAACTCTCAATCTCACAATCTCTCTCACACTCTCAAGAAACTCAATGTCTCAACGGAAGACAAGGGAGCTCTGATACCATGACAAAATATGAAGAGGGGAGAGGAGAAGAGTGGAGATGAGGAGAGAGGGCACAGCTAGAGAGCACACCACAAATGACTAACTGTACACTAGAATTAGTTGAAAAAATAGAATATATACAAACCCTTTTAGGGTTAGGGTTAGGGGATCTAACCCTTTCCTTTATAGCACTCTATAAGGTTAGTGCTATGCACATATGATCACGTGATGGTGCTATGCACACATGATCACATGATGTTGAGCGTGAACTCTCAACACTTTACGCAGGGAGCTCTAGTTAGATGCTTGTTAGCAGTGGACACATGGGTGATGTCTTTCCTCTCTCTTGCTCATTCCATCAAGGTTGTCCCCTAGCTCCCTTTCTTTTCTTTTTTGTGGTGGAGGCATTGGGCTACTACTTGAGATCGCAATTGGCAGGCCTCACAGGGCTGAGGCTCCCAATCAAATAGGAGGGGAGCTGCTAGACTCAGAGTTTGTAGATGACATAGCCTTGTATGTAGAGGGCACCACAACAAGCTTGGAGAGAGTCAGGGGAGCCTTGGATATCTACTGTGAGGCCTTGGGCACACAAATCAATTGGACAAAATCCATTGGTTTCTTCACAGGCTTTGAGGAGACACATGAGATTTGGGAGTGGCAGAGTGCCTTTGGCTTTCACTAGATTCTAGGGGGCCACACAATGAGATACCTTGGATGCTCGACCAAAATCTCCCTAGTGAGCCATGCCTTAGTGGCAAACTAGGTCCTTCTTGCCACAGCCTCATACATTTCCTCATTCTATTGTTTTCACAAAGGGTGCATTGGACAGCTTCGACGTTTGGTTCAAAATTTCATATGGGCAGGATCGAACAGCAATAGGAATACCAAAGCTTGGGTCACTTGGTAGATGGTGATCATGCCGCAAGCATTGGGAGGCCATCATAGATCTGGAGATGTAGAGTAGAGCCATCTTAGGCAAGCTAGTTGTGCATGGCCTCACCCTTGGTGCAGAGCCTTGGAAGCTCCTCTTGAAGCAAGGGCTTCTTAGGAACACCCCATGCACTGGGGGACAATAGCAATAGTCACACAGATGGATCTTTTCTTAGGCCCCCCTTATAGGGAAGGGTTCCCCCATGATGAGGAGCCTCCATAGGGTCTGGCATAGATTAGTAAGGGGCTTCATCTGGGCTCAACAGCCCTGTTGTAGAGAGAAGCTCGAGTGCCAGCCCCTTACTTGGAACCCAAAGATCAGAGATCAAGATGGGCGTATGCTCGCACAGTAGGGTAGTGGTCCACGGCCTGTTCCTTTGGCAGATGGAGTAGATTACCCATGGAGGTAGAGGTGAGGCTTGGAGCCATAGTGCATATATGAAGGGTAGTGGATGAGGGAGATTGACTTAGCCATCCCTGAGTCTTGATGGGAGGGACTCCACGTGTGGATGGACATCAGATGGTTAGGGTAGTTTTCTCATAATGAGATCCCCTTGAGGATGGTGATTTAGCGAGGCAGCATGTAGCCTGGCTTCTTTTGTGTAGAGCATGGCGGGCTACTCTAGGGACTCATTGAGAGAGACCTAGAGATGGATGGGATTCATTGGAAGATGATCAGAGTGGTGGGCCGATTGGGGAAGTGGCACATTGATCCTCCTAGCATCCTATAGCAAGATGCCCCTACATGGCGCCTATAGCTTTAGGAAGATAGGCCCATGAGGGAGGTCCAGTGGGATCCGGGAGAGTGGTTTTGCACTTGTAGGATTGGCCTCGCCGAGCAAGTGGATGAGATGCCCTTGTTTTCATATACCACTCATATTGGCGTGAGGCTTCAGATGGACTCTTTGACTTAGACCCCTTTGAGGGAGAGGCATTGGGTAGCCCAGAGGGTGCCCCAAAAGGTCTGTTCCAAAGTTTAGATGCATCTATGGTTTAGATTGTGGCCAAAAAAGATCTCCTACTTCTTTTGGCTGGCTGCCCACGGAGGGTTTCCCATAGTCCCATGGTTGGAGCAGATGCAAGTGGAGGGTCAATGTCACTGCTGCTTCTCTATTGGATTTTTGGAGATGATCCCTCACTGCCTTTGGAGCTGTCATAGTGCAGTGAGGATTTGGATGGGAGCCCTGAGGATTATGACCCACATGCAGAGCCTTCAGAGAGACTACACCTAGAGGATGGTGGCATTGTTGATTGAGGGAGGTCACACGTTTGAGATTGATGAGGTCCCCCTAGCTTACTGGATATAGGGTTAGAGCATTCAAAGGATAGAGCTCCATGAGGTAGTCCCTCCTGATAGCCCGAATCCTCATTCTCCTTCGGAGGATAGTGTGTGAGAGGTAGTAGACAGTATCATGGCGAAGAACATTTGGGTTGCTTGCTGTAGTCTAGTGATGGGTGAGCATCTAGTTCCCACCCTTGGCTACCTTGGTTGCCATATGGAAGGATATCATCTACAACCTATGCTCCACCTAGAAGCATGGGACCCCAGGATCTATGGTGACTATGATAAGGCATGCACATTTCTACAAGGCTTGGCATGCAGGAGTTTTCTACGTTTTCACTCTATGAGAGATTTGTTGGTTGTATAGTCCCCCCACCTGTTTAGAGATCCCCTAGGCAGTGAGCTAGGTTTCTTTGAACAGGCTAGTTTTTTCTTCTTTCAACCTCTTTCTGGTATTTTCCATACTCAGCACCTTCGGGTTTGCTATTTTGTATGAATTCTTTCAAGCATCGATAGAAGATTCCTTTCTTTGCAAAAAAAAAAAGGAAAAAAAAAGTATGATATTGTTACTCAAGAAATGAGAGGAGATAATGGCATGGTGTTGTGCATCATCTAAATGAGTAATCAACAACCCATATCAATATATACAAATAGACTTCTTGTCTATGTGATAGTATGATTTTTATGTAGCATTTAGTATGCATGCAAAAATGACAAGATAAGAGTGTACCAGAGTCCAAAGTTATCTGAGAGCCTATTAGAGTATGTGAGCATTTCCAAGAGTCCATAATATTCTTTGCATCTCAAAAGTTTACAACCAAGCATGCACCTATGATATTGTAAATTGTTTCCTAAATTCCAAAAGCTATCAGGTGGATTCAAGAAGTGCTACTTGCTTGATTCTTGCCATGGGTGTTCAATATCAAAAAAGTTGGCTTATTCAAAGGTGGACACGTGTACCTCTTCATGTCATCCACATATAGGTCCAAGTCCTAAACATTTTTTCCAAACCTAGCTTTGACTATGTTCTCACAATCCTAGTCTTCGGAGATACTCAGGTTTGATGGATGTCAGTTGTCAAAGAGAGCTAGTGAGAAAGAAGCTAAAAATGGTGGCATGGTTGCTATCAAAAATGGAATTCTAATGATCCAAGCTAGGTTACTCTTTTTTCTTCTTAGCTTTGGGTGGGAGTTCAATAATCCTATCAAGGTGGAAATCTTGGTGACCCAACAAGGGTTTGTTTCTCAGTTGTGGCCCTTTGATAGTTAAGATTTCGGGCCAATGAGCTACATGCTTTGGGCTACTAGAGGTTTAGAGATTGGTGCTTGGATTTGAACTAAGGAAGTGGATAAGAGGGTTTTGTTCCTTGGCTGAGTGGAGGCTAGACATAAATGGCATTGACATTAAGTGGGGAATTTAGTAGAGATGCAACTCTTCATTGAGCTGCTCCATCAAGATGGATGATCTTAAGGTGGGAAAACTTCAATTGAACTTTCTTCTATTTTCAATGCCCCTTAATCCATTTTTCCTATAGTCCTCTGCATTACATAGTAGATGGATCTACATGGATTAAGTTTTAGTGAGGGTGATTGCAAGAGCTTCTCAAGGTGCCTTAGCAATTGTGAGAAGCAATTAGGCTTGGGAAAATCCATGATTTTGGAGCAAATGACCTATCTTTCCTAAGCCTTAAGACACTCTTATTGTGCAATATCCTTCTATAGAGTATGAATTGAATAATATAGGATGTAGGTGAGAAGAATGACCTCATTGGGTATTGATAAGAATGTAGGTGAGAATAATGAACTTGTCTAGTGTTTTCCATCGTTGGAAATGAATTCAAGTGCACACGTTGTATGAATTATTTTCTTCTCAAGGGTGGCCTTTAAGATATTAAGGAGTTCCTTTGGAAGAGGATGAGCCTCTCTTGAGCGTCTAGGTAGTCACATGGTTTTTCAAAAGAGGATGGGTTTCCATGATCTCCTTGGCCTCAAGGGGTTTCTTGAGCTACTTGGGTTTCTCAAGCCTGGGGGACTTAGCCCACCACTTCTAGGACTTAGCCCAGACCACCCAAGCTTAGTCAAGAGGTAGCTAAGATGATTATGTAGTCATGTTGAGTTAAAACCTCCTTAGAGACCATGCCAATCTACATTGGGCCTTTGGTCATGCAAATAGAGATTAATTTAGGGTGATGCCTAAAAGGTCTTTGAGCTAGCATTGTGACAAGATCTTGAATAAATCTTGTCCCTTTTGAACTATGGAAATGCATCCCTTTTGAACTATTAAAATGCTAAACAGAAGCCATCTCTTGAGTTCTCCACATACCATAATGACTAGGGGGGAAATAAGGAGATAGAGTAGAGTGGAAGGGTAGAGAGGAGGGCTGTGAGGGCAGAGAAGAGGATGCAAGGAGGGATGTGAGGGTAGAGAGGAGGGATGTGAGGAGGAATCTGAGTGCAAAGAGGAGGGATGAATAAGAAGAAAGGACCCTAGGGGGTTCACCTCGCAGACTATTAGTCTACTTTGTGTGTTCAAAAGGAGGGGTTTAAAAACTAATCTTTAGGAAAAAATTTAATGGCACTACAATAATAGGAGGTTCTTTAAAATTCAACTTTAGAAAAAAGTTTGTAAGTTTATAAGTAATAAGGGGTGGCTTTATTGGGGGGGAATGTTCAGTGGAGGGGTTTTTAAAATACCCCTTGAATAGACATGATACATAGCATTTCCTAGTAGTGCAAGTGCCCCCAAGGCAAGGACCCAACGAGGAAAATGAAAGGCAAAGTAATCTACTAGTCAAAGTATGAATCATAATATATTGACCCACACTAAAAAGGACCAAACCTTGGAGTTTTGACCAATGGAAAGGGAAAATGAAACTTGTTCTAGTTAACCATAGTCAACTTTGTTTAACTGTAATCAATATAAAATTTTATCTTTATTTATTGGAAAAAGAAAAAATTTATGACATCCCCTTAGCTACTAATCAGTTTCCCTCAATTGGAAAGCTTCTTAGTACAACTATAAGATCTATGACTACTCTAGTAAAAACTCCTTATCCTCCGATGTGACATCTATGCTATGTAGTTCTTGAACTTGACAAGATACCTATATGTAACCTTGCCTCTAGGCCCTTCTTCTCTATGTGATACATAATTTGTTCTGATTGGAGGATCTCCTCCATTTCTTCCACATCTTTTGAAACTTCTTGAATTAGTTTTATGGGTGTCATCCCTTGATACTTCTTTAGAAGACTCACATGGAAAGCATTGTGAATCTTCAAATTCTTTGGTAGCTCTAGTCACCATGTGACCTTGTTTTTCAACTCAGTAATCTAGAAAGGTCCATAGTATTTGGTAGACAACTTTGGATATACTTTTTATTTACTTTTCATTTTCCTAATTCTATCTTTCTCAAATTGGAGGAGTACCCATTCTCCTTCTTGGATATTCATCTCCCTTCTGTGTTTATCTACTACTTTTGTTTGGGTCATTATATGGTTGTCTGTACCAAAGAAAATGCACGATGTCCAATCAAATGGAATTCTTGAACATGTTGTGAGAGACATTAACTATATAAGCTAGGAAACTATTTCATGAAGGATCGACTAGGTGATTATTTTTGTGAATGACTAAATAAAAAGGTGAGAAGTTGTATAGCTAGATCTAGTTGATGCAACAACTAGAGTTGAAAAGAGTTTGGTGCATCCTCAAAAAAATCAAAGAAGAACAAGAGGAAATGCAAAATATATTCAATCTCATGGATATAAATGAAATGCATTTGAAGGGAAGTCCCAATAAAAAATTAAAATAATTGGATGATATAGCTAAACAAATAAGATATCCAAAAGGGATATGTATGAAGGGATAGCCAATAGGAATACATATGCAATTAAACAAATAAGATAGCCGATAGGAATATGTATGAAGGACAAACAAATACATATGTATCTCCAATTCAACTACAAATTAAGATATCGAGGTCAAGTGAGGGAACATCAAAGAATTCTTTTTAAACTTTAAAAACATACATAAACATCAAAACCTCAACCCAAATGGGATAGAAAACCACTAGAAGAAGTAAGTGATTTGGTTAAGGATAAGAAGCCAAGACATTAAGATCTATGCTATCTCTTATCAAATGTCAAGGAAGTAGAATATTTTGAAGATGCAAATAGGTTAGAGAATTGGATGAACAAGCAAAGGGAAGAAGACTATGAAGAATAACATGTCAAAAAGTGCACTAATTGTTGTAAACGATAATGCCTATAAAATAGCCAAATGCGCTCTAGATATCATGTACTTTCTGTGACAGCATGATCCAAAGTGGGTCCAACTTCAAAATATATTGACCAAGATATGAGCACTCCAAAATATTTAGTTTTCAAGTTGTAGAGATTGAGGATTTGGGTACCATCTCGTGGCTTGACTGAAAGGCTATTGTGACTATGTACTCATTTTAGTCTATGTGATTGGATTTTGTGGTGTTCACTAACCTCATCATTCACTCTGCTAATCATGAAAGAAAGGCTAACTTGATCACTCACTATGCTAATCATGGAAGAAAAGTAAAAATTGATTAATTTTAAAGCATAGTGCAATGTTCATTAAAATGATGTGTAATTTAAGTGCACATGTAATGTATGCTAGCAGAGGGGTGTGTATACATGACATAGTATGAGATGAAAAGTGCATGAACATTGCAACAATAAAATGATATGCATATCTATCACATTGTGCATAGAGGAACACTCTTATGAAGAGACTCATGAGAAAATCAGCAAAGCTTTACTAGGAGTTGAATGGGAAGACTTAGAGTTTAATATTGGGAAAGTAGGAGCACATGCAATCCTTACCTTCAAGTCTAAAGCTGAAAAAACTCAGGTTGTTAGACAATCCAATAAGCTGAAAGGATTAAGCATGTGGATGGTAGAGGAGATCACAAAAGCTTAACTATAGACTACGACCTCAGAGCTTGCAAAGGTAAAGGTGGCCAAAAAAGAAGAAAAATGTGTTATCTTTTGAGATGGGAAGACTTTGATCAGAGTCATCAAAGATAAGTCCAAAGTCCCTCAGTATATACATGATGTATGATTCACTCTTCTTTCTATTCTCAGTTCCTTTTTCTCATCTTTATTAGTTGAACAAGTTGTATATGCATAATGTTGGAAGTCAACCCTCTTTCTTTTGGGGGGAAAAAAAGCTTCACCTACTTAATTCTTTAAGGGGTGCTTGCTGTATTCAAGTAATAATGTTTTTCCTCGTGATACAAACCAAAGTACTATGTCCTCACTGCTCTCAACTTCCCACACTTAATCTCCCCAAACAATTCTGAATACAACAAATAGTAGTGTGTCTCCTTCAATTGAGCCTCAAAAGTTAGGGATGGCATTCTTCTCCTACCATAACTCATGGATCTTTTATCAGTGTGCATCCTTTCCTTTTTTCTTAGGTTATTGGGAGGAGTAAATGCGATTTGTTCAGCTAGTGAAGGAAAACACACAAATGAGATTGGAGGAATCATAGGTGACAATTGTACATTCATATCTTGCGTAGTAGTAGAATGAACATCAAGCAGGTGCTAGTAACTTTGGAACTATTGCGTTTCTTCTTTAGGTTCAAAACTTGTTGAAGACTCTAACTCATATAAGGACACTAAAAGATTCATTTTCCCACCACCATGTTCAAACGAGGATACAAACACATTCTCAAACTAAATTTTGGGTTGTATGAAGAGACTGAAGATTCATGAGGGTTGATGAAGCTTGTAGTTTGAGATGACTTAGAGGAAGATGAACTTCTTGGACCATAGGTTGAGATTGAGACAAACATCTTGAAGACCATGGTCATAATAATAAAATGCCTAAACAAAATCCTAGCATTGTATATAGACAAAAATATCAGTTAGGTTTATTCAATGGACACCCTGACCCAACCCTAAAAATGGAGCCCAAAAAGGACACAGCTAATGAAAAAATGGGTTTTGAGGCCCATACTTTGGAAAATGCATTTTAAGATAGTTTTCTCTAGAATGTCAACCCTAGACATGAAAAAGTCATCTATATTAAGTCAATAATAAAAAACAAGTTTTTACTTAATTATTTGAAAGTTTAAATATTTCTTAATTTTAAATCTTGGACTTCAAATGTAATTTAGGTATATATGATTATCTTAGACTGTAAAATCCTAATCCTAAACCCTACTCCTTCATTGTTCACTATTCCCTAGAACCTAATCTCCCCCCTCCCACATTTGACAGCCTGCAAATTCCCAGTCGACATCCAAAATGGCCATAAACCCTAACAAGTGAGTGGAATAATTAGATTCTTTTTAGATGCCTTTTCATTTTCATTGCAATTAATGATATTTAAAAAAAGGTTTGTTTTTTCAAAAACATTTGAAGCCCTCATGCAAATCTAATCCTAAGATCAGATGAGTGTGCAGCCCTATGTGTGGGCCGCATGCTAATCCAATCCTCAGGATCAAATTAGCATCTATATGATTAGTAATCTAATCCTTGGGATTGTATTAGCATGCAAGAACACAAAGGGTTACATGTTAATCTGATCCTTGGGATTGGGCTAGCATGAAGTAGCATGCTAATCAGATCCCAAGGATCATATCAGTGTGCAGCCTTGTGTAAGACTACATGCTAATTCGATCCCTGGGAGTGGATTAGCATGCTTCATCATGTTAATTAATCCTTGGGATTGGATTAGCATGTAATTTTTTTGGTTTTTCATGCTAAACCAATCCTAAGGATTGGATTAGCAAGCCAACTTGTTCCCCTTTAGGTCCCTTTGAAAGTTTTTAGCAATACAAACATTTTGATCTTAATGCTTGGGAAGATCTACCATGATTTGCATGCTCATTCGAAAGATGAGCATTGCAAAGCCAATCCTGGAGATTGTATAAGCATGAGAGATAGTGTGTTGTTACCTTGGGGTCCTAACTCAATATGTATTATGTTACTGCCCTCGTCCAAAATCTAGGGTATGGGGGAACAAGGTCCATATAGAATATGTGTAAATTTCCTTAAATTTTTTCAAATATTCAAGGGTACAATATGAAAATCTCATGTCCCTCTTCCCACAAGATATAATGTATATACCTTGAAAAGTATGCAAGATTTCAGGATTTGTACATATTTTTCATAATATGTGAGGCCCAAGGGGGGTCTTTTAGATGAGGGGAGGGTAAAACAAAAATAACACTAAAATATGAAAACCCATCTCCTTTCAATGAATGTAACTTTTTTATGTGCTAGGCCTAAATACATATTTGAAGCTATTTTAGTGTAGAATATAACCATGCTAATTTGACAATTTCTACTCATGGCATATTGTTAAATTCATCTTATACTCAAGATTTTATTAGGTATTCTTACTAAAGGGAGTTGGCGCCCCAGGGTTGTTACACAAAATTCTAATCCGTGGGATCGGATTTGATGGGATACTTCAGTTTTATGATCCCCTAGTCAATTTTTCTACTTTTCTCATGAGAATTTTAGGAAAACTTGTGTATATTTTGGGGTTTCTTCTAGTGAAGTTTCTTTGGTAAAATATTTTTTTGGGTGGCTTTTTTATATGATTTTGGCATTAAAAAAGGAGTTTATGCTCTAGAATTTATATTATCCTTAGTTTTAGACTTTGTTCCATTATTTTATCAAAACATTTTGACAAACATGCTATTTTATCATGTCTCCCTTGTTGCAAGGGCTTGGCATTCTACAAGTTAGTTCCTGTGAGTTTTGCGAGTTTTTAATGAATGTTCTTTATAGCTCATGGCATGCCATTAAAAAACCTCCAATCTCATATGAGCCTAGAAATCATTGCTCAAGTACAAAGTTTCTTCAAAAAGCCCATGAAATTCACATGTATATCTACAAAAAAAAGAAGGAATCTTATGTCGAGAAAAATAAAGTAAAAATAACATACGCTTTTTCTATTTCAATGAGATTCCAAAACCTCGATATTGCATGGATGGCTTGGATCTCTAATGGAAAATAATTGATAAGTTAATAACCTCATTTATCAAAGTTTTGTCTACATGTCTATATAGTGTGGCCATGAAGATGTCTAAGTAAGTTTTATTTCAAATGGAGAAAATGTTATACTATCTCATTTATATGATCATTCTAATATATTTACAGAGTTCTCTATGTAGGATAAAAAATAGGTCTTATGCCTTGTGGCCCATTACAAATTGGTGGTCATATGTGTCCATACATGTTGTATGACCCCTCCATGGCAATTATGTAACGTAAGAAATTTACTTTTATTGTTTATCTTGTTTGGATTGATTTGTTGCCAATGTCATTTCTGTGAGGTGGATTGCATTTTTCTTTACTTTGTGAACGTGTTGTGCTATTCATGAGACTTTATAATTTTCAATACAAGAATTCTTTTTTCTATGAGAGTAATGGAGTAGGGGAGGTCTCTTCCAATAAGATACAAAATGATACACCATAACTTCATGTTTGTGGGTTGATTGTGAAAGACTTTCATTCCATGTTAGATAAAGCTATGACCACGGTTTGGAACATGTAAATTTTAAATGCCAACATCATATGTTTCCTTCCTAAAGTTATTTTGGAAGTTCCCCTCCCAATCTCGCTATGTTGTCCTTTGAAGGTAAAGTGCATCCATGTCATTTTTAAATCAAAGAATTGAAAAAATGGAAAGTAAAGATAGCTCTTTTTTGATGCAAGTATCTCAAAAGCCTCTTCCTAGTATGATTAAATTTGTTTTACCCAAACAACTCTCCATCCTAGCTTGTTCTCTCTCTCTCTCTCTCTCTCTCTCTCTCTCTCTCTCTCTCTCTCTTTGTGTATGTGTGTCTGTGTTGTGCATATGTATGCATGCATCTGTGTGTGTTTGTGTGTGTGCATGTAGCTTACAGTAAATATGGACCAGACAAAGGTCATGTTGGTAAAGACTCACAAAGACAACTAGCCAACCTCTTCTATGAGGGTAGCAAGGTTGAGGCATGGAAATGGGCTAGTCGAGATCCTAAGAGATGGGGAAAACCTTTGTCAAGGGTACATTGACCACTTTTAGGTATTTACGATTTAGGTTTCATTACCATAGGTGGAATAATTGTGTGGAGAAAAATAGAGCCAAGGTGGCAATAGTGAGGTTTAAAATGAGTACAAGGTGACATTATAGATATTATTTGCAAATGTATGGAATAGAAAATGGAGACAAATTGCATGAAGAGCCTTGGTTTTCATGCTCAAAATTTTCAAGGAAGGGATACTCTGTGTATTGTATAATGGGGTTAGACAAGAACCAACATCTTTAAACTATCAAGTCTGCGCTATCAATTTTGTATGGCTACATTTTTGTTCTCATATGTATAACTACCAAAGACTAAAAAACTTCCTTATTGGCTCTAAATTGTAGTGGGTGTCATCAACCTATAGCCCACTTGCTATGATACTTGGTTCTATGTAATGAGCACAAGAGATTTTGTGCTCATTCAATTAATTGACCAGATACAATGTTAATTCTTTTGGATTGAACTCAATTGTAGTCCAACTTGCTATGATGCTTGTTTCTATGTAAAGCTTATTCAATTATACAATGCTAGTAATTGTGGGTTGGAATCTATTGATCCTGAATGATGTCCAAAGGCTGAAAGGCAAATGCCTACTTTTTTAGAGCTGATTTCTTGAGTAATATTATGGAAATCTTGACCTCTTCTCCAACCATCCACCGTATTGATCCACTCTGTCGATGTTTCATGAATTGGTCAAGTAATATAGCATGAGCACCATGAATCTCCATGCTGTCAAACCTAACACACATAGATGATTAACCCATGATGGAGATGGGCTTTGTTTGAAGCTTAAATCAGCATTATAGATGTAATCCAAAACTTATAATAATCATGTAATAATCTACATGAGTTGCATTTACATTATGCTCATGCATCAACTGCAATAACCACCATGCTGCATCGTCCTTCAATAATGACAGCAATGTTCAATAACATAACTTCTAGTAATAGGGTTGGATGGAGGATGATGATGATGATGGTGATGGTGGTGACCTGCATCCCTAGCAATCTAGGCTCCCTCCACTCCCTCTCAGACCTGCGTATGGTGCCCTCCCTGTGTCATTCTTATCTCACTCAACTCACACTTCGCCAAATATGACACTCATTGAGAATCCCTCGTTCAGCATGCAAGGTGTTATAGTGGTTGCGCCCCTCATTCCCTCTTTTGGAAGAGACTACCTCGACCCTGACTTCACAGACCTTACTACATTTCCACCGCTAGTAGACAACTCGATTGTGCTTTCCCAAAAAAATGTCAGAGATGGATACAAAGATGCTTGGAACTCTCTTGCTGGCTCCCAAGAAGGAACCCAAAGAGGAACTAGTGAACGAGGAAACTCCTATGCCATTACCGGTCATGGAGGTAGCAAACTTGGAAGGCCCTCAGGTCGTGGTGATCTTAACGCTAGAGCAGTGTCTTTTAGCCACCCTAGACAAGCTTTAGCACTCGGTGCCTCGTACATGGGCACTCTTCAGCACAGCAAAGGGGGCTTCTTCTTCATCCCCTTTAGAGAAAGAAAAACCCTTCTTGCAGCTCCAGAAAAATGGGTGTACAAGAAAAGAAGAATGGGACCCAAACCGCAGCTGAAAAGTTATCCCAAGAGGAAGGCCAGTCGACTAGTAAGAGCCCAAGTAAAGGTGATGCCCTTGCCTCCAATGGAACAAAAGCACGAAATAGATCATCTAATGCTGCACGAGGCTTTCAAAAGTAGAGCTCAAGCATTCTAGGAGAGAGGATGCCTTTTGAACTAGGTAAAACTATGTTTGCCCAAGTTGATGAAGATCTCCTAAATGAATTAGTCGAATGGCTCGAGTCGCATGCACTTGTTGGGTATCTGCATGGTCCTTGTCCCCCCGCTGCATTCCTCAAAAATTGGTTAAGAACTAATTGGAGCAGGAGAGGCAATACAGTAACCAATGTCCGTTTCCTCCTTGGAGGCTATTTCATTTTTCTCTTCGAAAAAGCAGATCATGCTGCAAGAGTCTTGCAGCATGTAGACTATGCACAACTAACCTCTTTATCGCGATAAATGGTCTCCTTTCTTCAGTCTGGATAACCCTCATTCTACGATTCTACTGATATGGGTATAGCTTCTAGATCTACCTTTCTCACTGTGCAATCAAGCCGCATCGATATACAGTAGTCTCAGAGAGGTGGTTAGTGTAGAAAGGGAACAATTCCTCAATCCTAGATGGAATCCCCAAGTCTGTGTGCAACTTGATGTAGCGGAGGAACTACTTGACACGAGTAATTTTGAACCGGAGAGGAGGAAAACTAACAAAACAAAAGGTTCTTTATAAGAACCTCCCTAATTCGTGTTTTCTATGTGATCTATCAGACCACACAGTTAAGAGCTCCCCACTAAAATGAGTTAACCCAAGAAAGACTTTGATTAACCCAAAGGGCCAAATGAGTTAGCCCAAGAAAGACTTTGATTAACCCAAAGGGCCAAACGAAAATTGGACGCCCAAATAGCCTAAGATTCTCAAGGAGGAGGAAATTGTTTCTCACCCAGCCAACCCGTTTAAATCAAAATGGGCAGTCTCTCTGGTACCTAAAGCCAGTGCTATGCTTGACATTCAAATGAAAAATGCTTTCAAAGCATTGGCTGAACCTAGTCCTCAGATCATTCCTAAGATGGAACAGGGTGATGATTGGGACAAGAAGTTTGAATATGAAGTAATAAAGAGTGATGAAATGCTCATGGAGGATTTAGATGACTCAGAAAAAGATCTTCCTCTTTCTCCTTAGCCAGATAAAGATATATTAGTTAAGGGCAAACCTATTGCTACAACTCATAGCAAGAGAAGATTGTCTATAACCAAAGGTCCTGTAGCTCATGCCAGTAGCCCAAACCCTAGGGCCAAAAAGGGGCAGAAGAAGAATGGTAAGTAAACCCATTTCTTTTTTGACATTTAATGTTTGAGGTTTCACTAACCCCAATAGGGCAGGTATGTTGGCTACTTGGTTGAGAGATAACTCTATCTTGTCAACTTTTTTGGTTCTACAAGAAATTAAAACCACAGGTCAAGCACTTGAGGCTCGACTCAAGAGTGTGGACAAGAGGAGAACTTGGTTTTACATAGCACATGAGGATTGCAAAGGAGGGTGTGCAATCAAAATTTTGTCTGATTGTTGACATTGACAATTGGTGGATTCTTCTGAAGTACTCAAGGGCATTTCCTTCTCATTAGTTTAGGTTTATGCTCCTACTAGTTGTCATGAGAGGTGCACCATGTCTTTCCAACTTGGAGAGGACATTGTGCTCTTAGAATACCTCAATATGATCGAATCAAGCAATGGCAGATGGCTAGGGAGAGGGAACACTTTAAGAGGATCTAAACTACGCTCTTGGAGTGATCTCAAGGATTCTCTACACTTGGTGGACAATTGTGGATCAGGCGAATTCATGTGGTCCAACCGGTAGATTGGGGACTCAAGAAGAGAGCTTGCTTAGATAGACTTTATCTCTCCCAGGGACTACTCCAAGACACTTCTAATCTAAAATGCACAGTATTCTTCACCTTTGCATTTTTTGATCACAAACCACTTCTCCTTTAGTGTGATTTTGGATCAAGAAAAAGGGCTCCATCCTGGTTTAAGGTAGATCCCTCACTCTTCCAGCTGGGAACTATTCAAAACAAAGTGAAGGAGTTGTGCAACTCTCCCAGACTCATTGATGAGTCTGCGGCTGACTTTTGGATCAAGAATATCATCAAAACGCAGGAAGTGCTTAAGCAGGCTGCTTAAGCAGGCAAGAAAGATCAGAGACAAAGTCCGGCGTTAGAGGATTCTCAACATCCAAAAAAGGTTTGATGCTCTTGAAACCTAGGCTCAAGCCTAGGCTCATAGCTATGACACTCAAGCATAGGAGGAGCTCTATCTCGCAAAGAATGATCTTGCCAAACTTGAAAGCTTAAGGTACTCCTCTGCCAAGCTATACACCAGAAGATGGTAGGATGGCAAACTGGATAGGCCAACAAAGGAGACCTTTAAGATTATATGTAGGAAGAGATTGGCAGAGGAAATCCCACTCCTACAAATCAGAGAAAACATTTGGGCTCAATCGGACACTGAGAATAGAGAGTATATTGCTAATCACTTTAAGAATATTTTGTCATAAACGACACAGGAAGATGATGAAATCACGCAAGCAACAGCTAGATGCAAGGCCAAGGTTGTCACTAGTCTCGATCATCAGAGCTTAGAAGTGCCTCTAACCTTGGGAGAACTCAAGGAAGTAATAAAATCAATGAAAGACGACAAAACTCCTAGAGAGGATAGCTTACCTGTAGAATTCTACAAGGTTTTTTGGGACTGGATAGGCCCCAAATTACTTGAAGTTTGGTAGGAAAGTATCTCCACCTCCTCTCTCCCTAAACATTTAAGCAACGGAACAGTCAAACTTATCCCAAAAAATAGAAGAAAAGATTTTATAAAGAATTGGAGACTTCTGACAATGCTTAATTGTAGCTACAAAATCTTTGCCAAGGCTTTCGCAATAAGGATTCAAAACAAGATGGACAGATGGATCCTACAAGAGCAGAAGGGATTTATAAAAGGAACACACCTCCTGGAGGCTATTGTCAATGTCTAGGAAGGATGTGAGCATGCCAAAGAATCTAAGAAATATTTTTGCTTCATCAAAATTGACTTTGATAAAGCATATGATAGGCTTGACTAGACCTTCCTTCTGCAATCGTTGTCAGACATGGGTTTGGGACCAAATTTTGTTGACGTGATCAAGTTACTGCTGTCCAATGCCACAGCCAAGGTTTGCATCAATGGTGAGATGTCCTCAACCTTTCAGCTGAGAAGATCAATTAGGCAAGGGTGTCCCATGGCCCCTCTACTTTATGCTATTGCCGCTGACTCTTTGGGCTGGCTACTGATTGAAAAAACTACTGAGGGATCCCTAAAAGGAATTGAGTTGCCCAATGGCAAATAGATGGTGATGTAGCAGTTTGCAGATGATACCAATCTAATGACTAGGAACGCTACTCGTGATGTGAGTGAAGTCATGGAATGCTTGAACATTTATTATCTAGCCTCTGGCTCGCTCGTTAACCATAGTAAAACAAGGTATTACACGGGCAATGGGAAAACTCAAGATGAGTTGGAGTAGCTGGGCTGCCAGCTGATTCAAAAAGGCATTGTTTTCAGATTGTTAGGCATACCCATGGGCTTTGATGTGAATGGCAAATAGATGGTGATCATCACTTTGCAGATGATACCAATCTAACGACTAGGAACGCTGCTCGTGACATGAGTGAAGTTATGGAATGCTTGAACATTGACTATCTAGCCTCTAGCTCTCACTCATTAACCATAGTAAAATAGGGTATTACATGGGTAGTGAGAAAACTCAAGATGAGTTGGAGCAGTTGGGTTCCTAGCTGATTCAAAAAGGCACTATTTTCCAATTGTTAGGCATACCCATGGGTTTTGATGTGAATGGCAAATAGATGGTGATGTAGCAATTTGTAGATGATACTAATCTAATGACTAGGAACGCTACTCATGACGTGACTGAAGTCATGGAATGCTTGAACATTTACTATCTAGTCTCTGGCTTGCTCATTAACCATAGTAAAATAGGGTATTACATGAGCAGTACAGGAAAACTCAAGATGAGTTGGAGCAGTTGGGTTGCCAGTTGATTTAAAAAGGCATCGTTTTTAAATTGTTAGGCATACCCATGGGCTTACATGTGACAATGAAAGAGAGATGGGAATGGATACTTAATAGGTTCAATTCAAAATTGGAAAAGTGGAGAGGATTTTAATCCAACTTGGTAGGACGAAGGATGGTATGCCTCCACCCCATTACCATCTTCTACATGTCTTGCTAGCACCCTAGTCAAGTGGGACTTGATAAACTCATAGCTAAATGCAAGTATTTTCTATGGGGAGGCTACAATAGAATATCCAAGGTAAGATGGGATGTCTTCACATGGCCAAAGAGTTAAGGGGGGCTAGGAGTGATCAATATAAAGTAGGCGGCGGCGAAACTAGTAGCAACCTAGATCCTCAAGCTTCTTTTGAACCTGCAAATGGATTGGGCAATGCTCCTTACTTGTAACTTCAAACATGTTTGTCCTGTCAAGGCAAATCGATGGAAGAACTACCCAGTTCTTTGTGCGGTCTTTTGTCGCAAACTTTGCTCCACTAAAGGTAGTGATCTATGGAGGTCACTATGGAGAGCACTTGAATCTGCCAAAACACAACTTCTTTTCTCCGGAAAAGTTTCTTTCATGAAGCTTGATTCTATCTGGGCATCTGCGATACATAGAAAGCTCTACTCAGCAACACAGACTTTACCAAAGCATGCATCTTGTCCAACAAGGGCATTCAATCCTGAGGGTAGCTGTGGCATAGGGATCAGATTAGATGGAAAACTCTACTTGAAATTCATAGAGAATTCAGACTGACGAGCCAAGATGCTATCATTGTCACCAACATAATAGCTCTTTGGGAAGGAGACACTTAGTGGAAGGGTGGCTCAGTCTCTTGAACTATACTTTAGAATTTAGTTGGATCCTTGCTCCTCATCTTCTCCTTGTTCCCACTTTGTATGATTCTATTGACGAGATGATGCCAGTGTTAAATTCCCATTGGAACACCTCTTACTCAAAGCTACATTGGAAGCAGAGATTTCATTATATTTGGGCCAAGGCACTCCCCGAGAAGATGGCGATGCTGCTGTGGTTGGTGATGCTAAAAGCTATATGGACCAATGCAAGGGGCCTCAAAATTGAAAAAGGGGACAATAAATGCCGGCGATGCCATGACACATAGGAAGACATATTCCACCTCTTCTATGCTTTCCTATCAGCTAGGAAAGTTTGGAAGAGAGTCCAAATGCAAATAGGAGAGCCTGTCAACTAGAAGGCAATTTTGACGGGAGATGCCTCTAAAGTTAAACACTCAAATTGGGCATTAGTACGAGCACATGCACTATGGTTTGTGTGGATTTCCAGCAATGATTTTCAATTTAATGATAAGATTACTGATGCAGAATCTCTCCTTGTGGGAATGGTTAGCAGGCCTCAAAGATTTATGACAATGACCTTGTGCAGTTCTTTCCTAAAGTCATGAACCACGAGTCGGAGCATTGTCATAAATTTAACCAAGCATGCCACTTCAAGGGCTCGATTTACTATGAGACTGACTCTGAGATGGACTGAAGCAGCTTTGCGCTTTCTTCCTAGTTGTTTTGAGATATGCAGAAATGCAGTTTTGTGGTGAACCATCAATGTATATCACTTGAACTGCTTATAATATATACCTTTTTTTCTCATTAATAACACTTCTTTTTCCATGATTGGCCTCATCTTATTCTTCTCTCATTTTGTCTATCTCCAATGCGCATTGTTCATTGCACCTTCTTCGACTAAACAAGGTATCAGTTACCAGTGCGGTCTCTTCTCTGATCAACATATTCAACAAACTTCTACGTTGAGCTCCCTTCCATGTCTACAGATAAGTCTGACCCATCCGTCATCAACTTTTAGTTTGACCTCATCCCTATTGGGAGCCTTCTTGGGAAGAAATCATCATGATCCTCCTCCTTTATATGACCACCACCTTCGTGAGAGGTTTTGTGCAATCATGAATGTCATTCTCTCTTCCATTGCAGTGGCTCAATTAGGCTCCTCCTTCAAGTGTGTCTACGAAATCAAGAAACTCAATTAGGCTCCTCCTTCAAGTGTGTCTACGAAATCAACTATCGAGTGTAGGCTATCAAGATGGTGACATTACTCCAACGATCTAAATTGTGGGATGTCCTCGATGGGATGTCAGTCAACCCAGGCACACAAAGCATCAGTCTTGGTGAATCCAAAGGCAAGCTCATTTATTCTACTCCATTGTGGTGACACGCACATATGGCTAGTGAATTCTCTAAAATTTGCCAAGGCAATATGGGACAACCTTAAAGTTACGTATAGTCATGTAGACATCGCCACCCACTAGCACTCGTAGGCTTCACACCTCTCTTCAACTTCACACTGTGTCATGATGTCTTGAACTTCTCACCTCTCTTTGACTTTATAGGCTTCCCATTGAAAGAGAATTTTAGCTCAATTACAAATTCACTTGGCAGCAATTCTAGTTAAAGTCCACAAAAGGTCTGAATATTTTCATGTCTCAAATATCCTTCTTAACAGTGTGTTAGTGGGTAACTTGTCAGAGCACTAAACTTTTTTCCCTCTACATTCTTTGAGAAGTTTGCGGATCCTTTCTCTAGAGACATCCTCATAATTGCCAAAATCCAGAGAAATAAGCTTGAGAACATGACCATTGACAAGTAAGCTCAAATGGCACCTTCGCATATTATCCATGAAAGTGGCCCCTCTATCAACGTAAAAGCTTAACCACCTTGCATTAATTTCTATGCCCATTAATGCTCATCCAACATGGAAAACAATCGACCTGTGTCTTGACGGTGCTAGCTGTTGATTTAGAAGATATGGTGCTAGATGCTAATTTAGAAGATACAAAAGCCACATTTGTCATGAACAATCAAAACAAAAAAAGAGAGTTTGATAGCACATTGGCGTGCCATCAAAATTGCTTAAATTGTTCTTGATTTCAAGCTATGTGTAGGGGAAGCTAAAAGGACATAGGGAGGGCGAATTGCCATTTCTAAGTGTAACTAAGGATTTAAATATTTGTTGTAGAGCACCCAAAATTATTTGGCCTCACTATATCTAAGTCATCTCTTCTCAATGAGGTACTCGAGGCTAATGAATGAGTGGAATATCTACGATGATGAAGCTTGCAGATATTACAAGACAAAGATGAAGTTGAGTGGAGGTGAGGAAGATGAAGCTATTATGCATGCTATTGCATGTGCCTTGCCCTTGCATCACTTGTGGTTTGGAGCTACAGGAGTGCTCACGCCTGGTGTTTTCAAGCTTGACTTTAGTGGAAGTTGCAAGTTACAAAGTGTCATTGTAGAGTTATAATTGTGCAATTGCTTCCTATGTGTGCCACATGCCTTTGTTGCCTTGGTTATCATCATTGCATCTCTATTGTCTAGTGCTTTCCTAACAGTATAAAGGCCTAGAAGCATGAAATACAATTGAGAATACATAAGATGTCCCCGAGGCATATGTGGTGCTGAATATTAATGTCAGTACTAATCCGTAGTCTTGGATCCAACCATTAATGTGCATCAAGTAAGGACTGTATATGACAACCATAAGTGCATAGTGAAACACTGAGTATCCATAGGTTGTGCTATGGTTGAACTTGATGATGTCCACTGCACTGGGGCACAACCGCACTGATGCATAAATGTCCTTATGTTGAGGAATGATCTACTGATCGAAAAGGTAGTGATAATTGGATTCAAGGGCAATGCAATGCAGCATGACTGAGCCAATGCTAAGATGTCATGAAGACTGATGTGCTGATCTGTGCTGCTCATGGAAACTGTGTGCTACATATCAGAGGTGAAAGCATCCATAATGGATGCTAGAATGGAATCGAAGATCTGAATGCACTGTTGCATATATCTATTATCTCCACATGCTGCTGGAGATGTGAAAGCCTCATATTGAGGACTTGCCTACTGAATAACTACATGATCACAAGTGAACTCTTGCTATGTATCTACACCTATTGGTTGTTGGGATAAGTATGGTCAAGGGCTTGCTCTAAGGTGCATGTGTGCATCTAGGGGAGTCACATGTGTGTGTGTGTGTGTGTGTGTTGTAGAAGCACATCTATTGCTATGAGCTATGACCTTAGTGATGATGTAAACACAAAGGCCCCCACATGGGATGTTCCTTTGATTTAGGCCAGTCCCACTGATGTAGGGGTTGATTGCCACTGATATAGGGGGCTTGGCATTTTGCGAGTAAGTTTTTGGTAGTTTTGTGAGATTTTATTAAAATTTTTCTATAGCTCATGGCATGCCATTAAAGATTGTATGGTGTAGAACTCTTACAACCACCTTGATCTCTAGCTACAAGGATTGATTTGACTCAACCATAATGTTTTTTTAATATGGGAAAATTTAATCAGAATTATGCATTTAGCATTAGGAGAAATTTAAAATAATGTTATATGCACAACATGTATTCTTACATGTAGAGGACCCAATACAAACAGACACATCATTACTCTTCCACAAAACTAGAAATTACTGATGTTTAAATATTTGACCTATGGATGACCATTGTTACTCTGCTCCATTGGTACAAATTCCTTAGAACAAAAGAAAACTTGAACTATGTTGCCAAAGGGGTATAAATTCCTTGGAACAAAACAAAACTTTTGATACATACACAATTTGACCTCTTTGACACTAGAAATGAGCTCAGAAGGCCAAATGATAAAACCCCAAAATGCCATGTGAGAAAAAAAAATTTGGCACTCGGTTTTTATAGCTCGTTGCGAGCTATTGTTTTAATATATTTATGCTTGGCTCAACGAATGCACAAATGCAACGATGCTTGGATAATGCTTGCTTGCTTGCCTTTGTCTCTTAACGGTGAGCTATTGATTCAAGGTAGTTATGATGAGATCTTACCCTCTAATCGAACTAGCTCCATGGTTTCCATTGAGTGTTTCCTATGTTTAAGAAATATATTGCCTAGTTTTGTTATGATTTATACTTGCATGGTGATATGTAAAAATTATAGCTAGCCACTTCTACATTTGGTATTAGAGCTGGTAGGCTTTGGAGAACTCACTTTGGTAGTGCCACCTCATCATCTTCTCCATCACCTCCTTTTGAAGCTTTTTTCTTCCTTCCTCTTCAAAAATTTCTTAGCTCTATTCTCCCCATCCCTTGTGTCTTTTGCCATGCCCTCCTAGCTGAAGGCTCTACCCTATGGGGTGCACCTTTGGCTCAGAGTATTCCTTTAGTGATGGTCTCTATCACCCCCGCTGATCCAAACAGAGGCTGATGACCAAGTGCACAATTCTGCCTCTGTACTCACCTATTGCTAGATTCCTTCAAGCACAAGTTACTCTATGTCTGGAGCTTTCTGTTGGTGAACTTTGAGGACTAATGCGTGTTGGAGCGAGAAGAAAACAAGAAAAAGACAGTCGAAGAAGATGCAACTCTCCCAGACAGAATGGCACACTATTTTTCCTGGGCTCTGTGCTGAATTTACCTTGGTATTCAAACTTTAGTTTTGCATAGAAAGCCCTCTCAAACTCTTCTCCAGTTGTGTGAATTCCACCCTCCAAGTTGAGCTAGTATTTTGCAAAGCATTTTTGACAGTTTTGGAAACTTGATGCTAGAGTAAATGCTAGGATGATGTTTGAGGAATGAAGTGATGGTAAGGTAAAGATCAGAGAATGCAATTTCAAATTGAATTTGGGACTAATCTCTTGTCAAGATGCCAAGTTCTAATTGTTCTTCCATTGCTAAGCACTTGAGGAATATTACAAGAAGGACAAAGTTCAAAGTAAAGAAGACCCCGGCTAAGAAACTTTGGGAGAAGCCAACTGGGTATGAATATGCTAAACAAGTAGGCTTTTCTGAGTTTATCTCTAGCAATCTACATTTTTATGGTGAGGGAGATTTCTTTGTTCAACAATATGAGTCATTTTGTAAGAGAGTAGACACTGCCTGAAAAAGGTAAGACCCTCTCATGGCTACTTATAAAATTGACAAGTTCAATGGCCAAGGCTTTCATACTTGGCAAATGAAGATAAAGTTTATGCTTATGAAATAAAATTTATGGGACTTAATCAAGGCAGGAACTCAATTCTCTCAGGAAGGTGAATCAACTAGAATCAAAGGTAAAGGGAAGGCCATTGACTCTACTTCTACACATGCAGATGCAAAAAGGATAGAGAAATCCTATGCAACAATTGCATTAGGTTTGGGACATGACTATGTACACCACATTTCAGATTTGGAATCCCCTTTTGAAGCATGGCATAAGTTAGACATATTATTTGGTGCTAGCTCTCATACTTTCAAATTAAATTTGAAAATTAAGTTCTTTGAACTTAAAATGGAGGAAGACAATGTTGCTACACATGTCAATACTATGAGGAGTCTTATGACACAACTAACCTCAATTAACTTTCCTGTCACTGAGGATGATGCTATGGCTATGCTCTTGAAGAGCATGCTTAAGACTCTGACTATGTGGTTACTACTTTGAAGAATCTTCCCCAACCCACACTAGAGGGCATCATCAGTGCCTTACAAGAAGAGGAAAAAAAGAACACTTCAAGAATGGGTAGAATGCACACAGAAGCACTTGCACTGAAGTTTGTAAAGAGTACATACAAGGCATGTAAACATTGTGGGAAAAACAATCATCTTGAGAAGGATTCTTATAAAATCAACCCTTGCTCTTATTGTGGCAAGAACAATCACTCTGAGAAGTTTTATAATGAGAAAAAGAGGAGTATGACAAATTTGGTTGAAGAGAGAACTCCATCAACAAATGAAGCATCAAACTTTGTGGTAGAAGACATGGACTTTGCCTTTTGAGCAATTTGTCTTTGAATTTTTGTCTATCACCACTTGGTCAAATTTTGAGGTTCTCTGCCTAGAGTAGTACTCCAAAAAGAATGCTATCTATTTTGTCTTTTGTAAATCACCTTTGGTCACCATATGTTGTAGGCCATGTGATATGTGTGTTTGGTCTATCCCATTTTTGTAAACCTTGACTCTTGGGCACCTTTGCTAGCATGAGATCCTAGCCATAGATTTATCCTTGACCACCATGAGATGGCATGAGAAACTATGTGACTAGATGTATCCTTGACATAGCAAGAGGCAAACCCTTGAGGGGGGGTATGTTGGGATAAGTATGGTCAAGGGCTTGCTCTAAGGTGCATGTGTGCATCTAGCGGACTCACATGTGTGTGTGTGTGTGTGTGTGTGTGTGTTGTAGAAGCACATCTAGTGCTATGAGGTGTCTAGCCTGTGACCTAAGTGATGATGTAAGCACAAAGGCCCCCATATGGGAGGTTCCTTTGATTTAGGCCAGTCCCACTGATGTAGGGGCTGATTGCCACTAATATAGGGGAAGTGCCTACACCATCCTCTCATTCTATATAATGGAGGATGTTCCTTCATTCTAATACAATGGATTTTGCCTCACTTGAGCTCTCTCTCTTTGTGCCATGATGCATCTATTCTATTCCACACACTTCTACACTGGTGTGAAAGTAAATGGAGTCAGATCCATGCATAAATGTGATGGCTATACATCAGTAGAATCAGACTATGCTAATGTAGATGTAACTACCTCTTGTTGAAGGCTTACTATCAAATGGGTATCAAATGTGCCTCATGGCTGAGGGGTTACCACAAGAAGTGTGCCTCATGCTAAGGGCTTACCGAAGACTGTGCATGATCAGAAGCTATGGGCTGATCCATGCTAATATATGGAACATCTGTGTCCAATAGCTCAAGATGAATGAGTCTCAAGTGAGCATCATACACCGATACATACCCTATGGCAATAAATGGTCGAAGAAGGTTCTCTTTCCACTCACAGATCTCATCCAAAGTCATGAATGGTGTATCATCAACTGTGTGATGTGAATAGCTCCATGCTAGCAGTGATCTGGTGCTCTGTGCAAGAGGCTTACCCATGTACCAATGATAGTGTTTACCCATGAGAACATTGTGTGAGAGCTACCACTATGGGTCTTACACTAAACTATCAAAACGAAGTCATGGTGGAACATCTGCAATGTGCCAAGGATCAAGCCTATAAGAATTCGATGACAACTGAGTGTAGGGAGTAGCCAAAAGGTTGTAAAAGGCTGATGTATGTGTGCAAGAACCAATGCCAAAAATAGTCAAAAAATGTGATTGTACATGGGTGGCATATGTGCGTGCAAGAATAATGTGATAATCTTGAAACCGAGAAGAAGAACTCTTCCAAGGGTCACACGGTGTGATGAACTACCGAACACCGAGTACTGAACTAGTGTCAGATGTGTGAAAGGGTATACCAATTATAGATCTGATGGGGCTAATGCCAGTGGGAACTAATCGAGTAATGTGGAAATGGTTTACTTGGATTGGTGGAGTTGGATCTCCTCTATGGCAGTGCTAGTCTACAACTAGACTACACGTTAAAGCATCAAATGCAACATCATGGATATTTTATGTGTTGGATGTGCTGCAATGGATCAGGAGGTGAATTCGCTGATGAGGATTTGATGATGTTGACCTGTGGAAAATTCACATGGCAGATCTGATGTGCTCACTGTGTAGAGCATGATCTAGTGATCACTTTTTCTTTTTGGATCACTGGCACTGCAAAATTCCACCTGGATCAAAGTTATGGCTCTCAGAAGAGTGGCCAAATTTTGCAATGTGTGCCTGTGAAGAGGCAACTGGTTGGCACTTTGCCACATGTCATGATGAATGGCAGGAAGCAGACTAAGCTGACATGGCACGGAAGGAGGACTTGACACTCACTAAGGGAGTGGGAGCACTATAGGCTATGATACCAGGATAGCAGAAGTGATAGAGGGAGAGAGAGAGAGGGGTGCACATGATATAGCTACTTGTACACTATGTTGTATTGAACATGAACATGAAGATATACATGTGAATACCTTAGGGTTAGGGTTGGGATTTTCCCCTAATGCGCTAGAGATATGGTGCAATTTACACCATCCTCAACATAGTTGTGGTTGATGTAGAGGCAGTCAGTAGAGGTAGTCAAGGGTGCTGCTCATTGAGGTTGCATGATTTGGAGGATTACCAAAAAGCGAGTGGAGAAAAGCGAGCAACCCATAAGCGAGCAAGATTAAATAGGTTTCAAGCGAGCAAGAACCTCATCTAGCATCTTATTCCTCTCAATATGATTGGAACAATTGATGTGATCATAAGAAAATTAAACATATTCCAACAATGAAGGCATGCCTGAAACTCACAGTTAACTTCTCTTTCATCCCCATACTATCAATTTGAGTCGTTGTGGAGAGGTAGAGACATAACAATACATAAAATTTGCGATAAAAAAAGCAAACACTACTCAGATTGAACATCCACATAGCAAGATAATGATAGATCACAATGTAGAATATATGACTGAAAATATGTAAACATGATCATGTGCTACATATACATATCATGTCTTTTATGCTTGCAGAAGATCATCCATACATTCGATCCAAAAACATGGAAACAAAACTAACTATGTCAAAAGAAAAAAAACACATTTTCATCATAAGGATTAATTTTGCTTAGTAAAAATACCTTTGTAATCTGGACAATACCATGCTTTAAAAAACTTAGGGAGCCAAAAAAGGATTTTAGCCCTCCATATTTCTATTATGACCAATGTCTGAATGATAGTTCTATCGGAACTAGAAATGAATGCATCTAACCACTATCTTGAGTGCTCATCCAGTATCCTATAGACTATTATGTTAAACTCAATATGTGACCACAAACTCAAGCATAAGAGGAGCATGATTCAAGTGAAATAATTGGCAAAGACACTCTGTAACTAGTATCCTACTGCATCTAACGAAAAATATGCACCAGGCATTAACAAGCTTTTATTTCCACCCATATAAGCAAACTCGTATCTTGTAGTATGAAAAACTTTAAGGAAAACATTGCACTTAATGCATCAGTTAAGCTAGTGACTACTCATCATGCACAATCAAACAATCATCAAGGAAAGTCTAGTCAAGCAAGTTGAAGCAAAAAACCAAATATCTATTCGGATCTATGCCATGGTGTATCTGCCAACCATGAGTAGCAAAAGAACCTATGAAAAAAGCAAAATAGGGATTATGCCACTCTACCATGATCACTTCCATGCTACAAATAAGGGAATACATAGTCATTTTAGGGTACTTTTAGGGTTCATTCCCAACCACTAAAAAGACAGCCAATGCTATCTATTTGTATTCATAAAATCTTTATGAACATTATCATGTTCAATATAAGGATAGGAGCCAGCTCAATGGGTAATCTTAAACAAATATAAATACTATTCGAATTTTAACCTTATGCAAAAGCTTTTTTTTAAACACAAAGTAAAACTTGATTATACATATAGATGGGAATCAGGTCACCATTGTAAGTATGTATTTAGTAATTAAGTTGAAAATATTCCCTTAGAAAAATAGCTCAATCAACATAGTACCCATATTATATATCCAAAATTTACAAGATCTCATTCATACCATTAGATTGTTTTCATCACTTGTCATCAATACTAACCTCAATTGGCATTATGTATTTGGGTCAAAATAGTTTTTAGTATAGGATATAATGGAGCAATACATTTATGTAATATCTAGTGATCATAGTTTCTAATATAGGATAAAATGGAGCATAGAGTAATGTTGTCATTCAAAAATGATAATATACCTTCCTTGACCATATACAAGTATCATGCATTCATAAAAAAAGTTAGTCATAAACTGCAATATAATGTGCCCATAATGCATGTACATTAAATCTTCACATGTTAGAATGTGAGAAAGGGAATAATTTAACTATGAAATCAGGGATCAATGTAGGAAATGGTCTTCTATGCACACATATATGCTAAGGTTCCATCTAATACAATATTGGAAATTGATGTGAGTATAAGTGTATGCATCCATCGGTGATGTATATGAGTGTATCCATTTGTGATGTATATTGTTGTACTAATCCATGGTGCTTTACAGCTTGAGTTGTTTGTAGCGCAATTAATCACAACAATTTTGTATTTTTTAAAAGAAAAATGCCATAAAAATTTCATGCTGCAAAACACACACAAAAAAATGGCATTTGTAGCATTAATCCAATCATTTCCTACAAGCAATCTCCATCCCTCCCTTTCCTGCTTACTCTTTCGGCCACCTCCACCCTCTTGTTGCCCTTCAAGACTGCCTCTTGCCTCCTCGCCTCCTTGCTTCCTCACCTCCTCACCTCCTTGCTTCTTTGCCTTCTCACCTCCTTGCATCATGCTTGTTGTTGGCAATTCCAAGGCTGTCCCTCCCCTCATTGGCCAGCTCCTCTACTCCTCACGTCATCCTTCTCCTCATTTTGGTGTCTCCAATGAATAGCTTGGGGGTCTTGTTTTTGGAGGGGGGAAGCATAAGAATGGCAATACCTTAATGCGCTGTCATTTTTTGTGCTTTTGCCACCCAAAAACAAGACCTGCAAAGCCCTTGCTTAAGCTTGAATGAGCCTCTTGATTTTGGGCATGTTAAGCCATTTTTGACCATTATACCCCCAAAATCAAGAGGCTCATTCAAGCTTAAGCAAGGGCTTTGCAAGCATTGCAAGTCCAGTAAATGAAATCAATCAGATTAGGAATTGGAAAACTCAATTTGGGAATGGTCAGAAATACTTTGTCCTTGAATAATGCCTTGGATCATGGGATGGGGTCCCATGAACTTGCTGCCTATGATGATGAATGGTTCTACCCTCGACTAAAGGTGACGTGTGTAGTAGTAAAAGGATAGCCCTCATGGAATCTCTAAGGGGTCTTGATTTTGGCCATGATTTGCACATTCTAGCACTTGAGCCATACATCAATTTCCAACACTTGAGGCATATAGTGGCTTTGCCCATGCAACGTTTCCAGCTGCAATCCAAGCATCAAGCAATCTCATATTCTGTATCCAGAGACATCATGAGGGGTAGAGCCTCTTTTTGGTAGTCTCACTAGCAATATGTATTGAAAAAAAAAAGTATTCAATTATTATATTCTTCCTTGCTATATGAATGCTCTTAATGCATCCAAATTGTAGAACTACTTCAATACTACTTCTTAGTTATATTGTATAATAACCTCCATATGTATGCTCGTGAGACAACAAAAAAGAGACCTGGCAACCCAAAAATAATAGTGCATTGATGCGCTGCCATTTTTGGGCTACTAGGCCTCTTTTTTAATGTCTCCTGAACATAAGAACAAGCACTTGTGTTCCTTACCTTTCTTTCCAATGGGGGTCTTGATTTTGGCGGTGTATGCCAAAAATTGATAAACAACATTATTTGATGCATATAGTTTTATTAAATCGATAAAATAGGCATGAAAACATCTAAATTGGCTCTTGCCATTTGATTTGATGTATGACATGACCCCATTTGGATTTGTAATTCCAAAGATACGGGGTCTTACTTTTAGGGCTTGAATGCCTAAAATAGGCAGCGCATTGATGCGCTGCCTATTTTATACATTTAGGCCTCAAAAGTAGGACCCCATGTAGGACCAAATGAGGTCCTACTTTTGAGGCCTAAATGCATGAAATAGGCAGCACTATTTCAAGAATTCAGGTCCTAAAAGTAGGACCCCGTATCTTTGAACTTACAAATCCCAATGGGATCATGTCCTATATCAAATCGAATGGCAAGAGCCAATTTAGATGGTTTTCATGCCTATTTTCTCCATCAATCAAAACTGTATGCATAAATATATACATCAAGATATGCATCAATATATGCATCAATATATACATATGTATGTATATATATATATATAGATAGATACATACATACATACATGTGTGTGTGTATACACACACACACACACACACACACACACATATATATACACATATAGATATATATGTATGTATATACATACATATATACATACTTACATACATACAGCAAAATCGGGGTCTTGATTTTGGGGGGGGTATGCCAAAAATTGATAAACAACATTATTTGATGAATATAGTTTTAGTTGATGGAGAAAATGGACATGAAAACCATCTAAATTGGATCTTGTCATTCAATTTGATATATGACATGACCCCATTCGGATATGCAAGTCCAAAGATACGGGGTGCTACTTTTAGGGTCTGAATGCCTAAAATAGGCAGCGCATTAACGCGCTGCCTATTTCATGCATTTAGGCCTCAAAAGTAGGACCCCATTGTGTTGCCAATGGGGTCCTACTTTTGAGGCCTAAATGCATGAAATAGGCAGCGCGCTAACGCACTGCCTATTTCAGGCATTCAGGCCCTAAAAGTAGGACCCCGTATCTCTGGACTTACAAATCCAAATGGGGTCATGTTATATATCAAATCAAACGGCAAGAGCCAATTTAGATGATTTTCATGTCCATTTTCTGCATATATCAAAATTGTAAGCATCAATATATACAAATATGCATCAACATATACATACATACATATATATACATACATATATATATATATATATATACATACATATACATACATATATATATATATATATATATATATATATATATGTATGTATGTATGTATGTATGTATGTATGTATGTATGTACATGCATATATATACATACATACATACATACAAACATCAAAAGTAAGACCCCATTGGTTTCCCATGTCATGCATTTTGTTGTCTCTTGAGCATAACAACAAGAACTTGTGTTCTTTACCTTTCTTTGCAATGGGGGTCTTGATTTTGGGGGGGTATGCCAAAAATTGATCAACAACATTATTTGATGAATATAGTTTTAGTTGATGGAGAAAATGGACATGAAAACCATCTAAATTGGCTCTTGTCATTCAATTTGATATATGACATGATCCCATTTGGTTTGTAAGTCCAAAGATACGGGGTACTACTTTTAGGGCCTGAATGCCTAAAATAGGCAGCGCGTTAATCTTGATTTTGGGGGGGGTATGCCAAAAATTGATCAACTATTTTAGGCATTCAGGCCCTAAAAGTAGTACCCCGTATCTTTGGACTTACAAACCAAATGGGATCATGTCATATATCAAATCAAACAACAAGAGCCAATTTAGATGGTTTTCATGTCCATTTTCTCCATATATCAAAATTGTATGCATCAATATATACATATATGTTGGGATATCTCAAGGTGTATGCCTCAGGCACACCTTATGTTTCTATGTGTGAGTGCTAGAGGCACAGTTAGGTGCCCACAAGCACAGTTAGGTGGTGGAGAGCCACATAGGATGATTGAGAGAATCTAGGAGCAGATTGAGGAGATGATTGTGGAGCTCTGAGGTCATCAGTGATGTCAGTGAGCTTGTATGAGGTGCCTACTTAAGGACCTCACTTTTCTTCATTCCATAAGCAAGTATTCTAATTTTGTGTCCACTCTACTCTTTCCTTTCAGTGTTCCAACATGGTATCAGAGCCATTTGATCCCCCTTGAGCCCATTTCTGCCACATCATCATCTTCTTCCTCTTCTTCTTCTTCACCATCTCTCCCTCTTCTTCCAAAAATTTTCTTGAGCTTGTTCTCCTCCGATTCTCACCCATTTCCCACGCCCTTCCAGCTGGAGATCCCTCTTGTTGGGGCAAATTTCGGGCTGCAAGGAATTGAAGAGTTTCAAGCTCTGCTGGTTGCCATTGTACGAATTTCGTCGAATATTCTTGTTGCGTTTTCTCTGCGCCTGCTCCTTCTTTCTCTAATTCCTTTTAGGGCAAGCTTCTCCATACCTAGAGCTACCTTGTGCTGAAATCTGAGTAGCAATGGCTGCATATTGAAGGAGAAAACAGAGAAAAACCAGTCGACTTTGTTGAAGAAGGAGAAGGCGACCTGACGCGTTTTTTCGCCTCTTCTTCCCAGAGGATCTACTGTGGTATACCAGCTTTCTTTTGCCTCAAAAAGCCCCCTTTCTTTTGCTTTGAAGAGTGAGCTATGAGCCCTCCAAGTTCAGCTCTAGTTTTGACAGTTTTGACAAGCTTTTGAAAATGATGCTACATAAAATGCTACTCTAGCATTTCTGGTCTTTTGAAGTTTTTCAATAACTTCACTACAAGTGTTGCTTCAGTTTTGTTTTGACTTGCTAGACCTGGTTTTGATTGGAAAGTGTTTATTTCATCCACTTCTATGAAGCATGTAAGAAGAAGCATCATTGTTTGAAATCTAGTCACTACTATTTGCTACATCAAGTGCTCATATTTTGGAAGTCTTTCAGTTATTTTTGCCTTGTAAGAGAGATAGACACTGCCCAATATCTGGGTTAGACCCTCTCATGGCTACCATATATAATCTTGAGAAGTTCAATGGAAAGGGCTTCCATACATGGCAAATGAAGGTGAAATTTGCATTGATGCAGGAGAACTTATGGGGACTTGTCAAACCGACTCCTACCGCTTCTTCTACGGCCTCCAATGCTGGACAATCTTCAACTCCGACACGACCGGCAAGGGATCCAGCAAGAGAAGAAAAAGCATATGGTATAATTGCTCTTGCTCTAGGTGATGATTATATACATCATATCTCTGACTTGGAGTCTCCTTCGGAAGCTTGGCAGAAGCTAGACATGATTTTTGGTGCAAGCTCTCACATCTCTAAACTATCACTTAAAATCTCTTTCTTTGAATTAAAGATGGCAAGTGATACTACTTTAGCAGCTCATGTCAACTATATGCGGAGTCTTATGACTCAATTAGCTTCTATCAACTCTCCTATCACCCCTGATGATGCTATGGCAGTGTTACTTAAGAGTATGCCTGAAAGTTTTGATCACATTGTTAGCACTTTGAAGAATCTTCCCAATCCTAACCTTGAAGGCATTATCTCTGCTCTCCAAGAAGAAGAAAGGCATATGGAGCTAAGGAAAGGAAATGACACTGCTTATGTTATGAAATTCCAGAAGGGCAAGTATACTCCTTGCAATCACTGTGGAAAGACAAATCACCTTTCAAAGGACTGCTTCAAAGTTAATCCATGCAAGCACTGTGGCAAAAACAACCATAGTGAGAAGTTTTGCAGAGCCAAAGCAAAGACAGAAAATGCAAATCTACTTACAGTGAATGAGCCTCCACAAGATGAGGCATCCTTTGAAGATTATGCATTTTAAACACATCTCTATGTATGCTCCAGATCTCTCTTTTTATGTCAAGGTACTCAGCCTGGATAGTCCTCCAAAATGAATGAAAATAAACTATTGTGTTTTGTGTTTTGTAAACACCTCTGGTCACCTTATGATGTAGGCCATGTGTATGTTTTGTTCCATGGTACCTCCTGCAGACATTGTGTGCATGTACATGCAGGGGAGATAACCATTGGAAGGTCTTTTTGTATCCCTTTCTGTTTACCTTACACCCAAGGGAACCCTTGCTAGCATGAGAACCTAGCCATAGATTTATCCTTGACCACCATGAGATGGCATGAGAAACTATGAGACTAGATGTATCCTTGACATAGCCTGAGGCATTTCCTTGAGGGGGGTTTGTTGGGATATCTCAAGGTGTATGCCTCAGGCAAACCTTATGTTTCTATGTGTGAGTGCTAGAGGCACAGTTAGGTGCCCACAAGCACGGTTAGGTGGTGGAGAGCCACATAGGATGATTGAGAGAATCTAGGAGCAGATTGAGGAGATGATTGTGGAGCTCTGAGGTCATCAGTGATGTCAGTGAGCTTGTATGAGGTGCCTACTTAAGGACCTCACTTTTCTTCATTCCATAAGCAAGTATTCTGATTTTGTGTCCACTCTACTCTTTCCTTTCAGTGTTCCAACAATATATGCATCAACATATACATATACATACATATATATATATATATCTGTATATATATACATACACACACACACACACACACACACACACACACACACACACACACACACACACACACACACACATATACACATATAGATATATATGTATGTATATACATACAGCAAAATTAGGACCCCGTTGGTTACCTATTTCATGCATTTTGTTGTCTCATGAGCATAAGAACTGCAAGCACTTGTGTTCCTTACCTTTCTTTGCAATGGGGGTCTTGATTTTGGGGGGGTATGCCAAAAATTGATAAACAACATTATTTGATTAATATAGTTTTAGTTGATGGAGAAAATGGACATGAAAACCATCTAAATTGGATCTTGCCATTCGATTTGATGTTGTATGACATGACCCCATTTGGATATGCAAGTCCAAAGATACGGGGTACTACTTTTAGGGCCTGAATGCCTAAAATAGGCAGCGCGCCTAAAATAGGCAGCGCGTTAACACGCTGCCTATTTCATACATTTAGGCCTGAATCACCCAACAGTCTAGGGTTGATCAAACAAGATAAATGGGTGCTCACATTTAATATATTTTTGAGAGTCAGAGGATAGTGGCTGTAGACTACAAAATCATCACTTTGAATAAATTTGGCAAGATTCTTCTGATAGAAGGAATAATTTCTATTGCACTAAAGATGAAAGAAAATTATCAAAAGGCTGATACAAGGCTCAAAATCACACTGGTGCTACTAGGCTTAATAGTCGTAGGTAGTAGTAGTACTAGTGTATTTACTAAGTAGTGTCATGCCTCTCCTCATTAAAATTCATAGTCTTCAAAAATATATAATACATAAGTCAAAATATTCTAATTAGTTTTATCATCCTAATGTTGAAACTGACTTAAATTCATAGTCTTCAAAAAGGTATAATACATAAGTCAAAATATTCCAATTAGTTTTATTGTCCTCATGTTGAAACTGACTTTCTCTTCCTTCGTCTCCTATGAGCTTCAAACCTTTAATCCATTAATCTCTCAAATAGTAAGAATGGTCTTGTATTAAGAGGCGATGATATCTAAAGTGATCTACAAATACTAAGAATGGTCTTATATTAAGAGGTGATGATATCTCAAGTGTTATACAAAACGTAAGAATGGTTTTGTATTAAAAGGTGATGATATCTCAAGTGTTCTACAAATAGTAAGAATGGTTTAAGTGTTCTACAAAAGTATTAGGTACCTCTTAGTGGCTGAAGGGAAGGAGTGATGATATCTCAAGTGTTCTACAAATAGTAAGAATGGTCTTATATTAAGAGGTGATGATATCTCAAGTGTTCTACAAATAGTAATAATGGTTTTGTATTAGGAGGTGATGATATCTCAAGTGTTCTATAAAACTATTAGATACCTCTTAGTGATTGAAGGGAAAGGGTTGGAAGTATGGGCAAAATCTCTAGGAACTACAGGATGGTTGCAAGAACAATTTTGAATGTCATAAATGACACTTGGGTTTTTCAACATACGGGTGAACTATTTTTAAACATTTTCTTTCATGGTTGATAACACTTTTAATAAGAAGAACCATTTTGAATGTCATAAGTGTTGATGCAATCCCATGCTATGGAGTCTACAGACAGTTTTTTTTCCCCACATATCGGTGAAGTGATGTTTATGTTACTAAGTTCAACATATCAAGCAACGCATTTGTTTTGATTATTGATGGAGTTTGATAATAAGACCCATTTCAAATGCAAAAGAATTGTTATATCAGTAATGGAATCCACTTTGGAGCGGAAATTCGGTTTCTTTCAAACCACATACTATTGTTGCATAATGTGAGTATGGCTCCAATTGGAAGTTAAGGTAGACTATAATTCGCAATATTGGTATAGTTACACATAGTAACATAAGTTTTATTTTCGACAATCTTCCCAAATAGTGGTTTCCACAAAGCTATGTTGAGTACCTCGATAAGGAAATTGTGGAAAAGCTCGCTCGCTTTTTTGGGCCCGCTCGCTTTTCCTCGCTTGCTCTATCAACTGCCTCCATGATTTGTGTACCTTCTTTGTCAACTACCATCATTGTTGTTGCTTCCCTCTTAGGTGATAAATGTTGTGCATTGCTTGTAGCTTGTCGTAGTTATATGTTTGTATATTGTCGAAGTAGTATTATTTGATGTGCATCACTTGTTGCTTAAGCATTGCTAGTTTGCTTTGAGTTTCCTTCATTTGCTATGTATAACGCTCATTGCTTCACTTTTGTTAGTCAAGCTTGCTATTTAATGAGTTGACATGGCTAGTAGGATGTGGACCCCAGCTTCACAGTAGGGTGTCAGATGGAGGGGATGTGGTGGTTTGATGGAGGGAAGGCATCCCCATGTGGCCATACCCAATTTGTCAAATCTAGTTCACAACTGTTTGAAACAGAGCTAGCCACTTTGCCCCCCTCACTGCAATGAATAGACCCTTTGCCCCCCTTTCAACACTAGCCCCAATCGGCTTGCATTTAATGTAGGAAGTTTGGTGGGTGCCTCTAGGCACCCCCAAATTGTCTTTTGAAGCTAGCGTGGTGCTGGTGTGGTTGGTTGCAAGGCCGCTTGAAGAATGCTATGGGGGTTGCCCCATTAAATGCAAAACTCCCCTGCAAAGCTAGTTTAGGGGAGTATGGGGATGGCCTCTAAAAGGAGCTAGACAGAAGAGGTTTTTTGTTGAAGAAATTATTGGTAGAAGAAGGATCCTCCATCTAGGAATCTCTCTCTCTCTAAGAGAAGCTCTGAAACCATAGAAAGAACTCTCTTTTGCAATTTTAGCCTAGGGTTTCTCTTGTGCTCTATTCTTGTCCACTCTTGTGGGTTTTAACTGTGTCATTACATTTTTCCTTTTCCAATTTGGCCATTTTAAGGACTTATGGACTTGTACTCCACATTTGTAGCACGTGATGTCACTACTACACTTTTTTTGCCTCTTTCATTCCTTCCACAACATGCATATTCTCCTTTGAATCTTTGGAAGGATTATTTGTATCATGTTGTTCTTTGGCATAGCTAGTTTGCTAATTTTGGCCTCTACCCTAAGCAAATGTTGGGATCCATCCATGCTAGTTGTTTTGGCCTTTTTGGCATGCTTCCTACTACTGAAGTCTTAAATATATTCTCTCAAGGACGTTGGGTATGCCTTCTCTAGAATTTAGTTATCTCAAACAAGACTAGCTCCCTTTAGATGGATTACTTTAGCCTATCAATAAACTTCATGGTCATCATATTCTCATATTCTTGCATGTTCAACTTTATGGTTAGTTTATAGAAGGTATGTAATCATTCATTCCTTAGTCCCATCCTTGCCTCAAATTTTGATAGGACTTGTAGAGATACAAATCATAATTAAAGATAATAAAATTTGTTTCCACCATATCTAAAGTCTCTCTATGGAGACATTGGAGGCTCTAAGGAGGATGTTCTCTCATGCTATGTCTATTTTCAAGTTGCATACCCTTTCAACTTCAATGATGCAAAATCAATCCTATCCAAGTCATCTAGTTTTTGGGCATCAAGTTATTATTCCAACTTGAGTAACTAATCTAAATACATCAACATCTAATGAGTTATCATAGTCAAAAATCCCTACCTTTACCTTCACCCACAATGATTCTACTTGGGCTTTGGAAGCTAATACTAAGCTAGCATCAATATACACCTCCATTTTGTCGATTGCCTTTTTTTTTCTAATTCTATAGTCACTTTTTGTGGTTGTCGCCATTCATCCAATCTATTGGGATAGGATTCATTTCTTTATTCACTTCTACATTCATCCAATCTATTGGGATAGGATTCATCTCAACAAACCCAATTGCATTCAAAATTTTATGAGCTAGATCTCAATTTTGCTGTGATACCAAATGGTGTAGCTAATATTAATAGTTCTCTATTGATTTGATCTACCACTTGTGAAATCAGGGGATCAAGCTCTCCTAGTCACTGAGACAACATCCTAATACAACACTAATCTAAGGAGGATGCAGCCTAAGTGCAAACATGATGAAGAGAGTGCTCATGACATGTACCTCAAGTCAATTAGGTTCCAAGATAGATTAGCTTGGACTCAAAAAGAGAATTTTGAGATAGTGCAAAGTGCTTGATTGATATTACTTCAAATGAACCTCCCTTTTATAGGTGAGGGTACTTACATCCATTTGCTTGCTCACATGTGGGATATGTCCTCCATGCCATGTGGCAGCTTTCCCTTTGCTCATATCTTTGCTCTACATGTGCTCATGGCACCATAACTCTCAACACCTCCCCTTGGTGCCATAATCCTTTGGCTACTGCAAGGTGGTCAGATGTGAGTTACATTCCATCACCTCCCCTTAGTGCATACATTGCAACTTAAGGTGGTCAAGTGTGGTTTACATGTCAATACCTCCCCTGGGTGCTTTCATAGCAGGTGGTCAGGCTTGATTTACAAAATATAGGCAACGTTGGCAAGGTTTTTGGTTTCTCAATACATTCCATTGATGTCACCTTTTGGCTCATGGCTTGATGACGACTCATTTGCTACTTTGTTTGGTGTAACTACCTGCATGATGCTTTGTTCTTCCATGTGCCTTACTGCTTTATGCCATGTTTCGGGCTATGGTCATCTCATACACTTGTGCTTTCGGCATGCTTATGACAATGATGTGTGCATTCATGCTTTGATTTGTCATTTGTTGCAAAGGTCTTACCAATTGATTTCTTTCAATATTGGCAGTGTCTAATTGCATACAATGATTCTAATCTGACAAGCGTGTGGAGTTCAAAAAGACGATCACTTTTCCTTTTTGGAGCGTGTCCAAATTCTTCTTGGATTGCAAGTTATGGCTTGTTGAAGCTTTTGTGAAGAAGAGGGGCCTTTGATGATGTGGCACAGGGATTCACTGTGCTTGGAAAGGGCTTTTGTTTGCTTAGTTGGCACTTATGATGATGTGGCAATCTTCTAACCCAAGTCTAAGAAAACTTAACCATGGTCCAAGCAATTGAACCTAACCATGGTGATATTTAATCTAACCACAGTTAAATCCTATCTTGATAGGTGTCAAACTCCTAACCATAGATTAAACTAAGGTCATCCAGGCTTAGCTTGAGTGGCTTATCTTCCACGTGGTCTAAGGTTGGAACCTTAGCAAAGGAGAAAGAAAGATTTTGCTTCTCTGCACAGGGACGACGAACGAAAAGGTTTGCGAATTCGGGCTCGTGGAGTAGGAATCAAAGTCTTATGGGATTTCGTAGCTGGAGTAGTCGCTGCTCTTCGTTGGAGGCATCGGCTCATTGGAGTCTTCCGTGCAGTCGTTGTTGTAGAGGGTTGGAGCTGGTAGTCGCAAGCGATGTTGGAGGGCTTGCTGTAAGGTCGTATAGGAGCTACGGCCTTTAAAACCGGTGCTGGATGCACTAAGCGTAGGCTGCTGGAGTCTCTACTGGGCATAGGTTGCTGGTCGACGCTGGGCGTAGGTTGCTGGTCAGAATTCATGGTGGTTGGCACTGGAGTCTCTGAGTAGCTGTAGCCCATTGTGAGCTTGGAGTTGTCGAGAGGCATTGGCGCTTAGGTCGGCTGGTGGGAGGTTGCTGAACCATGCATGCAGTTTGCTGGAGAAGGTCGTAGATGGCGCGCTGGTCGGCGTGCATGAAGGTTAAAGCTACCTGGGCTTAGAGCCTTAGAGCTTGGAAGATGCAGGGAGCTCACGGTGAAGATCGCCAAGTCGATGTGCTGCTACGAGCTAGGAGGCATTTCAGTCCACTGTAGGATGCTAAATCCTGGCATTGTACAGTGTGTTGCTACTTGCTTCTGTGTCACGACCGCAAAGCTACTGCTACTACTGGAGAGCCATTTACATGAAGGATTCGTCTGGGTGTGAAGCCTTAGGAGCTCTTGCTATAGGTATAGGACTCACAGGAAACCGCACAAATCTCTCTTTCTCTCAAAACCAGTAGAGCTTCGGGCTCTCTCTCTCAAACAATAGGATCTCTCCCTATCTATCTCTCACAAGGACACACATGCAGATTCTCTCTTACTCATGAAATTTTCTAAGAACCTCCAAAGATATATCTCTCTCACAAACTCAATTAATCATGAATGGAATGAACAAATGGAAAAGAGCGGAAATCTTTCAACGGGAGAATGAAAGAATGAACACTAAAAGAGAACACTCAACCTCAATCTAAAACTAATCTAGGAGAACTAGACCTAAGCTCTGATACCATGTGAAATCGGGGGATCGAGCTCTCCTAGTCACTGAGACAACATCCTAATACAACACTAATCTAAGGAGGATGCAGCCTAAGTGCAAACATGATGAAGAGAGTGCTCATGACATGTACCTCAAGTCAATTAGGTTCCAAAATAGATTAGCTTGGACTCATAAAGAGAATCTTGAGATAGTGCAAAGTGCTTGATTGATATTACTTCAAATGAACCTCCCTTTTATAGGTGAGGGTACTTACATCCATATGCTTGCTCACATGTGGGATATGTCCTCCATGCCATGTGGCAGCTTTCCCTTTGCTCATACATTTGCTCTACATGTGCTCATGGCACCATAACTCTCAACACCACTATCCATAGAAGAATTGAATTAAAAAAGCAACAGGACACATTTACTTTTTCAAGCAACCCACAGGCTATGCGAAAGCTTGCAATCCATTAAATCAATAAGCATGTTGATTTTCAACCTCATAGAATCCCCATAATCGATATTAGTTGCATGCACATTTACTTGGAGGTAATCGTGACTTCATTTTTTAAGGCAAGAAACTCACTAACCTTAGTTAATAGTTAACCAACTTGCTAGTTTTGTCAACCACCTCATTAGTTTCGATCAATGCTCAACCCCTCATTGATTTGGTCGATGATCAATCACCTCACTATTTTGGTCAATGATCAATCACCTCGGTGGTTTAGAGATCTAAACCCCAAGCTCCATTGTAGCCCAAGCTCAACTGCAGTAGAAAGTAGAGTCCCTTACAACCTCTTTCTAGTCACCAAATCATGTATCAAAACGAACATAATTGCTCTATGGGTTGTTTGTAGTAGCAAGTGTAAATCATAAAAACATGCATAACTCACCCAAATCACCTTTGTATGGAATCAAACTCAAAAAAACTTTGATATATATGGGCCAAGCATCCACCAAGCCATTTCTCAATTGGCATTTAAACAAAGAAGTTATCATATGAGGGATGCCACATGTCCCTTCCTCTTCATTGAGGTTACTGGCTTCATTAAACTCTACTTTACAACAACAACACACCGTGGAACTTGTTTGAGCACACATGCTCCTGTACCACTCAATTTATTACAAGTGGAGCTTTGCTGCTACACAACATAGACATGTAGTATGATAACTTCACCTTCATTGCATTTGCCATGTGAGTGAAGTATCTAGGGCCTTACACACACACATGCACGCACGCACGCACACATGCACGCATGTGTGCATGCACACACGCACGCACACATGCACGCATGTGTGCATGCACGCATGCATGCACAAACACATACACGCACACACGCACATGCACACACACATGCACATGCACATGCACATGCACACACACATGCACACGCACATGCGCATGCACACGTGTGCATATTTATGCATACATATAACTTTTTTTAAAATGAACAAGGTTTTATCAAAAGATTTTTGGTCAAGATGTAATTTCCAAACAATGCAATGTTATTGTATAAGATAAGGAATGCATATTTACTAGCATGTTTTCATTATAGGGAATAAGACAATCATGTAGGGAAGGTAAAATGATCACTAGTCTAAGAAGTAAGTAGGTGACATTAAGAGCAACCTGTCAAAAATCCATGTGAAATAGAATCCTGGATGCATTCAGCCAACAGTGACGGGTCAACAAGAAGAAAGGTCCATAAAAGGCACAATAGGAAGACTATAGAGAAGCCTTGTATTTTTTGGCAAGGCGAGAGAGCCATTGTATTTCTTGAATCTTTGTGGTGATATGAATAAATAAAACCCGCAATTTTCTCAAAAAAATGTAAAATGATACTCAATTGTAATGTTTAAATCTAGCTTGCTAGTGTGCCATGGCTATGCAAAGTCTGCTTGGTGGTGCACCATCTTGTGGGGCGGCTATGCAAAAGTCTACATGCAATGTGATAGTACCATATAAACAAAGGAGGTTTTGGAGATAGAAAGAAAAGTGTGGTGGTAGCTTGACATAGCTCTTGTATAGATGGGGTAGTGAGCTTATTATTTGTTGCCTCATGAATATGTGCTTGTCTATTTTCCATATGAGAATGATGGGGAGAATGATATATTGAAAAGACTAAAATCGTTAAGGGAATATTTTCTTTCACATGGTGCAAATGTGTAGATGCAAGTTCATCAATTAACTTAGACTATAGAGAAACCCTATATTACTATGATGCTCATGTTTGGATTTGCCTTCTTGGAAGTGGCAAGGAAAACATGGTGAATATAATGCAATAATTCTCGAATCAACATTAGACGTATGGAGCTCTTAGATTCAATGAGGTTATCTACATGGGAGCAGACTTTTCACATCACATTGGGTAAGGGAGAAGCACTAAGAGGAAAGCATACGTAAAAGATATTACAATGTGCTCAGGTTCCAAGCTTCAAGCTCTACATGATGGAAAATAAGTCCCCAAAAGTGATCGAGCAAAAATTGTAATTTGTAGAACATAGCTCCCATAATTGTACTAGCTCCTCTATATCTACACACTTAGAGATGTCTAGATCTCACCTTTTAGCAATATGTTAATCCTTTGTGTTATAATAAGTTGGGATTGACTTCTCTGTTTTAAAGTAGTGGTCATGAGTTTGCAGATTCTTTGTGAAAAACGAGTTGATGAATGAATGTGGATTGGGAATGGATGCCAGTAGGCACATGGCTAGTTTCCATCACCATCAATGAATTTGGTTGGGGAATTGAAATTGCTAGTTCTTTGAGCTCTTAAATCTCGGTGTAGAAGTCAAACAATTGTTTCTAGTGTAGAGATAAATATCATTATTTGATATTATGCGCTCTTCATGCGCAAGTTGTGCATCTTCTATACTAATTGTGAGACATGCCTTAACATTAGATAATGATATTCTTTCAATCACTAGCACGTGAAATGAAGGAGAAAGAAAGGAGAGGGTATTTAAGTAGATCACATATACATAGATTTTTGTTTTTTGAGACACAATTTCATCCTCTAGGTCTTGTCACTACAAGCTCATGAGAGGATGAAAGGGTTTTTGTGAATTGGGGAGTTGTGTCTTTAAAGAATGGTTTGCTTGCAGCATTTATAAAAAAAATATCTCGAGTTGATCCATTGTATGGGGCATACTATCTATTGTTGGTGGGAGTGCAAGAAAACTATCAATATTATTATGGTTTTGGAATAAATCTAGGACCATGACATAATCATGGGAAGACGTTGTATTGGGGTTTCAGATATCTATTGGGACCATGAACTCATCTTATCCTTGACTTTTGATGGAGTAGAGCTCCTCAATAATGAACTCCTCTTATCCTTGACTTTTGATGGAGTAGAGAGGTCCTAGAGAGTGGATTTTTGTTGTGACCATGGGAGGTATTTCCAAGGAAACAATGTTTTGCTTTTGAAGATTAAGCTTCGAAAAGCACCCCCAAAAATTATAGATAGAAGGGAGGTAATTGATTTTGAATTTGATCTACAGAAAGTGGTTGGTATTATATTTTTTTCAAAGGAAGGAAAGAAGGCAAAGGAGTCCCGAAAATGAATATTTTCCATGGAGATAATGACCATTGTTTAGGAAAAACCAAGGTTTAATGTCAAGTGGATGATGAATTTTAGAAATTAACCTTTACTTATTTATTTGGCTTGTCAAGAGGTTTATTGTAGAGCTTTTGGGAAAAAATACCTTTGTTTGTAAGGCCCCTTTTTTTTGGTCCCACCAACCCCTAATACAAGCATGCCTTTTAATAACAAAAAAACCTCCTTTTTAAAGCCAATTTTGAAAATAGAAAGTTTTAAACCTAAATTTTAACATTTTAGTCATTTGTGATTGTACAGTCAAGATGACTAAATTGTAGATGTTAAGATGACTAAATTGTGTTAAGATGTGGCATTGTCCATGGGGCTAGCTGTTGAAATGGTGTTGACCCATGTAATCTCTTAAAGGTAGCCCTATTTGAAATGTGGCAGGCCAAGGCAAGGGTAGCTTTTCCTCCTCAGAGCTCCCTTTACTTTGTCACATTTGCTTTCCTTGACGCATTGCATTCTCTACTATTGTCGTTGATCTATTAGTTGTCACGATATGTATACTTAAAACTGCAAAATTTCACTTAAAAACCTTTTAAATTTTTCAACTTGGAGGCTTTTGTATCTGATAAGGAAAATGTTTCCTGTGAACAATGAGATTCATGAGGATGCTAAAAAACAATTTTGGAAATGATGTATTAAAACAAAAAGTAGTCCTCCTTGAAAATGCTCAATTCTAGAAGACTCCGCTTCGTCTTCATCCTTTAAGAGTCTTCTTCATCATCCTTTTTGGAGAGGAAGACTTATCTTCTTCTTTTTCATCTTGTAAGACTCTTCTTCATTCTTTAAAATTTTCAGCTTGAAGGTTTTTTCATATCTATGAAGGAAAATGTTTTCTGTGAGAACAATGATCAGGCAAAAGGTAAAATAATGATTTTGAAAATGTTTTTGGCGTACTTTGGGGGGGTAGGTCTAATTGGAGATGTGTGTTCCGAAATTCAATTTTTCAATTTCAGAAATTCACTTCTTTTTTATGATTGGTCCAAGGTAGAGATACCATTCTTTTCTGCGAAAATCCTCCATCTCTCTCTCTCTCTCTCTCTCTCTCTGTGTGCAATCCACCCTCTTTTCCACGCTACACATCTTCTTTTTCGCTATTTTTCAGGCCCGTCTTATGAATGATGTATGGATCATTCATCTTATTTTTTATTGGGGAAGGAAAATATTTTCGATGAACAATGATTCACGAGGAAGCAAAAAGGATGATTTGAAAATGTGTTTTGTATAAGGGGGAGGGGAGGATAAAAGAAAGGTGTGTACTCCACCTTAGAAGAGTTGAGCTTGATCTTGAGAATAAGCTTCATTTTCTTCAAAAGCTTTATCTTGTTAATTGTAAGTGGTAGCTTCATATGAGGTTGTAGCTTCATAAGCTTCATCTTCTTCATTTTCAGGTGTAGCTTGATAAGCTTCATCTTCTTCATAAGCTTCTTCTTCTTCATTTTCAGTTACAGCTTGCTTCGTATGCTTCATCTTTTTCATTTTCAGTTGTAGCTTCATAAGCTTCATCTTCCTCATTTTCAGTTTGGAGGTAGAAGACTCATCCTCTTCTTCTTCTTCTTCGTCGTCGTCGTCTTCATCTACAACAGAATGGCGTCCTCCACAGCTCGCAAGCTCCAAGTCGTCTCCCCCGTCCCCCCCGACATCGATATCGCCAACTCTGTCGATCCTTTCCCCATCTCCCTCATCGCTTCCGACCTCGCATTGCAGCCTCACCACTACGAGCTCTACGGAAAATCCAAGGCTAAGGTCTCCCCCCCCCCCCCCCCCCTTCCCCCCTTTTCTCTTTCGCTTTCCCCCATCTCGCGTCTTTGTTCTCACCCTTGCTCCTTCTCTTTAGGTGCTTCTTTCTGCCCGTGATCAATTCAAGGATTCTGCCGATGGATTCTATGTCGTTGTTGGTGGTATCACTCCTACCCCTCTTGGGGAAGGGAAGTCCACTACCACTGTCGGTCTTTGCCAAGCTCTTGGAGCGCATTTGGGGAAGAAGGTAAATGAGTAGCAATTCTCTTCTTTGTTTCTGCTTTGGGTACCGTGTCTGCCTAGCTCCTTCCAGGACAACCAACGTCTTAAAATTGCGCCAGCTCTTCCTGATTGCACGCATTCATTCTATGTGAAACTGGGCAGGAATTGAGGTGAGGATGCCTACGCGATGTGCAGGTGATGACATGTCTCCGACAGCCGAGCCAAGGCCCTACTTTTGGAATCAAGGGTGGAGCTGCTGGAGGTGGATACAGTCAGGTTATCCCGATGGACGAGTTCAACCTGCACATGACTGGCGATATCCATGCTATCACTGCAGCCAATAATCTGCTTGCTGCTGCAATCGATGCCCGCATTTTCCACGAGGCAACTCAGTCCGACAAGGCTCTTTTGAACAGGCTTTGCCCCGCGAACAAGGAGGGTGAGCGCACCTTTCCCCCTATTATGCTGAGACGCCTTAAGAAGCTTGGAATCGAAAAGACCAATGCTGGCGATCTTACACCCGCTGAGATCAAGCGATTTGTCAGGCTCGATATAGATCCAGAGCAAATAACCTGGAAGAGGGTGATGGATGTCAACGATCGTTTTCTGAGGAAGATCACAGTCGGACAAGGACCTGAGGAGAAGGGCATGGTGAGAGAGACAGGATTTGATATAGCAGTGGCTAGCGAGATCATGGCAGTGTTGGCACTGACAACATCGCTTGCAGACATGCGAGAAAGGTTGGGCAAAATGGTCATTGGAACAAGTAGGGGAGGTGATCCAGTGACCGCAGATGATCTTGGGGTAGGCGGTGCCTTGATGGTGCTGATGAAAGATGCAATCAACCCAACTTTAATGCAAACATTGGAAGGGACACCAGTGCTAGTGCACGCTGGCCCCTTTGCCAACATAGCCCATGGAAATTCCTCCATTGTCGCAGACCAGATTGCACTCAAATTGGTAGGGGCGCAAGGGTTTGTAGTCACAGAAGCAGGGTTTGGGGCAGACATAGGGACTGAGAAATTCATGAACATCAAATGCAGATATAGTGGGTTGAATCCACAGTGTGCTGTGATTGTTGCCACAGTCAGGGCTCTGAAGATGCATGGGGGAGGGCCTGAAGTGGTGGCAGGGAAACCTCTGGATAAAGCTTACAAATCGGAGAATGTGGAGTTGCTGAAAGCTGGATGCTCCAATTTGGCTAAACACATTGAGAACACCAAAGCGTATGGTGTGAATGTTGTGGTCGCCATTAATATGTTTGCAACTGATAGTGTGGCCGAGCTTGCAGCTGTGAAGGAAGCTGCATTAAACGCTGGCGCTTTTGATGCTGTCATTTGCACCCACCATGCTCATGGTGGAGCTGGGGCGGTCAGTATTCGTTCCTTCTCATTGTTGTTTTTAAATCTCTCCCATGGATCAAGATCTACCTGTCTGGCTTTCCTGCTGTTGAGTAGACCTCCAGGAGAAGGCATGCTATCACATGTTTGGGAAAGAATGCCCGTCTGGGTGGCACTGTTCTGTCCCAGCATTACTTTATTTCAGTTGAAGCCACAGATTTATGATCTGGATTCTATAACATGACCAGACCCTGATCTGATGTTGTCTCAATACTTGTCTATGAATAACCATGATGTTATAATGATTCAATATGTGAATACTTTAAGCTGTAGGCTTTGTATGCCTTCTAAATTGTTGTGAGATTTGTTCTTTCTAATGACGTTTCAATTCATTCAGTATACACATATAGTGATCCAACGCACATGCTGTGTAGGTGGATCTCGGCCTAGCAGTTCAAAAGGCATGTGAGCAGCATCGGACTTCTCTGAAGTTTCTATATCCATTAGATCTAAGCATCAATCAGAAAATCGAAATGATTGCCAGGTCATATGGTGCAGACGGTGTGGAGTTCTCAGTAGAGGCAAGTATATGGAGACTAATAGTTACTTTATGTATTTTCTGAATTTGAAATATTTATTCTTTGCACTAATTTTAGAAGCTACGTTGTACCCATGTCTATTGTGACACATTCCATTTGTGTTTCTAATGTAATGCCCTCGTGCATGTGCAGGTGGGTGTGGGGGTGCATGGGGGTGTGTATTGGTGGGTGCATGTATGTTTACATGCATCTGTGGGCATATGTACGTATGTGGACATGTGGTGCATGTGCTATGCATTCATGCTTGTGAGCGTATGTGTATGACGTGCATGCCTGTGAGCATTGGAAGAGCACAGCTTTGTACACAATCTACTCTTCCTGTTAGCCCTAGATGTCAGTGTGGATGTTGTAGAAGGCAGTTGCTGTATCTGTTTCATGGATGGGTGGATGTCTGCAGGCATGTCCGTGGAATGTGTGTATAATATATATATTATATATTATTATGCAGCATTCCAGATAGATGGTTAACTGTAGAGAGTTCCGTGGTTGGACATTTTTGTGCTGAGCTTATCTTTTTTTGTAGGCTGAGAAGCAAATTGAAACTTATACAAGGCAGGGATTTTCTGGGCTTCCAATTTGCATGGCAAAGACACAGTACTCATTCTCACACAATCCAGCCCTTAAAGGGGTCCCCAAGGGTTTTATAATTCCTATACGGGATGTGCGAGCTAGCATTGGTGCTGGGTTCATTTATCCGCTTGTTGGAACCATGAGCACTATGCCAGGCTTGCCTACGCGTCCTTGCTTCTACGATATTGATTTGGACCTTGAAACTGGTCATGTTATGGGTCTCTCTTAAAAATTAGCAGCAGTACAATACGCAGCATGAGTGGGTTCTGAAAAGAATTTTTTAGTAGGCTCTCTTCTACAAGAGGTTGTCTACAATTGTTTGAACAATGGATCCGAGGGATCAATGCTGCAATAATTTAAATTCCTAATGTACTGCCATGTGGTGTGGATGTGATACTTTGTATGAGCTGACGCAATGTTTCTTTCAGCCTCTACTAGAAGGTTTTATGCTATTCTAGCTTTTAGTAGGAGCTTTTACTGTCCTATTGTCTCCTGTATAGTCTTTTTACTGGGCTTTTGAAGTCATGACATCCAGAGATCAGTAGGTTTTTGCTTAGTGCATTTTGTTTCTGGTGCAAATACCGCATTTTCGTACACCTAGTTTCAGCTAGGGGATGGGTTGTCCCTTTGCCTTATTTTTGTGAGTGAGGTTTTGGCCGTTTTTTCATTTTTATTCCTTTTGTTTTTGTTTAAGCTCTTTCTGAAGGCATGTCACCATGGGGAAGCACTGTGTGTGAAGGTCCCACACGTTCCCCATAGCTGTGTGTGTTCCTCCCTTCCCAGAAAGAGCCAGCAGGATATGGAGGAGGAGCTGTCACCACCTTACACGCGCGCACTCGCACTCGCACACACACATTCTTTTGGGTGAAGGCCATTTGTATTTTATTAGAAGAAACTGTGAAACTGTCCCCCCCAAAAAAAGGGACAAAAAGGAAGGATAATCTAGATCCCATGCCTATAGGCAATGATTCTAGATCCCATGCCTGTAGGCAATGATTTCAGCTTTGGATAGCATGTGTTATTAGGGGGAAAAAAAGAGACCAACCCAAGTAGGGATAAGTTCTTAGACTCTTGATATTAGATTCTATGGATAGAGGCAAAGTGATTGCAATGAAGTTGAGGAAGAAGCCTCAAGGTGGATCCCAACAACGATAGATGAAGAGAATCACAGAAGAAATGATACTTATATTTGAAAGGGTCACCAAAGACTATGATTACAGTCCTTCCATAGAGTACCCAATGAAAGAAAAGGTCAAATCCAAAGATAAAACAAATCTTATGGAAACCATGATGGCTATTGGGACTTAGGTAGTGTTTTTTTTTTTTCAAGGCCCCTCGGGAAAAATGTCAAGCTTTTGGCTATAATGCATATATATTTTAGAGAAAGTATCTTGATGTCTTACACTATTTCCCAAATGCTTATGCCTAGTAATGCAGCCTAGTTTAAATCTTGGCTAGATAATGTAACAAAATAGCTGCATGTTTCAAACTTTTGGTGATATTGAACTCACTCAGGATGATCTTTAGGGGTATGTGCAAGGGGAGTATAAGGCCTGTGAGCTTGAAAAGTGATAATTACCAACTTGCTTTGTAATTGTCTCTTCATGAGATTTTTTATATATAGTATTAATATGGATTTTTGTGCAATAAAAAAAACTACCATGTGTGAACTTTGTAGAGTCCCTATCTCATCGGATCTCCCGTGTGGCTCAAGGAGCCATGCGATGATGTGCTCGAGTGCTTTGTGAAGATGTAGGATGGGATATGTAGACAAGGATGACAAGACATAGGGATGCCGATGATGAGGCAAATGGAAATGTAATGGGAATAAAAGAAAGAGTAGAATGAGATTGTAGAGGACATCATGGGCATTGAGGCAAGGTAGGAGAGAGTGGATCTATCATAAAAGTTCTCAAGGCTTATAGGTTTGGGGCCTTCAATTGTTCTATCAATGAAGAGACAACTACAGGAGGTATGCAAGGTTAGATTGGTGTCGAGGTAATTCTTATGGTGCTCGGAATTCCCATGTGCCTTGAGCTTGGGCTCCTGTGCAAGAAGGCCTTGGGCCTTACAACTTTCAAGGAATTAAGTCCTTGGTTCTTTTTCTTGGGGGCTCGCATAGTGGCAATGTCATGCCCCTAAGCTCAATCAAGGAAAAGTTAAGCTTTAATGGAGCTTTGGAAAGCCATACACAAATTGATGGAACCTTTGGAAAGTACACAAAGAAGGACAAGTTTCTCTCCTTGAAAAAGAAATCAAAAGTGATGATAAAAGCCCGTTTATACTAGTATGATTCTCTTCCTCTCACATCTCTTTCTCTTACTCACACTATTTCTTAGGGATTTAAAGAAAATGGAGGGAGAGAATAATCTCTACACACCTACATGTAATATGGTTTAGCAAAATGCGAGCCAAAGCTCTAATATCATGGCAAATGGAGGAAGTGGAGAAGGAAGACAAAGGGTACAAAATGTAACTATATTCTTCATTAGTTGAAAAGGATGAATCCATACAAGATGACTTAGCAATAGGGTTAGGGTTTCTATCAAATTTGTCTTTTTGGCACTCTGTAGATTAGCGCACTTATTTACAATGTCCATGATAGATTCATTCTCAACATATATACTATGAGGAATGCTTGTAGTGGGAGATCGGGTGCTACATAAATTGTATTACATGTTACTCTAAATAGGTTCATATCTATGACTGGGGCTTTAGTAGTACCATACTCACCTTTTTCAAAATTTCTTCTAGCATATGGAAAAGCTACATCACCTAATTGATCTTGTATTTAGAAAAGAATCTTGGACCATCATAGATGCAGGGTTATTACTTTTTTTCTTTTTTTTCCATAGTTTTGGCTAATTTGGCAATCCTTTCATCTCTAGTGGCCTCAAGATCTACCACCTTTTTCTTAGAGTGTCACTTTTTGTAGGAACAAGAGGGTTGTTAATGCCTCAAGATTCCTCTTCCATTTAGGCTAAGACAAAGTGATTCTTGAACCTTTAAAATGCTCTCTTAAGATATAAGATTTCTACTTTGAAGCCCTTAGATCTTGATATCCCTACATTAAAGCCTTTAGATTCAACATTCATTGCTCCTGTCTAAGGTGATCGTGTCTACATGTTCTTAACCATGAGAGATTTAGGGCTACCAAGCCTTTGTGTTTCAAATTTTCCACTCCATTTTCTTATCAGCAATATAGAGTAGAGCATGGATGTGAAAGGTAAAAACTTTTTGGTCTCAGAGCCATTCCCAAAAGTTATGCATTGGAGTAACATCCCATGAAGACGACCTTCTTGTTCTGAGACCCATTCCCAAAAGTTATGTATTGGAGTAACATCCCATGAATTTGGCTTGGTTGGATCGTATCTCATTGATTGGTATCTTTGTAATGCTTGAGTGCCCTACTTTCTTCTCAGAGTTATTTCTTTTTCTCAGATTTATTCTTGAAAGTTATGTATTGGAGTTTCATCCTATAAATTTGACTTGGTTAATCATATCATCACTTGCATATGGATTGATATCATTGTAACGTTTGAGTGCCCTACTTTCTTCAATTTGACTAGGTAGAATTGTATCATCACTTGCATATGGATCCATATCTTTGTAATGATCGAGTGTCCTTAGATTTGAGATCCCCTTCTTTAAATCCTATAGACTTAATAGTCATTGCTACAATCCATGCAAGTGTGTCAGCATGTTCTTAACAATGTGAGATTTAGGGCTCCCAAGCTTTTGTGTTGCAAATTTTCGACTCCATTCCTTGTCAGCAATATAGAGTAAACCATGGATGCAAAAGGTAAGCATTTATTCCCAAAAGTTATGTATTTGAGTAAGATCCCATGAATTCCACTTGGTAGAACCATATGATCACTTGGATGTGGGAGTTGTCCTTGAATTCATAGAAAAAATTGTAGCTATCACATGCATCTAATTCATTGTGTCATCATCATGTGGTACTCCTATTATATAGTTCCTTTACTTTTCTTGGACATTGTTATAGTATTGGCAAATTGCTCACCCCAATTTTTGGATTTGACACAATTTGTATTAGGGATGTTTTTATCAAAGCTGTACTTATATATTAATATGAAATCTTGATGAAAGTTTATTGAGCTAGTTTTTTTAGTTTCACAATATTTGTAGAACATATTACAAATTTATATAATTTCTTTTGAAATTTAAAGAAAAAGTTATAAATCTTGGCAAAACTTTAAAATTTTTCTCATAAAAGTTTCAAATCTTGGCGAATTTTTCAAACCTTTATTTTTGTCAAGGCATACAAACTTTTGACACCAATATAAAAGTTTGCTTCTTAATGAAACTAATAGGAAAAAATCATCCGTGATCTGTATTCTAAGAACAAAAATCTACTTTGACGGTTTCCCCCATTGGTTAGACATCATCACACTATTAGTAGTGTGCTAGGGATACTCATAATCATGAAGGTCATAGTGAAGCCTTACTATTTGTACAAGCACATCTTAAATGAGTCCTAAAGTTGGAATATTAGTTTGGTTAGCAAGATTTACAACCTTTTTCACTGGATGACTACCTCAACACATAGTACAATATTCTTAATCCTCTATCAAGAACAACTTGTTCTAGCTACAATCTTTTTACTCTCATTGAGATAGTTGCATTGTGAGTGCATCACACTCTAAACGGTCTTTCAATGGTACATATTATTTATTAGTGGCATTGCTATGTCATAAGTCTTAAAATTATCTTTTAGGGTGCTACATAGCATATCTGTAGAACCCCACCAACTTGGGAATCCCATGCCAGGGAACGTCAAGGCACTACTCTTGGGATTCCCTCCCACCCAAAGTTTCAAATGTATCCATAGATTGATGCTTTTTTATGGTAAGTTGCATGATGGCAACCCAATATGAGTGATCAAAATTTCTATTAACCTAGTTGTGTCACTGTAAATTTTGGAGGTTAGGATCTCAGGTTCTTTGCTCTGGCAAATCTATTATGGATGCATGAATCAAGACATAATAATTTATACTCATCAAGCATCATGGCTATTGTATTATGGCTAAACACTCAGCCGAATACATTGAGAACACAAAAATTAACACTATGAACCTAAATGACATTCACTTCGAACAACAACATTCTATTGAAAGAGAAATTAAAAGGATTATTCATGAAAGATTTTTGTGCTAGCACACAAAGCAACTATAGACGCGCTTGATAGACACGCAAAATAGCGGGTGTCTATAGGCATTGCTTGAATAGAGAAATTACGGGCGTGTCTAATAGCGCGTCTAACAGCTCGTCTATTTACGCGTGTATTGACACGTCTATTTGCACGTCTACACTGAGAAAATACGGGCCCGTCTAACACTGCGTTTGTCAGTGCGTCTATTTGCACATGTATTAGCGCATCTATCAACGCATCTACACTGAGAATTAGACGCGTATTTAGACGTAAAATAGAGAATACAGAAAGTGGTGAGCTACGACAATAGTGGATTATACAGTGAGCTGCAAATTACTTGACATAATATTCTATTGCCTTAGAAAGCAAAACATATTTAATAGTTTATTATTCTAAGGATCGAAACTTCTGTGAAAGCTATTTTGGAACATGACAATTAGTTGTGTTGCATGTCACTTGTGAGTGGCTTAATTTACATTAGCATTGCAAATTTACATGTGTAATGCATGTGTTCTTTATTTTGAAGTATTATGAGCACTGACAAAACGATTATTGCATGCACTAGATCACTACACCCATCCTTGATGGCAACACAAGAGTAGTTGAAGACTGAGGTTCCGATGCTTGTCCACAAGTTCACGATTGAACACTTGATAGGATTGAGTGATGAAGAAATTCGGGGGCATGAAACCTCAAAATATTTACATGTTACTGTACATGAGCTGAACATGGCCGAATGTTATGATCGGATGTTAAATTGATAGTTGATCAATATTTTCCTCAAGTGTTGGGAGATCCTATAGGTCAATGGGAAATATATGCAAAGATGAACAATGCTGCCTTGCTTGCCTATCTGGTTTTCTACCATGGCTTTGAATTCTTGAAATCTGAAAAACACTTCAGATTTCTCTTTCAGAAAGTAGACCCAACAATATCTGCTATAGTCATCGATGAAAGTCAAGTAATAAAGTGAACCATTGATGCTGCGGGTCTAGGCATAAGCCTATACATCTGTATGAATTAAATCAAGAATACCTCATGCACGAGAGGTACTTCTGCCAAAGTTGGTTTGCTTTTGTTTGTCGAAGCAGCATGCTTCGCAAACCTTTCCAAGAAATTGTAGCTTCAGAATCCCAATTGCCATATTCTGATTCCTGAGATCTAACAAGTACTTGAAGTTGACATGACCATGTCTCTTGTGCCATTTTGCAGATAGTGGCATCTATTGTGGTTGGGCTGACATGGCATGCTTATCTGGTACTGTAGCTAGCAATCTGTACAAGCGTCCTTCCTTGACACCTTTTGCTACTAGTTGACATCTTTTGGATTTATCTCTAATAGTGCATTCATCACCGTCAAAGATGACTTTGTAATTGTGTTCCGTCATTTGATTCCTGAGATCTAACAAGTACTTGAAGTTCACATGACCATATCTCTTGTGCCATTTTGCAGATAGTGGCATCTATTATGGTTCAGATGGTTGGGGCAGTTTTCCCATATACTGGTGTTCGCTTGAGGATGTTGATGCAGCGCGGCAGCACGCATCCCGACTTCTTCCGTATAGGACCTGGAGGCCTACTTCAGCCACTCACTGAGAGTGACCCCGAGATGGATGGGAGTCTTGATGGGATACACTGGCAGATGATCAGAGTGGTGGGCCGATTGGGGAAGGAGTGGCACATTGACCCTCCCAGTATTTTAGAGCAGGATGCCTCTAGATGGCGCCTTTGGTTGTGGGAGGGTAGATCCTTGAGGGAGGTCCAGTGGGATCCGAGAGAGTGGTTCTGGCCCTCCAAGGGCGGCCCAGCTGAGCAAATGGATGAGGTACCCTTCTTTTCCTACACCACACGGACTGGCAAGAGGCTTCAAATGGACTCGTCGAGGTGGACCCCTTCGAGAGAGAGACATTGGGTGACCCAGAGAGTGCCTCGAGATGTGCGCTCTAGGTTCTGGATGTGGTTGTGGTCCAGCTTGCGGCCAAGGAAGATCTCTTACTTCTTCTGGTTGGCCACCCACGGAGGCTTGCCCATCGAACTGTGGTTGGAGCAAATGTGAGTGGACGGGCAGTGCCATTGTTGCTCCATTGGTGCCCTGGAGACTATCCCGCATTGCCTTTGGAGCTGTCGTAGCACAGCAAGGATCTGGATGGGAGCCCTCAGGATCATGACACGTATGCAGAGTTTTCATAGAGACCACCTGGGGGATGGTGGCTTGGTTGATAGAGGGAGGACACACGTTTCAGATTGATGAGATCTCCCTAGCCTACCGAATACAGGGTCAGAGCATCCAGAGGATTGCACTCCACGAGGCAGTCCCCCTTGACAGTCTAGCTCCTCCTCCTCCTAAGGAGGACAGTATCTGGGAGGTGGTAGTCAACATCACGGCTTGGAACATTTGGGTGGCTCGCTGCAGTCTTGTGATGGGTGAGCACTCAGTTCCACCCGCGGCTACCCTAGTTGCCATATGGTAGAATATCATTTACACTCTACGGTCCACTTGGGAGCTGGGACTCTAGGCTCCAAGGCGACTATCGAGAGGTGTGCTCATTTCTACAAGGCTTGGCCTGCAGGTGTTTTCTACATCTTCACTCCGGGAGGGATTCGTTGGTTGTATAGTCCCCCCACTTAGCTGTTAGCCCCAGTTCCAAAGATCTCCTAGGCAGTGAGCTGGGTTTCTCTAGAACAGGCTGGTTTTTCTTTCAGCCTTTTTCGAGTTTTTTCCATACTCAGCACCTTCAGGGCTGCTGTCTTGTATGAAAACCTTTCAAGCATTAATAGAAGGTTCCTTTCTTTGGAAACAATCATGAACAAATAAGAATGCAACATGGTCCAATTGAAAAGGACACGTGATTTCAAGAAGCATGGATGCGTAATCATAGATCCTAACAAGCTCATTGCCTATGGATCAAAGTTGGAAGGTTGTTTAAGCTAATGTAAGAAACACATACCTTCTTGCACACACAACAATTCCTATCTCGGAGCTTTATGACATAAGAAATATGGGCAATTGAACTACAGAAGCATGATTTTATTTAAAGGGTCATATATGGTCAAGATATCTACTTTTATCATCAATTATGTGAATTATGCTGCATAGCTAAGCAACCCCCGGTCCAAAAGTAGAGACATTTAGATATTTGGGGACAAGTATTTAAGAGGGTTTTGAATGGAGCATTGTACCTCATTATCTTCATTGAGAATCATTCTTGAAAGACATGGATTATTTCAATAGTGTCGAAAACCACGTAAGCATATGCTTTCAGCTCAAACACCATGTTAGAATCAACTATGGCCTTGCATCTCTCTCTCTCTCTCTCTCTCTCTCTCATCAGTAGGGTGATGATGTACCTATCCAAACTTGTTTCTCGCCCACTTCTACATGGCCAAAGTAAGCACATTACCTAGCCAACCATGAATGGCCTTGCTAGTGAGATATATCCCGAAGCTTTTCCTTGTTAACGAGGCTCATGCTTGGGAGTTATACTATAAATACTTGGTAGGTGCTATTTGGGTCTCTATCTATATGACTTTACCCTTCTATGTGGGTTGATCTAAAGTGCCTATATGATCATTCATTCAATCAAGAATTTTCCTTAGCACAAAAAGCAGTCTTTACATTGTTGTGCCAATAGCAGTAAATTGAAAGCCAATTCCAATCATAAAAGCCCGTCCAATCAAGACATGCAAGTTTCCCTTTCTCATTATCATCGTATGTGAGGTAGTAGTAGTAATAGTTTTTCAATTCAAGCTTCCTCAACTCCTTGAATTGTGAAGTTGGATTGATAATCTTTCTTATGCGACCCCTACGCCCTCTGTCAAGAGCACGAGGAGCTCAAGAAGAGAGGTTTACAATACAAAAAGTGGCGATTGTTTTTCACATGGAGCTCTATGCTCTAGTAACTAAATTCTCTCTATTAGAGCTCCAACTATCATATTCCCCAACATTGTGAATACGATCATCGGCAAGTCCATGCAATTGCAATGCCATAGGACAGGCTTCAAGCCCCGCCCATCCTCTCACTCTCTAGATCTCTTTGTGATGTGTCCTTTTCTCCAGCTATCAACTTGATAGCCATGACACGACGTGTTGCTGTTGGCAGTGTCTAATAACAATTGCATAATTGCATCGCCGCGATAGGAAGATCTACCATGAGGACACCTACCATCCCGAGTGGCATGCAAAAACCACAATTTAGCATCAAAATACCAACAAAATAATGACATAGGCATACATGAGATGCAAAAAAATCAAGACAAGGGGCAGCAAAGAAAACCTTAGCATCACACACATGCATGCAAGGCTCGTCCTTCTCACTCTTCATTATGTGCCTCATTAAAATAGGATAATTTTAAATTAATTATCTTAAAATTTTTTAAAGATACATGAAATGAATGCAAATAATATGCACATATAATTCTATAAGTGATTATATTAAAACTAATATAAATATGTACTTTTTTGTCATTTTATAAAAAATGCTATAATATCTTTATTAGACTAAATAAATAAATATTTGATTACCTTTATTATTTATTAATATAATAAAAATAATATAATACATTAAATTAAATTTAAAATTATAAATATATAATCTTGAAATAACACATGCATAAATGCTTCGTTTTATACATAAAATAAGTATAGTAATATAAACACACAATTTTAGAAGTAATTATATAAAACAAAGTTTAAAATCTATATCAAGGTAAGATTTAAATTTATATAATACTAATAATCATAATATTAATAATTATATTAAAAATAAAGTATTTTACACATGAAATAAGTAGAATTCTCATTATTAAAATATAATTTTAAAAGTTACCATATAAGAAAATAATAAAATAACTTTGATTTATATATTAAAATAAATAAATATAAATATAAATATGCAATTTTAAAGTATTGTAAATAATATTAAGAATAACTTGAAGAATCAAATAATTTTAATCAAATTAATAAACAATGTATAATTTTAGTAGTTTATTAAAAATAATATATACTTTATTTTTATAGATTAAACAAGCCAGATTCAATAAAATAAATGTCACATTTATTAAAATTAACCAAATAATAACTTCAATTTATAAATAAATTTTATAACAACATAAAGTTATAAATTTTAAAATTATTATTGTTAAAAATCATAAAATACTTTAATTTATAAGATTAAAAATGATTACGTAATTTTAATTTAAACATTAAAATTAATAAATAAAAATATCATTATATATTTTTAAAAGAATTATCAAAAATATCGAGAATACTTTGAAAATTAAATTAATAAAAAAATATTTTTTAATAGTTATTATATTAAAAATAATATAACCTTTATTTTTATCATAAATAAGCAACATCCTATAAAATAATTGAAATAAAGACTTTACATTACAAGTAAAATAAGCTAAAAGAACATAAATTTATAATTTCTAAAGTTATTATACTAAAAATAATAAAATACTTTAATTTTATAAGATTTAATTTATTATATTATAATATTTTATGTTATAAATAATCACATATATTAATTTTATCTAAATTTTCTAGTTATTATATACAATCTTCATTTCCTTTATATAATAAAATCATATATTATAAATTTATGTTATCTTTTCCTCATGTTCATCATTTTTTCCCTTTATCAACCCCTCTGTCTTTTAATCAAGTAGCATCCTCCATCCATCCTTCCCGCCCTTTCTTCATCAAGTCTTGCCCTTCAATCTTGATACTTGCCTCCCTCTTTTCATTGTACTCTCCATTCATCCTCTCTCATAATAATCACTTACCTCTCTCCATCCTCTCTGAGTCTTTTTTTGTCATCCTCCCTCACAATCATCAATGACCTCCTTGCGTTCTTCCAACATCACCCTCCCTCTATTACCTCCTCTGTCCTCCCTCATGATCATCTATTCTCTCTTTGTTATCTCTCCTTTTAGGTATAGCTCTCGCCTACTCCAGTGCTCACAACTCTACAGTAGTGCCGAGGCAACCTCCTAGCCAAAGCAACGAGTTCCTTCAGTGAACCTACTACTCACGGGTAGCCAAGACAATCCCAATGCCAGCACACAGCTGGCTCAACCGTCTCGAATAGCTGTATCCAGTAGCAAAGACCTCGTAGACAAATCTCCCAGGGCCAACGAGCCACTCCTCTAGCAAAGTCACCATGCTCCAACACTCCGATAGGGTCCTTGCAACACATCCAATAACTTAGTGGCTCCAATGACCTCTATGGCCATCAACAGGATCCATTGAGAGCTCCTATCGACCTCCAAAATGGCCTCCTCACAACCAACTGAACGGCCTCCTATCGACCTCCAAAACGGCCTCCTCACAGCCAACTGAATGAGCTACGGCTTCTCTCCTACAGCAACAGATCTCGCGAGAGCATGGCCACGATAAATAGTGCATTCTGTGCTTCTCATAGATGGAATCTAAAAGATTCTAATCGGCAAACACATCCCGACATGTGGCAAGCTGGCTAGCCTTTGTCAGCATCATCCTCAGCAGCATCAGAATCAGCAAAAAGGAAATCATTCCAACCGAGGAAGATTTCAAGGACAAGGGAATGCATCCACCAATGTGTCAAACATTAAGTGCAACTACTGTCACAAGTTTGGACACTATGAAAGAGATTGCCGCAAGAAGTTGTACAACCAAGGCAGTCAATCCAACAGTAATCGAGGGAATTTTTGAGGTAGAGGAAATCTTTGTGGTGGACATTCTAGTCACAGTCATTTTGCAAATGAACATGGAAATATGTTTCTTGCAAGCGAGGAAACGCAGAAAATTGGTACAGTGTACCCAGACGTGTACCCAGACAGTACCCAGACACTAATTTCAATCCCAAAGAGGACTTCAGCTATCAAGTCAACCATGTTGAGAGTTCACGCTCAACATCATGTGATCATGTCTGCATAGTGATCATATGTGCATAGCACTAACCTTATAGAGTGCTATAAAGGAAAGGGTTAGATCCCCTAACCCTAACCCTAAAAGGGTTTGTATATATTCTATTTTTTCAACTAAATCTAGTGTACAGTTAGTCATTTGTGGTGTGCTCTCTAGCTCTGCCCTCTCTCCTTATCTCCACTCTTCTCCTCTCCCCTCTTCATATTTTGTCATGGTATCAGAGCCTCCTTGTCTTCCGCTGAGACATTGAGATTCTTGAGAGTGTGAGAGAGATTGTGAGATTGAGAGTTCTCTTGAGTGATTGTGAGATTCTTCCGTTCACTTCCGTTGAGAGAAAATTTCCGTCATTCCTTAAGAGATTTCCGTTCATTTCTTGAGATTTCCTTGTGAGGATTTCAATTCATTTTGTGAGACTTCCAATGTGAGAGAGAGAGATATGCTCCTTCATTTCTTGAGAGAATTCTGATTGAGAGCTTATGTTTTCATTATTGAGAGAAGAGTGAGAGAGCTTACAAAGCTCGGATATAGGGAGAGTTCATTGAGAGAAAAGAGAAAAGCTAAGGGCCGCCTCGATTAATCACTTACAAGCAAATTTGCGAGGTCCTCTCTTGAGAAGAGAGCGCAAAATGGATGTGGACAACAAGCAAAGCTACAACGACTTCATCGAGTAGGCACCGGAATCTTTGGAGGAAACGACAATAGAATCTGAAGAAGCCTTGTCTGCGCTTCCAATCGACTGGATCGTCTTTGCCATCCTCAACGAGCAGCCTAACGAAGGCTTCACAAGCCATAGTGTCACCAACGACCTTCTGGTCAGCACTTCAGTGACTTCAGAGGCCTTCAACAGTTAGTCGTTGTGAGCCTCCTCCACCCTCACTTGCAAACTCCAAACGCACAACCGGCACATCCAAAGCTCCACCTACATTCTGCAACGATAGCTCCTACGCAGCCTCAGTCTCGCCATAGCTACAGCTAGCTCTGTAGTCGCCATAGTCGAGCTTCACAACAGTCCAGCTCCATCTTCGACGTAGCCCCTCTGAAGGTAGCCTCTCCAAACAGCGAGTTGCCTCCCTCAACAAAGCCAACCATTTTGGACGCGAGCCTCTCCTCCACAGCCTCCACATTCTGCAGCCGAGTGCCAAAGACCTTCAACGCCCATGGAACTGGTTGCTCAACGGCTTCTATGCCCACGAGACGCTCCACACAGTGCTTCCTCTCTCTAACAAAAGCGCTTCGTCTCCATCGACTCCACATCGCTCAGTCCGTCGCCTCCGTTGACCCATCTCTTCTCTGAAAGAGAGACTGCCACGTGGCCTTATCCCACGTGGCACTCTTCAAACCACACCCACCTTGGGTCCAGATAACCCCAGTACGGTCAGGAAAGGTTAGGGTTGGTTACATCAACCCGGGTCAGGTTAATTCACAATAGGGTTTGGTCCATAGATTGCCACGTGGCAATCTTATCCCGCCCAAGTGCCACATCACCACATTATCTTGACACGTGGTAGCCGACTGCCATGTCAGCAACCCAACTCAACTGCCACGTCATCAGTGCTACGTCAGTAGATATGTCACCCTGCCAGCTCAACTGCCACATCATTCTGACACGTCACCATTAACTGCCACATCAGCAAACACATCATCTTGCCACGTTATCAATGCCACATCATTAGCCACATCATCAGTGACATGTCATCAGTGCCACATCAGCATTGCCACGTCACCTTACTGACATCATCTGTGCCACCTCAGCACTGACCCCCTGCAGGCACAGTCCCTTGCTAGGCACACTGTGCACACACTGCATGTGCACACTCCTGCCACCTCAGCACAGAGCTTCACTGGCTCACCTCTTGCTAGGCATAGAGCCACATCATCACTGCATGTGACTCACAGTGACACATCATCATTGAGCACCATTTGCACTCCTTTTGCCCCTCCATCTAGATCAAGTCATATCTCCTGATCTAGGAAGAATTTGAGGGCGCTTCGAAAAGGAAAGTCGCTCGTTTTTTTGTGCTCTACGCGCTCGTCACATCACGCGCACATTTCAGTGCAAGTTACACTAACATTTGAGCCTCGCCGACAAAACCACTTCCTTCACGCACATTTGCCTCTACATCGATGCATCTGACCTAGCACTTAAAAAGAACAAAAGAAAAGGAATTATTTGCTATTCTTTCATCGATCAACGGTTGGTTTAGATCTAGATCAGAGTAGACTAGATCGCCATAGAGGGGACGCTTTGAATTTCCCCAAGTTGCCAATCTAAGCCATGCCCGAAATTCCCGACTAGTACCTACTCGGAGTCAGTCCATACTCTTACATCCGATTTCACATCATTACATTACCTAAAACCTTACGTTCATCAGTTCAGTGAGCAGACTTCAGAGTTCAGAGGCATTGCAGATTGATTCAGTGGGTAGATAGCACTTGATTTCACACACACATGCCACCATTGTAAAGCCTATTCGGCTATCTCACGGCATCATGCACATCATTTCAGCCTTGTACAGCCTCTTGGCTATTCCCGGCATCATTGCCACAAGCCTTGTAACACAGATCAGATCTTATATACTGCAGTTCTATCTTCACTGACGGTACAAAGATTTCACTTGGCATCTTCAGTGTATTTGCAGTTGATTCATACAGAGTTTTTCAGGACACTTTTTGAGTACATTTTTTGCACCATGTCGACTAGCAACCTCAATCTAGAGGCATCTGCTAAGTTAGACAACTCCAATTACAGTACATGGAAATACCGAATGGAGACCATTCTTGTGCTTTAGGACAAATGGGAGTATGTCGATGGATCTACACCTAGACCATTGGCCGATCCAGCCACTAGTAGCTGTACTCCATCTATTGTCACAGCACCAGCAACGGAATCTACATCGGGATCTACATCTACACAAATAGTTTTTGCACCAGTAGCAGATCTTGCCATTGCCCGAGCTCAAGCAGAATGGGATAAGAAAGACAAGTATGCCTATCACCTGATCAAGCAGAATGTGCAAGATGTCATGCTAGGATAGCTCAACATAGTCAAGACATCAAAAGAAGCATGGGATATGTTCGCAGCTCTCTATGAGTCCAAGAACACATCCAAGATTCTCACCCTGAGAAACCAGATCAACCAGGTTTCCGCAACAGCAGTGAAACCGGTCATGCTTATGTACTCCGCATCAAAGACTACAACAATCAACTTGCAGCAGCAGGAGAGACTATGAATCCCACAAAAATGGTTCAAGTAATCCTGAATGGACTAGGAGAAGGATATGAGAATCTAGTCCAGAGTATTGCCATCCAACGGCAAATTCCAACACTGGAAGAACTTCAGTCAGTTCTACTTGGTGAAGAACTCAGGACTCAGGCCATTCAAGCACGTAAAGGTCATTCTAATGATCAGGCATTCACAGCTTCAGACAGAAGCAGAGGCAAAGGCAGAAACAGAGGTAGATCATATCAAAAAAGTGGTCATCATCAATAAAATCAAAGTCAGAATCAGCATCAGCATCAGCAACATCCTCAGCAACATCAGAATCAGCAAAGAGGAAATCATTCCAACCGAGGAAGATTTCAAGGACGAGGGAATGCATCCACCAATGTGTCAAACATTCAGTACAACTACTGTCACAAGTTTGGACACTATGAAAGAGATTGTCGCAAGAAGCAGTACGACCAAGGCGGTCAATCTAGCAGTAATCGAGGGGATTCCCGAGGAAGAGGAAATCATCGTGGTGGACATTCTAGTCACAGTCATTTTGCAAATGAACATGGAAATATGTTTCTTGCAAGTGAGGAATTGCATCACACTGATACAATGCACCTAGACAAACACTGATTTCAATCCCAAAGAGGATTTCAACTATCAAGTCGACCAAGTGGAACAGGATCCTTGGTACATAGACAGTGGTGCATCATCTCATATGACAAATCATCAGGAATGGTTCATAGAAATGAAGCCATTAGAAGGTCAGAAGAATGTCATCTACACAACAGACAATACACCGTATCCAGTTCAAGGGACAGGTATTATCCCTATGAACAATTTCACTGGTACAAAAGGATTAGTCAAAGATGTGCTCTATGTTCCGAAGCTCAACAAGAACCTTTCGTCAGTAGGTCAAATGACGGAACACAACTACAAAGTCATCTTCGATGGTGATGAATGTACTATCAGAGACAAATCCAAAAGATGTCAGCTAGTAGCAAAAGGTGTCAAGGAAGGACGCTTATACAGAATGCTAGCTACAGTACCAGATAAGCATGCCATATCAGCTCAAATGCAACAGATGCCACTATCTGCAAAATGGCACAAGAGATATGGTCATGTCAACTTCAAGTACTTGTTAGATCTAAGGAATCAGAATATGGCCAATTAGGATTCCGAAGCTACAGTTTCATGGAAAGGTTTGTGAAGCATGCTGCTTCGGCAAACAAAAGCGAACCAACTTTGTCAGAAGTACCTCTCGTGCATGAGGTATTCTTGATTTGATTCATACAGATGTATGGGGTTATGCCCAAACCCGCAGCATCAATGGTTCACTTTACTACTTGACCTTCATCGACGACTACAGCAGATATTGTTGGGTCTACTTTCTGAAAGAGAAATATGAAGTGTTTTCCAGATTTCAAGAATTCAAAGCCATGGTAGAAAACCAAACAGGCAGAAAGATCAAGGTCATGAGATCAGACAAAGGAGGTGAATACATGTCTTCAGCATTCATGAACTTTTGCAAAAATCACGGCATACGAAGACAATTCACATGTGCAGATACTCCTCAGCAAAATGCAAGAGCTGAAAGGAAGAATGAGACTTTAGCAGATAGTGCTAGAGCAATGCTTAGTGAAAAGCATCTTCTGAATCAGTATTGGGCAGAAGCAATAGCTACAGCTAACTATTTGCTTAATCGGCTTCCTACCGAACCGATACAAGGTATGACTCCTTATGAAGCATTCACTGGACACAAGCCACGCATTGGGCATCTCCGCATATTTGGTTGCATAGCATATGCCCACATACATGATGATCATCGCAAGAAATTGGATGCGAAGTCATGCAAATGCATCATGGTTGGCTACAGTGAAGAAAGCAAAGCATACAAATTGTATGATCCCATCAACCGCAAAGTCATTATCTCCAGAGATGTAATCTTTGATGAGGAATCAGAATGGAAAACCTCACCTACACAGGAGATAGAAGCATCGACTTCACAGTCATCTACAGAACAGGTTGATGAAGAAGAGCAAGAATTGCCAGCAACACCCCAAGCAGAGCCACAGTAGCTCAGACAGTCTACTAGGGAAAGCAGACCACCAGCCAGATTGACATATGCTCAGAAAGGCAAAGCAATTCACGTGGAAACCACCAACTATGCTCTTATGACTACCATCATGGCTACAGAAGAGCCAGTGTACTTCGAAGACGCAGTAGACAAGCTAGAATGGCAAACTGCTATGAATGAAGAAATGGATGCTTTGTATAAGAATAATACTTGGGAATTATGCGACCTTCCACCAGGAAAGAAGGCCATAGAAAACAAATGGGTATACAAAGTGAAGTACAATCCAGATGGCAGTATTCAAAGATACAAAGCCAGATTAGTTGCAAAAGGATTTGCACAACAATATGGTCAAGATTATGATGATGACTTGCTTATCTGGTATTGTAGCTAGCATTTTGTATAAGCGTCCTTCCTTGACACCTTTTGCTACTAGCTGACATCTTTTGGATTTATCTCTAATAGTGCATTCATCACCGTCGAAGATGACTTTGTAATTGTGTTCCGTCATTCGACCTACTGACAAAAGGTTCTTGCTGAGCTTCAGAACATAGAGCACATCTTTCACCAATCCTTTCGTACCAGTGAAATTGTTCATAGGGATAACACCTGTCCCTTGAACTGGATTCGGTGTATTATCTGCTGTGTAGATGACATTCTTCTGTCCTTCTAATGGCTTCATTTCTGTAAACCATTCCTGATGATTTGTCATGTGAGATGATGCACCGCTGTTGATGTACCAAGGATCCTGTTCCACTTGGTTTGACAAAATATGAAGAGGGGAGAGGAGAAGAGTGGAGATGAGGAGAGAGGGCACAGCTAGAGAGCACACCACAAATGACTAACTGTACACTAGATTTAGTTGAAAAAATAAAATATATACAAACCCTTTTAGGGTTAGGGTTAGGGGATCTAACCCTTTCCTTTATAGCACTCTATAAGGTTAGTGCTATGCACATATGATCACGTGATGGTGCTATGCACACATGATCACATGATGTTGAGCATGAACTCTCAACACCTTCTGTCAAGATCAACATCATGAAGTAGGCCTTCCCTCAAGATGATGATTCTGGGGAATCGAAGAAGGACTGAGCATTACATTCCATCACACCCCTTTAATGGGAATGTCCTTCCTCTGGGTCAAACCAAGAGCTAGTCAGTGTTTCTCGAATAGCTCTTTACCGAGTGGTTTGGTAAAGATGTCTGCAACATTCTCTTTGCTATCACAATGCTGCAGTGTGATGTCATGAAGTAACACTCTTTCTTTGATGAAGTGCTCTCTGACATCAATGTGCTTTGTCCTGGAGTGATATACTGGATTTTTGGCCAATGCTTGAGCCGATTGATTATCACAGTATATTGTTGTTGGCTTTGACTCATCAAAGTAATATGTTTCTGACAATAGTCTTCTAAGGCATATAGCCTCACATGCACCTATAGTGAGTGCTCTATATTCTGCTTCAGTTGAAGACAAAGAAATAGTTGGTTGTTTGTTCGACAACCATGATATAGCACCTTGACCAAGGAAAAATGCATATCCCTGTGTCGATCTCCTGGTCTCATGATCTCTAGCATAGTCACTGTCACAGTATCCATGCGACCATGGATGACTTCCTCTGTATTCTATCCCAAACTGTCTTGTACCTCTGATGTATCTCAAGACTCTTTTGGCTGCATTCCAGTGAGACTGTTTTGGATTTGCCATAAACTGTGCTAGTGAGCTTACTGCATAACAAATATCTGGCTGTGTGATTGTCAGATATATAAGAGATCCGATGAGTTGCCTGTAGTATCTGTCATTGACTGTAGGCTTTTCTGAATCTTTAGTAAGTTTCAAACTCTGTTCCATGGGAGTGGCTGCAATCTTGCAATCTGCCATATGAAACTTCTTCAGGAGACTGTCAACATACTTGAGCTGACTCATGAATGTGCTATCTAAATCTCTCTAGAACTCAATTCCAAGACAATAGTGCATAAGTCCAAGATCTTTCATGTCGAACTCTGCAGATAAGTCTTGTTTTAATTTTCTGATGAAGCTATCCTTGCTTCCTGTCACAATCAGATCATCTACGTACAAAAGTGCAATAGTAATGTCTTCCCCTTGAACTTTGTAGTAGAGAGTATGATTTGCATTGGACTTCATGTATCCCAGATCAGCAAAATACTTGTCAATTCTGTTGTACCAACTTCTGGGTGCTTGTTTTAAGCCGTAGAGACTTTTCTTGAGATGCAAACCTTTTTCTCCTTTCCTGGTTCAACATAACCTGCTGGTTGTTGCATGTAGACTTCCTCGTCTAGATAACCATTGAGAAATGCATTCTTGACATCGAGCTGATACACATTCCATTTACTGAGTGTCGCTAGTGATATCAAGAGCCGTATGGAATCCCTCTCGCAGATGCACTAGGGCATCAAGCCTCGCCTCTGTCTCCATAGATAGTCTACTCCAACGGCCAAAGGACCCTGCTGGACCACTGTCCCACTATGCCCAACCAATGTGAGTCCGCCAAGCATACGGCCCTCCTGATCTCTGATCTCTAGGTGCCACATAAGGGGCTGGCGCTCAAACTCCTCTCTGCATCTGGGCAGAGCAGCATGGATGAGACCCCCTACCAATCTCTGCCATACCCTGTGAAGACTCCTCATCAGGGGGGAGCCCTTCCCCGACCGTAAGGGGGGCCTCTGAGAAGATCCATCGATGTGAAGGCTGCCAATATCCCCCAGTGCGTGGGGTGTTTCTCAGAAGCCCTCGCTGTAAGAGGAGCTTCCAAGGCTCTGCACCTAGGGTGAGGCCACGAACCACCAACTTGCCCAAAAGGGCCCTGCTCTACATCTCTGGATCAATGACACCAAGGCCTCCCAGTGCCTGCGGCATGATCACTGTCTGCCAAGCTACTCGGGCCCTAGTGTTCCTCATGCCATCTGAACCTGCCCAAAGGAAGTTCCGTACCAACCGTCGGAGCTGCCCAATGCAACCTCTGTGAAAGCACTAGTAGGAGGCGATATACCAAGCAATGGCAAGAAGGACCTGGTTTGCCACTAAGGCACGACCTACTAAGGAGAGTTTGGCTGAGCTCCAATAGAGAAGCTTGCGCCGAACACTCTCAAGGACCGAGGCAATCTGCTGCTCTGTCGTAATGTCAATACCCACCTAGCATCCGAGGTATCTCGCTGTCTGGCCCCGCGGTATCCATCTAAAGCCAAAGTCACTCTCCCACTCCCGGATCTCCTGTGTCTCCTCAAAGCCTGTGAAGAAACCTATAGATTTTGTCTAGTTGATCCGGTGCTATGCTCTGCTACTGGCATCTCAGAATTAGAGGCTCCACCCTGCTTGTCTTCCCCAAACTCCAGGTTGTTGAAGTCACCTCCAACAATCCAGGAGTCTACATCCGGAAGACACTCTGACAGCCTCCTCCAAAAGGTCGGGCTGTGTTGTCTGCACGCTGGGCATATACATTCAGGATCCCGATCCTGGACTCTCCCATCCGAACTCCCATCTGGGGCCAAAGTCTGTGAGACTGAGATGCAGACCCCTCCACTCCATCCTACCGCAAGGGACCACTCCTTTGGATCTCTCCCTAGGAGAAGGTGATGGCATCGTCTAATGTCTGAAGCTGAAAACATGTGCTCCTGAATCATAAGGATGTCCACTGCCCATCCTACCACTACCCTCTGCAACTCCTGCCGGAGTATCAGGTACTATGGCTGGCTACGAACACGGTCGTGGAGCCCGTGTACGTTCCTGTGAGTGGGTGCCTGTCCCAGAAAGATTGCTTTGTGTGATTTTGCCGGGGGTTTAGAGGGCGAGTAGTCAGTATTTGTGCATCGCCGTACTAGTGTGGATACTGGCTCAATACCGATCTTTCGTGCCCACTTCATCATGAAGGAGGCATCCACCCCGAACAGCTCTACACACGCTCGAGGTGTGCCTGCTCCACCTTTGCCTCAAGCGGCAATCTGATAACTCCTGTCGCCAAACCACACACCGGCTCCTCGTGTGTGAAGCTCAACTGAAAGTTCACCTCCGTACCATGGGCGTACCAAAGGTCTAGTCCATGTGGCCCCATCCACTCATCCATCATGAGTGTAATCTGATTCCCCAAAATAACATCGAACACCTCCGGAGACCATTTCTCCACCCCTGTGGAGGCAAACGAAAATCTCCAGACAGGGTGTGTCGGAGATCCCACTGCACTGATCAAACCCCCCTTTCGGGGCTAAAGGACCATGAGCGTTACCTCCAATGGTAGAGGATAAGAGTCCGGAACCTCCAGATAGTTCCAGGGTCCTAACCTCCAAAAGTCCTGCGGTAAGGGATGCCCAGGTTGGAGGTTAGGGGCCACTGATTAGGAAGACGAGCCTCGTCCCTCAGGATCCCTCCCTGAACAAGCCTACTGCTGCGATGAGGAGGTAGAAGGGGGCGTCATCGTTCCCTTGCCAGCTGGTAGGAGTGTCGAAGTGGAAGAACCTGCTGCTGAAGTGGAGAGGGGGACAGCAGAGAGGGAGCGATGGGGACGCGGGGGATAGAGGGAGGGAGACGAGTGGTGAGGGTGACTATAGGAGTAGGGACTGAGGGGGGGGGAGGGGGCGGGGGGGACCTTGGAGGGGGAGGGGGAAGTGAAGATGAGGAGGGGGAGGGGGAGGGGTCTTGGAGGGGAGGGGGAGGGGGAGGGGGAGGAGGAGGAGGAGGGATAAGGACGACATCAGGTCCCCCTACTGATCTGGCTTGCCAGGGCTCTGGATCGGCTCCTCTGCAGTCCTCATCGAACTAGCGACTGCAGCTTCTGCCATCACCACATCTGGAGCTTCTCGGGCTTACTGCTGCTGCAAGGGTGGGTGTGGAGACTGAACCTCTGAAGCTGGAGGATTGGCAGAGTGGGAGGTGGCCCCTATCGCTAGAGGAGGTGGCTCCTGCTGATCCTCCTTCGAGGTCTCTCGGTCAACCTTGTCCCTCTCTCTGCGATTGGCCCTCTGCCTGCAGCGTTTGCGGGCCTGCGTACTTTGTTTCTTTTTCTTTTTAACCTGTGTCCAGTCCCCTGCTGAGGGGGTAACCCATGGGGTCTGAGACTCCTGCTGCTCCTACTTGAGAGGGCGCTGAACTCGGGCCTGCTGACTCTGCCTACTCTACGGAGGAGGGGGGGAAGGGGCACGGGGGAGGCCAGGGGGGCAATCCTTGGCGAGGTGACCCATCTGTCTGCACCGAAGACACTGGCCTGGTAACCCGAAGATCTCCATCCTTTGGCGAAGTGTGCATCCTTCCAAGATCTCAAGAAGGATCAACTCTGGGAGGAATTCTGAGCTCTCCACCACCAGTTTGATCCTGGGGACTCCATCATGTGCTAGAACGGAGGCGGTCATCTCTGGCGGGGACTCAAGCACTGTGCCAAATGCCCGACCAATAAAAGGGAGGATGGCTCGATACTCCTTAGGGAGCCCTAGGAAGCAGAGTGTAACTGAAAACCGTGGAACATGGTGTGTCGTATCCATGTCCTCGACTGTGAATCCACGATACCAAGGAAAGAGGTAGACAAGGTGCGGGCCAAGGAGTATGGGGCTCTGCTCCACAAGTGTCAAAGCAGTGTCGGGGGAGCTCAGCTGGATGAGGAAAACGCTTCGTCCATAGATGCTGACCTCCTGGGTGTGGTCTCCCTCTAATGCCAAGCTCGCGTGGATCCACTCTTGCACCTGTCTCTGTGTAGGCAAGAGGCCCACAATGCCACCCACAAGCGCCTTGTCCTGGAGCGATTGAACTGCGTGCTGTACCTGTTGCTTGTCAGCTGGGGAAAGAAGAACCTTAACGGCTGTGGGATTCGAGGGTGCTACCACAAAGCCCCTATGGCCAGACCAAGGGTCACCACCAAGGTTCTTCTTTCACCTTAACAAGCACAAGTGCTCCCGCTACAAGGAGGAAGAGAGAAGGAGGGTGAGGAATAGAAGTGTCAGAGGGGGAGGCGACGGTGAGGCAGGGTGAAGGAGGGGGCAAGGATAGAAGTGAAAGAAGGAGGACGGGAGACAGAGGAGGAAGGAGCGCGAGAAGGCAAGGAGGGAGAAAAGGAGGGAATGAGAGGGCAAGGGAGCGGAGAGGAGGCAGGAGAGGGGGGGGGGGCGGATGGGGGAGAGGAGGAGGACGTCGGGGCGAAAGAGGAGGTGGCGAGGGGACGAAGGTGGAAAGGAGGCAGAGATGGAGGTGGAGGCAGCGGGCGGGGCTGGTGGAGATGGAGGCGGAGGAGGAGGAGGAGATGGAGGTGGCGGAAGCGGGCAGGGCTGGAGGGTGCGCAGCAGACAGAGGGGGCACAGTAGGCAGAAGGGGGCAGTAGACGCAGAAGCGAGAGGAGCGGATGGGACAAGGAGGCGGGAGCTGAAGGGGCGACGGAAGTAGGAGAGGCGGGAGTAGACGGGGGGATGGAGAGGGCAAGGGCGTGTAGAGGGGGAGCAGAGGGAGGCAAACGGGGCAAGGTAGTGGGGCAGCCAGGGGGGGGCACGGTGGCTCAACAGGAGCTCACTATGCTACTCTAGACGTAATTAAATGTTCATGATTGTTTTAGAAAGATCTCTATGCAATTTCAAAATTTTCATTTTGTTATGTTTCTCAATGACGTTATGTATCCAAAATCTTCATGCTAAAGAAATGGAGAAATATCTATCAATGTACCAGCCTCCAAGTTTTGCTAGTTAGGTGTATAAGCATATTAAATTTACTATTGTGAATGCCATTTTGATCTCATTATTACTATTGACTTTTATATATGTCAATCAATAGTTTCACATGAATGCTTTCAAGTGTGGCTAAATGAGAGCATCTCCACCATTTGGACTATAAGGAATAAATGTACAATCTCAAAATATAGTGAAGGTACTTCTACCAAATTTCTCAATTCTATTATGATTATAGCTCATGACTGTTTTGGTAAGATCTCTAGGTCTCTCTCTCTAGGAAATCTCAAAACTTTCCTTTTTCTTCGTGTTGCCTAGCATGTGCTTATGTACTTATAGCTCAATGACGTGGCATCTTTCCTACTCTTATTCACTTCATGTGACGGTGTTAGAGCTTCAAGTAGTTAGTTCAAAGTCTATATGGATGGGTACATCCTTATTCAAAGTCACATACTCAAGACAATGCGTATTGGCATCTACATTTGTTGTTGTTGGTCCTCCTTTCCTTGAACAAATAAATAGCATCTCCTTTGATAGAAGGATTGGGATTTCATCAAATAGTCAATGAAAGACATGGGTTTTGGGTGGGTAAAATATTATTATGTAAGGCAAATGCTAGAATTTGCATGAATGGGGAGATGTCAGAGTCTTTTTCACTGTAATGTTCCATTGGACAAAGATGCCATATTTCACCTCTTCTTTTTGCCATTGCGATTGATGCTCTTGGCTAGCTTATCTAGGATAAGGTGAATGATGACTTGTTTAAAGGAATCCCTTTCCCAATGGGAATCAATTTGCTAATGACAGTAACTTGACTCCTAGAAATTTGGTGAGATGTTGAGGTGCATGAGGGTCAATTAGCTTCCATATGAGGAGGACAATGGGGATTGACATTCACAAAAGGACACCATTGGGCTTGTAAGGCATGCCACATGGGCATATCTGAAAGCACGAGGGAGACCCAGAACCCAGCCTGGAGGGGGGGGGTTCATGAAGGGCAGGGAGCCCTGAAAACAGGCCAACGAAGGGCTGACAGAGCTTCCTAAGGTCGGGTCAACTTTGTGCCAGGTTAACCTTACTATGCCACAGGGCCTGGTTTGGTTGGCTATTGGCCTGGGAATCAGGTCGGCATTATAGCAGGGTCGACCCTCTCTAGAGGTCGGCTATCTTGGAAAGTTGAGCCCCGACAAGAGGCAAGTTGGCCAGCAGGGCAACGGTTAAAACAAGGCCTTGGGCCTCATTGTAGAAGCCAACTAAGGTGCACAGCAAGGAGAAGAGAATATGGCATTTGTAGATGCAGACCTTGGTCCTATTTTTATGCTCATTCGAAGGTGAAGTCGTACAAAACTTTTGACCGTAGTGGCGGATTTATAGGCCTAGAGCCCCATTGTCCCATGTCTGGATGGCCAGGAATGGACAGGCTGTAAGATAGGGTTGGCCCTGGCTATCCGGCAGGTCTGCAGACCCTTCATGAGGAGGGAGGGCCACCTCTATAAATATGTACTGGAGAGGCACGGAAGCCCCAAGAGAACCATGAGGCAGCTAAGGAGCAGCAAGCAGCCCAACCTGTCCTATTTTGAGCATCTTATAGGTTATTTTTGCTGTCTATTTGGCTCTAAATACTCTATTCCGTTGCCTCGATTATTCTGGCACATGGAGCTTGACAGAGACCTATTGTATCAGTCCCAAACATTGTAGAGCATGATAAGAAAATATATTTTGCGGTCTATGTTTTTGTATACTTCCAGGGATTGACTACAGCAAGCATTTAATATTTTGGCATCGAGAGGACTGGAGCAGGAAAAAAATTCTCTTAGCTCATCATCATTCTCAAACATCACTTGCCTCTTTTCCCTTCCCTCTTCTTGTTGCACTTAGCCCACCCTGTTCATTTCACGAGCTCGCTGTTGATGATGGGTAAGTTATGGAGTGCCTGCCTCTTTTGGGTCCTTCCTCTTCTCGCGTAACCTCCCTTTCTATAGCTCCCTAGCTCATTGTTGCCTCTCCTTCCCCCTCCTGGCCTGAAGGCCTTCCCCTTTCCTTTCTCTGTCTTGGGTTCCTTAGACTTAGAAAATCTCATTTTTGCTTAATTGGTCTTGGTTGGTTCTGACAGAGTTTCAACTACGAGATGTGTGTGTGTGTGTGTGTGTGCGCGCGTGTGCGTGTGCGTGCGTGCAGATCCTGGTTTCACTTGCCACGTTCCAATGTCTTCCCCAAGATAGTCATATGGGGTGATGTTCTTGCTTAGGCAAAACAAACAGATCACAACCACTGCCTGCACCCGCTCCAAGGTTTCCAGCTGAATGGTCGGAGATATCGGTGCCCATTGCACAGAGGCAAGCTTAGCCATGAAAAGGGGCTGAGTCTAGAGAATGATGGGTCGGTGGAGGGGGCTTGGTTGCCTCCCTTTATCAAGTAGAGGCCACTCTCTCCTCTCCAGCTATCCCACTAAAGCCTAGTTTAGCAGCGCAGGTAGAGAGGAGGAGCTCAGTTTTGCCCATCTTTGGCAGTAGATATCTGAGCCTTTGCTGGAATTTCTGTGAGTGAGGAGAAGAGGAGCTGAGTTTTAACTTCTTCCCATCTTTGGCAGTAGATATCCGAGCCTTTGCTGGAATTTCTGTGATTGAGGATCACTTCGTGTGTGACTAGAGAGAGTTTCCCAGATCTTCCGCTAGAAGAATCGAAGTACAGGGGATGGTCAATAGAAGTGTTGAACAAATAATAGTTAAAGGCTTATGCGTCAAAAATGAGATCCCCTTATCTACCAATTCGTGCCACTATAAAATGTTATAGGAGAAAGAACACGGCTCTTATAGAGAGGCCAATGTATCATCAACAAGAAAAAATCTGCCTTCACAATCATGACAAAAGAAAATCATACCAAAGTATAATTTAAGGCATCTGCACATATTCTCCAAAAGGCTAATAAAAGACAGCGGTTCCCAAAGATACGAGGTCTATGATTTGGAAACAAAGAAGGTATAAGCACAATGTAGTTTTTAGGAAGGATATAAGCAATTTCAATGAAAGACAGAAGCACATAGCATTTCGAAAGCCAAATCTCTGTCCATTGCAGATTAAGAACAGCTCAACAAATAGAGGAGTGACGAGGGCTAAGATCAAGCCTTTGCTGCCGCCAATGCTTTCAGTAATGAAGAGTTGCAACCTTCCAAAAATTCCCCTTGCCATCGTGACAAAGAGATCCCCAGAGGCATCTCCCTACCCTTCCTTTTGGGAGCAGGCGCTTGAGAAAGTCGAGCTTGATTCCCTTGTATTTCCAACAAGAGTGTTGATAGGACTGCAAGCTCCTTTCCTCATCTTTCTCCTTTGTTTGGTTTCAAGGATGCAATTGACTGGTACCAGCACCTACAACAAGTTCAGCCATTGCTCTGATCTTTAATTTTTACACAATCTGCAGATAGCCCAAACATGATAGAAGCGAAACTACAACAGAGGCCGCATTGATGTCGAATACAATGTAGGAGATCTAGTGTCCGTGTACTATCCTGTTCGACGAAAAGGCTTGTCGGAAAGCTTCATGCATAACTGGATAGGCCCCTACAAGCTGCTGAAGAACCTTTGCCAATACACATATGGTCTTCAACAGTTGTCAAACAGCTATGTTACTTGCGCTCATGTTTGCAAGCTTAAACCTTTTGTAAAGCTTTCATCTGCTGGTGGCCTCTAACTGTATTGTATTGTCGCAATGCTTCACAATATATACACATAAATATTTGTGGGAGCAAGTCACAATAATATCACTAAGGAGGGGCCGTTAGTGGTTTGACAAATTAAAGAAAGAGATTTGGGATGAACATCTATATTATTCACATTTATATTAACCAATCCATCGTTGACACCGAGCCACTTTAAATAGAGGAAAATTTTCTTGGGAGCGAAGTTGCGAGGAGGGCAGTAGGATGGGCCTCACGTTCGACACTTCTCCCACTCGCAGGGAGATTCATCCGATTGTGCGTGCCGAAGCCGTCGAGGATCCTGAACGAGAGGTCCGATTCGCTCATGAATTGCCCCTTTCCATCCAAGAATTGCAGCATACCTCCACTCCTCCCCAACACATCCTCATCTCGAATAAAAAGCAGGGTTGTGGTAATCCCTGTGCACTCTACTCTTCCTGGAATACCTCCATTCTTCTATGTTTTGAAGATGCCATCGAGCTCCTGCAGCATCGTCCCTCCCATCGAATGAAGGTACTAGCTTTGGAATACTGTGCTGCACACACACTGTTGTTGGAGCAGCTTGTGCAGCTTACTAATTTCAAGGGGAATGCACTTGATCGTGCCGCATTTCTTGAATCTTTTGTGTACTCAATTGGAGGAGATGAAGGAGGAGATGAAGGAGAAGATGTTGTGGAAGAAAGTCTGATTACAGAGGAAGAATTACAGAGAGGGAGGGCTGAGTTTTTTGCCTGCTCCATTGGGGACTTATGGTTTACAAAGCTAGTAGAATGCACAGAATTGTCAGTGTTGTGTTCTGGAAAGCTCACTGTGAATAAGCTTAGAGATCTGCTGCGATCCTTTGCAGCCAGCTACTTGAAATCTGACAGAATCACAGGTGCACATCTATTTGGAAGAATGTTTGATTTAAAAGGGGATGTAAGCTTGTTGATCAGGGAGAATGACCAAGGAAAACAATTACATCAAGAGTTCGCAATCCATGGCAACTCCTACAAGCAACTGTATAAGGTGGAAGGGTTTCTGGATGATCGAGAATACATACTTCACGATTTGCATGCTCGTTGTCAAGCAATCCCCAAGTTTCGAGAGTTTTCTCCTTTGTTCAAACTTCAACAGTCTTTCTTGGAACATATATTTGGAAAGCTCAGGCTCAAGTGCAAGCTCAAGTGCAACTCGAAGATGGAAGCTGCAAAAAGAAAAGCAACTGGAGATCAAGAGGAGGAGGACAAACGCCCAGGCAAACGACTGTTTTAAAGACATATCGACATACTGTACTTCTAGGTGCTGTACATCGCGATGATAACAGGTGCTACAAATGATACTACGAAGTCATTTTGAGTCATTTTGTTTTCCAGGTGTTCGTCTATGTGCTGTAGATCACGGTGCTACAGATGATACTGCAAAGTCATTTGGAATCATTTTGTCTTCCATGTGCTGCATTTTTCTTTGTATACTCTGGTTTTTTGCTTTGGGGAAACCGATCAACCAAAATTTGATTGAGAAATGAACGCTCGAAGCTCCGTTTGGCACATGCATTGATCGGTTCTTAAATTCCTCATCAATTCGCCTTGCGTCCTTGTCAAGATTTCATTTCATCCTGATGCTCGTTGTTGATCGCTTGGAATTGGCTTTTGAAATTCCGGCTAGATTCTAACCCAGTTACTGGCGGGAATCTTGTGTATCACCACAGTCCGCTGGATTTGCTTTGAATTATGAAAGCTAGTTTGTATGAAATTTGGTAGAGAATTGTTTCAAAAAAGGAGCTAGGAAGGGCTGTGAAATGACTGAATTGCCAGAATTGTCTCAGCGGCTTCCAAACGTCTGCAGTTTGTGGTATTTTTCTCTGTGTATAATCATGTCAGCTTCGTTTGCATTTTCCATAGATAGACACGCATGACAAGAGTTCCATGAATTGATGCTACTTGAAATTCAGTGGCCTTTAACAATGCGCTTCGCTCATTGAAGGATAGTGTGTGATAGGAGGCTAGTAGGGAGCGGAGTTTGCCATAAACAAAGCATTTCTGTGTGTAAAGATTTAACTGGTGCCTTTCTAAGGCGCTTCACCTCTCGAAGAACAAGGACGGTTTGCGAAGGCCTCTCTCTGCTTCTCAAAACCAAACGAAGGAGAAAGATGAGGAAACGAGTTTGCAGTCCTATCAACACTCTTGTTGGAAATACAAGGGAATCAAGCTCGACTTTCTCAAGCGCCTGCTCCCAAAGGGAAGGGCAGGGGAGAGGCCTCTGGGGATGTCTCTTTGTCACGATGGCAGGGGGGATTTTTCGAAGGTTGCAACTCTTCCTTACTGAAAGCATTGGCGGTGGCAAAGGCTGCTGAGTGCGTCCTCTCCTTACTGCATGCCTTTTACAAGAGAGGTGGCCCAAGGATGAGAACCTGGTGTGTTACTAACAACATTTACTGTGACCTTTTTCCCGTTCACAACCATACCACTCTCTGCTTTTATGTGAATCTATTGAATTTCATCTTCATTTATAATAGTTGTATCACAGTCTTATTGCAGTGCTTGCTGTAAGGTTTTACATTCTGCTTCAAATGTTCTGAGTGAACTGAGTGCTTGTTCTAGCATTTTATCATTATGCTGAAATCAAATTACTCTCCTCGCGTGGATTACTATGGGGAATTTCCTTGCATAGAATGCTTTAATGTACCACTTAGCCCTCGTCACTCCTCTATTTGTTGAGATGTTCTTAATCTGCAATGGACAAAGATTTGGCTTCCGAAATGCTATGTGCTTCTGTCTTTCATTAAAATTGCTTATATCCTTCCTAAAAACTACATTGTGCTTATACCTTCTTTGTTTCCAAATCATAGACCTCGTATCTTTGGGAACGTCTGTCTTTTATTAGCCTTTTGGAGAATATGTGCAGATGCCTTAAATTATACTTTGGTATGATTTTCTTGTCATGATTGTGAAGGCAGATTTTTTCTTGTTGATGATACATTGGCCTCTCTATAAGAGCCGTGTTCTTTCTCCTATAACATTTTATAGTGGCACGAATTGGTAGATAAGTGGATCTCATTTCTGACGCATAAGCCTTTAAATATTTCTTCTATTATTTGTTCAACACTCCCCCCCCCTCTCCTGCCTCCTCTTTGCTCCCTTGCCCTCTCATTCCCTCCCTTTCTCCCTCCTCACCTTCTCGCCCTCCTTCCTCCTCCACCTCCCGCCCTCCTTCTTTCACTTCTATCCTTGCCCCCTCCTTCACCTTGCCTCGCCGCCGCCTCCCCCTCTGACGCTTCTATTCCGCATCCTCCTGTCTTCCTCCCTGCAGTGGGAGCACTTGTGCTTGTTAAGGCGAAAGAAGAACCTTGGTGGTGACCCTTGGTCTGGCCATAGGGGCTCTATGGCAACACCTTCGAATCCCACAGCCGTTAAGGTTCTTCTTTCCCCAGCTGACAAGCAACAGGTACAGCAGGCAATTCGGTCCCTCCAAGACAAGGCGCTTGTGGGCGAAATTATGGGCCTCACGCCTACACGGAGACCTGTGCGAGAGTGGATCCAGCGAGCTTGGCATATCACCATCTATGGACGAGGCATTTTTCTCATCCAGCTGAGCTCCCCCGACATCGCCTCGACACTTGTGGAGCAGAGCCCCATACTCCTTGGCCTGCACCTTGTCTACCTCTTTCCTTGGTATCGTGGGTTCATAGTCGAGGACATGGATACGACACACCATGTTCCATGGTTGTCGGTTACACTCTGCTTCCCAGGGCTCCCCAAGGAGTATCAAGCCATCCTCCCTTCCATTGATCGGGCATTTGGCACAATGCTTGAGTCCCTGCCAGAGATGGCCGCCTCTGTTCTAGCACATGATGGAGTCCCTAGGATCAGACTGGTGGTGGAGAGCCCGGAGTCCCTCCTAGAGTTGATCCTTCTTGAGACCCTGGAAGGGGGCACACTTCGCCAGAGGGTGGAGATCTCCGAGTTACCAGGCCAGTGTCTTCGGTGTAGACAGATGGGTTACCTCGCCAGAGATTGCCCCCGTGGCCTCCCCCGTGCACCTCCCCCCCTTCCTCCACAAAGTAGGCAGAGTCAGCAGGCCCGAGTTAAGCGCCCTCTTAAGCAGGAGCAGCAAGAGTCTCAGACCCCATGGGTTACCTCATCAGCAGGGGACTGGACATAGGTTAAAAAGAAAAAGAAACAAAGTAAGCAGACCCGCAAATGTCGTAGGGAAAGGGCCAATCGCAGAGAGAGGGACAGGGTTGACCGAGAGGCCTCGAAGGAGGATCAGTAGGAGCCACCTCCTCCGGCAGTAGGGTCCACCGCCCACTCTGCCGATCCTCCAGCTTCAAAGGTTCAGCCTCCGCACCCACCCTTGTAACAACATCGAGCCCCAGGAGCTCCAGACGCGGTGATGGTGGAAGCTGTAGTCGCTAGTTCGATGAGGACTGCAGAGGAGCCGATCCAGAGCCCTGGCGAGCTAGATCAGCAGGGGGACCTGATGACATCCTTATCCCTCCTCCTCCTCCCCCTCCCCCTCCCCCTCCCCCCCAAGACCCCTCTCCCTCCTCATCTTCACTTCCCCCTCCCCCTCCAAGATTCTCCCCGCCCCCTCCCCCCCCTCAGCCCCCGCTCCTATAGTCACCCTACCCACCCGTCCCCCTCCCTCTATCCCCCACGTCCCCACCGCTCCCTCTCCTGCTATCCCCCTCTCCACTTCAGCAGCAGGTTCTTTCGCTTCGACACTCCTACCAGCTGGCAAGGGAACGATGACGCCCCCTTCTGCCTCCTCATCATAGCAGCAGGTCCGTTCAGGGAGGGATCCTAAGCGACAAGGCTTGTCTTCCCAGTCAGCGGCCCCTAACCTCCAGCCTGGGCGTCCCTGTTCTTCGAGAGGTGAAGCGCCTTAGAAAGGCACCGGTTAAATCTTTACACACAGAAATGCTTTGTTTATGGCAAACTCCGCTCCCTACTAGCCTCCTATCACACGCTATCCTTCAATGAGCGAAGCGCATTGTTAAAGGCCACTAAATTTCAAGTAGCATCAATTCATGGAACTCTTGTTAACCGTGTCTATCTACGGAAAATGCAAACGAAGCCGACATGATTATACACAGAGAAAAATACCACAAACTGCCGACGTTTGGAAGCCGCTGAGACAATTCTGGTAATTCAGTCGTTTCACAGCCCTTCCTAGCTCCTTTTTTGAAACAATTCTCTACCAAATTTCATACAAACTAGCTTTCATAATTCAAAGCAAATCCATCGGACTGTGGTGATACACAAGATTCCGGCCAGTAACTGGGTTAGAATCTAGCCGGAATTTCAAAAGCCAATCCCAGACGCGGCGATCAACAACGAGCATCAGGACGAAATGAAATCTTGAAAAGGACGCAAGGCGAATTGATGAGGAATTTAAGAACCGATCAATGCATGTGCCAAACGGAGCTTCGAGCGTTCATTTCTCAATCAAATTTTGGTTGATCGGTTCCCCCAAAGCAAAAAACCAGAGTATACAAAGAAAAACTGCAGCACGTGGAAGACAAAATGATTCAAAATGACTTTGTAGTATCATCTGTAGCACCGTGATCTACAGCACATAGACGAACACCTGGAAAACAAAATGACTTCGTAGTATCATCTGTAGCACCTGTTATCATCGCGATCTACAGCACCTAGAAGTACAGTATGTCGATATGTCTTTAAAACAGTCGTTTGCCTGGGCATTTGCATTTGTCCTCCTCGTCTTGATCTCCAGTTGCTTTTCTTTTTGCAGCTTCCATCTTCGAGTTGCGCTTGAGCCTGAGCTTTCCAAATATATGTTCCAAGAAAGACTATTGAAGTTCGAACAAAGGAGAAAACTCTCGAAACCTGGGGATTTCTTGACAACGAGCATGCAAATCGTGAAGTATGTATTCTCGATCATCCAGAAACTCTTCCACCTTATACAGTTGCTTGTAGGAGTTGCCATGGATTGCGAGCTCTTGATGTAATTGTTTTCCTTGGTCATTCTCCCTGATCAACAAGCTTACATCCCCTTTTAAATCAAACATTCTTCCAAATAGATGTGCACCTGTGACTCTGTCAGATTTCAATTCGTTGGCTGCAAAGGATCGCAGGAGATCTCTAAGCTTATTCACAGTGAGCTTTCCAGAACACAACACTGACAATTCTGCGCATTCTACTAGCTTTGTAAACCATAAGTCCCCAATGGAGCAGGCAAAAAACTCAGCCCTCCCTCTCTGTAATTCTTCCTCTGTAATCAGACTTTCTTCCACAACATCTTCTCCTTCATCTCCTCCAATTGAGTACACAAAAGATTTAAGAAATGCGGCACGATCAAGTGCATTCCCCTTGAAATTAGTAAGCTGCGCAAGCTGTTCCAACGACAGTGTGTGTGCAGCACATTATTCCAAAGCCAGTACCTTCATTCGATGGGAGAGACGATGCTGCAGGAGCTCGATGGCATCTTCAAAACATAGAAGAATGGAGGTATTCCAGGAAGAGTAGAGTGCACAGGGATTACCACAACCCTGCTTTTTATTCGAGACGAGGAGGTGTTGGGGAGGAGTGGAGGTATGCTGCAATTCTTGGATGGAAAGGGGCAATTCACGAGCGAAACGGACCTCTCGTTCAGGATCCTCGACGGCTTCGGCACGCACAATCGGATGAATCTCCCTGCGAGTGGGAGAAGTGTCGAACGTGAGGCCCATCCCACTGCCCTCCTCGCAACTTCGCTCCCAAGCAAATTTTCCTCTATTTAAAGTGGCTCGGTGTCAACGATGGATTGGTTAATATAAATGTGAATAATATAGACGTTCATCCCAAATCTCTTTCTTTAATTTGGCAAACCACTAACGGCCCCTCCTTAGTGATATTATTGTGACTTGCTCCCACAAATATTTATGTGTATATATTGTGAAGCGCTGCGACAATAAAATACAGTTAGAGGCCACCAGCAAGCTATGTCCAGATGCAGCGTTAGGTCCTTTTATTATCATGCTTAGCTCAAGAAGTTACAACCGTTTGACACGTGGCATATCCAAACACCACACCTCCCCCCTAAGATGAAAGCTTTACAAAAGGTTTAAGCTTGCAAACATGAGCGCAAGTAACATAGCTGTTTGACAACTGTTGAAGACGATATGTGTATTGGCAAAGGCAGCTTGTAGGGGCCTATCCAGTTATGCATGAAGCTTTCCGACAAGCCTTTTCGTCGAACAGGATAGTACACGGACACTAGATCTCCTACATTGTATTTGACATCAATGCGGCCTCTGTTGTAGTTTCGCTTCTATCTTGTTTGGGCTATCTGCAGATTGTGTAAAAATTAAAGTTCAGAGCAATGGCTGAACTTGTTGTAGGTGCTGGTACCAGTCAATTGCATCCTTGAATTTTGTGGGAATGACTATCGGGTCACGTCCATAGAGAGCTTTGAATGGGCTAACAAGCGTTGATGCTTGCATGGTCGTTTGATACGCGTGAAGGACGTATGGCAAGACTTGATCCCAGTTGTCATGTGTAGGACTGATGTACATCCAGATCATTTGCTTGATCGTTTGATTGAGTCTTTATGTTAAGCCAACTGTTTGATGATGATGCGGACTTTCGAACGTTAGGTGAACGCCAAGGCACTGTGCGAGTACCAGCATCACTTGAGATTTGAAATTGGACCCTTGATCAGAGAGAAGCGTCATAGGACAAGCATGCCTGGAAATGAGTTGATCGATGAAGAACTGTGCGACTGTATTAGCAGAGATATCTGGAATAGCTGCAGCTTCACACCAACGTGTCAAATACTCTGTTTGAACAATTATATATTTGTTGCCTGCAAGGGACTGAGGGAAGGGGCTGATGATATCCCAGGAGACCAATTCGAAGGGTGCTAAGACTTGAATACCTTGTAGTAGGCCAAGTGGTTTGGCATGGGAGGACTTAGTAGCTTGACATGTGGGACAAGCTCGTAGGTGGTCTGTAATGTACGATCACATTTTTGGCCAGTAATATTGGGTTCTAATTATCTGTAAGATGCGATGATGCCTAGTAATCTATAAAGTGAAAATGAAGTGGAGTGGGGACATACAGACGAGGTTCTTGATTGGCTGATACGTAAAATAAAAGATTGTTTTACGAAGTTGGAATTGACATTGTGTGGGATTAGGGGTGGATGTGCGAAGATTAGCCAAAATGTGTCTGACTTCTGGGTCTTGTTGTTGGACAGTGGGAAAAGTTGACATGTCAATGGGCTAGACGGAAGAGGGTATTTGGAGATTGGGCTGTTGAGGGACTGCATTGTTAGACAATCTTAAGTGGAGATCAATGGGCATTACATGTTGTACCTATTGTACGTCTTGAGTATGTGAGAGGGCATCTGCAACAACATTTTCTTTACCTGGAGTGTATTGGAGATGGACTTGTAATGCAAGAATCCAACACATTAATCGACCTGGTGGATATTTTTCCTTGATCAGTGGAATCATCGGCCGATGATCTGTTTGAACGGTGACACTGGTTCTATGCAAATACGGATGAAGCTTAGAAAATGCCCACACAATGGCAAGCAACTCTTTTTCAGTTGTGGAATAATTCTGCTCAGCTGATGTAAGAGATCTCCTGATGAAGGCAATGGGACGTGCCAGCGTCATCTCGTAGAAGCATTGCTCCTAGCCCAAACATCCGCAGGAGAAATGGTTTCCCAAAATCTGGATATTTGAGTATTGTTGTTGAAGACAGAAGAATTTTCAATTTGTTGTATGCCCTTGCACATGTCTCTGTCCACTGAAATTTAGTATTTTTCTTTAGGAGATGGTGTAGGGGTCTAGTAATTTTTGCATAATCCGGCAAAAACCTTGCAATAGCAGTCAACATTCCTAAAAATCGTTGGAGTTGCTTAATATATTTGGTTTCGGATAATGGAGGGCAGCTTGAACTTTGGATGGATCCATTTGAATACCTGCAGCAGAGATTATAAACTCAATGAATTTGATAGAAGTGCACGCCCATTTACACTTTTTGAGCTGCAGTTTCAAATCGTATTTTTGTAGTCACTTAAGTACTTCTTCCAAGACTTGGAGATGCTGCTCCCAAGTTTGTGTGTGTATTAAGATGTCGTCCAGGTAGACAACTAGAACTTTCTTGAGAATGAGATCTTGAAAAATTTCATTGACCATCCGGTAAAATGTGCTTCGCACATCAGAAAGACCAACGGGCATAACTTTGAAGTCTTTGTGGGTGTTCAAAAAGCCGTCCTCTCTGTGTCATGTGGATGAAGGGGAATTTGCCAATAACTTGCTGCCAAGTCAAGAGATGAAAAATAGGTTGAGGAACCCAACTAATCTAGTAGATCATCCATGTGTGGCAAAGGATACACATCATGAAGAGTGACTGCATTGAGAGGCCTGTAATCTATGCAAAAGCGAAGATTTGGCATTCTCTTTCTTGGTCAGATGTGGCTCAATTGCCTAGGGACTCACTGATGGTCGTATGACTCTTTTCTGAAGCATGTCTTGTATGGCTTGGTTAATGCATTCAATTTGCTTCGGAGAATGCATGCGCATTGCCATTTTGATGGGATGAGCATCTGCCGTACGAATACAATGAGAGACTGGAGCGGTCGTTCGAGAAGGTTGTTGGGGATTGGCAATGACATCCGGAAACTTGGCCAGCAAACTTCAGACACCAACAACTCGAGTTTGAATGGGGACAGGTGTTGTGGACGGTGAACAGGATATGGAAGAAAAGGGTCCCCAACAAATCCATGGGACTACGAGATGACCAGAGACAGTGAGAGTGTGGTGGTGGAAATCTAAGTTATCTTTTGTTTTAGCCAACCAATCACAGCCTAACGTTAAGGGAAACAACTGTTTGGGCAAAAGGTACACTGAATGAGAAAAGGACTAACGGCAGAGATCAAATTGAGCATCGACCAATGTATTGGACTGATAAAGGGTCTGATGGTCACCAAAAAGTACTTGCACTTCCGAACCATTATGTGTTGCAAAAGAAAGTTGTTGTTGGAGCTCACAGCTAATAGAGGAGATGGAACTCCTAGTATCAATGAGGACATTAAAGTGGCAAGATTTGAAGACAATGCCAACCACACACACCTGACGACTATGCATCGTAGAGGCCTGCAAATGTGGTTGGTTGGCCTCACAGAGCCAACCGCTTAACTATTTCTCAGAAGCTCAGCTAAGGTTGCAGCAGTGTCATCCACGTGTGCATTTTGAATAGCATGAGAGGTCGCCTTAGGTGATCGATAGTACTTTCCTACGTGACCATAGCGGTTACAGTTGAAACGATGTGGGCATCCACATTCATCATCACGGTCGGACAATTGCTTGCGAAAGTTTGTCCTGGGATTGCCCTAAACGTTCTACACATCTATGTCCATTGGTATAACATTGTCAGTGCTGATTTTTTGCTTTTCCTGAGTGAAAGAATTTGGATTATTGCGGTGATGTTCTCCAGCAATATAGGATTCAATCTGCTGTGCAATTTGAATGGCTTCAAAAATTGTTTTCTGTCCCTGATCCCTGGTACACCGAGAGATATCGTGTCTGAGCCTAGGCCACAAAAAGAACAATTTCATGTCTTTTGACATGGAAGAATCAGCGCAAAGAAGAAGCTGATTGAGCTTGACTACGAACTGAGCAACAAGTTCATGTTCACTTTGTTGTAGTTCCTGCAGCTGTTGAAGAGTCGTCTAAGTCACATTGGTGTGAGCAAAATTTTGAAGGAGTTGGTGTCGCAAACTTGGCCAGTGGTGTTTAACATATTCATGATGTTGTACAAACCACGTAGCCGCAATACCTTCCAAGACAGTTCTCAACTCCAGCGCCTTTCTTTCATCGGACCAAGAATGGTGTCCTGCAGTGATCTATCCAAACCATTACATCCTCTGTGGGAAGTCCATGGAAGGATTTCGGACGAACCTTGTTATCTCTGGAGGGAGCGGAGGAATTTGAACAATGATACGAAGCGAGCATCGACATGAGGGCCTTGTTCTGTTGGGAAAGCTGTAACATGAGGACATAGATGAGCTGTTCTTGCAACGGTGCTTCCATCCTCTGTTCGTCCATTCTCCCAACGTCTCCACCAGATGTAAAGTGCTGCGACAATACAGTTAGAGACCAGAAGCAAGCTACGTCCAGATGCGGCGTTAAGTCCGTTTATTATCATGTTTAGCCCAAGAAGTTACAACCGTGTTACAACCATATGACACATGGCATATCCACGTGTCAGTATGACACAATATGTATGTGAAAGATGTTCCTACTTTTATGTCTGGATTGCTATTGTTGGTCCATATGTGATCTAATTGAGATCCATAAGTAGTTGTTGGTTCATTAAATTGTAATATGAAGTTTAAGTTGTGCATCATATTCTGAAGGTTTGTTGCTTGTGGTGTTTGCTTCAACATGTCAATGTTGAAATCTCCCAACAAAATGGTATTAGATTATATGTTTGTTGTGTTAGCTAGTATTTTTTGAAGGCAGGCTATGAATAAGTTGTATTTTCTGGATGGAGGTCTGTACACATTGAGGATTGTGTATGTATTTGTTGTTGTTTGAATGTCAATCCTTGTAATTTCTATCCCTTTTTCATTGTAAGTCTCTAGCCTAGCAATTGTTATATCTTTACGAATGAGTGTGCAAGATCCTAAGTGTGAGTAGTTACTGATTGTTTGGAAGTTTGAAGTGATGAATTTGCTAGGATTTTTTGTTCTTGCTTCTTGGAAGCAAATGACATCAGATTCATTAGATGGCTTGTTGCTTTTACATCTTCCTCATATTTTGGAAGGGATATTGTGTTCAAAGATGGAATGAGTATTGTGTTAGTGCTTGAATCTTCCAAGCGTGTTTGTAATATTGTTTTGTAAGGCGCATGACTAGCGAGGCGCTCCATTTCTTTTTTGACGTAGTCGTCCACATTGAAGTTTTGAAATTGTAATGGCTCTACCAAGTATATATTTTATATTTCTTTAACTCTAGATAAAGCTGTGTATGCCAATCCATGTGCACGTACTCCTTTTGGGGAGAAAGCAAATTTCTCCATTGATAGTCCTTGAGCTCTGTGGATTGTTCTTGCTGCTGCTAGTTGTATTGGAAATCGTTCACGTGTGAGTATGCTTGTTTTTTATAGACCTATTTGAACTTATTTTGTGACTCTAAATATTGGTGTCCATTGTTGTTTTACAGATGTGTTGTATGCTTGTTGATTTTCTTTTCTAGTTTGCATCCCAATGTCTTGATGCGGAAATAGTATCCAAACTATTTGTTTCCCAATGTGATTGGATGATGTCATGAAAATTCCATCTGCTCCATTTACTAGTCCGTCTTGCTGGTTGATATTACTGGAGCAAAGTTCAACTAACATGCCTTATTTTCTTTCTATTGTTGTATGTAGCCATTTGTAAATTTAGGATCTTCCAGTAGTTTTGGTTTTGTGCATAATGTCTCTGAGAAGTGATCAATCACTTTGAAAATTGTGCTTTGTGCCGCAAGAAAGTTCTAGTACTTTCTTATTATGTTTATTTGTTTCGAAGTTTGTGTAGTAGAGTTGAGGGAAGGTGTGATCTGCCAGTATTGGGTGCAAGCAGTTTTGGTTACTTGAGCTTGTGTGTGTGTGCAATTTTTGAAGGAGTTCAAAGCATGTAAATTTATTGTTACTTTGTCTCATTGTATTTTTTAAATTATAGCAAGGGAAGTAGCTAGGTCCTCTCTTTTAAGTGTGACATCCCTCCAATTGGGTGTTGCACATGTTCTTGGAAAAGGTTTCTATCTGATTAGACTGGCATTGGAGCAATTGCGTGACGAGCTGGTTGGGAGAGTCTTTTCATTTGTACAAGCGATGGTACTACATTTCTCTTGGAGCCAGAGTTTTAGCATTGATGAGTTTCTTTATCATGAGTGCCAGGTATGGGTTGAGCTTCCCAATGTACCGACGGTTCTGGGTGAGTTAGTGGAGCATCTGGTGTCATCAATGGGAAGGTGCTGTAGATTCCCCCACCATCAAAATAAATATTAAGCCATAGACGTGCATGGATCTTATGGGATAGAAGACAAGGATTGCCACAATTTTTTGAGGTGGAGCTCCCAAATTGTTTGGTTATGGTGCATTCCCAAACTCATCCTTTATTTGTAAAGAAATGATGCATTTTGCCAAGAATTGCCCGAAACGGTTAAAGCTGGCGAAGAATGGTGAAGTAGAGACTTTACCAGAAGGAGCAATAAAGGCAAAGGAGTGCTAGTGATGCCATGCAATAGGTGGTTAAGCTTCCGACTGGTGAAAAGGCCACTGAGATGCAATCTCCAAAGGCAGGGGACAACGATCGCTGGCACAAGGTGGGGAAGAAAGGTAAAGCGAAGATCTTCATGATGCAAGATGTACAAGAGGCATCACACCTTCATGTGGATCCCAATGTTCTAATGTCATGATGAAGGAAATGAGGATGATAGCCGATCGAGAGAAGTTCTACTTGCGGACTTATGCATGGTGGCAAAAATGGCGCTGGAGGCCTGTCCAGAAGCCAACAGTTCAAAGATCGGAGGCATGCAGCATGGAATACCACCAAATGATCAAGAGGAGACCATGCCAAGGCTGAACCATCAAAAACATATCGTTAGTGATCAGCATGTAGAGAACAATATCCTTCAACAGAACAATGGTGGTAAGACTTTGTCGAGGTCATGCTTGAAAGGGATCAAGAATGCAAGGTAAGGAGAATGGTTTGACTTCTTTAAATATGCCTATCGTGCAATCTTGAGTCAGTGAGAGGAGCTCTCAGGGAGGGAAGGTGAGATCAGTTATTGTGATGTCATGGAACTTAGGGGTTGTTGTAGTGTTGTGAAGCAAAGGGATTTTGTCTCGGTGTTCAATTCTGTAAAGGTGGATGTGATCTGCTTCAAGAACTGAAGTGTAGTCAGGAAGATGGTTTTGTGTTCACTGTTCGTGGACTGGGATATGATCTGTGGGTAAATAGTCCTTTGAGAGGGAAAGGCGGTTCTGTTGTGCTTGAGAAATCATCCATAGGCGCAAGGGAATGTGTTTGTCATCCTGATGGGTGGTTTATGGGAGTCTCAATGTGTTTTGAAGGGGTTAAGTTCAAGGTCTTGAGTGTATATGCTCCGAGAGAGGTGAATGTTGGCGGTCCCTCAAGTCGGTGGTTGCTAGGAGGCTAAAACTTTACTATGGAGGAAGATGATCGTATGAATAGTTCTATTGCTTCTTCAGTGTCAGAGTTGGAGGAATGGGATAGTCTCTGTTTGGAGGTAGGGTTGACGGATTGCATTGAGCTGAACCCGAAAGGTTTGATGTTAACAAATTTCTCTATTCCTTAATCTACAGTTCCTGACTGTGTATTGAACCTGCGCACTAACTCATCACGATCACGGGCGATGGCAATTGTTTATACCTCCCAGCCAATTCTCAAGGACCACATACGTATGTTTTTCCACACATAATATCTACGTTATTTTCCTCATCCTTATCCTTGAGACCCACATCTCCCTAGATAGTTCCTGGCCACATGTTCACATTTTAGGCCCTTACTTAGACGCATCCTTTTTCACCCCTCTCTTGGAGTTCCTTTAAAACAAATTGCCCCTTGGCAATTTTTCACATTTAGATGCACCTAGGCCCAAGCCCTATTAGAACTATCTAGTCAATGCCATTACGCCCTCACCTAGGACCTTGGCAGTTACTTCTCTTGACCATTTAATTACGCACATTAATTATTACAAAAGTTGGTCATCTTAGAGAAAATGCCCACCGATCTATCCGAGGTCATGCTATCTCGGCTAGAGCATAACATTCCTTCCCTCTTCAAGCATCAGTGTCCTCGATGATGAAATCTGGGAATGCTCTCCGTAACTGGTACACGGATTCCCAGGTAGCTTCCGATAGAGGCTGACCATGCCATGCAACCAACACCGTGGGTATCTTCCGATTTCGTATTTGCATTGTTCCTCGGTCCAGGATTCTTGTTGGTTTGCGCCTTGCAATATCCTCTATTTCCTGAAACAAAACCACACCTTCGATTAGTGAGTCACCAGCATGTAAAAATTTCTTTAAGCGCGAAACATGAAAAACCGGGTGCACCTTACACCCCTGTGGCAATTCTAATTTATAGGCTACACTGCCTATTCTCTTTAGAATTAACCACGGCCCACAGTATCGAGGTGATAACTTAGCACACTCCCCTGAAGTCAACGACTTCGAGTGCGAAGGAATTCTGAGAAAAACTTTTTCTCCTTCTTCAAATACTCTTATAGACCGATTTTCGTCCGCATACACCTTGGCTCTATCCATAGCCTGGCGGATATTAGCTCTCGCAAGTGCTAGCATCTCCCGCATCTGAACTACAAAGTTCGCGGCACTAGGCACTTTCTGAGGTACTCCAACTATAGTTGGATTGGCTGGCCTATAACCATAGTTCAGTTCAAACGGACTGAACCCAGTAGATGAATGTTTCCTATCATTGTAGGCAAACTCCAACAATGGCAACCACTTGTCCCATGTATGTTGCCTCAATGACACATATGCTCTCAGCATATCCTCTAAAGTCTGGTTGACTCTCTCCGTCTGACCATCCATCTCAGGATGATCCCCACTACTCATTCCCAACTCAGTCCTTAGTGTCTCAAATACCGCTGTCCAAAAGTGACCGGTAAACCTGACATCTCTGTCTAACACTATGGATCTAGGCAATCCATGCAGACGAAATATATGTCTAATAAACAAATCCGCTACTTGCGGGGCACTAATAGACTCTCTAGTCGGAATGAAGTGAGCCATCTTGGTTAGACGATCAACCACCACAAGGATAGAGTTATACCCTCCTTGCGTTGCAGGTAGTCCTACAATAAAATCCATGGAAATGCTCTCCCACTTACTTAGTGGTATTTCCAAGGGCTGTAAAAGTCCGGGTGGCTTCACCCGCTCGGCCTTGCTTACCTGACACGAGAAACACCGTGTCACATATTCATGAATATGCTTTTTCATCTTTGGCCAAAAGAAATCTCGCTTCACGAGATCATATGTCTTCTCGACTCCTGGATGTCCCGCACACGGGCTATCATGGCACTGTCGAATGACTCTCTGCCTGAGATCATTCTGACCAGGTACTACAACCTTGCCATTTCTAACTAGCATACCATCCCTTATGGTATATCTTGCATAAGTTTGGCCTTTTCTGGATGCCAGGTCATCCTTTTCATTTTCCCCGGGTTTTAACACATGAGCCTTAGGCCATAAGCTCTGGACAAACTCGTCCACCTTTTGAGTTTCTCTGATCTCGGTCATTAGAGCACTCTCTAATACCGTGAAACTCAGGTTGTGCATAATGCGAGACAACGCATCAGCTACCTTATTGTCTTTTCCTCTTCGGTACCGAATCGTTAGATTAAACTCCTGCATGAGCTCTGCCCACCTAGCTTGGCGGCCCCTCAAGTCAGGTTGTTTACAAAAATGTTTCAGAGTATCATGATCTACATCCACATAAAACTCTGAACCATACAGATAATGCCTCCATGTTTTCAAAGCATGGATAACAGCATACAACTCTAATTCATGAGTTGGCCAATTCCTTTGAGAGGGAGAAAGCTTCTTGCTTTCAAAGGCTACTGGCCTTCCCTCTTGAAGGAGGACTGCTCCTACCGCAATGCCACTTGCATCGGTTTCTAGGAACAACGGTTTCTGGGGATCAACTATTTTTAACACCGGTCCTGAGACCACAGCTTGTTTTATGGTGTTAAAACTTTCTTGTTGATTCTGTCCCCAAATAAAAGGTACTTTATCTGAGGTCAGATCAGTCAATGGCGATACTATTTCGGAATATCCTTTGATATGCCTTCTATAAAACTGGACAAATCCCAAGAATGATCGCAACGCGGTCAGACTCTGAGGGATTGGCCAAGTTAGTATCGCAGCCACTTTCTTCGGATCCATTTCTACCCCCTGTGGAGTAATTATGAACCCTAAGTACTCAAGCCTAACCATACACAGTATAGTTTTCTTTTAACCTCAAAGTACTGAACACTATTCTTAAGTGTTCACGATGCTTAGTAATACTTTTACTGAATATCAAGATATCGTCAATAAAATGTACTACGAACTTTCCGATATACGGACGTAGCAAATCATTCATAAGCATGACGAAGGTCGCTGGAGCATTGGTAAGTCCGAAGGGCATTACCAAAAACTCATAATGACCAAACCTGCTTCTAAAAGCAGTTTTATGCACATCCTCGGCTCTAATCCGGATCTGATGATAGCCGCACTTAAGATCTATCTTGCTGAAAATCACGGCTCCATGTAATGCATCTAGCAAATCATCAATCCGAGCCATCGGATACCTGTGCTTAACAGTGATATTATTCAATGCTCTGTAATCTATACAGAGGTGAAACGTATCATCCTTTTTCCTCTTTAATATCACTGGTGAAGCAAAAGGTGAGAAACTTGGTTGAATCTGCCCCAGCTTGAGGTATTCTTCCAATTGCCTACGCACCTCCGCTTCTTCAGTAAAACTCATTCTATAGGGAGGTCTATTTACAGGTTCTGCCCCCGGGATCAGTTCAATCTTATGCTGAACATTCCGCTCTGGAGGTAATCCATAAGGTAGTTCATCCCTAAAACATTCAGAGAACTCCTCTGTTATAAGATTAGCCAGCTTGGCCATCTCATCACTTTGCGTAACATCAGTGCTAGTCGAAGAATCATTCACCGACTCTACCGATGCGGTGCAAAGGTACAAAAACTCTACTTGAGCCTTTCTGATTTCCATCACGGAAACCAACGGTCCCTGAGGTATATCTTTTCCACCTCGCAAGACATAAAGCACATCATTCATCTTGAATTGATATACGTGCTTTTTCCAATCAATGGCTGGATTCTTCCTAGAATGCCACGCCATTCCCAGGGCTATGTCTGCATGAGCAAGCTTGGTCATTTCAAAATCAAGCTTCTCAGCATAGTCCTGAATCCGAAGCTCCAACTGGGTAACCCTTTGGTCCCATACTTCAGTTGAACTTCCGTCTGCCATCCTGACTGTGTACGCATAGTCAGATGGACTTGTCTTTAATTTCAGCCTCTTCACGAGCTTGGAGTTAATCACATTGTGAGTTGACGCTGAGTCAAACAACACAATGACATCATGACTGGCCACTTGCCCTTTCATTTTAATTAACTCCGTATCATTGAAGGCTGTATACCCCGTTGCTGCGGGCTTAGATAGGATGTTATTAGGTGCACTCATCACTAACTTAGCAACAGATACACATAACAAACAAGGTACTAACCTCTGAGAAGGTCCCGCCAGTTGCATCTGCATATGTTCCGCACTGGGACTCTCCTGCATTTCTACGTCGCATTCAGATGTCGCATTCAGATATTATCATATTAGCTGTGCGACGGTCTTTGTTCAGTGGACAATCCTTCCACTGATGTCGCTGAAGGCAGCCGAAGCACAATCCTTCTTTCCTAGCTTTCTCTTTTTGTTCAGGGGTCAATGAGGACTTTGACCAAGCCCGAGCTGCCATTGGAGTTATTTTCCTTTTCACCCCAACGGCGGTACTTGTTTTTGCTGGTCCCTCAACCGGCTTCACCTGCTTGGTTTGGCCACTTGGCTGCGAGACACTTGTCTTTGAAACCCATTTCCTCTGAAATCCCCCTTTCCTCGGGTGCTCATACTGAGTCCCTGCCTGCACAAATCCACCAGACCTGCCTCTGGCATCCTCATAGTTCAGGGCTACTGCTATAGATTCATCTAGTGTAGTCACATATTTAGCCCGAACTTCCATCTTGATCTTGTCGTTCAGTCCATAGATATAGTCTTTTAACTGAACCGACATAGGGAGAGGGTCTGTTATTTTCATAACACATTCTCTGAATTTGTCAGTGTACTCTGCCACTGACAAGCTCCTCTGACGAAGATTTCTATAAGCATCCCAAGCTCGGGATTCTTCATCAGGTGGGAGAAAGTGTTTCTTGAATTCAGCTTTGAACCCTTCCCAAGTGGTTGGAGCAACTTGATCCTTCTGTTGCTTTATCCACCATCTATCCGCTGCCTCAATAAACAGGTGTGTGGCCTCGCGGATCTTCTTTAGATCGGATCTAATCTCACAAATGGCGAAGGCTTCTTCCCACTTGTGCAACCAAACCTCGATCACATCAGAGCTGCGCTCGGTCATCCGACCAGCATACTTCTCCGGTCTATAATTAGCGATATTAGGCACTTTGACCCTTGCGCGCTCTAAGGAATGTACACTGGGCTCTGGCTCTGCTGGAGCTTTGCCCTTATCAATCCTAGACGGTCTAGCCGACAAGGCTTGCACCATCTCCCTAATCTCATTTTGACCAGCATTCACCTGAAGCTGCTGGTTCATAATCTGCTGTAAAGCATCCTCTAATATTGAAATCCTACCAATCAATGTAGGTGCTGCGTGATGTGACATCTGTTGTGTAGATTGAGCTCTAGACTCACTAGGATTCACCCTTGAACTCTGCCCTTCTGGTTCCATTTTGTTGAAAGGGAAAAATTTTTTTTTTTAAATTTTTTTTTAAATTTATTTTTTTTTCTTTTTTTTCGCGGAAACTCCAAAAGTACGGCACTTCAAATCCCTTTCTGTACCAGACGACTACTGCAGACTGAAAACTCAAAATATATGTAATAAAGGAAAGAGACGCCCCCTGGAATCTCCACGTTAAAGGTACCAATGCCCGATGTAACTCCGATGCAAACAAAGCACTAGCTAGCGGGATATCCTTCTCTTATTTCGGTGAGTATTTCGGACCACACAGTCTCCAACCTCCGAACTGCTGCTATACGTCGTCACGCAACCCTCTAGGTCCAGCCACAATTTCAGAAGTCCCGTCTGACCGGCGAACCACCACGCTATCCAAAGCCCAACAGTTCGTTGTTGGCTGCGGGCGAGTACCTTTTTTTTTAAACGTTAAATTACCCCTAGCTATCGCTTTCCAAATCCTTGCATTAGCGCTCAGAGTATATGCTGCACGATGAAGCACCCAACTGCTGTAGCCACGGACAAGTCACTTCTCACGCTGCTACCGGTTGCACGAAGTCTCGAATCGAACTACAGTCACGCTTAGTTCTCCCAGTCGCTTGAAATCGCGATCAACTTTGCCCCTTCTCGATTCACGATACCGGTTCTAACTGCAACCCGTATGATCGACAATTCTATCTGCCTTGCTGCCCGTCGACTCTCCCTTGCTGCGCTCTGATACCAAGTGTTAACAAATTTCTCTATTCCTTAATCTACAGTTCCTGACTGTGTATTGAACCTGCGCACTAACTCATCACGATCACGGGCGATGGCAATTGTTTATACCTCCCAACCAATTCTCAAGGACCACATACGTATGTTTTTCCACACATAATATCTACGTTATTTTCCTCATCCTTATCCTTGAGACCCACATCTCCCTAGATAGTTCCTGGCCACATGTTCACATTTTAGGCCCTTACTTAGATGCATCCTTTTTCACCCCTCTCTTGGAGTTCCTTTAAAACAAATTGCCCCTTGGCAATTTTTCACATTTAGATGCACCTAGGCCCAAGCCCTATTAGAACTATCTAGTCAATGCCATTACGCCCTCACCTAGGACCTTGGCAGTTACTTCTTTTGACCATTTAATTACGCACATTAATTATTACAAAAGTTGGTCATCTTAGAGAAAATGCCCACCGATCTATCCGAGGTCATGCTATCTCGGCTAGAGCATAACATTTGAAGGGCTTCTCATGGTTTAATAAAAGGAAGGGGGATGGATTCAGGGCAGGTAGATTGCATAGGATGTCTGTTACGAATGAAGGTTGGTGGCTCTCTCTATGCTCTGATGAGAGGAGAATATGGAGAGAATATGTAATGAACTCTTGTCTGTCACATCATTTTCCACTGATTTGGCACTCTAGTCTACCATTGGCAGCAAATCAATCCAGGGAAGTGCCATATAGGTTTAACAATTAGTTTCTATGTCAACAGCCTAAAGGTTTCTCTAGAAGGATCCGAAAGAATTGGATGGGTGCTTGCATGGATGTCCAACATCCTTACTTGAGGTGGGACATGGCAGTCAGGGCGGTTGTGAATGAAACAATTCAAGGAGAGACCGAAATACTAAATGGAGACTGCATGATTTGGCAGTAATTCGAGGTACATTAAGGTAGGTCTGTTTAGAAATGTTGGAAGATACAATAAGTGTGAATCAACTCTCTGAGGTTGAGCTTGAGATGCATAATAGAGAGTTGGAGGCGGCTGAGTCAGCACAGGTGTAGAGCAGAGTCACATGGTTGAAGCTTGGAGACTATCCATCAAAATTCTTTTTTAATGCAATGAAAACGAAGAATTAGAGAGAGATGGTTGACAGGGTTCTAGATGCTAATGGGAACTTGGAGACCATTCTTTGGTACATTGCAAGGATATTCTTGTAACATCTAAGTGGGCTGGTAGCTGTCCTTGTGGAATAGAGTGAAGTTTGGCATATTGCAATGGATAAAGCCTTGTCACATTTGTAGTCTCAAATTTTGGATGCCCAGAGGCAGATGTTGTTACAAAAATGGCTCTTACAAAAATATTGCAAAGGCAATGGCTCTCAGGATAGGAGAATTGTGTGTGTAGGTAGTAGATGCTGAGCAGTGTGGATTTGTCAAGGGTAGAGACATCTCTAATAATATACTTAATGTAAGCACGGCCTTGGATTATGCTTGTGTCACTAGAAAGAGATGTGTGCTGTTTGATGTAGACTTGGAGAAAGCCTCTAACCGGATATTTTGGGACTTCATCCTAGCGGTTATGGAAAAAGTTCACCACAATGGTGTCTGCGTTGTTTAGTAATGCATCAGCTGCTCTTTGCATGAATGGAGGTATTGTGGGTTGTTTTAGTCTGACCAGATCAATAAGATAGGGTTGTCCAATAGCTCCTCTGCTATTTTCCATTAGAGGTTATGGTAGATTTTAAAAAAAATGTAATTAGTATTTTCAACGCTTATATCAACGCTTCTATCCACGCTAGTATCGATGCTGTTGGGACCAAAAACACCTACTCCCCCTATTCTGCATCACTTTTACCACTCAAAGACCAAGCTTTTCTCATGCTCTCTCCCCTTCATACTTTGTAACCACCTCCCTTCCACTTCTTACGTCAGATGCACTGCGGCCAGCAATAAGGAGAAAGGCAGGAGACTCTTCAAAGAACTTGCATTTCTAGTTCTAGGAATGATTGTACCTATTTTCTCTCCTCCTTTCAAATCTTATTTTCTGTGGGTTTTTTCCTTGTTTTCTACATGCAAGAGGAAAAGAAGGGGAGGAGGAGGTCAGGGGGAAGAGAGGGGCTTGGGATAGAAAACAAAATTCTCTCCCTCTCCCCTTTCTCTTCCTTTTCCCGCTCTTCTGTTTCCTCCCTCTTTCACCTTCCTCTCTTCCCCTTCCAAGCCCTTCCCTTTCCTCCCTTTCCTCTCTTTCTCTACGTCTCCCATTTCCTTGTCTCTACCTTTTCCTCCCTTTCCTCTACATCTCTCCCCTTTCCTCTTCTCATGGGTTCTTTTGTTGAGTGATTTGTGCACGCTTCCTTTTGAATGCTGTTCACAAAAAGAGCCCCACCTAACCTTTGAGGTAAGTGCCCCTTTCCCCTTTCCCTTTTCTCTTCCCCTTCCCCTTTCCCCTTCCCCTACCCCTTTCCATTTCATGTATCTAGAGGTGGATGTTTACAATGAGAAGGAGACTTGTGTGCAATTTTTTGAAGGATGGGGCGAAGCTTGACAAACCTCTAAAGCATATGCACACGTCTTCTTCTCATTGTAAATATTCACCTCTAAAGAACATGCTCAAACCTCCCCTTCTCTCCCTTTCCCACCTTTTTCCCTCCTTCCCTACTGTTTCCCTACTCTTCTTGCATCTTTTTGTTCCCTCCTTCCCTACTCCTTCCCTAGTCTTTCCCTACTTTTTCCCTGCTTCCCTACTCCTTCCCTACTGTTTCCCTACTGTTTCCCTAACTTTTTCCCTCCTTCCATACTCTTTCCTTACTCTTCTTGCATCTCTCTTTTCCTTCCCTCTTTCCCTTCTCTCTTTTTCGTTCCCTCTTTCCCTCCTCTCTTTTCCTCTTTCCCTTCTCTCTCTTCCTCTTTCCATCTCCTCCCTCTCTTTCCATCTCCTCTTCCTCTCTTTCCTCTCTTTTTCATGCTTGAAATATCTTCTACCTCCGTGAAGGATGGCAAGTGGAGGATCCAGTGGAAGGGGTAGTCGAAAGAGAGGGACCGATGATACTACCACTGGTAGTAGCACGGAGAAGGCCTACAAACTACTCGCGCATCTTGATCTGGAGCATAGGAATGGAATCCTTCAGGAGTTTGAAGAGGAGAGGCAGCAAGTATCCGACCAACCAAATTCTATTGAGGTCTCTCAGGGCACCACTCAGGGAGGTACTCGGGAGAGAGAGAGCGAGAGGCATCAATGCAGACGCTTAGACTCAAGTATAGCAAGTGCCACTGAGGGTTCTCAAGAGGACTCCTAAACATCCACCACCCTCCCCTATTCAGTTAAGAGGGAGTATGAAATAGTTATGGATGAGAGAGGTAAGCGTGTAATTAACCGCATGCATGGACTCTGCTCAAGTGAATTCAAGAAGGTAGTCATGGATTTTCGACACCAGCCCAAAAAAAAAAAAGATTACATTTTGAAGACACATAGGAAGGAGTTTCCAGTGCCAATTGAGAACCTGGAGTTCGACTCCAGGTGGATGTTGAACAAGATGGCTGACGTTTTGAAATTGCAGAAAGACCAAAGGCAAAGGAGTCAAAGCTTGCCTAGGTCCATGATGATGATTGGAAGATTATAAAAAAAGAACTCAAGACTCTAAAGAAGTATGACCACCAGAGGCAGGTGGCTACTACAAGGAAGAGTAAAGTGGGCCAATCGTACTTGGGCTCGGGCGGGAAGGCTCGATTTTATCATTTTTTTGTAAGTACCTATTCTTTCACTTATTTCTGCATGTAGTTTGGGAATCATTAGGGGAGGTTTGAGGTCTCAAAAGGGCATCACAAGGAATAGATTAAGGAAGAGATTAAATTAAGCAAAAGGGACCTACTATGGTAACCCAAGGGTATAAGGGACCCTTGGCGTTTACTAAGCTTACATAGGTCATCTTGGCCCTTGGATGGAGGATGGATCAAGGGCCTAGGATGCCTTGGATGGGGCCAAGGTTGACTTTAGTGGCCTCCAAATCTGAGAAGGGGAAGGCCTAATAAAGAGGGATAATGTGCTTCATTATAGGCCATTAGATCTATTCAAGATCTATGGTGGAGATGGAGATGCTTCATGAAGGGCTAGGATTGAGGCGCTCTGTGCAGGGTGGAGATCACAAGATCAAGATGGATGGACCGGATTGAAGTGCCATATTGGATGGCCCGGATTGAAGCGCCTCTTGCTCTCACCTCCTCCCTTGGATCCATGCTTGATCTATGGCCCATATAGAAGCGCCTTTTGCACCCATCCCTTGATCTATGGCTTAGATTGAAGTGCTTTTTTCTCTCATCCCCTCCCTTGGATCCACCCCTTGGTCTATGGCCTAGATCAAAGCACACTTTCCTCTCATCCCCTCCCTTGGATCTACCCCTTGATCTAATGGTGGTTGGGAGTGATCTACCATAAATTTGAATGTGACCCTTGGATTGGAGACTAGATCAATGGCTAGGAGTGAGGGTCTCCCCACCCATAAATGCACAACATGTCCTTTTGTACACCTCAATGTACCATTGTCCCACACAAAGGAGCACTCTCATTGGTACACCTCAAATCCCTCTCTAATCGGGCTTGAAATTAGGAAACACTAATTGGAGGCCCTTTTGAGACCCCAAAGCTCCCCTAATGGATTGGGGTAAATCATGAAATTAACATAAATGCTTGTAATGTTAGGAAATGAAAATGCATAGACAATGCACAGAGGAGTACTAGTATGAGTACGATTGTGGTATGAAAGCCTTGTTTGACTATCTTAAAGCGAGCGAGGAATTTGTTTCTTTTTTGAATGTAAGAAGTTACTACACCCATTTCTCTTCAAATGCTCAATTTGAACAACTATTACATATATACTAACCTCTGACACGTGTGTTTCTTGAACAGGAAGATGGAGATGAGAACTTGCAACAAGCTCCCCAAGAGGATGCCGAAGCTAGAAAGGCAAGAGGCAGAGGGAACGATGAAGAGGAGGAGGGTGGGAGCGATGAGGAGGGTGGCCATAGCAATGAGGAGCACGTGATCAATGATGATGACAGTAGCAGTGACTAGGCTAGAGTAAATATGATGTACATATCAGTAGGGTAGAGTAGTCGGATATAAAAAGTGCAAGAGAGTATAATTTTCTACTTACAGAGAACATGAGCTTTTGTACTCAAATTGAAAGAGAATATAGAATCTTTTACACTCAAACTAAATGTAAACATGTGAAATGGCTGGCGTACACTGTAATACAAACCTTTTATAGAAGGGTAGATTAGGGCTAAAAAAGCCCTAATCTGCCCTTTAAAAAAAATTCTCCTACAAAACAGCGTCAATATTTACGTCAAAACAACTTTGGGTTTCCATGACAACGTCAATATTAGTATCAATAAAATGCTCTCGTCCATATTAGCGTCAAAAAATGCTTTATCGATGGCAATTTGGAGGCTAATATCGACGCTTTCTTATCGACTGTAATATGGACAGTAATATCGATGCTTAGGAGTTTTAAAAAAAATATTCCAATCTAATTTGTGTCGATATAAGCGTAAAAAATGAGGCCAAGCCTAATTTCTCATGTTCATCCCTAATGTTCTTTAGTAAAATAGAGTGCAAACTATCTTGACATCTCTCATTTTCCATCTCAGTCACTGTTCCAGTATCATATGATTGATGATATCTCTCTTTATCTCTCTTCTCACCCATAAACAAACATAGTACTCACCTGAAACATCCCTCATAACTCTCTCTCTCTCTCTCTCTCTCTCTCTCTATATATATATATATATATGTATGTATGTGTGTGTGTACGTGCATGCCTGCATGCATGCGTGCATGCATGCATGTATTTATATTTATATGTATATGTATATATATATGTATATGTATGTGTGTGTGTGTGTACACACACACACACACACACACACACATAGACTCATGTGTCCTATTATCTCCCTCCTAGTTTAGAGAAGAAACAATTGTCAAAAGTATTCTTATGTCTAGAGATATCATCTACATCTATCTCCCTTTTCCCCTACCTTCTTGCAACAAATATATAGATATATTTGAGCTGAAAACTTATTTACATAACAAAAAAGAAAGGTGCAAAAATGATAACATGCCCATTTTATTACTTCTTCCAAGTAGATTTAGGTCGCTCCCTTGGTTTGAGAGAGAGAGAGAGAGAGAGAGAGAGAGAGGCAAGTAGAGGATGAATGGACATGATAGCAAAATAAGAGAGAAGGGGGATGAACAGAGCTTGAACAAAAGTTTCTCTGAGAGATTTTTGCAGAGGGAAGAAAAACATGAATAAAGAGGAGTAAGAATGACTAATCAACAATCATTTTTTAGTGCATGGAAGAGCTCAAACATTTTGTAAAAGAGAGAACAATGAAAGAGATTGTTTGGAAGTCAAAGTACTAGGATGGTTGAAGAAGGAAAACATGAGCATAGCTCACATTAGGGGATAGTTTGAATGGGAGGAAAACCAGGAGGCCTAACATGGTCATGCCACTTGCTAAAAGCAATTTTTTATTGTGAGAACAATGATGTTTTTAAAGGTATTTTGAGAAAAAGGTAGAATTTAACCTTGAATTGGGGAGCCTCTATTATAGAGAAATCCACATGGCATAATCTCCTTGATGGATTTTATATTCCGTTATCCCTAACTCTAATATTTTAAAAGTTCTCTAAAGTTTTGGGTCCAAATTTTTTTTGTAATGAACTAAGACCCAAATCTACAAAGTATATTTGTTGGCTTGACAAGAAAGGATTTTGGGGTCAACGTATTTAATATGGATACATATTGATAACTTTGCAAAGTACAACACTTCATTGGGTTGTACTTTGCTAATCTTAGAGCCAAAAAAAAAAAGTTACAAACTTGTATTAAAAAAGTGTCTTTTAACCATGAACTATTCACAAATAAGGGATCATTTAAATATAGGCCTTAAATGATTGTGACAAATAGGGTTTACATTTAGTGATTCCCCCATGAAGGAAGGTTAAAGACATTATGATAGGAACTTTAGACTGCACGAGAAAAAGGTTGAGAGGTGGACATGATGCGAGATCTTGAAATTATGTGAGTGCTTGTGTGTGAGAGGTTGAGAGGATGACATATTGAGGATGACATCTTGAGTGTGAGGGCTTGAACAGGTGAGAGCTTGAGTGTGAGGGCTTGAGAGAGTGAGAGCTTGAGAAATTATGAGAGCTAATAGGGTAGAAGTTGTTAGTGTGAGGGTGTGAAAGCTTCAATAAGTGAGAGCTTGAGAGGGTGTGAATGATTTTCCAATGTTGTATGAAGTATCCATTTATATTGTTCCCCTCCTCGATTCACTTTTTCTCAAATTATGACAACAATCCCATAAGACACATTGCATTGTAAGGTGCATGTCTATACAAATTGCCATTTGATCTAAAATCATTATTGAAGATTCAAATGGCAATTATTATAGAGCTATCCATTGTACATACATGCAATTCAAATGGCAAATCCTACCCCATGTATTAGGTCTATGGCTTACAGGCTAATATTAGACTTTCATTTAGGCTCTTAGGCTATAGTCTTTTCTCTCAAGTTTTCAATTTATCTACACACACCCTTACTACATATTGCTTACTTCATTTGATGCACCATGACTTATGTGTAGTCTTTAGAATATAGGGAAAATGAACCCCATATCAAAATGTGGGGTTGCCATTGTGCTAGGGAGACTTGCACTTTCCACAATTGCTATTAAACTAAAAGCCTGACCTGCTATGTGTAACAAATTGCAATTTTACTACTTTATTCCTTAGAGATTGTTTAATCAAGCCTAATGTTACACTATCTATAATGGTAGTTATGAACCCATAATCCTGTGCTTGACATCCTGAGGTCTAGGGATGATGGCCTTATTGTGCATATGATGAAAAGCTATTAGGCCTTAATGTGTGTGCAACGATGTCATCACATTTGATAGGGCCGAGTAATGGTCATAGGCTATGCCCTTATCGAGGGTCACTGGATATGGATGACCCTATTAGCATTACTACATGTAATTTGGAAATGGAGTGTTTTTCATGAGAGAGAAGGCATGATAAAGGGCCCAAGTCAAGGAGGTGAAGATACATGGGTAAAAGCATGGTTAGATTGTACTATTTATTTTCTTTTTAGGTGCAAATAAGAAAATTACTTGTAGGATAATTTTTGTTCTTAAACTTGAGACTAAGATTCTTAAAATTAATTTTATGGATAGAACTCTAAGTATATCTAATAATAATGCATCTACTACTCCTAAAATTAATGATAGCATTTGCTAAAAGTAGTGTCAATGACAATGCTTTTTGGTACCACCTAATCATACTTTCACACACATGTGAAACTGTGAGTGTAAGCTTCGAAAGTGTGAGTAAGGGCCTTGTGCTATGGAGAGGACAAAGAGGGGAAATGACTATTTCCCTTATGCTATGCAAATGCACCAGGAGAAGTAGAGGGGAAAATAAGGGTGAAATAGAGGGGATCGTGGAAAATACTAGGGGGGTCACTATGTAAAAACCCCATATAGCATGTGCAATCAAGAAGCATTAAAGAAATCCCTTGCGTATAGATTTTTATAGCCTATATTGCACCCCTTCTATAAATTTTAAGATGATAACAGTATTCCTTATGCATGGAAATCTTCCTTTTTTTAGTTAAAAAATCCCTTACGTATATATATTCCTTAAAAATGTAAAGCTGTTTCTGTTCATCGCACGTGCTATCTTACATATTGCTTAGTGAACTATACGAGGGAAATAGCACCCCCTGCTTTGGACCTCCTCGGGTTGTTTCACCTACCTTGAGAGGTTTTTCTACTTTTGATGTGACATTTCTTTATATCCCTCTATCATTTTCCCTTGGATGGTTATGTCATGCACCAAGGGAAAAAGGTCCAAAATATGCTCTTCCAAGGGAAAAACATAAAAAATAGTTGTCCTTATTTCCTTGATTTTTCTTCTCCATGACATAAGCATCTAAGTTGAGGCAAAGCCTAGAGTCATTCAAAAACTTCTTAAATTAGTCATCATTACCCCCTCCCCCCCCTTTTTCTTGTCCATGACATAAGAGAGCATTTCCATGTTGTGGAGAGCATCCCCCATATTGTGAAGAGCCTACCATGCCTCATTGACTGGAGGAGCTATTCCGTCGTGTTGGGATTCGTATCCATTTGCCATTGAATTTGTGTTGTTGATAGAGATATTGCCCATTCGTCGTTGTTGGATACGTCCTTGATTCATGTCCCCCAAAAGTCATGCTAAACATCGACCTATTCTCCAAGGTTGGTGTGAGTTTCCTTTCTACCTTCATGCTAGGCTAAGGATGTGGACGAGAGTGTGGGCCTCGAGTTGTGTAGTTGAGATGGATGTTCGATGAAAATAGTGATGAGATTTTGAGAGCGTGGGAATGAGCTATGAGCCCATAAAGGTTGAGGTGCAAAGCCTCCATTGTGGAAAAGAAGTGAGTAGTTTGGGTTTTGCAACCAACTCTTGATTCACGTCCCTCCATTGCCCGTGATTTGAGATTAGCATTGTCTTCGCATTATTAGAGAGAAAATTAGTGCATCACGCAAATCCAAAGGAACAAGCAACTGATTCTTTTGATCACGTCCGTCCATTGCCATGCAAAACATCTACGAGCGGTCATCTTCATAGTTTCCATGGATCGATCGCCCTTGAGCAACACACCACGACCCACGACGTTGTGGCATGAAACAAGCCGTCAATAGCTCGCCTACAGACTCGCCCTCAGATGTGGGCTAGCGCTCTGATCTTTCGAGCCAGCGTCAATTCTGCCTCGACTGGGCGCCGCAGCGAGATTGGTTTCCATGGGGGAGACAGTTACACAACATCAACCAGAGCCATTGCCTTCCCTTGTCAAGTATAACAACGCTGAAGTCGTGACCACCAAGGACCCCCCCAAAGACAAGAAATCTGTACATCCTCTCTCTCTCTCTCTCTCTCTCTCTCTCTCTCTCTCAGCACGCCTGATTTTATATGCCACATTGTTTGATCCTGCAGACAAAGAGCCCCATCCAAGGAGAACAGAGGGCCAGCATCTCTCAAACAGAAGATATCCTTGATAAAGTTCTTCCTCCCAGGCAAGTCACTGGTCTTCTCGAATCACAATTCCTGCTATGCAACATATTAAGTATGATCGGTTTCCTTAACCCCCTTTCTTTCATGTCCTTCGAAATTGAAACCAGAGTATGGGCTGATAAAGGAGTAAAGTACATCCAGCGTGTATCCAGCTCTCCTGCAACACGGCTGGACGTCATCAACCTTCAGGTTACCTACACGGCGTACAGTAAAACTGTCATCTCAGTACATTACTGCAACATTTATGTATACTCTTTTGAAGAAAGTCTGATTTGAATCCCCTCCTGTCCAACTAACAGGAAAAACTAGATCAGGAGTTGCAGCGTCGGCAAGCACGTGAGACCGGGATTTGTCCCATTAGAGAAGAGCTTTATGCTGAGGTAGAGCGTTAGCAATCTAGGATTTTCAATATTCCGCAAACCCTAGTTGGGAATCGTATTACGAAATGTAATGTTCCTAAGAGATGCTCCAAAAAGACAACGTCTTTCCACTTAATTAGCCACTTCGTTCCAATTGATTGCAGTGCTTTGACGAGCTCATCCGGCAAGTGACTGTGAATTGTGCCGAGAGAGGGCTTCTATTGCTTCGAGTAAGAGACGAGCTTCGGATGGTAAGCCTTACCCAGATTCTGCATTCGACCGAACAGCAAATTGCAACCCTTGCCTCCGAGGTGCACGTCTTAATATGAAGGAAAATTCAAAGACAAGGATTGCAAGCGTTTCCTTTGACATCAAAATTGTCATTTGTAGACTATAGCAGCGTACCAAACGCTATATGAGAGCAGCGTTGCATTTGGGTTGAGGAAAGCATTGCAAGCGGAGTGTGGAAAAGCTAACATGGAGGCTCGAATCCAACAGGTAATGTGTGGAACGTAAATTTTAACCCCAGGTTTTAAATGGGAAATAGTTCGAAAGATCAACTTCTTTGATCTGTGCTGTGTTTCTGCAGTTGGAAACAGAAATAAAGGAATTAGACCGGCAAGTTGCTGAATGGAAGGTCTCGAGCCTTTCACTTTTTCAATCAAGCTTAGCAACTTCAACTATGCGTATAATACTTTCATTGCTATCGAGAAACTGTTTCAATTATTTCACTAATTATGACACTTTTATAGATGCATAAGAACTGCTAAAGTGTTAGGTTCACAAGTACTTCAGATGCATCCACTAAATAGCTCATATGACCAAATGGCATTACCCAGAACAAATGCGACCTTATAGAGAAGCGAGAGAATGAGCGAAGGGCTTATGACGAGAAGAAGCATGCAGAAGAAATCGCTTACTATACAAAATCTAACAAGCAACTCAAGAATCAGCTTGAAGCTTTCTTGGCCCCAGCCAAGAAATAGATTAGTGGGGGGTATTCACATATGCGTCTCTTCAAATTGCCTAGCTTGTTGCTCATAATCACCGGTGATTCTTTTTGACAATCATTTATCTCGATTAACGTTTCCTTACCCTACGAAGGCTACTTCATTGATAACAAAATTATCGCCATACAAACTTGAGCTTTGAATGGCTCTTCGAAGAATCATGATGATAGGGGGATGACAGCTTATCTTAGATCAACCATCTTGCAATTGAAATGCGAGGTAACTACTCATTGTTAAGTGATGTACTTTATTCAAAGTTTCTTGATATAGTCCTCTTTCTTTTCTAGTTTCTTTTTCAAACATGGAGTTCAAAGATCACATGATAAGAGATGTACTTTATAACTACGTGGACATCCTTAGTGCTTTATCCTTCAAATAAAAAGTCTAAAATCTCTGAAAAAAGCCTAGAAAAGTTCAATGGTGAGAGCTTAGAAGAGTACAGGAAAAAAAGAGAGACACACAAAGAAGGAAATGTGTGGATTTGGCTGTTTGTAGGTGCTGCTAGCTTCATCCTCTCTCTCTCTCTCTCTCTCTCTCTCTCTCTCTCTCTCTTTGTGCACCCTCAAACCTTCATAGCCATATCCCCTTCTGCTGCTAGCTTTTCATCCTCTCTCTCTCTCTCTCTCTGTGCACACACTCACCTCCATAGCCATATAAAAACTCATTTATCATTTAAGTTCCCTTAAAATTATTCTATTTACAACATAGTCTTTTTTAATGACTACAACACCATGATAAGGGATGTAGTTAAATTCCTTCATATTGCTAGTGCTATGCTTTTATCACTTGTTCTTAAACATTCACGGAGGAAATAGAGCGTGAAAATTAGTTTTTTATCTCTAGTACAAGTGGTGGACACCATTTGGATATGAGCTCAAGTTTACCGCATATGCCTTATAGCTTATGGATTTGTGATTCATGTTCAATTCAAAAAAGAAAACTTAATCATCATTCCAATGGAAGAATGTTGTAAAATTTACATGGAACATGTGTTTCATTTCTAAAGCTTTAACGTTTTGAACTAAAGACACTTCATGCATCCAAGGATACTTTTTTCAAAGCTATACTTATATATCGATATAAAATCTTGGCAAAAGTTTATCAAGCTAGTCTTTTTAGTTTCATAATATCCATAGAACGTGTTATAATTATATATTTTTTCTTTAGAATCTTGGAGAAAAATATGTAAATCCTGGCGGAACTTGAAATTTTTCTCATAAATGTTTCAAATCTTGGCATATGTTTCGAACTTTAATTTTTATTAGGGCATAGAAGCTTTTGACACCAACATAAAAGATTTGCTTCTTAACAAAACTAACAAGAAAAAATTATCCATGCATGCATATTGTTACGTGGCTAGTCCAATCAGCACTGGGCACCACATGTTCCAATCGAGCTAGTAGTCTTGTCCATGCTGTCGCTGGGAGTTGGCCACGTGCCACTCTTACAGTTGTAACTACCATGCAAACTCCTTCTTAATGATGTAGAGCATCTTGATTAGGGACGCAGTTTGGATCTTCATCTTGGAGCATTTTACATTTGGTGGACGTCGGGTAATGATGGATCATCAAACACCTGAACACCACATGATGGAATAGGAGATGCACCATTAGTTACTGCAAGTTGTGCACAACTGAACATCTCATTGTGTTGATGAACTAACTTTCGCACACCAATCAAGCTTTGATGGCAATGCTCAATTCCTATCATACTCCGTCTACTTCCAACTTGCGAACAGACCACTGAGTATGTCCCAGGTCCTTCAATGGACTACCAACTAAATAGGTAATGGTTTGGATTGATCATTTTGAGAACATCACAGATTATCATGGCTGGTCAAATGACAAAAAAGCACTAGAATCATGCACAGTGCTTGAAGGAATTGCGGCCACTTGGTAGTTAAGCAACATTGGCTGAGTCTGCAACAGCACCAATTGATGCAAAACTTTGCACACACAAATGTGACATAGATGGCTCTACAATAACTTCAAGAACTAAAGCAAACAGAAAACGAACGAGTTGCACAATTTGTGGTCAAACTAAATCAATTGTTGTTGAGAGCAGACTCCTCCATGTCCAAAGAAATGAAACTCTTTTTCTTGTGGTTGCAAATTCAACATGACATATCTAGAAGGGTGAGAGATCAAGGTCCAAAAACGTTCCATGAAGCAGTCCAGAGAGCTCAGTGAATCGAGTCCTATGAGTCATGAAAGGCAACACAAGTGGTAGAAACCAATTACAAAAGGAAAGAAATGAATGAAATGGTGGTGCCAATGGATGTGGATGTCCAAAATGTAGCCCTACAGTTCTAGCCACGAAAGTTTAACAAAGAAAGACTTCTATATTGTGATGAAAAAGGGTGACCTAGATGCTTCAATTGAAATAAATATGGCCACATAGCCAAATATTATCGTTGTATAAGGGATACAACTTGTTCAGTAGTACAAAATGTACAAATTACACATGCAACGACTTTGGCAGAGCTACCGGGAAATGGTTGAGCGATTGGTTGTTTGAGGCGAATCAATCGCATTGGCAGGCATCTACATCTCATATGTGACAGGTATGCATCATCTCGATTTTAGTCACAATGGAATCATTTAAGGTGTTGATTGACACAGGCAGTACCATCTCTTCTATCAGTCTAGAATTGTTAACAAAGCTAAGTCTACAAACACATCGAGGCAAAGAGATTCAAGTGTTGTTTGGTGATCATCAAACATTGTACAATTCAAATACAATGGCTTAGATACAGTTCTAGTGTGCTGGCAAACAGTTCAATCATATGGTTTACTGGCTACCTAAACAGTTGTTCCCGTTGATATTGGGGTGCAATTGATTTAGAAAAGAACCAAGCCATCCTAGATTTCACACGACATGCATTAATTGTAAAAGGAAATGTACAAATTTCATGGGTCCAGTGGAGAAATTTCTCTGATGTGGTTTGTAGCCAAACAGACAAAGGATTGTTGCCCAACTCACAAGCCAAAGCCATACAAGCATTACTACAGCAATACCCAAAGACAAATGTCAATCCTTCTCTTCCCACTAGGACTATAACACTAATGTGTCATAAGATAAAAACTACAGAGCAACACCCAATTAAAATGGCAATTTGAAGACGATCACCAAGATAGAAGCAATGTATCAATCAAGCCATGAAAAAGATGTTATAGAAGCAAGTAATTCGACCTTCAATTAATTCGTGGGCAGTTGAGCCACATCTCACCAAAAAGTCGAATGGAGATTTAAGATTTTGCATAGATTTGCGCCCACTGAATGTTGTTATAGTTCATGATGTATATCCTCTACCTCATCTAGATGACTTGTTGGATCAATTGGGTTCATTGAAGTTCTTCACTCCACTTGATTTAGCAGCTGGGTTTGGGCGAACTCCCCTCAATCCACACGATGTAGAGAAGACAATTTTTCACACATGGATCGGGCTATACCAATTTGAAGTCATGCCATTCGGGTTGTCAGATGCTGCAAGCATGTTCCAACGAATGGTGAATAATCCATTCAGTGACTAATCCAGCAAAAAGTGGTGGTGGTATACATCGATGACATTTTGATCGACACAAGTTCACGGGCTCAGCATCTCCAAGTCCTAGAAGAAGTTCTCAAACGCTTGCAAGATAACAACAGGATAACAACCTAAAGTTACAGTTAAAAAAGTATAAGTGGGTAGCTAGGAAACTGAAATTTCTTGGATTCATAGTATCTTTTGCAGGTATCCAAATGGACCCCGAAAAAGTGCAAGCAATTACACAATATCCTGAACCTCAATTAGTCACAACAGATTATACTAATTATTTTCATGCACATCCACTTTTTCAACATTTAGGAATCCATAAAATTTTAGAAGCAATAAGAACATACTATTACTGGCTTCACATGAGCAAATTCATAACTGACCATATTAGAGCATGTCCAATCTGTCAAGCTACCAAACCACTGATGACAAAAACCCCTGGTCTATTACAAAGCATCACAGTCAGTCATTCTTTCGAGTTAGTAGCATGGGATGTAATAGGACCATTCCCCAGGAGTCATTAGGGGGGAATAAATACATTATAATCCTAACCGAATATCTAACTAAGTGGTGTGAAGCAATGGTTGTTGTAGATATTTTGACAAACACAATAGCGAAGTTCTTGATGGAGCATGTGGTCTCGCGACATTCCAATCTTATCCAACCAAGGCATGAATTTCAAATCCCAGGTGATGGAGATACTCTCCAAATGTTTGGGTATACACCTTTTGTTTTCCAGCCCACACCATCATCAAACAGTTGGACTCACATAAGAATTGGTAAAAACACTGAAGCAAATGATACGCACCTACATCAACCCGACTCATGACAACTAGGACCAAATTCTATTGTATGTTCTGCATGCATATCGCACCATGATACAAGCATCGACCTGGATGATTCCTTTCCATGCTCTTTATGCACGTGATCCTCAGTTTTCCCCATAGCTCCTAGATTTATAAATTTTTGGATGGTTCAAAGATGCAATCGATTGGTACCTACATCTCGGACGGGTTCAACCTGTACTTCGTTCAGCACTGCTCAATAAACTGTGAGTAGCCCAATCTCATTAACAGAGGTATTAAAACGACGATATCAAAGATTTCACTTACCAAGAAGGTGATCTTGTTTTGCTTTACTACCTTGTTCGAAGAAAAGGCCTATGTGAAAGCTTCATGCATACTTGTATCAGCCCGTACAAGATCTTGCAATGCATTCAAACGTACACGTACAAGCTCCAAAGAATCAACAATGGAAAAGTGACCTGCATGCATGTTTGCCGGCTGAAACCATTCATGGTTTCTAATTGAGGGGGGGGAGGTGTGATGTGGCTAGTCTAGTCAGCACCGCACGCCACATGTTCCAATCACAAGCTGGCAGCCTTGGCCATGCTGTCGTTGGGAGCTGGCCATGTGACACTCTTATAGTTGTAACCGCCATGCAAAGTCCTTCTTAACGATGCAGAGCGTCCTAATTGGGGACGCAGTTTGGATCTTCATCTTGGAGCATTTTACAATATTGCCAATGCAAGCAATCAGGTTATCTCCCTCCCTTGTTAAGCAAAAGCACGATCAAGTGTAACCATCCACATAGTTATTTTAGGGATATATTGTGATGAGTGTTGGTAGGTGCATGTGGGCACTAACATTCAAACAAGGATAATTGGTATATCAAAATCCAAACTTTCAATTCTTTTTGCCTAGAAAATGACCAACTTTAAATAGCAACCACATGTAGATTCTAATGTTTAAATCACCTTTACCTTATTGCTTGGTCTACTAATGTGGCATAGACATAGAACCTAGGATCTCATCATGTGGCTTGGCTATGGAAGAATAGGTAGATGGCATGCTCAAGGACAAGTTGGAATTTGAAAAATATATAATCGTAGAATATGTTTTCAAACAAAAAAAAATCCTAATGCCCTTCTACAACAAAGTTTACATGATAAGGGATTTATTTATTTTCTTACAAAAATAATTAAATTTCTAATGAAAAATTATTTGAAAAATCATAAATTAGGGGTCTTTTAACCACCCATCCAATAGAAATGGTTTGGGGTATTTTGCATATTGTCACCCTATCCCCTATCCAATGAGTAGAACACATGTGATCATGATATCATCTAGTAGTTGGACCTCTAAAATGAAGGAAGTCCTACACTATGATTACATTGGCCAATTCACCTATCACTATGAGCTTGCTTCAATCTTCACAAGTAGATATACTACCACATACAAGCCACAACTCTAATATGGATTTTCTTATTGTTAAATCTTATACAAGATTTAATACCATGGTACAAAAACACCATAAATGGTTAAGGCCAGGGCCACTATGAATTCTTTTGATAATGACATCTATGACCATGGCACCAAATCTCATATTGAAGCAATGCTTCAATCACATGCAATGTAACCTGAAATGAATAGACAAAACCATTCTCCTTTTTTAATTTGACTGTCCTTCCTACTACTTACAAGGGGAAAAATATGACCTAAATATGTAGTCAATCTAGGTTCATGTCAAATCTACTTGACCTTACCTTAGAAACAAAGTAAGCAGAAAGAAAGTCTATTAGAGGTTTATTATAGGTTGCAGGAGACCAAAAGGTAATTAGATTGAAAAAAAGCTAGATACAGTAGGAAAAGTATGAGTAGAGCCACTAAAGTAGGCATCCATTCTCAAACCTACTTACTTACCTACATAATTATAGCCTGAGAGCCTTTAATTAGGTTTTGATTCAAACTGCCTAATGAAAGCCTTACCTTCATGATAGACAAACCACTTACCCATCTTTCTAGTTTCTTCACCTTTGTTAACTCAGTGGACTTATACTTAAGTTGGGATATAGTGAGTGCTTATACTATCCATAGTTTCGTACCTTTCAGTTTGATGGATTGTCTAAGAATATGACCTTTGCTAGCTCTTATCGAGCTCTTATCATAATGGTGAATATTGCATGAGTAATCATGCCATCTTTTGTCCACTCAATACTTGGTGTTGTTGTCTTTATCTCTTCATGGATTTTATTGAAAGCCACTTGCACTTAATAGAAATCCTTAGGCAATGCCCTACCCTAACTTTCAATGTGTTAGCTTCTCTTCCCTTGTCTTCTTTGAATTCTAAATCAACTTAGTTTCTCAAGCTTGGTTCCAACCTCATAAGATATTACAATGTGTCTAACTTAGAGATAATGATTGAAGGGATTACTCAAGCATTTTTTTACCACTTCCTTGATTGAATCACTATTGATTTGATTATCCAAGATAGAAGATTCTTTTAGAGCTATACCATATGTAGTTTTGGGCTGTTGGTTTTCTTGTTTGAGGTCCCCATCAGGGGAGAATTGGGGCCTCAAAAGGGCCTCATAAGGAATGGATTTAGAAATGGATTAGTCCTAATGAAAGGGCCAAGGTAGGTCCTAACCCCCCCTGACCTAGGTGGGTTAAGCCCAAAAGTGACCCCACCTCTTACACAACTCTTACTCCTAGGTGGAAACCAAAATATTCAAAATTCAAAATTTGAATTTTGAATTCCCTCCCTCCTTCTCTCTCCTCCCTCCCTCCCTCCCCCTCCTCCCTCCCCCTCCCTCACTCCCCCTCTCGGGGGGGTCATTCATCATATGTAACCCTATCATGTGGGTTCAACAGAAGGATATTTTTAATATTTAAAATTTATAGAAATTAAAATACATAAGGCAGTTTTTAAAATGATTTTGGAAAAAATTTATGGATTTGTATAAAAAAAGGGTACATTTTATTAATGGAAAAATTACAAATAAGGGATTTTACAAATAGGGCTTGAACGCACATGATATTGAGGGTTTATACATAGTGACCCCCCCGAGCTCCCCCTCCTCACTCCCTCCTCCCCCTCCCTCCTCCTCCCCCTCCCCTCCTCCCCTCCCCCTCCCCCTTCCTTCTCCTCCCCCTCCCTCCCTCCCTCCTCCACGCCTACTCCTCCTGCCCTCCCCCTCCCTCCCTCCTCCACTCCTTCTCCTTCTCCCCTCCCCCTACCCCCTCCTCCACCGTTGATCCTCCTCCCCCCTCCCTCTTGCTCCTCCCTCCTCCCTCCCTCCTCCTCCATGCCTACTCCTCCTCACCCTCCACACCTACTAGTCTACCCCCCTTCCCTCCTCTTTAACTTTTGGTCCTCCCTCCCCCATCCCCCTTCCTCTTCCTATGTGCTACTCCTTCAAGCCTGCATCTCCACACCTTCTCCTTCTCTACACTCCTTTAGTCATGGCACCATTCGAGGACGTCTCCAACAAGTACCAAGTTCACTTAGAGTTGGAGGCTGAATATGCAAGCACAAGTAGTCTAGGATTGAGGGGAGCTTCCAAAATCCACAGTTTTCGTTCGCAAGGAAAGAAGCATCTCGAACTTTGGGTAGAAGGATCCTTGTATCCTTTAGATCCTGCCAACCAAAAGAGCCCTCCTTTCCATACAATGCATGAGCTAGTTTGGTTTGTTGGAAGTGGACATGCGGGGTTGCTTGGTTATTGCAATCGGTTAAACAATGCTCAGTCAATGGCTATGCAAGCAAGCGAGATGCGCAGAACCCAAGCAAACATGCTAGCACATTTAGGAAATAGCACCATTGTTGCAATGCATATTCATGATAAAGCCAAAGCATTGGACTTGGAGCGACATAATTAGAAGAGTCACTCTATAATCTAGTTGAGTCCAAAAAAGGCTTGGAAAGATCTATATACAATCAAGTTCAACGAGCCATAGAGATGGAATGAGAGAAGGTAGAAGAACGAGTGCAAAAGATGAAAGAAACACCTTTGGGATTGAAGGAGAGGAAAAGAAGTTACTTACATAACATGGATGCATTGGCACCCACTGGTGGTGCTAGAAAGAGGAGAGTCCAGGCTACAAGGTTAGTTATCAAATGTTCCAATGAAATTACACTCTTTTGTGCTACACTGTTTGTGAAAAAGTTTTTATTGTGTTGTTCTTTAGGAACTCCATGGAAGATGTGATGGGAAGAATGGATGGGGATGATATTAACTGCTCATATGCTCTAGCTAGTTTATTGAAGTCAAGCGATGTCATTGGGATACTAAGGGACCCAAGACACAAGCGCCTACATGTGCAAGTTGCTGAAGAGGTGATGAAGGACTTCAAGGATATTGTGGATGCAAAGGAGATGCTTGCAGCTTGTGATACTGCCAGTGTAAGTCATGAAGCTTACACATCTGTTTTCAAAATTTTCAAGTCTGCTATTTTGGGAAAGTATAAGAAGTCTACAGTGCCCCCACCCACACCTTGGTCTGTGAGACATGCACAGAAACAAACCAATGTGTAAGAGAAATGCTTGGAGGGTACCGTTGCGTAAGGGGCACAATGACTTGGAAGAGTAAAAAGAAATCTGGCTTGCAAACCTTTGAGATGAATGCTTTCAACAATGTCTACTTAGATGTTGAGAAACTGCAACAAGCAATGGTCAAATTCTATGGCATGAGAGAAGATGGTAAGAGGAAATCCATTATAGCATTGCACTTTACTTAGTTCATTTCCCATATCATGTTTATCCTAATGAGTTCTCTCTTTTGTTGTACAGATTGCAATGGAAAGCTCATATTTATCATCAAAATGGATGAAGCTCAATTGGTGAAAGAACACCAGGGTGAAAGAACACCAGTAAGAGAGAGTCAGCATCTACATTATAAATAAAGCCTTAGCCTTTGTTCAAGGGAACGAAGAAGAAGAGCAAGATTTCTCAGTGCAATCAGAGAAAGATATATGGTGGCTTGTAGTATTTGAGACTCCGAAAGAGTGCCATGAGACATTGAAGTGGGTTCTAGATAGAACAGGAATCCCATCGATGCTGATCCAAAGACAAGAGGAAGGGCAAACATTGACAGTCGATGGCCATCGAACCTTTCAAGTCAAATGGCATCATGCTGGTGATTTGAAAACCCTCAAGTGCTTGCATGGTTGAGATACATTGGCAAAATGAACACATGCCTTTATTGCATGTGTTCGCAACATAAGCAAAAGGCTGGCTTACAATGGGAGAATGGCATTCTATCTTGCAACCAAGCGCACGCTCCCAATCACGACAAGAAGGATCCAAAGTGGGATCCTAGCCTGACCATCCCACTTGAGAGAGTACACATATGTACTTTACACGTAGAACTGTGCGTACTTGATAAGTTGTTGTATTTCCAACTTGTTTATGCTTGGAAATTAATTCTGCAAGAAGTATTTGCACGGTGCATTGCAGAAGTTGAGAAGTTGCTGTCAGAGATGGGATTCCATGGAGGACATGTCAAACTTAAGGAGGATAAGAAAATGTATGGGGCAACATAGAATCTTCCTACAAAAGTGTCCATGGGTGGAGGGAAGCAAGGAGATTCCTATCGAACCACAATCTCGACAAAGACAAACATACATTGTCTCAAAGTAGTTTGGGTTGGGAATACTAGAAAGCATTGTGTGAATGCACAACCAATAAGGCTTCTCATCCTCAAGTAGCAACTTTGAGAGCTAAAGTATGGATAAAGGTAGATGCATTAATAAAATTTCTTTGCCAGGTTCAAATCGATGAGATGTATTATGAAAGGTTCAGGATGGCTGTGAAAGAGTTTATGCAATTAATGGTGAAAGCATGGGGGAAGTCGCACATTACGCATTACATGGTAATCTTGGCACCATCGTGATATTTAGCACTTGCTTTATAAATAGTTTTTGTGCTGAAATGATTCTCATCATGTTTGCAGCATATTCTCTATGCACATGGACCATGGTTTGTACAAAATTGGGGCCCTTTGTCCATTTGGAATACACAAGGCATAGAGAAGTCACACTATAGAGCCAAGGCAGCCTACTTCAAGAACTCAGGGCATGGTGGTGGTGTCACTCATAGCAATGCATTGCATGAAATGTTCGACTGGTTTTTTAGATGTTTATTAGGAAGGACTTTGAAGTCTGAAAAGTTAAAGGCATCAGAACTTGCAAAAGCAGTTCAAATTGTATCAAAGAATAGAAGGCATAGTGCTTGGAAAGCATCCATAGGGAGTCGAGGAGTCACATGTTGGTTGCAAGCTAGAGTGAGAGAAGGGAGCAGATGGGTCCAAACACCAACATAAGCTATGGTGTAATTGTATACAAATATGAAATAAATATATTGCTTATTTTGACCACAATTTGTGTACTCACTCTTTAATATCTTGCTTATTTTGACCACAATTTTTGTACTCACACGACGTTGGGGAAAGTGGAGACATGGTGAAGGAGGGGGGAGAGAAGGGAGGGGTGCAGGGTAGGGCAAGGGGAGGGGTGGAGTGGTAGCAAGGGTGGGGGGAGGGGGGGATGGGGGGTATGGGGGAGGGAGACGAGTGTGGGCGGGGCAAGTAAGGGGAGGGCAATGGGAGGGGAGAGCGACAAGGGTGGGGGGGGTTGGAGGGATTAGGGCGGGGGCAGGGGGCACGATGAAACCCTAAAAGGGATGTCAAAACATGATGGGCCTATATAAAACATTAAAAAAAAACCCTAGCTCTCATTATTCAATGGCAAGAGTGAAGAACACTGCTAGACTCATGGGACGTCGTCTCCACCCTTCCTCCTCTAGCTCCACCACCTCCATGGCATCTACACACACGAACCTATCTGGGTCTGGTGGCACCTCCCCTGACTCTCGTGAGCCCTCCCCCAACTCTTGTGAGGTCTTCTAGGACTCTCATGAGCCCTCCCCCAACTCTCGTGAGCCCTCCCCCAGGTCCCGTGAGCACACTCCCCAATCTCATGATCCCACTCCCAAGCCCCACGAGCATGAGCCTTCCCCTCATCCTCAGCCTTCCCCTCAGCCTGACCCTCAACCTTCCCCTCAACCTTCCCCTTAGCCTTAGCCTCAGCCTGACCCTCAACCTTCTCCTCAGCCTTCCCCTTAGCCTTAGCCTTCCCCTTAGCCTCAGCCTTCCCCTCAGCCTTAGCCTTCCCTTAGCCTCAGCCTCAACCTTCCCCTAAGCCTTCCCCTCCCCATGAGAGCACTCCCCGAATCGAACAAAATGTATTCGATAACCTCCCGAACATAGAGAGGCTTCCTGAGGGCCAACAGACTACTAGGAAGAGCACAATCTTCCCTCTCTCAGTGATACAACCCATCATAGAAATGATACCTGTGCCCATGAAGAGGGTAAAGCAGACACCGAGGAAGCTCCATCCCAAAGAAGGACAAAGCTCAAGACATTCACAAGAGGAGGCTGCGGAGGACAATCAACGCAGACAAGAGCAGCGGAAGAAATTCAAGGCAAACAGGAGGCCGTGGGATCATGTTTGGGTACCTGTAAAGCCTCCACCAAGAGTCAGGAAGCCATACAGGGCAAAGCCAAGAGCGCGGGTCCTAAGGGAGATCAAGAAAATGCAGAAGACCATCGACAACTTGATCCCGCGTGCTCCCTTCCAACATGTGGTACGAGAGATAGCATAGGGATATAAGGATGACGTGCAATTCAACACAAGAGCTATCGGGGCGCTCTAGGAGGCTGTGAAGCAAGTGACCACCGCTCTGCTGTTCGAGGATGCCAACTTGTGTGCCATCCATGCAAAGTGCATCACGATCATGGACAAGGACATGGCTCTGGCCAAGCGGCTATGGAGTGACCCAAGTTTGAAGCCCTAGATTCTCTTGCAACCCACTCTTAGGACTTAGACCACCCCCTGCCCTTGAAGGCACTATCTTGTATCTAAGGCCCAAGGACCGATCTTTTTTAATAAAATATATCCACATTCTCTACACTATCGCATTGTTGTGTATTCTCCATTTCTATGACTGCAGTAATTGATAATTTTAATGTAAGTAATTGAAGGAATTTCACCATTGCGTAGAAGGGAAAAGTGTCTGGGACGTCGCCGAGACCCTAGAAAGCCCAAGACCTGCCATGGTGTGAATTTGGGCCTTTTGGATTTGCCAAAATGCCCAATTTTGTGTCGTGGCATGTTTTGGTATTTCTAGGGTCCTGGCGACGTCCCGGACACTTTTCCCTTCTGCGCGACAGTGAAATTCCTTTAGGATTTGATAGAAATGAACTTTTGATACCCAGAATTGGTGAAAATGATACTAAATTGGCTAGAAATGTATTACATTAACACAATTAAAATGATGGAGAAAATATATCATCAATGACTTAAACAAAATACAATGGAATTCATTGACAAGCAATGATAACTTAAAACAAATAATAAAGACATGTAGTCATGTATCCATTGAAATATCCATTTAAATATATGTTTATATATGCAAAAGGCCTCACAGGCTATCTTTCTTCTTGTCTAATTCAAGTACATCAAGAATAGGGGTCTTTGAATCCCCTACTGGATTCCTAGATATAAATCTAGCCGCAACAGCACTAACATCCTCCTCTCCTACTGCCAAAGACATAGTCATTGCCGTCAATGCCCTGCCATGAATGTTCGATCCAAAGGCATTGATAGTAGCCAGGCGGTGTACCAAAATGACTTTGTCTGCATTCCGAGTAATGTTGGAGTATTCGATAGCACACGATAATGCCTTGCACTTTAGCAGCTCCGAAGGACCTCGAGGAGAAAATTTGACATGAAAGACCACGATATGCTCTACGACTTTGCCGAGGTAGTGGGCCAAAGAATGATCTTACCTAAATGCACTGCGAACATTACCCCGTCGAGATGAGAATTCATCAAGCTCAAACGCGTCCTGCAACAACAATTCAACAAACATCAGAAGACCGACAAAACAAATTATACTGAAAGAACATCAAAATAATAAATATTATTCGAACTTACCCACTACAGCATCGTTAGCTTCTATTCCTTCCTCATTTGCAATGTTGATGGAACTAGGTGCTATGTGATGTTCCATTTGGGAGGTGGACGCTTTCTCTTGACCTGTATTGGAGGTGGAAGCTTCTGCCTAAGAGGGTTGTGCATCGTATACGGACATGTCTGCATCCCTCATTGAAACCAACGTCGTCAAGAGAAAGTCTTCCATTATCTGGTCTTTGGTACCTAAAACCCCAGGATCTTTGACACTTGTGTCAACATTGAACCCTGATAGGACTCCGAGTGCCTCATCCTCTCGTAGTCCAAAAAGAACCTCTATGTCATGGAGGAATACACACTCTTCTCCATCGATGATGAGGGGGGACAAGGACCATAATTTTGAGTCTGGGTCAGCAATCTCCGATGCAGATTCTTGCTCTATTGGGGGCTCTTGAAGTAGGCTCAATGCTTGAGCTACTTCCATCTCCTCTGTTGGATTGTCAAGACTCTCTTCCATGTACATGTTCGAGTCTAGTCTAGGGACGACCAGATCAGCAGTTCTACTAGAAGGGTTGCTAGATGATGAGGCTTCTTCCTCTAAATTTCCTGCTTGGAGAAGGAAGATGAATGTCATCTCCCATGAAAGGGATTTGGTGCCTGTATTTCCTGTGATCCTCGCGTCTAGGATGTCTTGAACTTTGATTGTCCTAAACCCTTCGTCTATAAGGTTGTCACAAAAGTGGGCTAAGAACTTTACAAACTTGGGTTCCTCTTCAAACAGATACTTTATGTAATCTATCGGAACGCGTATCTTTGAAGAGTGGTCAAGTGTATAAGAAAAATTTAAGAAACTATCTTGCATGTAAAGGATGAGATCTGAGAAGTCATCCTTGGCTCGCATATATGTGCCTAGGACATCTAAAGTCCTATCAAACACTAAAAATAGCTCTTCCTCACGATCTGCACAAGATGAAGTCTTGGAATGTAGTTCTAGCTGAATCCATGGCAAATAGCGCTGATGGAGGGAGTAACTTTTGAGGATGGGAGTTTCTATGGCTCTCTAAATGTGAAAGTGAGAATGTGATGTAAAAAGGGCTCTTACCCCTTAATATATATCAAAATGCTAAAAATTAAAATTAATCATAAAATCCCCAAATTTTTGAAAAACATTTACCATGAACTGAAAGGAGAAAACATTAAAAGAAATAACATTTTAATTGAAATGTCCATTATCTTTTGAAGCAATAACTAGGATTTGATGGACAAATAATTAAATGCTACACTAGTCAAACACATTGTTAGCAATCTTCAAAGTTGCAGGAGCAATGAAATTGGCACTATGCATGCACTTCTCCACACGGTGGTTGCTGATCTTACCACCATTTAAGGTAAAGTAGAAGGAATTTGACATGCCATCCTCCATGACCAATAGGTGTTCTCTCACATCCCTTAGAGTCCATTGTGATGTGACATTCACATTCTTGACATCTCCCTCTTCAACATTAATAGACAAACTTACCCCCATATTATCTTCATCATTAGAGTCTAGGGGAAGCCACCGGCCATTTGTTTTCTTCCAGCCCCTGTACTGAAAAGCTAAATACAACATTTGGTGTGACAAATGGTATCTAATAACCACATTGTCTTTACATATGTGACATTGAAACACATCACCCTTTTGGTCGCCTGACCTGGCTCCCCAATTCATCCCAAGTAAATCTTCAAGAGCATTTTCATCTACACACTTGTGGGACCACAGTTTTTGTTCTATGCATATGTATATTCTAAAATAAAGAAGCAAAAATGTGCAGAGGCATAAACCAAGATAACCTTGCCCATTTGGATCCAATTGTAAACTTCATGGCCATGCCCACATCCTTTGCAATCTTGTCCTATTATGATTGCAATGTTCTCGAGTCCACATTGCTGCAATCTATGTCTTGAAGTTGTGGTGGTGCAATGGTTTGCAGACGGCCATAGCTTGATGATGTCGTTGGAGTGATGTATGTTGCATTATACCAATACACATTCTTCATTCGCAAGGAGTCCAACTTCTCCCCAGCATGTGTTTGCTTACCTAAATCCTCATGAATCGCAATGAACTTGCCTATGAATGATTCAACTGGTTCCCACTCCTCGAAATCCGAAGGGAAAACATCTTCCACCATGAATAAGAGCTCTTAGAAACCAAACACAAAATTTCCAAATGGACTCATTACACTTACAGGTGAAAAAGGTACATAGATAGAAAGGCTCACAGTGTGATGGTATCCTAGATTGATTGAATGATGGAGGAAGCCACATATCTTTTCCCAGGTAAACATGTTGCACTTTTGCGAGCCATCCTTTCTTCCCAAACTTGAACTTTAAGATGTGCCCCTTCCACTCATGCAAGATGTCACCTCTCTTGCTCTTGGGAAGCTTATGTGGACCTTTGGCCAATCCTCTCATCATTGTCCAGCCATTTAAACTGTAGGTGCAAGGGATCCACTCATCCAATGCATTTTTGGTGTTGTAGAAGACATAAGAGGTCATAGCATTGCGTGGTCTTGTAGCCTTCCTCCTCACTAGGCTTGCAGAGGTTGTAATAGCAAGAATGGGACTCCTACACAAGGCAATGCACCTCCAACAGAGGCACAAAAGAGGGAGGAGAGGGACAGAGCAACAGTAATAGAGGCACAAGGGAGGGGCAGAGGAGGCACAAAAGAGGAAGAAGGAGAGGGACAGAGCAACAGCAATAGAGGCATAGGAGAGAGAGAAGGAGAGGGACAGAGCAGCTCGAACAAAGGCACAGAGGAGAGGAGAGAGAGAGAGAGAGAGAGAGAGAGAGAGAGAGAGAGAGAGAGAGAGAGAGAGAGCGAGGAGCTACAGCAAGCAAGCCAAAGTAGGAGGGAGCAAAGAAAGAGGGGGAAGAGGGAAAATATGTGGGATTTGGTTCAAACGGAGTGATTTGGCAGGCTGGACCAGAACAGTGGGGGGAAGAGGCTCTAGAAAGAGGGAGGGGAGAAGCAAAATTTGCCAGAAGGGCCCTACCATCCCATTGAAGGGAGTTTTGGGCTTATATGGGGGAGGTGCACCTAGTAGGAGGGTTAAACATGGGTTAAGAGGGGGGGGGATGGTGGGTTTGGGTGGTCCCTACTGTAAGGGGAGCAACCAATAGGGGCTCTCTGCGATCCTGCTACCCACCCTCCACCTCAACATACCATTGCCCCACACCTTCTAGCACTCTCATTGGTACACTTCAAATCACTCTCTAATCCCTTGAAATTAGGAAACACTAATTGGAGGCCCTTTTGAGACCCCAATTCTCCCCTAATGTGACCTGTTATTGCAAGATTCATTTATGCACAAGGCAAGAGGATATTAAACATAGGATTGTAGAGATAGTGGCTTTCCAAGAATTTGTAGATAGGATTTTAGATTGTGGCTTTCCAAGAATTTTGGGAAAGTTAAAAAAAGCGATTGTTGTGTGGGGACATCTATCTAATATAACGCTACATAAAAAATTCAAGCTTCACCTACTACAACATACCCATCATATTTTTAAGCTTACCTCCCAACGTTCTGCGGCCATTATATTTTCTTTTTTGTGCCGTGACCATGGGCTCCATCGATAATTTTTTGGTCTTGAAAACTATCAGTATTGGCATCGATATAACTTTCAATATATGCATCGATAGTACATGGCTATATTGATAGCTATATCAATACCGTAATATATATCGACTCTAGTATTATAGATACCAACTAATATTTTGTCTTCTATATTGACTCTCGCATTTGTCGATGGAATTATAGAACGTCATTTGAAATAGGACTCCCCAAAAAATTCACCTGTGATTTTGGTCATTTTAGACATTAAAAATGTAAGATTATGTACACCAAGTTTGAGTTAAAAATACACATATAGTCATGATTAAATAAATATACAAATTGACATAATGCAAATATTATTCCATCTACATGAATATGGAGAGAGAAACAATAACTCACCATAGTTTGGGGAGTGTTTTGATGACCTCACTAACTATCTAGAAGAGGGGGATAACTTTGCAAGTGCCGCAAACCATATGTAGAACGAGGAAGATGACTAGAGGAAGAATTTAAGGATCATTGGGAAACAAGCTATGAGAAGTGGGATGTAGTAGTTGGAGCTATCTGGTACAAAAAAACATCCAAGAGAGGCCACAATTACATTCTATTACATAAGAGTCCGCAAACATTTGTGTACTCTCATTTAGTCAGAGCTTAGTTCGAACTGCAAGCTATGCCTAGATAAAAGAAGGGAAAAAGTGTCTTCAAAATGGATTTAGACATGCATGAGCACATATGGGGTGTCTTGGAGTAGTGGGAAATTAAGAATGTACAAGAAAATGTATTCTCATTGCGTGGATGCAGTGAAGCAAGGAAAATGCATTCCAATTATCTTGGAAAAATGGAAAGTGTATTTATAGTCGGGTTTTTTAAATTAAATCCCGAACCCACCATGCTTGTTTTAGTAAATCTCCATATAATAAACTCCCAATGCACTTGGTTTACAACCACTGTGCTTGTTTTTAGTAAATCCCAATCCCACCATACTTGTTTTAGTATATACCAAACAACCCCGCACTTGTTTTACTAATCCCAAATGAGGGAAAATGTATGCCACTTATCTTGTAAAACCACTGGGCTGATGACTACAAGTCCTAAATGAATGAATTGTATGCCATTCATCTTGTAGTAATTGAAGGAAACCAATATGTTGGTGGCAATTAATCCTAGGTAGACAACATTCATGTGCAACCAACCATCGCATTGGTTGCAATCCTAAGACAGCTTGTATAAATTAAACTATCAATATGGCCATATCGACATGCCATTGGAAATATATGGCATGTCGATATGGCCCTTACCCCTAAAGGGGACCCCTCAAGGGCCCATATATTGTGTGCAACCAACCACTATGCTAGTGATCACTTATCTTGTACTACCACCGTGCTGGTTGCAATCCTACACTAGCTTCCATAAAGGAAACTTTGTGAAACCACTTATCCTACACTACCATCATGCTACTTGTGATCCTAAAACAACCACTGTGTTGCCTACAATCCTAAAACAACTTTTTTGTAGACTTGTATTCAAATGGCTGCAAACTTTCAACAACTCTAGCAATAATTAAAGAGTGGTTTCATTAATAATTTAACAGATACATCTCCTACATTGAGATCTTTTAGCTACATATGGAATATTTTAGCTCCTTGATGGGAGAATTGGCCCATCTTGATCCTTTCCTTCAACAAGCTAGTGCCACATTTTACTTTCTACTTTAGCCTCCCTTTATTAGGTCAATTTGAGATCATTGGGCTATGTCTGCTACCTAATGGGAGGATTGGCCCTTCTTCTCGAGGCTCGAGCTTAGGATTCTTCCCTTCAGGATCCTTTATTTTAGGGGGTTGGTTCTTCTCTTGAAGGCCCTTTCTTTTGCAGTGTAGAGCCCAGTGGTGAATGCTCTTGTAGCATTTCTCCCTACTGTATATAGCTGCAAAAGGCAGGAACAATTGATGTTTCCATGACTTGGGTAGTGGCAAATTATAATCAAGTCATCTGCATTTTGAGGTTGCATCCACAAACACCCCAAAGCAAAACACATGCACTCAGGCATTGGATCATTCGTAAAAGGGTGGCTGCACTCGGGCATTGGATCATGCACACATCTATGTTTTGTCCACCTCATACCAAGCAGGTATGACCCTACCGCATCTTAAGAGGATAGTCATCTAGTTCAATTATTGCAGCTATCAATACCACAATCTGTCCATGTACATTATCAAGCTATTACTTGATTCCTTCTTGCCTTATCTTGAGGCTGTAAACATTCTCCTTCAGCACCTCCACTTGTTGCTCAATTGCTACAAGAAGCTCTATCTGATTCTATGAGTGCGCTTGAAGTTGGTGAAATTGTTTAGTAGTGCCTACATAAGCCTCTTCTAAGAGATCCACCCTACGGTGGGTTTTAGTCAAGATGGAGTACTTTTTAAAACTTTTAAGAGCCATGGAAAGCTTGCATGGAGCCCTACTATACTCCAATTTCATGGAATTATACATATCTCACCAAAATTCCACATTCTCTTTGTATTCTCCATTGTGGCTACTCTCTTCCTAATCTGCATCCTTCTTGTCCCAGAAGATCTCTCGCAGCTCCTGCATCAATGCTTTAGTTTCTCTATTCTCACTTTTAAGTTGCTCTGTCATTTTGTCTTTATTGATGTTCACTGCATTTTGCATATTGCAAAGCTGTTGGAAAAGAGCCTGTTTTTTGCTCTCTGATCTTCAAGAAGATTTCTCATCCATGTTAGGTCTTTCTGCGTGTTGTCTCCATCCATTCTTAATTTATCAAGTTGCTAATATAGTAGCTTGAGATGCTTCTTCTCTTCTATGCCTTTCCATCGTGATCTTTTTTTTTTGCAGCCTCCGCTTGCTTTCATGCTTACAAGCCTTTTCTTCTACCTCCTCGACCTTGGCTTTTGGACGTAGCACTCTTTGCTATATTGGTGTCTTTCATATGTAGAAAAGACATCTTCTTATTTTATTGCTCAAAAATTGATTTGAGGGAAGTCCCCATCACGTGTGTAGAAACTTTGACTGACTGAGATGACAATTTGGATTTTCCATCCCTGAAATCCTTCAAGTTAGTCATCACGCTCTTGGAGATCTTCCTTGAAAAGGAGACCAAAGGTCTACTCTATTGCTCTATTACTATTTGAACATGCCAAAACTTCATGGTTCCTTTCGTGTCACGAAAGTACTGCCTTCTCTATTTCGAACACATCCTGAACATCTATTGGTAAGCTCAAAATCTTAACTTTGCCATCTACACTAATCTAGTTGTTGGGGTATAAATCTAAAATATCCTTTCTCTTCCACAACTCATCCAAGAATTGTGCTTGTTGCGAATCACCTCCAAGAATGCATAGCTCCATTTCAATCATGCATTTACTTATGTTAATCTTTTGACTTTGACAGACAATGTATCCATCCTTCATGTTCACTTTCATCTATCAACTTGGAGGAGTTGGAGAGAGAATCCAAATTAGGCTTTTAAAGACTGTGTGAGGAGCTCTTCTACGTTATGATTTCAAGATTAGGGGAGGAATAATTGTGTGAGGAGCTCTTGAAGGCACAGGAACGGAATGAAATGGAAATGAAATGACAATACAAGTGCAAAGCAATGATAACCAAGAGTACTCACATGTAGGCCAAGAGAGCTTGATGTTGATTGATGTCACAAAACTAGAAAGTACAATGCCTTTATAGAATAGGCACACACACTCTAGGAGTCACATGTATATGGGATAAGTCTCATAGTGACACATGGCACTCTAGGATATAAAGTAGTCTAGTACTACTCTAGAACACTAGAAAACACTCACTTTGGCTTCATGTTCCAACACCCCCCCATGAAGGCAAGGTGAGAGATTACTAGAATGGAGCCAAGAACAGGACATGACATGATGAATCTACTAATCTGTACATCCCAAATAGCTCAGAGGCTCAAAAGAGAAGCATGGCTACTTGACCCAACAAAACAGTCTAGGGAGTGCACCAACATCGTGGAACTCGGCCAAGCCTGATAACAAAATCCATCAATGCTAATAATAGGACTCCCATAGTACATCCCCCCCTGGCTTCATAACATGAAGTGGTAGGAAGCCACACACAAATAAAGTAAAAGAGAATAACATCATTTTAGGAGGACTATCCAAGGCTGAGAACCTTTATTGACTCAACACACATGATTTATTTGCATTCATTTTAGGGGGACTCCCAAGGCAGAGTACCTTCGACACACTCAAAAAACAAAGTCAAGATCATCTGGTGCATAGACCTCTTCATCTAGAGAGAGATCTTGGATGTGAGCAGTGAGAGCATGAATTGGAGTAGAGATGTCTGCATCGTCTTCGTCTTCCTTGGATATAGTCCCAACCAGGTTGGCATGGTCTTTAGATTGTTGTTTGGCCAGCTTCTGGAAGCAACGATCTTCGGTGTGACCAAGCTTCCCACAGTAAGTGCACTTGATAGGTTTGAAGTTACCTTTTCCTTTAGGAAACCTCCCTTTAGAAAATAGTGCATTGGCGTCAGGAGTATCAATATGCCTTCTTTCATGATCAAGAAGCATAGCAACCATGTCATGGTAGCTCATGCTTGCCACTCTTAATGCTGGTATAATCTCCCGATACTTAGGAATGTCTTCAATGCTTGTGAGGAGCACTGCGACCTGGTCATCATCCCCAACTGGGGCCTTCAACGCAGCAAGTTGAGTGATGAGAGACTCCATATGATTCAGATGGGCGAGAAGAGAGTCCTCATGCTTCATCTGGAGTTTGAAGAATTCTTGGCGGAGAAAGACCTTAGAATTGATTACCTTATTGCCAAAAAGACCTTCAAACTTCTCCCATCATTCTTGAGCAGTGGAATCAAAGTCAAGATGATGAATAACTTCATCACCCAAACCCAAACCAATGAGAGAAAGGGCTTTGTCGTTTAAATTCTCCCAGTGTAGAATTTTCTTCTCATCCGATTGTGGCTTTTTATCCTTGCCACAAACCACGTTCCACACCCCGTCTTTTATAAGGATAAGATGCAGCTTTGTTTGCCATGTCGGAAAGTTCTTACCCGTGAACTTTTCAATAAAGGCACTTGACTTTGAGGACTCCATGGCAATCAACTTGCAAGTAGCAAATTCAGAGGTACGTTAGGGATTGAAGGGTCATGCGCAAGGGGCTAGAAAGAAATGAATAGGAGCAGGGCAGAATTCAGCAACTCTTCTTTGTAGATATCAGAGATCTCCCCACGCAGGTAGTAATCAGCACTCCTCCACGATAGCATTCAGCAGCTTCTCCACGAACTAGGTGGCCAACCAAAGCTTCATGCAGGTAATAGCTTCACGCAGGCAAAAGCTACGTAGGAGAGGTAGCAACTTCAGAAATTCGTGGGCAGCTCCTTCAGCATCACGAACAGATCAGCATCAATGTAGGACAGCAATGTGCGGCAGCTCTTCCATTGTCTCAAACAAAAAAAATGCTGGGCAGAGTGGCGGGCTGTTCGCAGTGGCAATGGGCAGAACTGAAGCGGCCTTTGGAGCAGAAAAACGGGCAGCCTCAGGAGGTCTCAAATAGCAGCAAATAGCACGGGCAGATCTACAACAGGAATGTCAAAGAAGAGGTTCACGGGTAGCATCAAATAATGCGGGCAGATCTGCAGTAGGAACAAGAGCGTGGCAGCCTAAACAAGAGCAGAATCTGGAGCAAAAAATCAGGGCAGCAGCTGGAGATGGCCTTGTCTTCAAGATGGAGGAGAGCATACTCTCTTGCACTTAGAGAAAGAGAGAGAGGGCATGGCTTCTCTTTTTGTCCTCCCTCTCCTCAATCTCTAGGAGCAAAAGAGCAGTGGCTCTGATACCACATGAAGGCACAGGAACGGAATGAAATGGAAATGAAATGACAATACAAGTGCAAGGCAATGATAACCAAGAGTACTCACATGTAGGCCAAGAGAGCTTGATATTGATTGATGTCACAAAACTAGAAAGTACAATGCCTTTATAGAATAGGCACACACACTCTAGGAGTCACATGTATATGGGATAAGTCCCATAGTGACACATGGCACTCTAGGATATAAAGTAGTCTAGTACTACTCTAGAACACTAGAAAACACTCACTTTGGCTTCATGTTCCAACAGCTGTCACATGTCACAATTTCAAAACTGGGAGAGGAAAGATTGTGTGAGAAGCTCTCACATTGTGCAAAGTAGGAGGAAAGATTATGTGAGATGCTCTCAAATTATGTAGAGATAAAGGAGCAGGATGACACATTTGTAAGCTTAGTGTGTCTCAAGGGATCCATTATGAGAGGGGATAGAAGTTGTAGGAAGAGTGCAATATTGAAAGGTTGAGAAGTAACGGTGAAGGGAGTCAGAAATGGTGAAGGGGTAAGGTCTAGATGAAACAATGAAGACAAAATAGTGAAAGTAGTAGGAAATGGTGAATAAAATGGAATAGTGGAAGCTTAACTAGAGTGAAGGGCACCACAATGGTTGGCTCTAGCAAGGGCCACCACGGTGGTTGGCTAAGGCTTGGTACAAAAAGACTTTGATGGCTCAAATTTGGGACGTCTTGCATGCGATTAAATAGGGTGCAGTTAATTACTGACCACTATGGTGGCCCATGATGCCACCATTGCCAAGCATGGCAACTCTTTGATGATTATTTGATGGCTGGCATGTGATTTATTGGTGGCTTGAATTTTGATTAATCAAATGCGACTCATGATGGTAGTGATAGCACCACCAGGCTTACATGCGATTTAATTACCACTTAAATACCAATTGGGCATGGGAGCTCCTTCATGATTATTTGGATCTAACCATTGGGCTTGCATGCAATCTAAGGGTGTTTACAAACTATGACTACCCATGCCCACCCATGGTGCATTGAATGCATCTACCACATGGGTGGGCAATCTTGCCCATCCATGATCCATGGGCAGTGCTGCCCAAGGTACGCTAGTCTATAAACACCCTTATTAGTCACCTGCATGGTTGTTCCTTCGTGATTATTTGGATGGCACCACCTACATCATGCAATTAATTACCACTTAATAACCAATCATTGGCATGGACTCTCCTTTATGTTGATTTGAACAAGCATTTATGCAATTTTATGTCCCCATTGAGAAGCATATTTCTTGATTATTTTTAGTGCATTTAAATACCAGTCACCATGGTGGCATGTGATTAAATAGCAGTTCATGATTTTATAATTGGATGGGCTTGCATGTTGTTATTTTTGCAACAAAACAAGAAATCTAGTCCAATTAATTTCTAGTCACCGCAGTGCTCTAACCTTTAATGAAAAGGCCAAATTTTACTCTAGCCTTCTAAATTTTAGAAATGGCGACCTCATTTTGAAGTCAAAAATCTTATAAGGTCTTCTAGTGAAACTTTGCATGGTAAAGAATATCTACAAAATACATAAAAGTGTTCTAGAGGAAGACTACAAAGCAAAGTACTACAACACTTGCACCAAATTTGCGCATGATGACTCAGAATGTTGGTTGAATAAAAATTTCCAATTATCAAAACGAACCAAATGACCATTGATCCTCAGCCCACCACTAGCAAGCTAGCACGCCCTAGATAAGGGTAATAATGGGAAGGAGAAGACAAATCCATCCAAGGATAAGGAGAAGATAGATCCGCCGTCCAAAGATCAAATGTTTTTGTTGTGGAGAGGACCATGTCCATTTTGACTATCCAATTTGGGATGAACATTTGAAGTTTCTCAAAACTAATATGGAACAAAAAGAAGTCGATACATAATGTTAATTAGTTATAGCCAAGCTACCAAATTCAATTGATGCCCTACCGGTTCAAAGTTTCAATTGCAACCTTTGCAAATATGGGTCCCTCAAACAAATATATCAATTGGAAGATACAAAAGGAATTTGCTGGTAAAGTTGCCAAAGGTTTTAAGGACAAAGCACCAGTAGTGGAGATGCCATCCGCGTAGTCTCAGCTACCTATTATGCCTAAGCACTTGGGAAAATGTATGCTTGTAATACTATATAATTCCAAGATGGGACCCTTTAAAACGATTTTCAAACTTGGATGGAATGGGCCATACAGGTTGACTAAAGTTTTTCCCAATGAGATGGTATACCTTGAGGATTTGCAAGGAAAGGCATTCCCCAAATTGCATAATGGGTGTAAAGTAAAGCCTTATCGAACAATAAGTTTATCGATTGCACAAGACTTGGGTATAGGTCACTCGGTTGAGAATGCCGTGGTTGATTGTTTGCGAACACAAATGCTAGTTAATTGTTTAGTGACAATAAAAGGGATGCACTACATGTAGCCATGTGGCAGTTTGAACATTATGAGGTCATTAATTTTGGCTAATCATATCCAAGAAGAGGGTGTTCCACTAAATCATGCAGCCATTCAAGTGGCAAGACATCCATTTTTAGCCCATTGTCATCTACACTAAACTATGGCATTCTGACATCTTTGTCAATTGCTCTTACTCTCCCTTAGTATCTAGTTGCCCTCTACATCTTTATTTTCAATTGTTCTCTCACCACGTTCATCGCCCCTTTCATTTATTACATCCTATATAGTCTTGTGATCATGGAGGAACACAGGGCATGCAAAACATTGTCAAAAAAGGCACAGAGCACCTTCTTGTGTCTCACCTCCGCATCCAATCATAGACCTCAGCAATGACATTGTCAGAGGGATTCTTAGGAGCAACAAGATCTAAAGTTCAAGAAGCTATTATGGGAGCACGTTTGGAACAAGGCCTTGGTAGGGGATATTCGAGGGATATTCTCAAATCCTATGATCATGAAGATCATAGCATGATCATTCAAGGTTTTCATGTTCATCGAGGTGCATGCTTAACTTGGAAATATTGGTGTCTCGCTTGAGCAATTTCATCGTCTTTGAAAAAAGACACAGCTAGAATGGGTTGGTAAAAAATCATGTGGTAGCGTAGAAGTTCTTGAATGGAACTAGGAGGGAGGGGTCCAGATAAGTTAAAATGATAGGGAGTGGACAGTGCAAGTGGTGTAGTGAAAGGTGAAGGTCTCTTCAACCGTGCATGGTGTGAGTTAGTAGGTGGTGAGATAGTAGAATGCATGCATAAGCCATGCAAACTCCTCTTCTTGTTTGTCCATTCAAAGTGGAATACTCTGTCCAGGGTCCTTACTTTAAGAAAGTGATCTCCTGATGCATCATCTAGTTGCTATTTCGTTCCGTGTGGAAAGTATTGTTCAAGAATGAGATTTGAACATAAATTTTCAAAAACAATGAACTCACTCTTGAGTGAGACACCAATATTTCCAAGTTAAACATGCACCTTATCATTGCTAATTTTCAAACTTAGTGTAGGGTAATTTAGGAGTCCTCTAATAGTCCCCCTGACGAGGACATTTTGCAACTCTCCATGCCTACCAACATGGCTACCTAGCCTGGCAGGCCACATTCCTTGGCCAAAGGCCTTGGGTGATTGTAGCACTAGGGATGCCAATTGGCAATGTGCACGCATGAATATATGCTCTATATCGTATTACCCCATTGGCATTATAATATATATAATCAAGTCCTAGAAGCCATGCAATAGATGCTAGAATCTGGCATGACCAATTTTGAAACTATTCACATTGCCTACCTAAAGAAATCATTGAGATAGAGAATGACACTACCCTTGCCGTTTTTACCTCCACTCAACCCCTCGCCCTTGACAATACCCTGCCCATAATCCTAACCCCATCAACCCTCCTCCCCACTAGGCACTTACATAGGTAACCCTCCCTAATCCGCTCATGCCATTCACACACACACACACACACACACACACACCCTCCACCTCCAGGCACTTCTTCTCACGCTTCTAACCCCTCCACCTCAAAAACACCCATCGACACTCACACCAAGATGTGGGACATGTTGCTCAAGCCAAAAAATGTAAACTCATATATGCTTGGGATAATGATCTCATCAAGAAAACACTTGGCCCCGCCCTTTTTAGCAATGAAGCTCCTCTGAATCCTCCTCAAACCAACCCATCTTTCAAAAAGGAGGAGCAATTTGATCAAAGAAGAAGACCAAGCCCAACAGAGCCTGCTCCTTGGTTCTGGATTAGCATAAGCTACTTGATCCTTTCCATCCACTAATGTATATGGAGACACTACACCACTAGAAGGCACAGTTAGAGGGGTCACACCTCTGGCCGGTCTATGTAATGGAGGTTAAGCCACTCATGCCTTTCCCAAAAAAGAGCTATCAACCTTGGAGGGCCAAGCATCCATGAAGCACCTGTAGTCATTACTAGGACTCAAACCCCTCCAAACCTCCATTTTTGAGTTAGCCAAATATTTGGGCCATGTACTATGGTGCCAACCAAGACCAGAGAGTCCACCCTACCTATATGCCAATATGGTGCCAACCAAGACCGGAGAGTCCACCGTGCTCATATGCCAATGCACTACCAGTGGACTTGGTTAGAATTCAAACCACTCCAAGCAAGTGAGCCAAATATTTTGTTCAATTTTCCTCGGTTCAAATTTCCTCCAGTTGTTGCCACAACATCGGTCTAGTTTGTTAACTCCAAAATTTCAAAGAGTCATATGGCATGGTCCCACATACCACTCTCATGGCAAGGATCCACTTCTTTTGGATCCTTATCATTTTACTCTAGGATATAGCAAATAGAGAAATAATAGAAGAATAGCGCCACCTCCGCCTCCACTCTGAGATCATTTTCGACATGAATGAAGGTTTGTCACAAGAAAAAGACATCTACATGCACCTCCAGTTCGTAGCCTCCATGGCTATCATATCCAAAGGTACAAGGACATGTACTTTTGGAAGCCACGGCCTCAATTTTGCAAGATCGTGCCACAGCAACTTGACCACTATTCTCTAATGCAAGCCACCATCAGCTCCAATGTTCTCCAATGGGTGTGATCCACAAATGAATCATGAATAGGGAGGGGAGCATGTTAACCACATTGGTTAACAAAGGCTCCATTTTAACATCATAACATTTTTGTGGATTTAAATAAGATCATAGACTAGAATGTATAGGTGATCATGCATTGGAGTAACATAGGCCCAAGTGACTTGTAAAATTAGAAAAGAGAGAGTGGAAGTAACAGAATAGGGTTGGCCCTCCCTTCAAAAGGTGAAATGTATAAGACAAAAAGATTGACTTTGGTCTTCACTTGTTGTATGCATGATTTTGCACAAGTTTTACGGACAAGTAGAAGTCACCGTTGTACCAACAACATTCCCACAACACATGAGTCACTACTGGGCTACACAATAGTATATAGCTTATGGATAATCATATGTCTCTTGCCAAGCTTGGACATGACCTCATTAACAAAGTGGCCATCTTGGTAATTGACGATTTCCACCAGACATTGAAAATAGATTTTGATCTATTCCTAAAGGAATTTGGCCACAAAGACCACCAAGTTGTCATGCATCGCCCATGCCTTGGCCCACTTTGTGAAGTAGTCAGTGGCCATGAAAGTATACCGATTTCAAGATGGATGGGCAGAGAACTTGAATGGGAAAATAAAGTATAAACCCCATTTTTGGAATGGCTCAAGTGGTTGGTTGGCCCAACCTCTAGCATGTATCACACTATTTGGTAAATGCAAAGGCGTTTTTGAGAATGGTTGGCCACCATAGACCAACCTGGAGTATCTTCCATCCTGTAGCATTGCCGTAAAAGTAACTCCAGCCAATCCTTGGTGTGCTTCATGCAAAATGCAAATTGTTCCTGTGTTGGTGTGCATCGATAGAGAACCTTGTGGGGGCCAAGATGATAGAGGGATTCTATGAGTATTCAAAACATTTGACTCTAGAGGACAAGTCATTTGCACCTATTTCAGGATAAGTTGCAGCCGAGGATGCCGGTATGAACAAATAGGAACATGTCATCATACCTTGTAGACACAAATGTGGAGATGTCATGTTGCACTAGGTTCATGTCATGTACCACCTGTGGTGCTCCATCCGGCATCACTGCTAGTAGTGCAGGAGCACTGAATGCTCCATGTGGAGAGTGAACTGATTGCCTAGAAGTGGTATTGGAACTTGTTGATGGTGTATATCATGTTGAGATTCTTTCTTGGTTGTGTAGTAATTCATTCATCTTAACATTAGATAGTTGTCGTCAACTAGCATAGTATAGGGGCTGATACCACCCTTTGGACTTCTGCTACATCAAAACCATGCCAATAGCCATGCAAATTTCATTTCTATAGGTTGGACGATTGGGGCCTTTGTGAGCATAATATTTGGGTTCCAGAACATATGGTCACATTTCTGAGTCCAAACTAGGGGCTTCATATTGACCTAGGCATTCAAGGTGTAGCTACGCCTACGAGAAAAACCTAGCCAACTGCTTGCTAGTGGTGGGTTATTCAGCCTTGCAAATCTTCTCTATCTTAATTGGATTGAGGGTGATCACGTATTTGGAAACAATATGCCCAAGGAGCATTCCAATATGGATTGCAAAAGTGTAATTAGCCAGATTGAGCGATAGCTGGGCCACACATGGCACTTGGTGAGGCAGAACTTGAGGTAATGGAGGTGCTCTTTTTGGTCACCGAAGACATTGAAGTCATCCAAGAAGATTCTCATGAAGGACATCAAGTATTCATCAAAGATCTCTTGCACAAGTCATTGGAATGCCACCAACACATGCTTGAGCTAAACATCATAACATAAGGTGCACCCCTACTTTATAATAAACATTGTTTTCTCTTTATCTTCTTCTGCCATGCAAAAATTTGTTGGAGACACTAAAACCATTGAGGAACCAATACATCTCATGGCTGGCTACAACACCCAGCATGAATTCCAAGAAGGGTATAGGGAAGGGTTCAGTCAGAGTTGCGGCATTGAGCCTATGATAGTCCATGTAGACTCACAACATGATGACTATTGGGAAAATCCCACCTGTAACAACTTTTTAATACTTTTCTTTTGCCTTTTGAATGTTGTTCAAGTTCATCTAGTACCATCGCTATTGAACCATCTTTTCATCACCCTTGAGAAAAATCTAATTCTTGTAGAACTGGGGGTCAATGCCCTTCATGTCAGCATAACTCCACGCAAGACATGGACAAAAGAGTGAAGGAGGTTCTAAAGGCTTGATTGGATTTCTGGAGTGAGGTAGGTGCTAACCTAGAATATCCATGGGTTGGAGATTACGCCAAGGTTAATGTCACAGATAGGTCATTTTCTTTAACCCATTGGGATTGCTGAACCTCATGTTCAGAGGTCTGCTTAGCCTAGATAAGCTCCCTAATATTGGGATTGACCTCTATGTTTTCTTTGTGAGCTACACAAAAAGTGGGCTCTTCTTTCATACCATCAATTGGTGGTGCCTTCTCTTGTGAGAAGTGGTACTTGTCAAGGATTGCCACTACATCTGCTTCAAGGAAGATGACAAGGTCAGGGTTATTCTTGAGGAACTCATCCTCTTTGTCATCATTAATCCCATCAATCATGTTGACTTCTTCTGCAACCTATGGCCAGAGATGCATGTGAATTGGTTGCTTTGCCTTTATTGACATCCTGACCTTCCTCTTCCCCTTCCATGCGGTGATCTAGTTCTAGTACCAATCTTGATTAACTTGTACCTACTAGAGCCAAGACCTGCCCAACAACATGGGGTAGGTGCAGCTGATATCCTCCATCTGTAGCATGACAACAGCAATTACAAATGTGAGATTTGCTATATTAATTATAACCCTATAAAGGAGGCCCATCAATTGTACCTGCCATTGATCTGCCATTCTCATTACGAACAGTGTTGCTTCCCAACTAGAGAATCCCAGCCTTTGACACGTATCATTAGACATGATGTTGACTCTTGATCCATCACCAAGCAACAAAACTAGAATCTCTTAGCCCCTAAGGGTTGTTGTTATCTCTATAATATTTTCATCATACACCGGTTCTTTCAACCCATTAGGCTCTAGGTCTGGTTGGGCCAGCCCCCTTGGATCCAACAGTTGCTTGCAAAGGTGTTGGCAGAAGGTTGGTACAAGATTCAACAATTGTTGTTGTACGAACATGTTGATCTAGAAATCCTTCAACACCTTCCCTAGCTCAAAACCAGCATCAAGAGCTGTGTCACGACCCATACTAGGGTGTACCACTACATTTGTGGGCACATTTAACCCACCTTGGGGGAGTACCTCCATATATTTGGGTAGGGGTCTTTGTGTATCTTGTTAACCCATTCCATTAATGTAACACATACGTCTTCCTACACTTGCCAATGAATTGTCTCTTTATCCTTCTTGATGAAATCCCTAGTCGACAATGAAAGACCAGGTAGAATCTTCATTGCCCTTATCATGGCATTGATTGCAGGAGCAACAACATTGGTGCACCATTCACTTAGATCATATAAAGCAACAATCTGTATGTGTTTACATGAGGGGCAACAAGAGGAGTCATGGCTATTTGAGTGCAAAATTGTTCCTCTACTTGATCTCACTTGAACAACTCACACTCGGTCTTACGGTGATCGAGAACATTACAGTAGTAGCAAATAATCTACCCAGGTGGATCACATCGACCTTCTTACTCAAACATCATCCTCACGGTGCTTCTTAGCTTCTTCCAAACTATGGACACCTAATGCCAAATTAGAGGACTCATTCAAGGAGTTTATTTGGCTAAACCATAACTTGCTGGAATGGCAGCAGTTGTGAACCAACATCTGCTCCACGTGGCATGCGAGATCAATGATAGTCTGAAATGTGAGGACACCAATATCTACAAAATCCATAGCTTGTTTTATTTATGATCAAGACCATGAACAAGATAGGAATTCAATACTTCCTATAGTAGCCAATTCGCATTGGGAAGCCGATTGACAATTACTCAGAACTTTGCCACATAGTCATCAAGCATTGGGTCCTTTTGGCCCATCCGACCAAGCCACATGAGACCGTAAGACTACAGTCTTCTCTTTGTGGTAGTAGGCCACAAATGTGGTGCTAAGGGCCTAAAAATCTATAAACATTAGGAAAAAAGGGAGCTCATTTTGGGGCCCTGTAAGAAATTCACTATTTTCTCTTTTCTCTCTCTACAAAAGCAAGAAAATATGGATACTTGCGTGAGAAATGTCAGTGTGAAAAGGAATAAATATATTCTTTCACATGCTTTACATTCAATGTTCTTATAAGAGCAACACTTTTCTGTGCAGAATTTGGTGATTCTGACACCGCAGACGCGTCCGAAACGACCTAAAACCCCAAGAACGGCACTGGAAACGCTGGAATCGGACATCCGGAGGCCCGGAAACGGCCAAAAAAGGCCGAAAAGTGGGATTTGCAGCAAAATGCGCTCTGGCACCTTTTGAAATTTCAAAAGTGCCATATCGCATTTTGCTGCAAATCGCGTTTTTCGGCCTCCGGATGTTCGATTCCAGCGTTTCCAGTGCCATTCTAGGGGTTTTGGGCCGTTTCGGACGCGTCTGCGGTGTCAGAATCACCAAATTCTGCACAGAAAATAAATTTTTAAAAGATTCAAATCAGATCACCTCATTAATGTGACATGCTTCTACGAACATATAGTACTATTTCTTTTTCTTATTTTCATCTTCTTTTGTTGAATTTTCAACGTTACGTTGGCCACTCCTAATTGGCTGAGAGCCTATTTTCTCTCTCTTCTAAAAGGCCCCAAAATGAGCTCCCTTTTTTCCTAATGAGGGGTGACAGCGTGCTGGGTAACCTAGAGCGTTGCCTTTTTCTAGAGCACCGAGAGGAACATGACCATCTTCAATGAGTCAGTTCTGTGTGCTACCAGAACCTTCGCCTACCAAGCACTATCAAACAACATAACATGGGTGTCAGTGTCATCAATAGAGTGGGCCTAATAACTTAGGGTACTTTACTATCATGATTGGTTGGAAGGGTACTTTACTATCATGATTGGTTGGAAATGCATGTAAGCATGAGCAACATATGGGTGAAACTAAAATGGGGGGACTATAGCGGTGGGCCCAGAATGCCACCCCCAGCCACTTGGTCCAAATGTGGAAAAAGAAGATAGTGAACCCTCAAAAGGATTGTCTTCCAAGAAGGTGCAACTACTGGCTTCCTCAAAATCAAGGGACTCAAATGAATCAACAAAACGGTGATGTTCACAACAAAGATAATGAGCTTCATGTGTAGACATATACCATACAAGTCCTTAGACAATCATGGTCGACAAAGTGTTAACAGGAGGTTTCTTTGTTAACCAATGTATTCATACAACACTTACAATACATATAGCCATGAGCCAGGAATGCAACAAACAAGTCAAGGTGGGAATGAAAGCATTTGAGTCAGGTCATAACTTAGACACACAACATTCGAACTTGAAATAAACACTCATCATGGAAAATAGAATGCTGGAAGGAGAAAGTAGAGAGAACACTGGAAGGAATGCCAAAGGTTTACTACTACAAAATGCTACTACTCAATGCCAAGATCAACTGAGAAAAATACTTTGAATAGCAAATGTCTGGTGTCAACAGATTCTTTACTACTGGTGATATGCCCTTGGAATCCTACTTCCCACCAACAATCATCCATAACATGTGATGATGTTGGGCATAATTTAAACTAGAAGATGTTTAAACTACTCACCGCTAAATGCCTAAGGTGGTGTTCCTAGCCTGATTATGCGGCATGTCCATTAAGGACCTAAAAGATGCCACATGGCCAGAAAGCCCTAGCAAGTGTAGCTCCAACTTGGAGTTTGACGACTCTGACTAGGGATTGGATGCCATAATGTTACCAGAGTCAGGCAGGCCAAAGTGGAAACAAACTACTTTTAGGGATAAATCATGAGCCATTGGCACACTGTTCCTAGAAAACTCTTCAATTCTTCCAAGGAGGAAGGGATTGACAATCATTGACATATTTTGATGATTATCTAATCATGTATCTGGACGAGATCCATGAGTGAAAATAAAACCTACTTTAACCTTTTCTTACCAAAGGATATGTACCGTCTATGGCACCACGTATGCATGGATTCAACTACATCTAGTACTACATCAAATGATATACACAACAATAGCTCAACAACAGATGACTCCAGAAACAATGTTTAATAGTACACTGTCTACGATCCCAAACTGGTACCTATCTAAGAAAATTCCCATACTCACATGTACCTTTGAGATACTTGAGTCCGCTCATGTGTGTTACCTTATCACACGACCACCTGTCGACAGGCGTTGACCACATGACGACATCTGTTGACCATGTGTCAACACAAGTTAGCCACGCGATCACACGGGTTCATCCAGGAGTACTGTCCGAGGCTGTCAACCACAGGTCGACACATGTTAACCACAGGTCGACACATGTTAACCACAAGTGGACACAGGTCAACCACAGGTCGACACAGGTCAACCAGGAGTACCGTGTCCAAAGTGATCTCATCAAGAGCTGCGCACATGGAGAGTGAGCTTAACACATGGAGCAGTCAGGAGTATTTATATTACATAGTGGTTCACTGATACAGTGGTGCAGTGGTGCGGTGAACCAGCTCACCTGCACATGGAGAATTTACACCATCGGGCTGGCGAGTCAGGGAGTCAGAAAGTCGCCGAAGCCATCAAGAGGTGCGGTGAACCAGCTCACTTGCACATGGAGAATTTATACCATCAGGCTGGCGAGTCAGGAAGTCGCCGAAGCCATCAAGAGAGCCAGCGGCGCAACGGCTATCCTCAACAGCTAAGGAGATAAGAGGATGACCAATGGGAAGAAAGAGGGGAGATTCTCAGCGAAGAAGGGACCCTCCAAGGCGGGGGATGAGGATGAAGGAGAAGGGAGAGAGAAAAGGAGGCATTCGGCATTCGGCAGAGGAGCGAAAGAGAGGAGAGTGAGGAGAGATAGAGGCTAGAGCTATGAGCTCACCAAGGAGCGAATGTGAGAGACTTGTGTGTACCCTTTGTCTACTATGGGGATAGACCTGTGTATTCTGGTGATTTGCGACTTGTGTATTCTTGTGACTTGCGACTTGTGACCTGGGGACACGTCCAGTGATATGTACATTGGCCAACTCGGTCACTTTCTCATCTCTCTTGTCTCTTCTGGATATGGGGATTGTTCACCAGTGTAGGATTTTCTTATTTTGCTTATGTTGTGGAGTTCACCGATGATTGTCACTTAGCATAGTGCACTCGTACGTCGTCGTTCACTGCAGTATAGCATACGACACTCGCACACTACTGCACGGTGCGATCCATTGCATTAGAGCATTGCACAACTCATGCTTCTCACGCCAGTGGCCTTTGGCCTCCGGTAACACCTCTGGAAGGATAGGAACCCCTCCCCTCAAACAGTTTATGGCGATCACGGTGGGACACTGCTGGTATTGAGTAGCACGAGAGAAGTCATGATCTAGGGTCCTAGAGAGAGGTCTTATGCCGAGTAGTTCTGAAACCTTTGAAGGAGCTAGTGAGAGAACTAGGAGGTACTTGAGGAGAGTGGAGAAAAGACTTCCGGTAGACCAAACTAGGTACAAGAAGCATTACGTGCGACGTAAGTTTGCGAAGCCCTCAACTCGAGCACAAAGTGAGCCCACTGGAGCAGTAGCCAGAGCAAGTAACTTCATCGACACTCTCATTGACTTGGATCAACAGGGACCCTGGTGGTCAGATCCGGACTCCGGAGAAGAAGAAGTGCAAAGCGGAGAACAGGTGAAAGAAGAGGGTACTAAGGACGAGGGCTCCTCAGGGACTCATCAAGGTCAAGGAAGCCCCTCTTCTCTTCCTGCAACGATGTCTTCATCAACCACCTCTTCTACCGGAGTGGTGACTCCATCTGCTCCTGCCTCAACCTCTTGTGGACAAGCTGCGACCTCATCTGTTATGAATAGCTCCGGGCTCCTAGCTAATCCTTCTTCTACATCTATTCCATTGGGGGGTACTTTTGCTCCGGCCATGCCTTTACCTACCACGATGGTTTCATCTCCCTTTCCATCCACACCGGTGTTGCCTTTTCCACCACCTCCTTCCTTCCCTTCTGCCTACTCATCCATGACTTCAACTCCATCCCTCTCTTTCCCAAATGCTCTCCCATCCTCTTTCACCCCCACATCTTCCATGTTCTCACCCTTTCCCTCTGCAACACCGAGACCCCCCATTTACGCACTACCATCTGGGTACACTCCCTCTATGACTACATCAGTAGCGACTTCCCCATTGTGGTCCTCCATAGGAAGAGTTGTCGGGGTGGTCTCCTTCTTGGGAACACCAACACTCATTACAGCCCCATCGGGACTCCCTCCAACTCTTGCATCTTCTCCAACCTCTCGGGTGGGGATGGCCGTTCTCAGTCCCCCAGACAGAGCTAGACTTCTTGAGCTACTCAACAAGGTCCACGTGACGACTCAAAAGTTCAAAGGCCACCTCCATGAGGATGCGGAAGCTCATGTGAGGAAGTTCCTCACAGCATGTAAAGCTAAAGGTGTGGAGAATGAGCATGCGTTCCTCCACATCTTTCCTTCGTCATTGGGAGGATGCAGCGGATGTATGGTACAGTCAATTTCCTCCGGACCACTTCCAGACGTGGACAGACCTAAGGGAGGAATTCTTACGCACTTTCAAGTTGGAAAAATTCGAACACATGATTGTCCAAGAGTTGTCCACTGACACCATGAAGCCTGGAGAAAGCATCTCTGAGATGTACACAAGGATGAGGGTCTTGGCGGCAAAGATGTCTGTGCCACCTAATGATGCTGTTATGAAGGGATGGTTTTTGAAAGCATTACCCCCTTCCATTGCTATAAGGTTGGTGGATAAACTCCCTGAACATGCCTCACTTCAAGACTTCCTAAAAGAAGCTGTCAAGATGGAACGGTCACAGTTAAGCTTTGCCTCATCAACGAATACGACCACCCAACTCCCAAGAGAGGAGGGATCATCCGCATGGCAGCAACTCAAGAAGGAGTTAGAAGAAATCAAAGAAGGCCTAAAAGATAGAATAAAGGTGGATGGCCAATCGTCCTTTGAGGCCCAAATTCGAAGTGGTCTTTGGTGCACCGAATGCAAGGGTTCTAACCATGGTTATTGGGAGTGCCCCTCCAAGCGAAAGGTACCTACTTCTACCTCATTTTGTACATTTTGTGAGATCCATGGACATGATGCCTCTGAGTGTAGGTACCTCAAAGGATTAAGGAAGCTTCTTCCAGAGTATACCTCGGGGGAACCTCTGGTTGCTGCAGTCAATAGAACGGTACCCATAACTTCTGGTCCAGCAGAAGTATCTCCTGCTCCCCCTCTTGCACGAGCATCTGAGCCACCTCCTCCTCCTGTCATGCCACCTCCATTGCTTCCGACTCCCCCTTTGCTCCAAGCTCCTGCCCCCAATTCAATTGGTTCCCCTTATTTCTATCCTCAGCCATACTATGCCCCGTACCAACCACCTATGTCAGGAGGTGGCTATGGACCCTCTTATCAACGCGGTCGAAGGGGTGGTTTTAGAGGTGGACGCAGAGGTGCAGGCAGGGGTACAAACTTTAGAAGACCCATCATGTGTTACAGATGTGGCAAGTACGGCCACTACCAAGATGATTGTACACAGCCGTTCGGGGGACCCTCTTGTACACAGTGCAACACAAATGACCACTACACCAGAGATTGTCCCAATAGAAGAGTGGAACCCACATCCCAAGTGAATATGGTTGATGTAGTAGTGGCGGGGGAGGGCAACAATCCCCATTTGATTGGCGCAGTTTGGCGCAGTGTTGGGCGCTGTGACACGGTCACATACAAAAGGTGACAAATGTAAGGGTGACTCAGAGTCAGCACCGGAGACCTCAACACCAATGAGTTCGACAAGTGTTCTCCCACCGAGGTCATTCTCCTCCTCCAAGGTACACAGTACGCCCAAGAATAGACCACCCATGCTGGCTTCTGATAGTGATTCAGAAACAAACTCGAAGGGCCCACAACCATTAAGGTCAACCACTAACTCTGGGAGTGCCTCATCCTCGGGGGATCACTCTATGCCTTTGAGGTATCAGGAGGTAGTAAAGGGTGTCACGAGAGATCTTCAAACAAGTTCTGAAGATGAAGGTAGCACACCTCAGCTTCCATCCCGCAAGTCCAAAACTGTGAGGTTTGCAACAGAAGTGACAACCCTCGGACAGTACCGGGATAAGGAGGCACGAGTAGGTCCTCCCACTTTGTCCTCAACAGCACTCAACAGAGAAGAGGCTATGGGGACAAGATCTAGTTCTGCCCAGGAAAAAGGGAAAGGAGTAATGGAAGAGAAACCACTGGAGACAATGACTCACAGTTCAGACCTACATCCACATCCTCGTGTAAGCTTCGACCCTTAGCCAGAGGCTAGGAGGATGAAGTTACAAAAGGCTAATGCTAGTGTCCACCACTACTCCTTGTTTGAAGATCTTATGAGTTTCAAACCCAACCTCACTCTACGACAACTTTGCCTATTGTCCCCCCAAATCAAGCATCAGACTATTACATTTCTGAATCGCCTCCCAGGAGGTCAACACAAGGGATCTACTCCGAGTGGGCCACCACCAGAGACATTACCGGCTCAGCATGGGTCTACACCGGACCACTTCTCTGCCTACGCTACCCTCACTTGTGAACAAAATCCCAAGCTCACCGTGGAGATCCATGGAGTGGAGCTGAAGGACGTCTTCCTCGATGGTGGGGCGGCTGTGAATATTATGCCAAAAGGTACACTCCAAAAACTAGGGTTGAAGTTGACAAGTGATGTTCACTTTTAGGTACGCATGGCTGATCAACGCAGAGTAAAACCAATGGGTGCAGTCAAAGGTGTTCACATGAAGATTGGCGGAGTAACTTTTCTCTCCAATTTGTTGTCCTTGATATGACCGAAAATGAACAAACTTACCCTCTACTTCTTGGTTGGCCATGGTTGCGGTCTTCAAAAGCCATTCAGGATTGGTCAACTGATGAAGTTCGATTGCCCCTGGGATCGACATCCCTCGAAATAGATATGGTCACAGGGCAGGCAAGGCACATACCAATAGAACTAGGAGAGGAGGATTTTGAAGAACAAGCCGGAGTCGAAGAGGAGCATTGGGCCTGTGGGGACTGGCCCAGGGGTGGTGACCAAGGTATCAATGAGGAGACAACCCTAGAAGGATTTGAAAGTTTGACCTACTTGTTGGATCGCGGGCTGATCAAGAAGACGAGGAGGCTGTCATTTTGGATTGGATGGGAGCCCTGGGCTCATTAGCGGTCAACATGGTGGAACTATGCCAACAAGAAGATCAAGAAGAACAGCTACTTGCAGTATCAGAAATCCACCCAGAACGACAGGGTCTGGCTGAACTAGTTTACGAAAGGATGCCCTTTGGACTTTGCAATAGTCCACACATGTATAAGAGAATGGTCACTAGGGGTACTACAGTGGACACCACAGATCGTACTGAGGACAATGATGGTACTGTAGTAAACATTGAGGATCGTCCAGTGGCCAACATGGAGGACATTGGTCAAAATGATGCTGACAATACTATAGGATACAATGAAGGATCTACTACGGACGAGGCTAGTAGGGCACAACCCACCAACGGTACTTCAGAGTGTACAATCATGGTATTACGGTGCACAACCATGGTACTACGGTGTACAACCATGGTGCTGCTAAGTGCAATGACGGTGATAGAGAAAACAGGAACACTAATGAAGACGAGATTGATGATGATAGTGATTTAGACGAAAGTGACATAGACATTGCTGAACTTGAGGAGAATCACCACCAACAGCTTAAGGTCTTGGGCGGACCCAGGGTGCATACTGGATACAGAGATGAGGACATGGTCGATCTCACTTTGCTTGACCTTTTCTTATCAGAAAGCCGACTACCCCTCAATTCAAGACCTTCCGGAAACCACTTATGAGGTGGAAGGCTTACCTTACCGGGGCATGCTGAAACAATCACCGAGGCATCGAAGGCACACAACATCTGCAACATCTACTGATTCTACATCTCAGTCAATGCCTGAGAACCCCCCAGTTACTTACCCCTCATCTTGGTTGAGAGAAGTGGAGGGGGACTTTCCCCTTGAAGATACTCCAGCACATACAGGACTGAGAATGGGTGAACCAAGTACCTCAACATCCCAATGCATTGCCCCTGTTGATGAGGCACGGAACTGGCGGTATCTCAACATTGGAAGTGAGGACCAACCCAGGCATTTAAAGTTAGCCACTTGGGTCTGGGAACATGACTATCTTCTAGCTGTAGTCACCGACCTTTTTAAAGAATTTGTGGATGTCTTTGCTTGGTCCTACAAGGATCTGAAGGGGGTGCCCGCTGATTTCATGGAGCATAGCATCGACTTATATCCCGATGCAGACCCTGTGATTAAAGGTCCATACCGCATGAATCCCAACTACAGCAAGGCAGTCCAAACAAATATATAGAAAATGGAGCAAGCAGGATTAATCTACCCAGTGGATTACTCCGATTGTGTCAGTGGAATTGTCATTGTACCCAAAAGAGAGACCGGCAAACTTAGAATATGTGTTGACTATCGGAGTTTGAATGCTGCAACACGACGTGATAAGTTCCCTCTTCCCTTCATAGATAGAGTGTTGGAGACAGTGGCAGGACATGCTTTATACTCATTCATGGATGGATACAGCGGGTACAACCAAGTTCGAGTGAAAGAATAGGATCAGCCCAAGACTACCTTTGTCACTCAATGGGGAACATACACCTACCGAATGATGCCCTTTGGACTATGTAATGCCCCGGCAACCTTTCAACGACTTGTAACCAAACTCTTTCAAGAGAATATCGGCAAGTTTCTTGAGGTATTTCTAGATGACTTCTCTGTTTTTAATGGTAAATTGGCCTCCCATCTTGATCCGGCCATACAAAATGATCATCTACATAAGTTGAGATGGGTCTTTGATAAGTGCAGAGAAGTGTGCTTGTGTTTGAACCCTGACAAATGTTTCTTTCTCACACTCCGAGGTGTTCTCCTTGGTCATATTGTTTCTGCTGAGGGCATGACCACGGATCCCGCAAAGGTAGAGGTGATAATCTCATTGCCCATCCCTCGTACACCCAAAGAGGTGAAGTCCTTCTTAGGGCATGTAGGATATTACCGAAGGTTCATACGTTTCTATGCCGACATTGCTATTGCACTGACAGAACTCCTACATCAAGACCGATCGTTTGTCTGGGCCACCCCATAACAACTAGCCTTTGATGATCTGAAGCATCGCCTCGTGAAGGCCTCCATCCTCAGGCAGCCTGATTGGGATGTAATTTTTCATGTCCATGTGGATGCTAGTGGGTGGGCAGTAGGTGCTATACTGGCTCAACCTAACTAGGATACTAAGATTGATTTGCCCATCTACTTCGCGAGTCGACAACTCAATGGAGCAGAACGCAATTACAGTACCACAGAAAGGGAGGGCCTCGGCATGGTTTATGCCAGGACCAAGTATCGTCACTACCTCTTGGGCAACAAGTTTGTGATCATCAAGCTCTTAAGTATTTATTGAATAAGCCTACTCTTGGTGGCCGGATAAGCAGATGGATTCTTCTCTTTCAAGAATTTGAATTCGACATTGTGGTGAGGGCTGGGAGACTGCATCAACCTGTAGACCACTTGCCTAGGTTACATTCCGGGGAACCAGCCAGTGGTATCACCGATGACTTACCCGATGCGGGCTTGTTCGGAATAACAGAACTACCTGATGAATGCCTATTTGCGGTGGACTGCTTCCCACCATGGTATGCCAACATCGTACACCTCTTGTCTACAGGTGGCTTTCCTCTAGGATTAACTCCAACAGAGAAACGCAAACGGATCCTTCAAGCTGCTCCTTTTAAGTTGATTGCAGGTCAATTGTACAAGCTTGGGAAGGATCAGATCTTGAGACGGTGTGTGCTTCCACATGAGACACAATCCATTCTTAAAGAGGCACATGCTGGCATAGGTGGAGGGCATATGGCCTCAGATGCTACTGCTCGTAAGATCATGCGAGCAGGGTTCTGGTGGCCCAAGCTCTTCCGCGATTGCCATGTTCATGTGACCAGATGTGATTCATGTCAACGAGCGGGCCCCAAGCCTACGAGGCATGAGTACCTCCCTCTCAAACCATTCACTCCGGTGCCTCCCTTCTATCGCTGGGGATTGGATTTCATTGGACCCATCTCTCCTGCCACACGCCGAGGGAACAAGTATGCTCTGCTTGCCACCGACTATGGAACCAAATGGGTCGAAGCCAAGGCAGTCAAGAACTGTACAGCCCAGGTAGTAGCCACATTTCTATATGACCAGATCATCTCTCGGTTTGGTTGTCCTGTTGAGTTGATAAGTGATAGAGGGTCTCACTTCCTAAATGACACCATTGCTGCACTAGTTCACCTGCTTCAAATAGTTCACAAATTTTCATCTCCCTATTACCCACGTGCCAATGGTCTAGCTGAGAGCTCAAATCGCACAATGTGCGGGATCGTGCATCGACTTTGCCTAAATTCTCTAGCCGATTGGGACGACGTACTTCCAGCTGCTTTATTCGCCTATCGAACGGCTTACAAGGCGAGTACTGGGTATTCACCCTTCGAGCTGGTCTATGGACTGGAGGCCGTTATGCCTTATGAATTTCATCTTGACACTCACAGGATTCTTCCAGACAAAAATGACAACCTTGAAGCCTGCACAATGGAACGCTTGTGGGATTTGGAAGCACTGGCAGAGCATCGACGTGAAGTAGTTTTCGCTCAAGAAGTTTGGCAGAAGCAACAAAAAGCTTGGCATGACCGGAACCTCAGAAAAAGGAATTTCAAAGTCGGAGATTTAGTACTCTTGTATTCCAGTAAGTTTCTCAAACACAAACCTAAGTTTGTGAGTGGTTGGACAGGTCCATTTCTCATTGCCAAGCTTATCCCAAGTGGCGGAGTCTACTTGGCCACTTTAGAAGGCAGACTTCTACCTGCCCTGGTGAATGGGTCACGCATCAAGAGGTACCATGATCAATGAGAAAACACCCTCCTAATCCTTCTCCTTCCTGATGACATCTTCTCCCTCTGAGTGAGGGCCACTTTCTCTTTCTACAAGGGTCCTCCTCTCTGCCCCTAGTGCCACTTTCTCTCTCTACATGGCTCCTCCTCTCTCCCCTTAGTGCCAATTTTTCTCTCTAAATGGGTCCTTCTCTTTCCACCCGAGTGTCACTTTCTCTCTCTAAGTGAGCCCTCCATTTTTCACCCCGAGCCACTTTCTCTCTCTAAGTGTGACCACCTTTTTTCATCCCGTGCCACTATCTCTCTCTAAATGACCACCCTTAAAATGCGGCCTCCCTTTTTCACTCTGTGTTACTTTCTCTCTCTAACTACGGCCTCCCCTTTTCATCCTGTTTTACAAACTCCTTCTCCTTCTACCTTCTCTCCAACTCCTACCTCTCTCTTACAAAAACCTTCTCTTTCCACCCTATGTCCAACTCCTACCTCTCTCTTACAAAAACCTTCTCTTTCCACCCTATGTCCAACTCCTATCTCTCTCTTACAAAAACCTTCTCTTTCCACCCTATGTCCAACTCCTACCTCTCTCTTACAAAAACCTTCTCTTTCTACCCTATGTCCAACTCCTACCTCTCTCTTACAAAAACCTTCTCTTTCCACCCTATGTCCAACTCCTACCTCTCTCTTACAAAACCTTCTCTTTCTGTCCAACTCCCTACCTCTCTCTTACAAACACCTTCTCTTTCCACCCTCTGTCCAACTCCTACCTCTCTCTTACAAACACTTTCTCTTTCCACCCTTTGAACAGCCCCCCCCTCTTCCCCCTTTACCACCACCCTTCCCCCCCTCCTCCTCTCCTCCACACCAGCCCCCCCTCTCCCCCTTTACCCACCACTCTCCCCCCCCCTCCTCCTCTCCTGCACAACAGCCCCCCCCTCTTCCCCCTTTACCACCACCCTTCCCCCCCTCCCCCTCTCCTGCACACCAGCCCCCCTCTCCCCCTTTACCCACCACTCTCCCCCCCCCCCTCCTCCTCTCCTGCACAACAGCCCCCCCCTCTCCCCCCTTTACCACCACCCTCCCCCCCCCCTCCTCCTCTTCTGCACACCAGCCCCCCCCCTCTCCCCCTTTACCCCCCTCCCTTCCCCTCTCCTCTCTCCTACGCCACAACTCCCCCCCTCTCCCCCTTTACCCACCATCTGTTCCCCCCTCTCCTCTTCTACGCCACAGCCCCCCCCTCTCCCCCTTTACCCCCCTCCCTTCCCCTCTCCTCTCTCCTACGCCACAGCCCCCCCCCCCTCTCTCCCTTTACCCACCACCTGTCCCCCCCTCTCCTCTTCTACGCCACAGCCCCCCCTCTCCCCCTTTACCCCCCTCCCTTCCCCTCTCCTCTCTCCTATGCCACAACCCCCCCCTCTCCCCCTTTACCCACCACCTGTCCCCCCCTCTCCTCTTCTACGCCACAGCCCCCCCCCCTCTCCCCCTTTACCCCCCTCCCTTCCCCTCTCCTCTCTCCTACGCCACAACCCCCCCCCTCTCCCCCTTTACCCACCACCTGTCCCCCCCTCTCCTCTTCTACGCCACAGCCCCCCCCCCTCTCCCCCTTTATCCCCCTCCCTTCCCCTCTCCTCTCTCCTACGCCATAGCCCCCCTCTCCCCCTTTACCCACCACCGGTTCCCCCCCTCTCCTCTTCTGCGCCATAGCCTCCCTCTCCCCCTTTAACCCCCCCTCCCTGCCCCTCTCCTCTCTCCTACGCCATAGCCTCTCCCCCTCTCTTGCGCTACAACCCTCTCCCCCTTTTACGCCCCCTCCCTTCCCCTCTCCTCTCTCCTACGCCATATCCCCCTCCCTCTCTCCTACGCCATATCCCCCTCCCCCTCTCCTGCGCTACAGCCCTCTCCCCCTCTCCTGCCCTACAGCCCCCTCTCCATCTCCTGCACTACAGCCCCCTCTCCTCTCTCCTACGCCATATCCCCCTCCCCCTCTTTTGCGCTACAGCCCTTCCCCCCTCTCATGCCCTACAGCCCCCTCCCCCTCTCCTGCACTACAGCCCCCTCTCCTCTCTCCTACGCCATATCCCCCTCCCCCTCTCTTGCGCTACAGCCCTTCCCCCCTCTCCTGCCCTACAGCCCCCTCCCCCTCTCCTGCACTACAGCCCCCTCTCCTCTCTCCTACGCCATATCCCCCTCCCCCTCTCCTGCGCTACAGCCCTTCCCCCCTCTCCTGCCCTACAGCCCCCTCCCCCTCTCCTACACTACAGCCCCCTCTCCCTCTCCTGCGCTACAGCCCCCTCCCCCTCTCTTGCACTACAGCCCCCTCTCCCTCTCCTGCGTTATAGCCCCCTCCCCCTCTCCTGCGCTACAGCCCCCTCCCCCTCTCCTGCACTACAGCCCCCTCTCCCTCTCCTGCCCTACAGCCCCCTTTCCCCCCTCTCCTGCGCTACAGGCCCCTCCTCCCCCTCTCCTGCGCAACAGGCTTTCCCTCCTCTTCCCCTTTACCCCCCACCTTTCCCCTCTCCCCCTCTCCTGCGCAACAGTCCCCTCCCCCTCTCTTGCGCAGCAGCCCCTCCCCGCTCTCCCTTTACCCACCAACCTGCCCCTCCCCCTCTCTCCTGCGCAGCCCCCTCTCTCTGCCTACGTCCCCCTCTCTGGAGCAACTCTCCCCCCTTCTCCTCCCTACACCCTCTGCATCACCTCCCCTCCTAGCTCCAGCCCCCCTCCTCCCCCCTAATCTACATCCGTCCTTTTACTCTCCCTCTCCACCGACACCCCTTCCTCACTCTTTTCCTCTCCATCGAAGCATGGGCTTGCACTGGTGGCTCTGCTAAGGAATCCTTTCGTAGCAGATTCCGGGCTTAACCTCGACATCAACACCTCCTCCTCCCTCCTTGCCTCTCCAGACCTCGACATCGACACCCCCTCCGTACTCTTTTCCTCTCCATACGACGCCATCGTTCATGCCTACCCGTGCCTCTCGCCACAAGTACAAACCCAGATTACCCCGCGATACTTTATTCGTTGACTTCCATCGGGCTCGAGCAGGCCACACGACAGCCATCTTCCATGGCATCACTTGGCAAACGCACCATTGATGACCTAGGTGCCGGGTCTACACCACAAAGCACTTCGAAACGACCTCGAGCAGTTGCAGATTCACCTCCCTCCGACAGGATCACTATCATATCGGATGAGGAGCTATCCCCCTTTTCGAGTTCCTCTGATTCAGATCATGGAGGCTCTGACTATCTGCCCCCCACAGGTACAATCAAAACACCATCCAAGGCATCCAGTGGGCACAGTGGTCACAGTAACGGTGGCGATGATTTGGCCCCACAAAGTACGGCTTGTGATCTTCCACCCCCAGCTTCATCCTCCTCGATCATTCGGGTGGTTTTCAAACCTTTCCTCGATCCCACACTCAAGCTGTCTAGCATCTTATCACCTGATGAGATAGCCCGCATGTCTCTTGTGGAGTTTGATGATGTCACACTTCCCCAGGTGGACGTCCAAATGTGTACTGCGTTCATTCAGTCTTATGACTTTGCAACAGACGCATTCGGATTCTTGAATTCCCGTCACATGTTCACTCCTAGTCTCGTATCCACATATCTCCGTCTTCCCACACTTCCCTTTTTGCCACCTCACACTGGCTCACCCACATTCATGTCCTTCTTGTCTACCTGTAAAACTCATCGCAGAGGACATGAGTGCAAGAAAGTTCTCGAGGGAAACAGCCGAGAGGCGCTTCTAGCGAGGTATTTGTTCACACACTTCTACTCTGCCCCAGGCCACTTCTTCATCACCAAGGCGATCCATTCTACCTTAGACTCCATCCTCTCGGTCACTCCCTATGATTTCGCCTCACTCTTCTACTCTGCCTTTCGTAACACAGTTCGCAAGCGTTGGGGCACATATACCTGTACTTGTGGGCCCCACCTCACCTTCTTACTTCATCAGTGGAAGGCCAACCCTCCGCCCATTGTCACAGGTCGCCTCCCTTCCACATCTCTCTCCCCTCCTGTCACCCCCTCTTCCACATCGTTCACTGTCACTTCCACTGTTCCTTCCCCCGGGACTGCCTCTTCTCCTCTTTCGCTCAGGAGGACACCTCGGCGAGCGCCACCTCATGAAGTCTGCACCGGAGCTTCTTCAGCATATTCTGTTACCGGTGCCACAGGGTTACCATCAGTGACATGTCTTGTATCTCCATCAGTCGTGCCCGTGCCAGGACTTGCCTCTCCATCAGTCACACTTGTCCAGGCTTCTCCAGCGATCTCCAGACTTTCCATGGGAGGGATTGCACCAGGTACACCTCCTGTTATACCAGTGACGACGACTGTTGTACCCGGGACTTCCTCGACAGGTGTATTGTTACGCAGGACTGCAGCTGTTTCGTCTTCACCCCCTACCACTTTCACCGATGCAGTCATCACCACAGTTCAGGCGACCTCTGACCATGTTTTGGACCAGGTATTGGACCTGAATCTTAGCCTGGGACCCGACTCCCACTCCCGTGGGCTTTCTCAGGAGATGTCATCCCAGGGTGTACTTCACATTTCAGCCTCCCCAGGCAGAGACAGGACTAGAGACGGGAGTGGGAGCCCCTCTCGCGGAGATGCTCCATCGGCCACTTCAGCATCAGAGGAGGTATTTGAGGGAGGGATTCTGCCCAAATCTGTGGATTTCCCACCCCTTCATGAAAATGATATGTTCACAGCTTACATAGCTGCTTCATCGGGCCCACCTCTTTCAAATATTTCCCTGGTGGAAAAACAGAATGAAGATTACAGCCAACTACTATCTGTCCTTCACAAAAAACGCTCACCAGTATGTGGGGAAGAGGAGGATCTCACTCAAATCTTCACCATTCCCTTGCAGGACTGCCTCGCACAGAACAAAAAGATCTCCAGGGCCCCGACATGTTTTGTGCACTTGGACAAATCGGCACCTACAGGAAACCTGTCAACCGAGGAAGAGGGAGCTCTTCCTGACATGTTTGAGGAATTGGGGGACGTCATTAATTTGGCGGACAGGATGAATTACAGCGACAGGTATGCGTGGATGAAAAGGTCCCTGCATCTTGCTCAGCGTATCATGGATGACACCTTCACGCAGCTTGGGACAGCGGTCTTCAATTCCACAGGTTATGCTCATAAGCTCCTCTCTCAACAACAACATTTAAAGTTAGAATTCGAGAGAGCTCAGGCAGCCCAGCAGCGCGCCACTAGCGTGACACTTCGACAACAGGAGGAAAGGTGGCAGAAAGAGAAGGACTCAGCAATACATGAGCGTGACATCGCTTGGAATATTCAGAAGGCTGCCCTTGAGGATCGCCTCCATAATCACAGGCAGGAATGGGAAGCAGCAATGACATCTTTACGCAGCCAACATGCTGCAGCTTTGGCAACTTTGCACAGCCAGCATGTCACGGAGGTGACCAGATTTCACCAGGAGATTACCAAGTTAAAAGAGTCTTTGTCTTCCTCCGAGATTGCCAAAGAAAAATCAGAATCCAGAGTGACTGAATTGGAAAAGAAGCGTTCATCCATGGAGGAAGAATTCACAGCTCTTCGGATGCAGTTGGCAACCCTCCAGACTTCCCAGTCCACCTTGCAAGAGCAAAAGGATCATTACTACCGGCGATACCACCGATATAAAGACAAGTATGAAAATCTGAGAAATGTGATGGACACGCTTGAGTGTGAGGAGGAAGCACCCCATCCACAGATACCTATGACTGAGCCAGAGCAAAGGGATGCGCAAAAAGCCACAGAGCCAAATACGAAGGCGGAAGAGGAGAAGGCAGAGGAACAGGCTGCAGCTTTACCACCCTCTGTAATCTCATAGAAGAGTTGATACATGGCTGTTGGTGTTTGGGTTTTTTTTTTGCACTGTTAGATTTTGCCAAGCTGTTTGGCCCTCACTGTAAATATCAGTGTTTTACCTCAAGATGTACTCAGTTTTTTCTGCAATTTTCCATGCTGTCCCTTGTAATACAGCAGTTTATTTTTCACATCTCCACTTAATACAAATCTTGGATTACTCCCACGGCCAACCACATGGTCTGTACTCTTTCCTTTTCCCACTCCATCACCATATCCATGGTTTGAAAGTTCATCTTTATTTTTCTTTGACGGATTCGTCCAACCTTTCTATTCACCGGGACGGTGAATGATAGTGGCGGGGGAAACTGTTACCTTATCACACGACCACCTGTCGACAGGCGTTGACCACATGACGACATCTGTTGACCACATGTTGACCATGTGTCAACACAAGTTAGCCACGCGATCACACGGGTTCATCCAGGAGTACTGTCCGAGGCTGTCAACCACAGGTCGACACATGTTAACCACAAGTCGACACATGTTAACCACAAGTCGACACAGGTCAACCAGGAGTACCGTGTCCAAAGTGATCTCATCAAGAGCTGCGCACATGGAGAGTGAGCTTAGCACATGGAGCAATCAGGAGTATTTATATTACACAGTGGTTCAGTGATACAGTGGTGCAGTGGTGCGGTGAACCAGCTCACCTGCACATGGAGAATTTACACCATCGGGCTGGCGAGTCAGGGAGTCAGAAAGTCGCCGAAGCCATCAAGAGGTGCGGTGAACCAGCTCACCTGCACATGGAGAATTTATACCATCAGGCTGGTGAGCCAGGAAGTCGCCGAAGCCATCAAGAGAGCCAGCGGCGCAACGGCTATCCTCAACAGCTAAGGAGATAAGAGGATGACCAATGGGAAGAAAGAGGGGAGATTCTCAGCGAAGAAGGGACCCTCCAAGGCGGGGGATGAGGATGAAGGAGAAGGGAGAGAGAAAAGGAGGCATTCGGCATTCGGCAGAGGAGCGAAAGAGAGGAGAGTGAGGAGAGATAGAGGCTAGAGCTACAAGCTCGCCAAGGAGCGAATGTGAGAGACTTGTGTGTACCCTTTGTCTACTATGGGGATAGACCTGTGTATTCTGGTGATTTGCGACTTGTGTATTCTTGTGACTTGCGACTTGTGACTTGGGGACACGTCCAGTGATATGTACATTGGCCAACTCGGTCACTTTCTCATCTCTCTTGTCTCTTCCGGATATGGGGATTGTTCACCAGTGTAGGATTTTCTTATTTTGCTTATGTTGTGGAGTTCACCGGTGATTGTCACTTAGCATAGTGCACTCGTACGTCGTCGTTCACTGCAGTATAGCATACGACACTCGCACACTACTGCACGGTGCGCTCTGCACGATCCATTGCATTAGAGCATTGCATAACTCATGCTTCTCACGCCAGTGGCCTTTGGCCTCCGGTAACACCTCCGGAAGGATAGGAACCCCTCCCCTCAAACAATGTGCTATTCTCAGAATAACCCTGGTGTTATCACTAATAATGATGAAGTCAAGCACATATAGAATGATGGCCATCCTCGTCCCCTTTACATTCCGAGAAGTTGTTGGCTTTCAAGCAAAGAGTATATACTCAAGATGAATGAAATCAACCACGTGATCGTCAGAGATAGGATTTGCACATAAAATATAGGAAAATCTTAGGGATGGCGACTCAATTCATAAGTATAAAACCTTCTACAATACTACCAACAACAATACGACTATCTGCTCCACCTCACCGGCTTGTTGCAGCAAACAAACCACAGGACTTGCCACAAAGGCTTACAAAGTTGTAGATAATAGGAGCGACACACAGTTGCAAGACAAACTATACGGCTTGTGACTCTCCAGCGCTCACACACCACAACCATCTGAAGCAAGCTAGCTTTATGAGAGCGTCGGCTCTTCCCATATCATCACAAACTGCCAGCGAGCCCATCCAATCACCGAATTGCTTGCAGGGTTGCCCAACGCCTGATGATACATATAGGGGTTTTCTGTTTGTCCCTGACTAAGGGTAAGATTATTCTAGTTTCTTGAAGCAAGAAAGGAATGCCTTTTGGATGGACTTCTAGGATGCAGAGACCTGGATACCCAAGCTGTGGATATTAAATGTCCCAAGTTGTGAGGACCGAGTTCAATGAGATCAGCATTCTTAATGTAATAAGGTAAAGATTTGGAGAAGTAGTACAAGTTCGGAGATGGAAGGGGGTGTGACAAGATCAACAGGGGAAAATATGGAGAGAGAGAGAGAGAGAGAGAGAGAGTCATATTAATGTTCGCAGCAGGCCTCACGGGTCTAAATGCAAAATGTCAAAATGACTTACAACATCTGGATAAACCAGAGACTCGAGGAATGCACATGGCATCTCATCTCTAGGTTATTATAGCATATATCTAAATTCTAGTCCTATCATAAAATGGCCTTCATTACATCAGTTTCCCGAGGGTCTTTAGGTTTAGATTTGAAATCTCTAATGAATGCCAATCCATTTCTGTAGACTGCCCATTTTCTCATCAAAGCAACCAAGGCAATCTTCTGACAGCCCCCCAATGCGTAATATTTTCTTATTATGCGCTCTTGCTTCTTGCTCTTGCACATCTACGTAAAGATCTTCTTTGTCGATTTTGTCGTTGGCCACAGTGACCATCTCTTGTTTGGCTGAACTTACTTGAGCAGTGATCCATCTCTTTGAACGTGGAGACAAGCGTTGGTGCTAGTGGAGATGTGATGCACTTTTGTATGACCTTTGCAATGATTTCTTGCTTACCATTTCCTGCCATCTCCTTCACTTTCCTATCAAGAGCTGCACCCATAAGTGTGAGCTCTCTCACTTCTTGTTATATAAAGTATATTTGCTCTTGTAGGTCAGATCTAATCCTCCGCTTGTAATGCAATGTATAGGGGCTGGGTGTCGATGTCGAGGCTGCAACATCAGAGTAAGAGGTCTTTCTAATCGGTGTAGTAGCAAGAATCTTCATCTTCAGGAATTCCATGGTTGGCATGTGCTTTGCTGAAGCTAAACCCCCATGCTGAGCCAAGGGCTCAGCTCAGCTATGTATTAAATGAAAGGAGAGAGAGAGAGAGAGAGATGAAATGAAATGCTTGAATTAAAGTCCCCAGGAAATCCGTAAGGATCTATGGGACTGAAAAAATACAAATTCAAAATACAAGGTCCAAAGAGCTCTAGATTACAACTCCACTAAAACAATGACAAACTGCATTGCTGCGTCAACTTATTCTGAATCAATGTAGCTCCAACCTTTCATGCTGGAGGGAAAGAAAGGTCATTAGATCTTGTGGTACCACCGTCTACATATCTTGTACCAACCTAATAGCTGTTCATCCTTGACACCGCCATATAAAGTGATGCTCGTCCTCAATCAAACTATCCACCAAGATTTTACAGAGCCTCTCTTGTTTGAGGGGGTCTGTTCATCTAACGGTCTCTATCTCTAGTTCATGGAAGCTGACTCTACATCTGCAAATAGCATGCCTTTTATACATGGAGATATTGGATTTGAGGTACTACTTCTTAGGTAGGTTAGCATGGGGTTGACCTCTTTCTTGTAGAACTCCATTTTCTCTTACATCCTCTCCACAAAGTGTCCACCACTTTCTGTTACACAGAGCCCCTTATGGCCCCTTTCTTCTCAAGAAAATTTTGTCACTTTGTAAGGGACTCTGTCCATTTTTCTCAGTTTGAACATATAAGAGATCAAGATACAAATTGCTTCACCCTCAAGAGGTAGCATTCCAGTTTCTGCCAAAATCATGGGATAGGCACTCTTACCCCTAGCTCTTCTATTAGGAACTTTTCAGAATTCTTTCTATTCTTTCCAAATTTCTGTTGCTAGATTTGTGCCCCGTACTTGACAGCCACACAAGGCCGCTGGCTGAACTGGAGTCACATACTTAACAGAAGTCTTTTCATTTGAAATAAAAAAGGTTTGATTTCTTGCATTTATTTTGTAATCTGAACAAAGCTTTTAAGCCTCCAAGTATCCTCTTCTCTACATGTAGATTCCATTTGTAACTGTCCTCGATATCCAGTCCTAGATAGTTGTAGGATTTCACCACTTCTAGCTTGCTGCCATCAAAAAAAATAGAATTAGACTTATCGTTTTTCCCAATGATCATCACCTTGGTCTTTTCAATATTTACAATCATACATGCTTTTGCAGAAATCTGAGAAGACATTAAGGTGCTTTTGAAGCTAACATGCAATTCTGGCAAAGAGGACCACATCATCCGTGTAGATAAGCAATAAAACCACATATCATGTGATTTGAATGTCCCCTCTGCCCTTTTGTCTTATCCATTGCTCTAGGTCATCTATGAAGTCCAAAGAGTGTGGGGGAGAGAGGGCAGCCTTGTTTCACTCATATGTAACTGATAAAAGAGCCTTTAAGGGTGGAGTTTTTGGTGGGATGTGTAAGCTCAGATACGACCCTTCCATACAATGTGGATGTAGCAGCTCTTAGCTCTAGAGGGGCTTTAAGTTTATCCCTTCTTTCCCATAGCTTTTGCCTTGGTACCATATCCAAAGCCTTTTAAAAGCAACGATATACTGATTTGTCATTGCCAGAGTGAAGAAGACCTTGCAAGGACAACCAAAATGGGCATTCCATCCCTATATAAAGAAACCCCCCCAATCATCTCAGCTATCAGACCTTATGGGTTTCCATTTATGAGACTTTGTATGACTTTTGATGCTTCTTTGGTTGAAAACAGTTCTCGTACAAGATGCTTCATCATTGGTCTCATACAGATTTCCGATGTGTGCAATGAAGCTCTCCCAAGACACTTCAATTTCAGTTGGTCTTTTGGAGTAGGTTCTCCAAAAGTCTTTTGGATAGAACCTTAAGTTCTTGCTTCTTGTTTTTCAGGAAAATCATTACTTTTTCTCCTTGTCATGTTTTCACATATTTTCCCCTTGCTGTCTTTTTCTTCAAGAGAGGCTAAAAACCAGTCCAATTTGGCTTTTGTACATTCTTCATCAAACCAGCCATTGTATTGCATCACTTTGCATCTTCATTGTCCGTTTTTGAATCCTTTACGGGCTGTTTCTTTGAGAACCTGACAGAGTACTTGATCCATTCCTTGGCATGTACCTGGCACTCCATTTTACTGACTGCTTTCACTATTTCTGTTCCATATATGTCTGATTTTTTGTGGTCCATCTTAAGCCTGATTTGTCTCATTTGCTCCTTGATTGGGTGAGTTGTGAAATAAATTTCATTGTGAAAATCAAGGGGCTGCTCCATTAGTTTCTGTTGGGTGTTGGAAGCAATGGAAGCTCAAAAATGGAAGCACAAAGGAGAAAAACAAGATGTTGTAATAGATTGCTGCAAAAACTGAAGTGTGGAGGCTCAAGGGAGAGCCAACATAACAAAACCCTAGGGCTAATTGCCCTAACTGGACTAAGTGTCCTAACTGACCTAGATGTACATAAACTAATGTACCAATAGTCCTAACTGACTATAACTAGGCCTACAAGGCCCATACCAAGGTACAAGTGGCATCTATGGATAGCCCATGAGATAGCCTACAAACCCCCTCCATGGTATGGGCTGAAGTATCCTAGACATGGCTCAGGATACCTAAATATCTAGTGTCATGGTTGCACCTGTTCGTCCCATAGGATATAGCAACCTATGACTATACAGAGTACAACAAATCAAGTTACAAAAGATACTAAGTTTAAAGCTTGCCGAAGAGCCTCAAACTTAGGTTGAGGTAGAGTCTTCGTAAAAAGATCTGCCAAGTTGTCTTCAGTGGGAACATAAGGCCAAGTTGTCTTCAGTGGGAACATAAGACAATTCAATATCACATGCTGATAATCGCTCTCTGACATAGTGATAGTAAACCTCAATGTGCTTTGTGCGAGCATGGAAAACTGGATTCCGTGTGACAACCAAAGCACTCTGACTACTATCAGTGAAGATGACGGTAGGAGCAGTCTGACATGCACAAAGATCTGCAAGTAGCTTCCGAAGCCAAACACACTCCACTGTAGCTGTAAAAGCCGCTCTGTACTCAGCTTCACAGCTAGAAGTAGCAACTGTACTCTGCTTCTTGCTGAACCAAGAAACACATGAAGTACCAAGCATAAAACAGTTGCCACTATGTGACACACGAGTGTCAAAACAACCAACCTAATCACTATCAGTGAACCCATGCATGAAAAGTGAAGTATCAGTCCCATAAAGAAGGCCTAAATGCTTTAAGATATCTGAAAACACGCTTCACGGCATGCCAATGGTGCATAGATGGACTGTGCATATATTTTTGCTCAACTGTGAGACAGCATACTATAGATCAAGTCTCGTATGGCATAGGTAAATCAAACAATCAATTGCCTGCTGATAGAGAGTGACATCACATGTCCCGATGCCATCCTCAGAAGAGAAGTGAAAACTAGTCTCTAATGGTGTGGATACTGGCTTGCAATCCTCAAACTGAAAACACTGCAAAAGCTGTCCAATATACTTGGATTGTGACATCAAAATGCCCCGCTCACTGCTAGCAAATTGAATGCCTAGATAGTAGTACAGAAGACCAAGATCAGACATAGCAAATGTCTGCTGCAAATCAACTTTAAAATCTGCAATTTGCTGAGCATGTGTCCCAGTTACAAGCATGTCATCCACATAAAGGACTAAAATCAGCAAATCTGTCCCGCGCTTGCGGATGTAAAGGGTAGCCTCTGTAGAGCTGTTCTGAAAGCCAAGTGTGAGCAGGTGAGAATGAATTCTCGAATACCAAGCCCGAGGTGCCTGCTTCAATCCATAGAGGGTCTTTTTCAAGCGGCATACCTTGCTTTCAGAACCTTCAACCTCAAAGCCAAGAGGTTGGGAAACATAGACCTCTTCCTGCAAATGCCCATGAAGGAAAGCTGTCTTAATATCAAGCTGATGTATCTGCCAATGAAAGTGGGCAGCAAAGGCAATAACAATGCGAATGGTAGTGACCCTGGAAGTGGGAGCAAAAGTCTCCTCAAAGTCAATGCCATGCTGCTGAGCATAGCCCTTAGCAACAAGACGGGCTTTGTAACGGTCCACTGAACCATCAGCTTTCCGTTTGATCTTGTAAACCCACTTAGTTCCAATGGCATTCGTGCCATAAGGCAAATCACACAACTCCCAAGTGTCATTCTAATGGATAGAATCCAATTCAGCTTGCATGGCCTTCATCCAACAATCATTCTGAAAGACATCTTGATGACATAATGGCTCTTCATTGCATGCTGTAGCAACCAAAGCATAAGCAACAAAACTAGCATGCTCTTTCCGGACAGCTGCTCTCGTACGGACTGGAAGAGGAGTGTCTTGTTTGCTGTCTTTTAATGTGTCAAGGAGCCAACGGGGTACCTTTTTAGGCTCCTGAATTTCTGCTCTTTCCTGGTTAAGAGCCCGGTGCAAATGATCATGATCAATGATAGGCATATCAAGCTGAATTTCTGCATGCACATGGGGCTGTAAATGACCAACAGATGGAGGAGCGACAACCTTAGATGGAACATCATCCTGAGCATCGGATGGAAACAAAGGCATCAAGCTGTCAAATATGTCTGAGGCATCAACAACGGGCTGTTTTTGACAGTCCAGCAAAGGCATAGTTGAAGATTCATCAAACACAACATCCCGATTGACAAAACACTTGCCCATGCGGAGCTGATATAGCTTATAGCCCCTGCTCTCTGAACCAGCATTTAACAGCTTTATCATCCAACTTAGTGCGTCTCTGTGAAGGCACATGAGCATAAGCTAAGCATTAAAAAGTCCTCAGGTGGGAAATGCTTAGCTTATGAGGCTTGGACAGTCTGGAATGCCTTTGTAAGACATCTTTTCAAGATGTAATTTGCACACATGATCGCATCCAACCACAACTTATTAGGCAAATGTTTGCCTTTCAACATGCATCTGGCCATTTCCATCGTTGATCTATTCTTCCGCTCAGCCACGGGACTCTGTTGAGGAGTATAAGGCACCGTGCATTGATGATTAATGCCACGGGAAGCCAAAAAAACAGCAAACTCCTTCGACATGTATTCACCCCCCCTGTCTATATTAATGTGAGCAATGTGCAGCCCACTCTCATTCTCAGCCAAGGCAATAAAGTGCTTGAAGCATGAAGAAACATCAGACTTGGATTTCAATGCGAAAATCCAAGTGTACCTGGTGAAATCATCAATAAAAGTAACAAAATAGTAGAACCTCCCAAGAGCTGCAACCCTCATGGGTCCACAAACATCACTATGAACCAGATAAAGCTTACGTGAAGCACCAACTCTCCCATCCTTGGGAAACCCAACACGGTGCATCTTACCAAGTAAGCATGGTTCACAAACATGTTTGGTAGGCATATGCATTTTGGGAAGATCCACAACCATATCTTCCTTATATAACTTCACTAGGGCTCCAAAATTGAGGTGTTTAAACCTCTCATGCCACAAATGAGTATCTGCCATGGTAGAATCAATAGCAAAGGCATGCGCATCGGCAAGTGTAGCATCATCATCTGAACATCTGTCATAAGCATCAAGTCTATAAAGACCGCTAGACAATGTGCCAGTCAAAACCAGGGTGAAGGCATGTGTAACATCATACACTGCACACCTCACACCATCAAAAATAACATGAAAGCCACATGTAGCAATGGCTGAAATAGAAATGAGGTTCTTACGAATGCCTGGAACATAAAGCATATTCTCTAGATGACAATACCACCAGAGACAGAAGTAAGAGCAACTTGCCCAATACCTTTCACGGTATATGATGCATTAGTGGCACATGTGACACTGCCCCCCTTATATGTAAGCTCCAATGAGCTGAATAACTTCCTGCAGGAAGTGATGTGCTTGCTAGCACCACTATCAAAGAACCAGGCATCACGAACATCTGAAACTGCCATACAAGCATCATGAACATCAGGATTATACTGACATGTAACCAAGAAAGCCTAATGGTGGTCTTGTGCGAAATTAGCAGACTCATGTCGATCTTCTGCACTAGAAGAACCAGATACTGTAAGACCAAACTCTTTCTTTTTCTTTTCAGATGCTATGCGCTTCCTGCATTCAGAAATATCATGCCCTAGTTTCTTGCAATAGTTAATCTCTTCTTCTTTTTGTGATCCCTTGAAGAAGAGGCACCATGTGAATGATCAGCATGGGAATGAGAGGGCTTTCCAACTGAAACCTTGCCTTTACCTTTGTGTTTATGATGGGGAACAAATGCTTGATCACTAGCCATAGTAGCATTGCGATTCACTTGGCTTTGCTGCTCCTAAAGAGGACGAGCAACAAGCTGGTCAAATGAGAAATGATTAGCATCACCCCCTGCAACCAACCTCAATGTAGTAGCAAAGCTTTGGCATGAATCAGGCAACCCATCAAGGGTATTAGAAACTAGCTGAGAATCAGACATAATCTCATCAATGTTGGCCAACTGCTCTTTCAAATCCTTCACATTAGTGAGATAGGCATCCATGTTACCACCCTCATCAAGCTTTAAATCTTTCAATTGCCTGCGGTGATAGGCAACCCTCACCTCATTCCACACCTAATACAAAGATGCAAGCTGATCCCATGCTTACTTAGCTGTCTTGCAAGACCGAATATCAAGGATAATAACCTGTTTCATTAAAAGAGCAATCAAGGCATGTGCTTTGGCATCACGACCAAAGAACACTCTTCGAGAGAGCACGGAAACGCACTTCTGCTCACTGTGCACACGTATAGCAGACCCAAAGACCTAAGAGGCAACGCCGACCAATACCGAGACCTTGATGTTGTCCACACTGACGATGTAGGACGCTTCCGCAAGGCAAGGGAGAGGCTTGTGCTGTCCACCAGAATGCAGAGTTACTGCGTGAGTGAGAGAGTGAAAGCTATGAGTGATAGAGCCTATGAGAGAGCCGAGAGATTACTGAAATAAGGAGCTGAGAATGAGTTGTGTAAAACTGTAAAAGATAACCGAAAAGAGCTGCTGAAACAGACCCCAAACCTTACTCCGTTCGCTGTCTCGACTCCCCATGCAAAGCACCTGGAGCAAGAGGTGCAAGAGTCCTGGCTATAGCAGTAGACCCATCACCTGAAGACCCATCACCTGAAGAAGCAGAGGCTGCAGGTGTAGCACCAATAACAATGCGTGTAAGCCTGGCCTCAGATTCTGAAACAATATGCCATAGATTCTTGGCAACAAAAACACGTCCCATCATGTATGACCACATGAGGTAATTGGTGCTATCAAGCTTGTCATCGGCCCCAATCAGTCCAAACAAATCATCTTTGCCACCAGACATGGTGCTGAAATACAAGGCAAATGCACCAACTAGCAAATGAGAGAAAGGCAACCTCTCAGAATCAAGTGCCAAAAAACTGCCCAAGCTTCAAAGCTTATGTCTGCAAAAGACTCTGCTGTCCCAAGGTGTACCTGTTGCAAGAAAAATCTTCCAAGGCAACACGAGGCCTTTCCAAAATACAAATGAAGTAGAAATTGGAAAAAGCCAATGCAACAACGGCTTACCCAATGATGAACAGCAGTGACAGGCTCTGAAAGTGAGCAAATGAGGGTTGGAAATGAGAATTACAGCAAAAGAAGTGCTCCCACGAGGAGGAGAGCACGTAGAAATGGAGAGAAAGAGATACGATGGAGAGAGAAGCTTTTAGCCCGAGGCAAAGGGATGCCAAATGAGGAGGGGAGAGCTTAAAGAGAAGTCTCCAGATCAATCCAGCAGCTCCAAATGGCTCCAAACACTGGCACACAGCTCGAGGCAGCTCCAAAATGCTGGCACGCAGCTCGAGGCAGATCCGAAATGCTGGTGCACAGCTTGAGACATCCCCAAAATGCTGGAAAATCTGAGAAATATTTGACTTGGCGCGCACCCCGAGGCAGATCGTACTGCAGTGAATGTACTGAAATTCTGACAAACCGGACAGAAGTACATAATTTTCTAGCAGATGTACGGATTTCCATATAATTTCTCATGCATGTACGGATTTTTAATTTTAATTTTATTTTTTTTGGACAGGTTCGGAATTTCATACAGATGTTGTAAATGCTTGCGTGTGGTCATTTTTTGCTGTAGCAGACTGGAAAATGCACCAAAAAACAATTCCCTTTGCGAGAGTTGCTCCAAAGTGCGGTCTTCTCGCGACAAAATGAGGTTTTTCACGACGACAAAAGTGCTTGGAAAGGTCTCAAACACTCGTGGGAGTGTGAAAACCAGCAAGACCAGCAAGAATGAGAGCTCCAGAGGCTGCCAAACAGCTTGGGAAAGCTGTCAATGGCTGAGGGAATGGATTCCCGACCTACTCTGATACCACTGTTGGGTGTTGGAAGCAATGGAAGCTCAAAAATGAAAGCACAATGGAGAAAAACGAGATGCTGTAATAGATTGCTGCAAAAACTGAAGTGTGGAGGCTCAAGGGAGAGCCAACATAATAAAACCCTAGGGCTAACTGCCCTAACTGGACTAAGTGTCCTAACTAACCTAGATGGTACATAAACTAACTGTACCAATAGTCCTAACTGACTATAACTAGGCCTACAAAGCTCATACCAAGGTATAAGTGGCATCTATGGATAGCCCATGAGTTAGCCTACAGTTTCTTACCAATGTAGTAGTTCTGAAAACTTTTTAGCGCTTGGGAATGCATGAGTACATAGTCTACCACCCTCCTCCCTTGTGGGGTTTGCCATGTAAATTCTGTAGGCCATTCTATGGGCTATCCATAGGTGCCACTCATTCCTTGGTATGTGCCTTGTAGGCCTAGTTATAGGAAGTTAGGACACTTGGTATAGTTAGTACATGTACCAGTTAGGACACTTGGTACAGTTAGTACCTGTACCAATTAGGACACTTAGTCTAGCTAGGACACCTTGTCCTAGGGTTTTCTTATATTGGGTGTACTTTGTACTAGTTCATACATTACAGCAGTACAGATTTCAGCTCATTGGCTTCCACCTCCATTGCTTGCTCTAGTCCCTCAGCCATTGATAGCTTTCCCAAGCTGTTTGGCAGCCACTCTCTCCTTGTTACCTATTGGTTGTTTCATCTTGAAGGCATTTGCTGCATGTGTGGTCCCCTAAGGCTGTTCTAAGGAGTTCCATCACTAGAAAATCACCTCCATTCGGACTGCTACAGCATTTCGGAGTATTTTGGTGCCCTGAATCAGCATTTTGTCATCCCCGAGCTGTTTTCCTGCTGCCGCCTCCACATGTGCGAGCCATACAGCCTGCATAGACTGCCATACAACCTGTACGGACTATATGGACAGGTTTCGGAGCATTCTCCCTGTTGTACAGAGCATTCCAGGTCTTTACGGAGTGATTTCCAAGCTGTTTGGAGTTGTTTTCTTGCAGTACCAACCTGTTTGGAGCTGCTTCGTGAAGCATGCCTGCATTCTAAAGCTCTACATCAGTTGACTTTGAGTTTTGGGGCCTACTGCTGCATTTCTCAGTTCCTACAGCCATTGAAATTAGGGTTTGGAGCTTGTTGCTACTACCATCCGGAGACCGCTTCTTGCGTTTCCCTTGACTCGGGCTGCAAGATTCTCTCCTCTGGTTGCTGCTGCACTCATTTTGAGGTGCTCTCCTCCTTGTGGAAACACATTCTCTTGCAGTAATTCCATGTTCTAGCCTTCTCTTGGCACCCTTCATTGCCATTTGCTGTCCATTTATCTCTCCTCCAAGGGTGACTACCTGTGCTCACATTTGGAGCATTTTTCTTGCTGCATTTTTTGTCTATATCGCTTGGTAAGCTTCTATTGCATTGATTCCTTTCATTTACAGTAAAACAATCCTTTCTTTGCTTCATTGGTATTGTGGAAAGGCCCTATCTTGCCTTGGAAGGCCTTGTGTTGCCTTTTGGGAATCTTTTTGCAGCAGCAAGTAGACCTTGTGACAGCCACACATTTGCAATGAAAAGCTTTAAAGCTTGAGTGTTAATTTGCCTTTTGGTTTTGGGAGATTGCCCTCCTCTCATTTGCATTGTTAGCAACAGCTGGTGCCTTTGCCTTGCATTTCAGCACTATGGCTAGCAATAAGGATGATTTGTTTGGGATGCTTGGGGCTGAGGACAAACTTGATGGCACAAATTACCCCTTGTGCGCCTATATGATGGGGCATGTTTTGGTTGCCAAGAATCTTTGGAACATTTTTGCAGGTACCAAGGTCAAACCCACTAGACCTAATGCCTCTGGTACATCTGGTAATGCCTCTGGTTCATCTGGTGATGGGTCTTAAGATTCTTCCACTCCAGCTTCTTCTTCCACTATAGCAGCTTTGCCTCCTACTCGGGAGAAAATTCAGTGGGATGGATGTGATGCAAAAGCACATGCCTTGATTGCTCTCTCAGTAAAAAGGGTTATTATCCCTCATATCCGTTCATGCAAGACAGCTACACAAGCATAGGATCAGCTTGCCTCCTTATATCAGGTGCGGAATGAGGCTAGAGTGGCCTATCTCTGCAAGCAATTGAAGGGCTTAAAGCTTGAAGAGGGTGGTAACATGGATGCATATATCTTACCAGTGTTAAAGATTTGAAAGAGTAGTTGGCAAATATTGATGAGGTAGTTCTAGATTCTCAGCTTGTATCCATGACACTTGATGGATTGCCTGATTCATACCAAGGTTGCCACTACTTTGCGGTTGGTTGCCATGGGCAATGCCAACCACCATAGTTTAGACCAGCTGGTTGCCCTTTTGTTACAGAAAGAACAAATCCATGTGAATAAAAATGCTTCTATGGCTAGTGATCAAGCATTTGCCACTCAGCATAGAAACAAGGGCAAGGGGAAAGTTTCAGCTGGTAAGCCCACGCATACACATTCTGGTCATTCCTCTGATGCATCTTCTTCTGGAGAAAAGAAGAAGGAAAAGAGATGTAACTATTGCGAGCAACCTCGACATACATCACTGAGTGCAAGAAGAGAATTGTGTTGGAAAGGTCACCTCCCCATCTGTAAGCCCCCATATGAGGAGAGCATGGGGGGGGTGAACCTAGGGTTTGAGTGTCTGTCACATGGGCATCTGATTGGATACCATGTGGGCAAGAATCAAAGAGATGGAGGGTACCTGGAGCTAGGATGGATCTGCAGCAGCATAAGGCGAAGCAGTAGCCAGCACAAGGAACCCGGAATCAGGCTGCAACACATGGCGTCGAGACCATGGCAGATGGCGATGCATACATGGTGTAGATCTGGCCTAGAAGAGACATTTCTCGAGCAGCACAAGATGGCGGGGTATCCCGGGGTACAGGCGTCTAACATGGCAAGTGTCTGCAGGCAGGGACACGACTTGCAAGCAGAGCTGGCACATGGCGCAGCATAGCAGGAGCAGAGGCGTGCCTTGTGGCCTGCAGAAGGGCCTGGAAAAGCGGTGGACCTATGGGCCTGGACCCTGCCTGGAACAAAGGCTGCAAAGGGCCTAGTAAAGTCCCTTATATAGGGCCCTGGTTGGGCTGGTAGGGACAGCCAACCAGGTCGGTTTTCAGCCAGACTGAGTCGGCCAGAATAGGGCTGACCAGTCGGTATTTTTGCCAGGCCTTAGGGCCTATAAAAGGAGAGGCTCAGACCTCATTTCATCATCCAGCAACCAGCAGTTGTAAGGCAGAAAGGAGCAGCAGGAAGCACCCTTTGGGCCTATATCCAAGAGGTGAGAGGGTGCTTGAAGGGCTGCAAACTTAGCCAGGAAGGGCTGGACCTTGGCTGTCTTCTAGGGCAGCAAGGTGCTGAGATCATCATCCAGCAGAGCAGCTTTGGAGGAGCAGACAGGAGCAGCAGATAGGGCTTCCTTGGGCCTTTTCTTAGGAGGTGAAGGAGACCTAATGAGTGCTGCAGACTTAGCTCCAGGGAGAGGCTGAACCTAGACTGTCTTCTAGGGCAGAAGGTTGCTGAGATCATCATCTTCTGGAGCAGCCATTCACAAGCAGGTTGGAGGGGATCTCTGTGCTGCAGACAAAGCTTGGTAGGGACTGCCCACCTAGGCTGATTCACAGGCAGTAAGGTGGAGAAGAACACACTAGACGGAAAGTCTACAGACGCTCGAGGTGGAGCACGCGGGCTCGAGTCTAGAGATAGCTAGCAGATAGGAGAAGGACCTTGTGATAAGATCAGAGGACCACATCATTGGTGGGACTCTGGATCTGTCTCTTTTGTATTGTGTCCATAGTTGTGGACGGAAATATATATTTTGGTGGTTTCTCTATCTGATTGGTTCATTGTCTATTGATGAGTCTGCACACCTATTGTATGCACATAAGTAAAGAAGTTTGTGATTCCACACCCACACCACACTGTGTGAGCTCCTGGGCATTAACTATAAGTCTTCCGCTGCGTGTACCCTCTGTTGGGTATTTTCTAACATGGTATCAGAGCCCAAGTAGGAGCCTCACAGGTGTGGGAGCCTGACGGCAGGGACCTTGCTGAAGGACGACCCTGATTCAGAAGCTCTTAGGGAATCGACTTCCACGACTAGAGGATTGTGCCCTTGCGAGAAGGAGGGTGACTCAGGTTCAGTCAGGTGCGTTTAAAGTTCGCAATCCAGGTGATCTAGAGATGTACTGTTGTTGCAGACCTTGCCAAAGGAAGGACGGGTTGAAACAGACCCTCAGAGCATGGTGCCTGGAAGACTCCAGGTTGTTCACTCATTATGAGGGGGACAGCTGGAAGATCGTGGAGGCTGGGTTGCTCGAATTCGAAGGCAGAAATGTGACGGAATGCCTATATCCTCTCCCCCTCTTTCTAACCTCCCCATCTTTCTTATAACAAAAACACGTATGAATTTCTAAGAAAAGCTCGCAAAAACAAAGGAAATGGTAGAAAAGCTCACATTAAAAAGCTCACCAAAAGATTTTCCCCCTTTGAAAATAACATCTAGCATTTGCAAAAAATTCGACTAGTCAAACTCTCTCTCTCTCTCTCTCTCTCTCTCTCTCTCTCACACACACACACACACACACTCTTTTTTTTTAGTGAAAACTTTTGATTGATTATATTACAAAAGTAGCAACCTCAAAACGAGGCAGCCAAAATTACATCAACTGAAAATCTTAGTGTATGCTAGATATACATCATGATCTATGCAGTGCGTCTGCAAGCAATCAAAAAAAGATTGCTGCAGAGAATGCTTAAAAAAGCCAAACAAGGAAAATATGCGATCACCAAAGACTTTACAGTTCCTGTCTGTCCATTAAGTCCAGAGTGCCCAATAACGAACCCAAACAAAGAAAAGATGAAACTCCGGTCTGGGTGGATGAAAACCAAAGAGCCAAAAAGACTTCCCAAAAAGACTAGTCGGGAATCTCGCTCGCAGGTGCTGCTGAAGAAGATCAATGAACTCACGAGAACATGGACAAAACCAAAATAAATGAGGCACAGTCTCCTAAGGACTCAAGCATCTGTGACAACAAGCAGGAGCAATGTGTCTACAGGCCAACATCTGTCCAGATGGAAAAATGCCTAGAAGCACTCGCCAGAAGAAAACCTGTTGCCGAAGAGGAGTTTTGTAAGCCCAAAGATGCTTTAATCTCTTTCTCCACCACTTGGCTGGGCGACGCATTCGCCAAATAGAATTGCCTTTCTCTGAAACCCAAGGTTGAGGCAAAAGGATTTTATACAATGCAGGAACCGTAATCTGAGATAGCCTCAAAGGGCGAGAAGAGGACCCTAGTGAAGTCAAAGTCCAATCCTCCAACCTAACCTGAAGTTCCAAAGGAGGAATCGGAACAAAAGTTGAAAGTATATAAACAATTTGTTGCCACAAAGCATGTTAATGAGAGCCTAAGCCATACTGTGTAGCTGCCAGAGGAAATGGTAGCACAGAGCCATCATCCTAAATAACATCAACAACAGAAGTGCTGCCCTTAAAAGAAACAAAGTAGGAACGGCGAGGTTCCTGTAAAGCCAGTGGAGACTGAAAAACTGTCGACCAGTGAATGCTTTCAGCTCGCAGAGTGCATACCCAGCAGAGACTATCGACCATTCCATTCGAGATGAGAGAGGACGTGCTTCCAATCAAGAAGTAAACTAGAGACAAAAGGGTAGCCACGCAAAGTGCCATCAATGCGACCAAATAAGAAATCCCAATAATTGATTGCCAATGACCAAAAACAGAAATACTGATATGTGTGACTAGATATCTAATCATAAGAGCCCAAGGCTGATCCCCTTGCAGAAATTGCAGCAACATTTTTCCCCTATGAGCAAGGATGTGCACCTGGATATTCATGATGTTCAAACCACCATGCATCTTAGGAGAACAAAGTTGATGCACTGAAAGCAATCGGATACTTTTTTACCCATGTTGCCAGAAGATTTTCATAATGGCAGACATGAAAGAAGTAAGATCTGCCTTGGTGAACATGATCAAAGGCAAGTAAATTTGAATATATGCCACAAGGATGGACTGCACTATCCCAAGCCGAACATGCAAAGGCCAGGTTGCCAATTTTCAATATATTAGCTTTTTCCGAAGCTTGACCATCACCCAATCAATTTGTTGATGACGAGTGAGACCCCACCCCAAAGGGTAACCAAGATGACGAACAATCTGAGTGGGTGGAATGATTTCCCCAAGCCACAAAAGACTATGCCAGTCTTTAGAATGCAATGGGAGCAGTTTGGACTTTTGAAAATTTACCTGAAGACTAGCTGCCAAACCATAGACAGAGAGAGCCTGTATCAAAGCAGAAAGATCATTCTGTGTATTCTTCAGGGTAAAGAAAGAATCATCAGCATAGGCTTGAGCAACCATGCTGTGATTTGCATCTAATTCCAAGCCATGAAGGGAACCTGTAGCCACGAGATGATCCATATATTGCAGCATAGGATGGGTAGCAATGGCATCCAATAAAGCACCGAGGGGACATCCCTGACAGACCAAACAACGAAGAGTCCACTCATCAGAGAGATCTCCAGAAAGAATGCAAGCTGCATTGCTGTCCCTGTAAAGCTGCATTTTTGTTCCAAACCCCAAAGCTCGCATTTTTTGCGAGATGAAATCCCGTTGAACTGTATCAAAGGCTTTTGCAATATCTGCTTATAAGAGCAAAACATCCTGATGCGTGTATTTGGCATATTCAATGCCAATATAAGCATTGGCAATATTATCTGTGATATGCCTACGGGGAATGAAGCCATATTGCGAAGGATGCAGCTCATCATGCAAATAACCTTTAATACGATCAACAACCATTTTGGCTATGATCTTGTAAATGAATGGCATGAGTGTTATTGGTCTCCAATCAGTGAGCAAATCACATAGCTGCTTTTTTAAAAGGAGCTTGACAAGTCCTTTTTTCAATGACAAAGGCATTTGCTGATTTTCAAAGGCTGAATTAACCATTTGCAGCAAAGTCTGCTTGAGGATATCCTAGAAGGCAAGAAAAAATTCCACAGTGAGACCATCCCATCCTGGAGATTTCCATCTGCCACATGATTTAATAACATTCTCTTTCAATGAAAGAAATTTCCAATTCCAAAGCCTGAGCATTAGAGAGGATGGGATGAACATGACGGGTAGACACAACCTGAGGAGAAAGAATATCCACATGCCCAAAATGAGATGAAAAGTGCTGCACACAAAAAGCAGCAAGCTCTAAGTGAGATGAGGACCAAGAACCATGAGGCATCCGGATTTGACAAATCTTGGCAGCTTGTTTTTTGTAAAGCAAACTTTTAAAGAATTGCTTGGAAGAGCAACCTTTATCCAAAAAAGCCCTTTGCCTAGATCGGGTCTCCCATTTAGCAAGCTTTCTTCGATCATTCGATTGGAGGCAAAATTTAGCCTGACATAATAGCATGCTTTTTCCTGAAGACAAAGGTCGAAGATGACTGAGGTCTATCAAACTCTGGCATGTGTATTTTGATGCAAATTCAAAGATGTCGCCTTGAATACGGCATTGTATGATCATCCATTGACCATGGTGATCATTGAAGGCCACAATAGGCTGAAGATCATGCTTAACCAAAAAGGCTACCCTAGAGAAAGAGTGCTCTCCAGCATAGAAAGTGTCATAACTAGCGAAATGTTCAGATTTGCCAGCATACATATGCTGATTATGCTCTTGTAAAGCCACTATATCAGGCTGCAATTGGTGTATATACAGCCAGACCACTTTCCATTTTCGACCATCACACAAACCCTATACATTCAAAGTGACACATTTGAGATGATCAAGCATATTCACAGGTATACGATAGGTATGTACAGCAGTAAAAATGCCTCCTATGTCTACATTTCCACCTCAGTATCCGAGCCTCGACCTTGAGAAGAAAACTCAGCCTGAGGAGAAGACAATAAGGCAGCAACTTCCTCTTCTAGAAAGAGGGTATGATTGGCAGTCACCTCAGCCCAAGTCAAACCACTACTAGAATTTTCAGCCGGTGTTTTGCCTTGAGAGGAAGCACCATTCCAAGTCCGGGAGGGCAAAGGTCTCCTAGGCGAGAAGACTTTTCTTGGGGTTTGCCAAGCATCATTCAAATTTTTTTCCTTTTCCTGAGGATGAGAGGCTGAAGGCACAGAAGGAGGAACTTCACCATTTAAAGCAACCGATGCTTTCCCTTTGTAAAACTGTTTCACCCCCTTAGTCTTCATCAAAGAGGGGGTAGTAGAAGTCTTGCTCAGAGGCAGTGACAAATCAGCCTGCACTGGCATTTTTAGGGTATGTGAAGGGCATTGCGAAGCCATATGCCCAAACTTCTTGCATTCAAAGCAAGCACCTGCAAAGAGACCCCATTTTAGTTTATAAAAGGCACTGCCCATCGAAACATTATTCACATGACCGAATAAGAATCTAGGGTTAGATTATCTGTGTCCCACAAAATACAAAATCAGTTTGAATTGCCATCAGGCCATGGTGGACAAACCACTTTGCCAAGAGATGCTGCAATTTTTGGCAAAAGAGAAGCCAATCATTGAGGGAAGTCCACAACTTCCACTCAGACAGGGCATCTGTGTCAGATCACACACTTTTTTTTTAGTGAAATCTTTTATTTCTGTGTGGGAAACCCCAAAAGGAAGTAAAAACCCACCAATAGGTACAAAGAAAAAATTTACAAGTAAAGCCTCAGAGAAAAAATGGCAGCCCAGTAAAAAGTTACATATCCACTGGAGGAGAATCAAACAAAAGATCTCCAATTTCAGATTGTTTCTTTGTAAAAAGTGATGCAGTGGAGTAACTACACCATCAATAAAAACTAGCTGTTTTTTGCCCTCGTGATTCTTCTTAATATAAGCTGGCAGCCAGAATTTTTGAATCATAGGGTCAAAAACCTATTGTAACCAAAGATGAAAAGAATCAAGAGAAAAAGAAACATCTGCTTCCTGAACAGAAATAGACTCTGGCATGATCATTACAGGTGAAGGAGCTGGATCAACATCAGTACCATCTGAAGAAGGAGCTGCATCAGATAAATCACAACTCATCGTTTCAACTTCACTCCGAGTATCAACCTGAGATAAAACATGTACAACATCCTATACAATCCCATCTTCAAGAGGAACATCCATATCCTGAGGAGGAGGAGGCTGTTGGTGCTCAACAGGAGACTGAGCCTGAGCTTCTTTATCTAGCTTCCTCCAGTAATGCTTCGGAGCAGTGAATGAAGGCTTATCTAGTGAAGCCATAGCAGAGACCGGAGGAGAAGGGGGAGTAATCTTGACTGTTGAGGAAGGAGTAGGAGGAGTGGTCTTGGAAGCAGAAGGGCAAGCACATGCAAAATGACCAACCTGGCAGCACCAATAATAGGCTGTAGGAAAAGAGGCAAAATGCAACCGAATGTGCATTGCATGGGCAAAACCCAGATCAAGATCCAAAGTAGAAGGCACTGGATGCATCATATCCCATAGAACACAAATATGAATGTCCCGAGTGGCCTGCAAAAACTCTTGACTCGGAACATGAAGAGGCCTCCCCAAGAGCAATAGGCAGTGCTTTGAGGGTGATCCATACCGGGCAATGAGTCAAAAGAGAAGCTGCCGGATCAAAAAGAGGATTCCAGGGCATGACATAAGCAAAGAAACCTGCCCCAGGAACCCCAGCACAACTAACAAGGCACTCCACCACCTCCGTTGAAGAACAGTGGGCATAATAAAACCCTTTGCCCATAAATACAAAGGAGGAAATGAGATCCGGACCCATGGCAGCTTCAGCCCAACGATGAAGGTGAGTTGCAAAAAGAACCGTGCCCATAAAGTAGAGACAGATCCCAAGCTGCTAATCCTGTCGAAGACCAGAGATCACAAGGGCAGAATCCAAAGAACAAACCAAAGGAGAACCCGAAGAAGGAACTTCTCTAACTGAGGTAGCACATATCTGGCGAAGAAGATCCAATTGGAGAGGAGAGAAAGGTCCATCTGCAACATCCATCTTTGCCGATTTGAAAGAGCACGAAGGAAGCAAAACACCTCTCTTTTGCCGAATGAAAACATGTGTGGGAGCAGAGGCAGAAAGAGGAGTTGAAGTAGAGAACAGGAACGAGGCATCTGTCGAAGCAACAGGAAAAGGGGAAGAAGAGGCATCAAGGAAAGAGCAAGACGGAGAGGAATACTCCAGAAGAGGTACGGACTGCACAAAAGGAGCAGAATCAGGTTTATGGTCATACTATGCATAGGGGCTGTACAAAAATCAGAGGTGACAGGAGGTTGGGACTATATGGATGATCGTACAGTCTGTACGAAATACAGAGAGGGTACGGCCGAGTGCAGGAAAGGCGTGGATGAAGACGGGCAGGGTACGGATGCGGGATGGAAAAGTACGGTTGCAAGTTGCAAAGGTACGGGGATGTATGGAGCAGGGACAAAGGATAACGGAGCAGGCACGGGAGGCTGCGAGCAAGAAAGCGAGGTAGGTTGGGGCTATATGGGCGAGGGGGAGGCTCCATCGCTCCTCCAACACACCACACACCACACACACACACTATCAGATCACACACTTTTTTAGTGAAATCTTTTGTTTCTGTGTGAGAAACCCCAAAAAGAGGTAAAAACCCACCAATAAGTACAAAGGAAAAATTTACAAGTAAAGCCTCAAAGCAAAAGTCATGAGGCAGCCAAGTAAAAAGTTACAAGATCAAATTGGAGGAGGATCAAACTAAACATCCTCTAGTTTCAGATTGGTGCTTTGTAAAAATTGATGCAGTGAAGAAACTGCACCGTAAATAAAAACCACTTGTTTTTTGCCCTTGTGATTCTTCTTAATATAAGCTGGAAGCTTGAATTTTTGAATCACAGGGTCAAAAACCTATTGCAACATAGGAAGAAAAGACTCCATAGAAAAAGAAACATCTGCATCCTGAACAGAAAGAGATTCTGGCACAGTCTTCACAGGCATAGGAACTGGATCAATATCTGCACTCTCTGACAAAGGAGCTGCATCTGATAAATCAGGACTGATCATATCAGCTTCACTTCGAGTATCAACCGGAGAAATAGCATGCATAGCATCCTGTATGATCCCCTCATCAAGGGGCACATCCATATCCTGAGGAGAGGGAGGCTGGTGGTGCTCAACAAGAGTCCGATCCTGAACTTCTTTAGCAACAGAAAGATTGACCAGTGATTTATCTACCTTTCTCCAGTAATGCTTCGGAGCAGTGAAAGAGGGCTTATCTAGTGAAGCCATAGCAGAAACTAGAGGAGAAGGAAGAGTAGTCTTGACAGTTGAAGAAGGAGCAGGAGAAGTGATCCTGGAAGCAGAAGGGCAGTCACATGCAAAATGACCAACCTGGCGGCACCGGTAACATGCTGTAGGAAAAGAGGCAAAATGCACCCTGATATGCATCAGATGGGCAAATCCCAGATCAAGATCCAGAGAAGAAGGCACAGGCTGCATCATATCCCATAAAATACAAAGTCGAACATCTCGGGTAGTCTGCAAAAACTCCTATCTTGGAATATGTAAAGGCCTCCCCAAAAGCGCTGCAAGAGTAGGAAGATGCTGGAGAAGAGGCAGAGGCAACTCTTTGAGGGTAATCCAGACAAGACAATGAGTCAGAACAGAGGCAGACGGATTGAAAAGCGGATCCCAGGGCATCACATAGGCAAAGAAACCAACCCCATGAATACCAGCACGACTGACCACTTGCTCCACCACATCATTCAAGGAGCAGGGGGCATAATAAAAACTTTTGCCCAGATTGACAGAGGAGGAAATGCAATCCTGACCCACTGCAACTTCAGCCCAACGATTAAGTTGAGCTGCAGATAAAATCCTGCCCATAAAATAAAGACAGACGCCAAACTATTGAGCTTGTCGAAGACCAGATACCAAAAGGGCAGGATCCAGAGAACAAACAAACGGGGAACCCGATGGGTAAACATCTGTGCAAGAAACAGAACATAGCTGGCGAAGAAGATCCAATTGGAGTGAAGAAGAAGGACCATTTGCAAGATCCAACTTCGCATTTGACAAAACGCGAAGGAAGCAAACCACCACGCTTTCTCTGAAAGAAAACACACACACACTTTTTTTATAGTGAAATCTTTTATTTTTGCGTGGGAAACCTCAAAAAGAGGTGAAAACCCACCAATAAGTACAAAGATAAAATTTACAAAGTAAGACCTCAAAGAAAAAAACTCATGAGGCAACCAAGAAAAATTTACATATCACTTGGAGAATCCAATAGAATATCATCCACTTTCAAATTATTGACTTGTAAAAAGTGATGGAACGGAGTGACATCCCCATCAATAAAACAAAGTTGTTTTTTCCCCTTGTGATTCTTCTTAATGTAAGCTGGAAGCCGAAACTTCTGAACCACAGGATCAAAAACCTGCTGCAACCAAGAATGAAAAGATTCCAGGGAAAAAGGAACAACAGTATCCGAGACTGAGGGGCTCTGTAAAGGGGCAGGCATATCAACAAGCTTCTTAGGGGAAGGAACATGAAACTCCAGAGAAATATCTGCATCCGGAATACTAGTATCTGGAGCTGAAGAAGACTATAGATTTTCTTTCACATCTTGCATATCAGCAACATTTTGCATCAGTGAAGAAGAATCTAACAGAACAACTTCAGGTGTCTAAGTAGCAATAGGAACCGGATCACAAGAAACCTGACAATCTGACACTCTAGGGAGTGGATTCGGAACTGACAAAACAACAAAAGGATTAGAATCCTTAACCAACGTAGCATCCTAAACTTTCCTCCAGGCTTTAGAACGCTTGAAAAAATGCCGGATTTCCTGTGTGCTGGAGGAAGAAAGAGGAACTGCAGGAGCCGGTACAAAAGGAGTAGAAGTCTGCAGAGCAGGAGCTGGAGAAGAAGACGATGGGCATGCTCTAGCAAAATGGCCTAACTGGCGACATGTATAGCAAGCATTAGGAAAGGAGGCAAAGCGAAGAGGAATCCGGAGAGGATGAGGCAATCCACAGTCCACGTCCAGACATGAAGGTATAAGCTGCTCCATATCCCAAAGAACACATACCCGAATATCTCTACTTGTGACCAAGAAGTCCTGCTTTGGAATGAAAAGAACACGGCCTACCAAGGCTGCAAGAGAAGGAACATGCTGAAGAAGCGGGACCAGAAAATCTTTGAGGGTAACCCAAATAGGACAAAAGTGGAGGAGGGAGTGGGCTGGATCAAAAAGAGGATCCCAAGACATAACAACTGCAAAGTGACCCGCTCCATGAACTCCACTCAAAGTAAGAGGCACAATGAGCAAAATAGAACCCCTTGCCCATGAACACAAACCAAAGAGAGAGCTTGCTGCTCCATTTCTTCATACCTTGTTTCCACCTCTGTAAGCTGTCGGCTAGCATAATAGATGGGTTGCATTCTACCTGCCACTCCTTTTTGTAGCAATACACACTTGGATTTACATAAAAGTCTTGAGACCAATCAGGGGGCTTCAATATTAGGCCCTTACTCATGGCCTCCTTAAGTTGTTGGAAAGACTCTTGTTGCTCCACACCCCATTGGAAAGAAACTCCTTTTCTTGTCAACAAGTTCATGGGATGCACTATCTCTGTGAAATCATCGCAAAAGCGTTGATAATACTTGCTCTTTCCTAGAATTTTGTGAACACCAGTGACACTCTCAGGACTTGGCAATGCCATGATTGCTTGAACCTTGTCAGGATCCATTTGTAGGCCTTCTTCACACACAATATGCCCCAATAAGACTACTTGACTGGCTAATTCTCCTTCTAGATGCCTTCTTTTTCTTACTACGGTGTTCCTCTTCCTAATGTTCCTCATCTACTTCTTCCTTGCTTTCTTCTTCTTCTTTTGCTTTACCACGCCCCCGTTTAGCCATCATTACCTCTCTTTCCTCATCCCTGGAAGAAGCTTCTAACAAGGATACTTGTTTTTCTTCTTTCTTTCTCAATCTAGGACACTCGGGGTGATAGTGACCTTTTTCATTACATTCATAGCAAGTGACCCCACTCTTATCTTGAGGCCTATCTTCACTCTTTGGTGCTCTAGGTTGTCGTGCATTAACCAAATGCAATTTCAAATCAGCAAACTTTGCCATCAATTGGAGATATTATGATCTAACTCAGAGGACTTTGGTACCTGAGGAGTGTCCATTACCGCCACCTTAGAAGTTGAAGCTGTTGAAGACACAAAAGAGGATTCGATCTTTAGAAAAGCTTCTTTCTTGTTCGTAATGCGAAGTGCCTCCATGTATGTTGTTGGATCTTTACTCATTACTTTTGAGCGAAGACGAGGCTCCAAAGCCATAACAAATTTGCTCATCTTTAAGTGCTCCATCCCTGAGAGACTTTGAGGGGCTGATGATGCAGATGCCACAGCTCGCAAAGCTGCCCTTTCATACTTTGTCCATAAAGTTTCATATCGGATTGCCAACACAGAGACCATCTTACCCTCTCCTTGATAGAACCGGTCCAACTGCAACATCAAAGCATTTGGTGACTCCACTGCCCCAAATCTCTACTTCTCTGTTGCCACCACTTGGTCCCAGTCCTCCTTGGTAGAGTCTGGCAAGGCCTCATGCCAACTCAAGGCTACACCTTCAAGAAAATCAGGCAAAATCTCTGCCCGATCCTTCATGGACCATCTAGAAAGCCGGCATCCTTGAACAAAATCTTGAAGATAAGACTCTAGGTCTTCCCCTTGGGTCCCTCAAAACACTGGAATCTTCACCATGATGAAACACAAAAAGGAAACACCAAGATCCAAATAATATCCCAAACAAGATCCAAACAAGATCCCACAGAGCCTTAGTATACCAAGACCAACTTATTATGCATAACCACTTGTTGAAAACCATCCACAATGTGATTCTCAACAAAATCTTCAAAAATAAGTGACCAACCAGCACCATGAAAACATTGTGTATACATGCATTCTAGAGTCACCCTTCTCACAATAGGAAGTGGACATGATATTGTACTCTTCATCATTTGCATAGCAAAAGAAGTTGAAAGCATCGAGATTCACCACTGCATTGTTATAGTCAAAAACTACCCAAAGACTCAACTCTTCTTCACACCAAGCTACCAATGCATGGAACAATCCCCAATCTATCATTGTGCTTGCTGCCGGCGTTGTCGATTCACCAACATATTCAACAATGCAAACATAAAGGATATGATCATGGTGACTATGCGAATAGCTTGAGCATCACCTTCGCAATCTTCAAGTTCTCTTAAACGGGCTGCAATCTCTTCTAATGGAGTTTGCAATCTCTTCTAATGGAGTTCTTCCAGGCATCTTCTTTATCTCATCAGAAACACATGCCTATACTAGGCATAACATGCAATTAAGTACATCGAGACCATTTAGTAAGGTGGGATGAATCCAATACCAAACGTACTCGGCGTCTCCACCAAAAGATGTGACATGAAGTTGGGGGTAATAAACTTCACGCATCTCTTCACTTCCTGCTACTTTCGAACCAACTGACAAAGATATTTATCATTGAGAACAGGACATTAAAAAGAAGCTTTTATGCCAAGATACCACACCATACTTTTCTCCCTCAGATGAGAATGAAGATGGTAACATCCCAAGTGATGTTGTAATCAAGCATAGGGAGAAGGAAAGGATCAGCAGAGGCCATAATCTCAGCGAGCCGGTCTGCGCCAAAGAGAAGAGTGATACGTTGTTGAAAGAAGATCTTGCAATTTAACATAACATGAACTGATATATATCGAGGAGTTTGAAGGGGCTGATTGGGTCGGATGGGTAGATTCCGAGAAAACATTGCACCTCCTTCATAGACACCTTTACACTTAGCTCAAAACACTCTACAAACTGTCATTAGACACAGAGGCCTATAACTTTTAGTAGGAGTTCAACCATTTATCAGGTTTGGGGGGGTCCATCCTGTTGGTTCTAGGTCCTAATGTGTCTAAGAGAGAGAGAGAGAGAGAGAGAGAGAGAGAGAGAGAGAGACGTATTAACACATTCAAAAGGCCTTTCTCACCTATGAGACAAAGCACAATATCAAAGTGACACATGCTCAGGGTGGAGGCAAAGGGCTCACTAAGATCCTTTGATGTGTACTATACTAGAAAGAAAGAATGTTTATCAAAGTCTTTGGAAGACCGATGGGTCTATGAGACCAGTGTGAGAAACCTGGTAAGGCTAGCTAAAAAGGGTGGAGCTACAAACGAGCATTCATACCCATACAAAACAAAAAACTATATCCTACATAACAAAATAGTAGTCATCCATAGCATTAGTATCATCAACATCATCATCAACGTGATTGTCACCATACTACAAAGTAAAATATGCTCCAAAGTCAATGTGGTCCCTCATCATCAAGAGTGAGAAAGCGATAGCATGAAATCAAATATAGAGTGCTATCGGCTCCTTGTGCATGCAATCTTGCACTATCTCGTGGTCACATCTCTACATCTAACAGGGCGACAGTTCACCCTAGCTAGTCATGCTCCCACCGAGAACAATGTCCCCAAGTGTAATTTGTGCATCAACCCTTTGCCTGAGCTACAATGTCACTGGCTTTGGGTCTCGATCATGCCTAGGGCCTGTAGGAGAGGACTCTATGTGGTCCGACTAGAAGAACTCCTTGATCATGCACTGAGAAGAGTCTACCAGAGTATGCTCCTTCTATCTCAGGATGCCTAACTGCCTCATGAATGAATACAACTAGACACCTTTGATCTAGAAAAGAGACAAATTGGGATAATATCTCAGGGAGCTATCTTTGAATAGACAATAAAATCATCCTCTAATCTCATAATAAGCCAAGCATCTAAAGATGAAATGTTCCTCCGACTCAACCTCATGTAGGCCACACAAAGTGTAGACCCTCTGCCCGACCACTCTCAATATGGAGTCTATGTGAAGAGACCCGGAACTTCCCAATGGAGATCTCAATGAATGGGGTAAATGAATCCATGTATATCTTGGTGTATCAATGAACCCCGCATTCGAGATATGTAGGCAATGATCTCTATAGAAGCCAAGTTAAGCTCATATGGTTCCAACCAAGTCCGAAATGTGTGTAGCTAAAGGAGATCCTCACATATGCCCTGGTTGACCTCATAATACCGAAGAGGGGAAAACAATGCATCAATGTTGTACTGGGAGGGAGGAAGCCTATCCATGTGTAACCCCATTTGCTCAAGCAATCTCAATGTGTGTGCAAACCAACATTTTGGTCGTGTGCCTTCTCTGATAGCGTCATGGAAGAGAACAATGCCAACCATGACAATCTGTTGTGTCCAGAGGATATGCCCTGACTCAATATAGGTAAGTAATGACTTGAAAGGTTGTATCAAGATGTAATGGTGAAGATCTGATATCAAGTTATGTCATAAGTTGAAACAAAATAGCAATTAACCATAATATGATTTGAATGTGGGCAATTAGAGCTATATCTATGCTAGGATTATTACTTGGTGCTAGCAGGGTATATGTTTTGGTTAGATGGAATTTCTTTCTATAAGGAATTTTGTAGTAGACAATCACCCCCTTACATTGCACCCAATTTTGGAGGGAATTTAGATTCAAGTTTGAGAAAAATGCCAAAACTTGTGCTCTAAATTTTGAGCCAAAAAGCTCCCAAAACGAAGTCCTAGTTCAAAAGTTACAGCCATTTTACTATTTATGTCATTGTTATGACAAAATTCGATGATGTTATCGAATTCTATCATAACATATGACAAAATTCGATGATATCATCGATTTTTGTCATAACTTATGACAAAACTCAATGTTGTTATCGAGTTTTATTACAATCATGCCAAAATTTGATGATATCATTGACTTTCATCATAGCCATTGCTACAACTCGATGCCATCATCGAATTTAGGGTTAACTTTATGACATGGCTCAATGATATCATCAAATTATGTCATAATTTGTATTTTTAAAAAGGGTTTAGGGTACTTTTTGGGCGAAAAGTGACATGTGAGACCATGTTCAAAATTAGCTTTTTTGCAAGTTTTTCTCTAATCGCCTCTCTTTTTTACAAAGTTTTTCCCTAGTTGCCTCTCTTAGAGAGTTGCCTACAATATTTCAAGCATGATTTTTTACCTTAGCCACATAGAAATTGCCTATGATCTCCCAAGCCACTCTTAGAGAGTCATCCGTGATCTTCCAAGCCTAATTTTTTATCTCAGCCACATAAAAGTTATAGTTAATAATGATCTGGTGCAAGCATCACCATGAGAAACTCAACCTTGCCTTCATGATAAGGCTAGTGAATTTGTTGAGCTAGAGCATGAAACTATTGAGGAAACTAGAATAGGTTCAACTATTGTACAAGAAGGAGAGATTGCTACCATTGTTGAGGGGACGAGCATTTTCTGAGCGAAATCTTCCGAGCGTCCGAGCGAAGGAAAAAAAAAGCTTCCAACTATGCATAAATATGGCAAAAATCGATCAGAAGAAAACATAGTTTCACTTAGAAATATGCAAAGTATTATAGCAATGCCTATTTTATACAAAAATCTTTAGGTGAATCTATAGGAATGGTGAGAGCATAATGGGATGGCTTTTGAAGAAACCCACATGTAGAGTAGACTTCTCTATGAAAATTCCCTTATGATCCTTCTTACAACTTTTACTTAATAGGGGGTGACATTGAAAACCCTCTCTCAACCTATCTTCATGAAAGAGTTTCTTCAAAGAAAACTCATTGAAGCAAGCCATCCAGGTAGTTTCGCCAGCGAAACCCCTTTGAAGCAAGTCTCCCAAGGTAGTTTCGCCAGCGAAACTACCTTGGACAGCACTTTTAAAAGTGACATAACTTTCATATCCAATGTCCAAATATAGTCATTCAACCACTCAAATTGATCGGAACACCCCATCTGAGCACATCTATGGAGTTATATTTTGGAAAATCTTTCATATATAGTATTAAATATTACATGTATTTTATGAGAGTGATATATAAGCCCAAGTTAATACTTATTTATAGTAATTTAAACTTCTTTAGAAACATGTCCATAAATATGCTATAAAAACACTAAAAAGATATTGCCATATGATATAAATGTGTTAATAAGTAATTATATATGCATAGTATTATTACATTGAGAGTGATTATGAGGAATGTTTCTTAAAGGAATCAACACTTTTTTAAGGTAATAACAGGGGTACAAAGGGATGTCTCTAAATAAGAAAATTATGTTGTGTAAAAATGAATGAGTGACTAGTCTGTATATTTTTATGATAAAGAGATCTAGTTCTAGTGAAAATAAAAGTGTAAAAACCATGTTTCCTAAAGAAAAACATTTTAAAAAATCTCTTGAAAAACACGCTCGGATAAACCTGCTCATAGGTTTTTGCTCGTAAAATTGACGCATCCCCATTGTTGATAAGACATGCATATATTGTGTTGATGTTTAGTTAGACAATTGGTTTTTCATATAAATTTTGACAGATGGACATATTTTAAGATATTTAAATGATGTGGTTTTTTTTTTTGTCATATGGATTTCCCATTTGGTACATATTTCACATGTACTTCATTTGGTTTCTTGGTTATAATATAAATAATAATATCTTTCATGCTCATTTGGTTTGAATTACATTTCTATACCATGAGTGATGATGAAATCTTAGCATGATTTTGTGGATGTAAAATACTTCTCTCAACCTTCAACATAAAATTCATAATCTAGCATGTGGTTTGAAGATGATATTCATATGTAGTCAAGTTTGAATGCCTAAGTATATGTATCTAGTTCATCTTAAAAAGTTACATTCAGGCGAGCCTACATCACCGGTCTCATGGTGAAAATAGGTCCGAAAAATATAACCCCCAAGTATGTACTACTTGACTTTCATCGATGACTATAGCAGATATTATTGGGTCTACTTTCTGAAAGAGAAATCTGAAGTGTTTTCCAGAGTTGAAGAATTCAAAGCCATGGTAGAAAACCAGACAGGCAGAAAGATCAAGGCCATGAGATCAGATCGAGGAGGTGAATACATGTCTTCAACATTCATAAACTTTTGTAGAAGTCATGGCATTCGAGGACGAGTTACTAGTGGTGCTATGTGGGTTTGATGTCGACACTAGTAGAGTCAAATCCTACAAGTCAATCCTCTGCCACTATGTGATGTGCCACATCCAATTGGTAGTGTAACTAGGATTATGCAAGTCAAATTATGCAAGTTAGTGTTGCCACATTCAAGTTCACTTCTGACTTTGTATGTTTGAAGATGTGTTCATCTTCGATGTTGATTTATGCGGGTAGCAAGGTTGGTTACATTGTCTGGATCTTAGTATAGTACCAAACTCTCCTTGGAATGTGCAAGCTTGGTCTAATGACAACATAAGGAATTGTCTATGAGAGATCATAGTCATCATTGTCATGATGGGGAAGAAGAAGAAAACAAGACAACACATGCATTCGATCCTTCTCCAAGAAGAATAGAAATGGCACATTTGATCCTTTAGGATTGGCGTATTTACAGAAGCAATGGAATTTTTAATGCTTTTCTCTTCAATTTCATAGGGCCTCTCCACATTGATGAAAACCAATCAATGAACTCCTCAAGTTTTTTTCCATGCTTTAGACTTAATGTTCCTATCTATTTGGTGGAACCGCTTTTAACATGGCCTAGTTCTGTGCAAATGCTAATATAAAAACTATCAAGGAGCTCATAATTCATCTTCCATCATTGATCTTCATTTTGCAAATCGCTTCTAGAAGATTTGCAAAAATTCTATTCATTCCTTCCTCTCCCAAATCAAAATATATTTCCACCTCCTCATGGTCTTTAGACAACAATGTTTTCAGAAGACACTTTGACAATAATTTTTGTACTCCTTTTCCAAATTACATTCTTTTTTAGGAGCCTTGATCTCATCATCCTATCTCTAGTATATAACAATTAACTAAGCTTAAATAACTCTCTCTCTCTCTCTCTCTCTCTCTCTCTCTCTCTCTCTCTCTCTCTCTCTCTCTCTCTCTCTCTCTCGCATTCTCTTACATTAGCATCATGATAAGTAATTTAAAGGAACTATATAGATAGAAATTGGAAAAGTGGTGCATTAAGAGAGACATGGAATAGGGACTTAGATCACAAACACAATGTTTAAGAGAATGGTTTACTCTTGGAAAGCAAGTCTGCAAGTCCTTGCTAGTTTCCACAATCATGATGGATAATATTAAAGAACAAGGCAAGTCCTAAACCTGAACTACATTGTAAATATGAGGGATTAGTAGGCATAACTTCAATGATTTTCACAAGCATTTTTCTAGGGCAATCATAGACCATGTCAAAGGACTAGAGTGCTCTTAAGGCTAGCTTGCACAAATTATACATCTTCGATGACAATAATTGACTTTCAAAGCATTTTGATAGGGGGATCACAGACCATATCAAAAGACTGCGAGATTGCACAAATACATCTTCGATGACATGGATTGACTTTCACAAGATTTTTGCTAGGGGAATTGTAGACCATGCAAAAGACTGGAGTGCTCATGTGGATAGATTGCACAAATACATCTCCAATGATATGAATGGTATTTCACAAGCATTCTTCCAGGGAAATCATAGACCATGTCAAAATACTAGAGTGCTCTTGAGGCTAGATTGCATAAATACATTTTTGATGACATCAATTGATTTTCACAAACATTCTACCAGAAGTGTGCACGAGGTGTGAGTTTTTTTTGGCAACCCACTATTTCTTATTCCACCTATCCTAGTTAGTCCTCTCTCTCTCTCTCTCTCTCTCTCTCTCTCTCTCTCTCTCTCTCTCTCCCCCTCTCTCTCTTTGTGACATATCTCTCAACTATTCAAGGTTGAGTCCACCTATGTCCAACACTTGGATTGTGAGATATGCCTTTGAGGCACCTTGGGATTGTTCCTACCATATAAAAACTACTCTCTCTCTCTCTCTCTCTATCAATCCCTCCCAACCCTATGTGTGTGTGTGTTTGTGTGTGAAACTTCTCTCTCTCTCTCTCTCTCTCTCTCTCTCTCTCTCTCTCTCTCTCTCTCTCTCTCTCTCTCTCTCTCTCTCTATGACATCTCTCTCAGCTATTCAAGGTTGAGTCCACCTAGGTTCAATACTTGGATCGCGGGATATGCCTTTGAGGCATCTTGGGATTGTTCCTACCACATTAAAACTGCTCTCTCTCTCTCTCTCTTTGTGTGTGTGTGTGCGCGTGCATGCACGAGTGCATATAACTCTCTCAACCCCCCTCCCTCCCTCCCTCCCTCCCTCTCTCTCTCTCTCTCTCTCTCTCTCTCTCTCTCTTTATCTCACTCTCTCTCTCTCTCTCTCTCTCTCTCTCTCTCTCTTTGGTCTTTAGCAATTGTACACGGCATGTGCTTTGTAAACTCAAAAGCCTTGCAGTCTATTTTTGCATGATGGGTTTTGCAATCATTGGCCAATTAACAATCATGGTTTAAGGTTTGTGCTCCAGTTTTGTGTAAGAAGAAGAAACCATTAAGAACAACAATACTTCTACGAAAGAAGAACAAGCAATGCATTCAAGTCCATGCTAGTCACACATTTTTTTGGTGAATCGAACCCAACATTACAAAGGACACAATATTCCAAATTTCTCCATGATATTGGTGTATGATACATAATTGTGTGTGCAATAATGTTCCAAGGAAAAAAGTAAATAGATAGTTTTGCTACATATTTGGGGTTTTGGGAAATGTTCTCCTGGTGCCAAAAATGACTTGCAAATTGTTATCTGAAAGCATGGGTTGGTGTATGAACATGTTCACATTGGCATCCATCCCAAACACGTGGAGGTACACAAAATACAAATGCTTGCATGCAAGGAATGCCTTCCCCTCCGTCACTCGATCCATGAAATCCCAATAACTACATGCTGTGTTCTTCGCAACGTCGACATTATAACTTTCCCCCATCACTCTAGAGTTTTCAGTATCTATCTTGAAAACTTCATGTTTCAAGGCTTTTAATACTGTGTGATACTTTACTGTTGCTTCTAGAGCAAGTTCGGAATTGATCCTTGTAGCTGCAGCTTCTGAGACTCTTGATCGATATCTTGGTGTAGATGCATTTGAATGACACTCTATCAGTGCCTTGCGTAGAACAAATCCTCTCGTCTCTAGGGAGTTTATCTGATTCTCAATGAGATTTGTTCCACGAGCTACTAGCCATACTTGTGGAACTCTGGCCAGGGATTTTTTATCGAGGAGCATATATTCCAAGTATGGTCCAGGTGGTCATTGCAGAACCACATGTATTGCCTTATGACACCCTCCACCATCCTCGACATTGCTACAGGGGTTGGGCTTTTCCCTTGCTAAGCTCACCTTGCAAGGTTCTCTGCATTAGGGCTGGCACCATGGTACTTCCCTCTAATGAATGCATGTCTCTTGGTGCTTTGCAACAATGCATTGGACAAGTCACTGACACACACATCATACAGATTCAACGTCCCCTTGAATCCTTCGGCAGCAGCCAACTTGCATGTACAGGCTCAGCAAGATTTATCATGGGCACATGTGATATGTCCTCTGCATCCTATCAAGAGTGAAGTACAGTGAATGGTTTGTTTGCAAAATTTGGTGGGAAAATAAAATTTTGTATTTGTGAATGGATATTCACACCAACAAAGTGCTTACACCAACGGGGATATCGAACATGCCACCAACTCAGCCAACAATCCATCACAGGGATGTTCGAATTAGAAACCTTCCTTGTGGCCCACCAAGCCTGAATGTACCTTTGCTGTGTTGTTGCATCCTCCTCTATTGATGCACACCTCCATAATGGGCACAAGCATTTGTGCTCATCTTGGAAGCTCCTATGCATGTACTAGGAGGTGTGGATTTGTAGGCTTCGCCCCAAATGGAAAAGGAAAGACCTTTGTCGGCCATGCATCACGTTCTATGGTCCATTATTGAAGACTATTCGTACTGCCTTCCAGTTCACGCCAGCCTTGTCTGCCATGAAGCCTTTAAAGTCGGCAGTGGGGTGCCCACACTTCTCCATGACATCATTTAGCTTCGACCAAAAAATGATCTGAGCCTCAATGTCCTCCTCTTTCATCTTGCACGTGGCAGCAGTCATCAACTCTTGGAGGCTGCATCATACAACTAAAGTTAGGCATAAGCATCATCCTTTCGATGCTAGAGGGAATGTAGGAATACTAGCATTTGTTGGCCTTACCTCATCCACACGTATATGTGCCGTACATGGTTAAAACATATCCAGGTATTTCATAGATATGCACCACCAGTGTGGCGCATGCAGTACCAGATCTACCCGAACCAGGCCCTATTGTCGACATCTTGAAGATAAAGCATATGCTTTCATCATCGACTGCTTGAATGGGGAAGAGGCTCCCATGGAAAAACTATAATCACATCTTTGCTTCAACTTCTAGAGCCTGGACTCCATGCCTTCATCACTTTCAGTGCAAGCACCACATACCATATGCTTGAACCTGAGGCAGGTTGTCCATTTGACTATGCATTATGTTGCTTCTAAGAACGCAAAGAAAATACATTTGCATGTAGTAGTTGCCATTGGGTTGGCCCTGTATGGTGTGCCTTCGGACAAGAGGCTCCAACTCCTCAAGCATTGCCATCAACTCATTATCCATAAGGGAGACCCCCGAGTCACGAATGAGGACACTTGAGACTTTTGTTTTTGCGACTACCATTTGTAGGTGTCTGGGACCTGCGGCACTAAAGTCTTTCATCATCTCTTTGACTATACATCTAAGGTCGTTTCCATGGGCTCTACAGGTACCTCTTTGCACCTCGTGATTATGCGTGCCCACGTGGAAAAAGAGTCTCGTCACCCCGCCATCATGTAGTACGCCACACATTCACATTGCTTCAAAAGAATGGGGGACCTTTTGCAAAAGAAATAGGCCAAGGTTTTCAAGCTAGTAGTAGAGGCATTCCAATAGTCGGAATGTTGTTGTTCATTTTTCTGACACCAGACGAGAGAAGATTATAACATGCAATCAAAGAGCCATACTCAACGTTCTCTAACTCAATTTCTCGGCAATGGGTGTGCCATGGACCAACCTATCCATGAAGTGTGGTTCGACAATCTGTTAATCGACCTGCTAGAGCAAAGGGGGTTTGTACGCTCTAGTTTCCGGCCCACACACCTACTGTGATGAACTTTGCCAGGAAATGTCATGTTACAGGGATGCAAGTCATTATGTAGAAGGTCTTTTCCATGTATATATTTAGAGTCCCCATTAGAGTGCTGGCTAGATTATAGATTGAGCACACATACGTGATAAATGGCTGAACTCCTCTCCTACACACTTTGAGTTATCCGAAGTATCAAGCTTGGAGGAGACATCAGACGAGCAACCATGCAAATAAGTCCTCTGTGAAGAAATTGGGCTTGCATTGTTTCTATATTGGCCCCCATTAATTCTCTTGAATGGATCGTTTCTCTTCTCTTTCACTTGGACTTAACAGTACCTTGAGAATCTAAATGGCAAATATTTCTTGAGGATTAAAACATTCTACACCAATAATGTTACGTTTTACCGCCTTTCCATACGAGCCTTCACCCACAAAATAATTGGTCTCTTGCACATGAATTTGATCCTTCTCCATGAAGAATAGGGGTGGCACATTTGCTCCTTCAGGATTGACATATTCCACAATAGAAATGGCATTTTATGCTTTTCTCTTCAATGTCATAGAGCCTCTCCACATTGATGAAAACCAATCAATGAAGTCCTCATATTTTTTTCCATGTTGTGGACTTAATGTTCCTATCCATTTGGTGGAAACACTTTTAATATGGCCTCATTCTGTGCAAATGCTAATACAAGAACTATAAAGGAACTCATAATTCATCTTCCATTATTGATATTCATTTTGCATAATGCAAATCACCCTTGGAACAAGATTTGCAAAAGTCTATTTATTCCTTCCTCCCAAATCAAAATATGTTTCCACCTCCTCATGGTTTTTAGACAACAATGTTGTAACAAGGCACTTAGAGAATAATTTTCATAGTCCTTTTTCAGATTTATATTCAAATAATTTAAGTTTATTAGGAGCCTTGATCTCATCCATCCTCTCTAATTCTTTTAATAGTTAACTAAGCTTAAATAATGTGGGGGTTAAAGGCCATTGTGCCTTAACCTCGATTATGTACAGTACTCAAACACATATATATATATATATGGATGACATAGAAAATTAGGGTGTTCTGCACCCCCAAAACTTGTGTGGCTCTCTTCTGGCTCTCCTTCTTCCTCACCCTCTTCCATTACACTTCCATTGAGAGCAATCTAAATTGGTATCAGACCAAGGTGGTTTAATTGATGCTTGTGGGCGGTCTAGCTGAGCCCATGTGTGTGCGTGGAGCCTAGAGTCAGCTCTGCTGCAGCTCTGTAGGAGGATGGAGCAACCTTGTGGGTGCTTGTTTGGGCTACCCAGCTGGTATTAGAACCTTGTAGAAGCCTGCAAGTGGTTTTTGGAAGTCTCTAAGTGGGTTTTTGCAAGCCTACAAGTGGTTTTGGAGAAAAAGGACGTTTTTTGATGATTCCTCTTTTCTTTCAACAAATGGTTGAGAGTCTAGAATGACCTGTAGAGGCAAATATTGCCTTCTTTTGGTGTCCATTGCACTTCAGGAGTTTGAAAACCCCTTCATTCTTGAATTTGGGATCATTTCATTGGATTTCTGATTGACTCTCTTTGCTTCAACGTTTTCTGCCAGTGTGTTGGAACTCAAGTTTGAAGCAACCATTCGCACATTTGTCAGTTTTGACGGACTCAAGAGGTCCTAAAACTTCTATGTTGCTCATCAATCACACTATGGTGGAGTTTACAAATAGATCGCTTTGAAAAAACCTTTTTTAATCTATGTGTTGGACCTGATGATTGGGACCACAATTTCCAAAAGTGTCTATTCCATTGTGTTCTAGAGGCCCAAAACCCCTATCTGTCAACTCTTGCATGATTCCACGAAGATTTGGAGAAGTTCCGTCTCTCTAATACGTTGAATCATATGTTTCTCTGTCAAAAATCCATTCAAAGCTTCAAACCTTTGATTTTTTTATTACAGGTCAATTACAAGGGTTGACTCCCCGTTTCCCATTCATCGGTTAGTATTTTGGAGTTTCAGCAAAAGAGAGATATCTGCAGATTGTCTTATTGAGTCCGATCATGCAATGACACCCATGTTTTGAGCCATATCAGGTTCTATCTTCAGTAGCGATCATTGTCATGGGGCCGTGATTTTTGGGGCATACTTTATGCAAATCACTTTGGTTGTAGTTTGAGTTGTGCGTGCTCATTCATGGTTTGCATTGAGTTATAGTGGATGCTTTATTGTCCATTTTAATGCATTACGATCCTTGTTGGATGCGTTGATAGGCCCATATTGCCTTGTTAGCACATAGATGCTATTTTATGATGAGGGATAGCTTTGATACATTGCAGTTGATGCACTAATAGTGCTATGCTCTCTTGAATGAGACATTATTGATGCTTATGACCACGGGACAAACACGAATTAGAAAACAAGAAATGATTAAGAGATATGGGGTTACATGCAAGAATTATAAAAAAAGAAAAAATAAACACTTGAAAAAAATACGAAATAGTTTAAGGTGAAATTGTAGAGGGGTCTAATAAATTTAACTAGTTGTAAACTTAAAATATAGACCAAAAATCTATAATTGAAATATCTATATATATATATATATACACACACACACACACACATATATATATGTATATATATACATATATATATGTGTATATATATATACACACACACACACACACGCACGCACACACACATACACACACACACACACATATATGTATGTGTGTGCGTGTGTGTGTGTGTGTGTGTGTGTATGTGTGTGTGTGTGTGTGTGTGTGTATGTGTATGTGTGTGTGTGTGTGTGTGTGTGTATAAGTAACTATCTATTTATAAATTAAAGGACAATGTATAGAGAAAATGTTTACGGAGCAAGATGGTCCAAATAACAGCGAAAAAAACCGAAAGGGAGGAGAACATACAAAGCGGACGTGAAGATATATATGTGCATAAATCTATAAGTATACACCTGGAGCCAAACCACATTGTGAAGAAGAAATGAAAAGCTGGCCATCAAGAGTGAAGCCAACACCGAATGTGTGCATGTGTGTGTGTGTAAGACAACTTTAAACGAAAAACACCAAAAAATTAGAGTTAAAGAGAAAGAAAGTGGATATAAAAAAGAGAAGCTAAACAAGTTGATCAAAAAGTTAGGAGAAAAAAAGAAGGATCTTACAAGAAAGTTTTAAAGTAAAGATATTAAAAAGTAAAATTTAAAGTAAAATTTACAGATGTAGATATAAAGTAAATGTTACATACATAAAGATATAAAAAAGGGAAATTTTAAGTAAAACTTACAAATGTATATTAAAAAGGGAATTTTAAAGCAAAAATTTAAAGTAAAGATAAGGTATAGGTTAGCGAAGGAGATAAGACTAGGCAAGGAAGGAGTAGGCAAATAAGAGATAGCAAGGAGAGAGGCAGAGGCATGAGGAGAGTGAAGTAAAATAAATGTCCAAGGAGGGGACTGGTACATGGGATGGACCTATGTATTGCAATCGATGTCAAAGTAGAAGAAAAGAATATGTTGCCAAGAGAATGAAGGAAAGGTAGCGAGACACATACCTGATGAGATATCCAAGGACTTGAGCAAGATGCCCAAGCAATGATGAAGCACCTTGACATTTGAACAAGAGAACAACATATATATAGAGGCCAACACATAACACATGCACAAGAAGATTGTGCCAATTGTGGAGGGGTGGTGAGGAATTGGAAGAATGCTATGCATACCATGAAGTAAAGCTTGGGGAGTCTTAGAGTGGGCATCCAACAAGGTAAAGGTGAGGGAGTAAGCTATGGACAAAAAAATAGGAGCCAGCTAACTCTGTCAGAGATGAAGAAAAGAAAAGAAACGTAGAAAACAAGATGCTGGTTGGACAAGAAAAAGGTGGTGTTGTCATGGAATTCATTTATGATTTTATAATCTTAAAGGCTAAAGTTGCCACTTTTTACATTTTGGTTTCAAATCTTGGTGAATGTTTTAAGCTTTTATTTTTATAGGAGCATATAAACTTTCACAAGACTCATAAAATGTTCGCTTATTAGTGAAACTAACGTTAAAAAATCATCCTTGCCTACAACACCTATGTCATTAATTTTGGATTTAAAAAAAACAATTGAGCCCAAAAATCATTCCCAAATGAAAAGTGAAATTTGAAATACTATGATTTTGCATTTTTAAATGAATAAATGCACCCTTTTTCTATTCAATCAGTGAATATCTGTATTTAAAAAAGGTGCAAAAAAAGATTTTGAAAATCCCTTCTATTGGACCCACATGATAAACTTACATATTTATGAGTGACTCCACAACCCCTCCCCCCCCCCCCCCCCCTCCAATGGAAATGATTATGCAAGAATGAAGAAGGGAAGACAAAACCCTCAAGTTCATAGCAACACATTGGGTTGCCTCCCTAGGTGCTCTCACACAATGAGTATAAGAAGGTCGAGCTTCAAGATGGTAGGCTATAGGCAAGGAACACTAAGCTTGAGCTCAAAGAGCAAATGATGCAAAAAACGATTACAACATGATTCCCTATGGGTAGCCCACGATGCATTAAGATCCCCACAAGATCATGAGGCCACAACATGGGCAGTAGTTGAAGAGGAAGCATCTCGTTTAAGGTGCTCATGCAAAGCATAATTCTTTTAGTGTATGTGAGTTTACTCAATATAATGCGTATGTATCTCTCCATATTTCTAGACCAGGAGGCCATAACATGGGTAATAGTAAAAGAGGAAGCATCTCGCTTAAGGTGCTAATGCAAAGCACACATTTTTTAGTGTATTTGAGTTTATTCAATATATTGCCTGTGTATCACTCCATATTACTATATTGAGAAAACATTAGAGCTCGAAGCGAGCTCTTATAATGATCAAACCACTTACATAAAGGACAAGAAGCACAATATCTTAGGATATTTTCGTATTGTAAATGGAAGGATTTAAATTTGATTGTTGGAAACCCATGTTGATAAAGTGATAATGGTTCATGACGTTCCATGTTGTTGGTGCTCACTTCAAACCATATAATGATTTGAGAAATCTACAAACTTTTTGCTCTTGACCTTTGACAACATAACCTTCTGGCTATATAGCGTCCAAATTTTTCCAGAATATTCAAGAAAGAAATTTCATATCCATCTGATGTATTTCACTAATCAAAGTGTGATGGCAGAGCAATAAATGTTTACTTGGTTGTAATTTTTGTAAACAAGGCAAATTTTCTTAATAATTTATGCCATATCCTTGTGCATAACTTTTTGCAACAAGTTTGGCTTTGTTCATATCAATGGTATGATCTTGGCTAAAATTTACTCTATAAATGCACTTGCATCCAATGGGTTTTTTATCTACTACACGATTAGAGAAAGTCCGAGTCTAGTTTTGATGAGATCATTTACCCCTTATGCATGGAGTACTGTAGAAAAGCTTGGGTTTGGTAAAGGCTTCTGCAACATGGTCTCGTCTCTATTCGGTAATGCCTCAGCAATTCTCTGTCTAAATGGTGGTGCGGTGGGTTGCTTCGACCTCAAAGCGCTCCATCTGCCAAGGATGCCTGCTTGCACCCCTCCTCTTTATGATAGGGACAGTTTCCTTGATTCACAGAGTCAAAAGTGCGATGAGCGGGGGTGATCTTTATGGGATTTGCCTACCCTCTGGTAGGCAATTTTCAGTGTTGAGTCTCTTCTCAACATCATTGATCTCTTTTGCACATCCTCTGGATCCTGCTGTAGCTGGCAAAAAACCTTTGTGGCTCACCGATAAACCCCTTCAGCTCATTCAGAAAGGCGAAATCATCAAGTACCTTGGTGCTCCTATTGGTTTGGGTGTGACTATGCGCCAAAGATTTGACTGGTTTCTTGAGAAGATTAAAGCTAAATTGAAACTATGGCATGGGCTAAGTCTTGGTTGGAACGCGCAATCTTGATTATGCAGCATATTTTAGCTACAACGACGACCTATGTGACCTCGATTTGGCAATTCTCAAAATGGCAATGGCAAGAAGTAGAGAGACTGTTTCGGGCTTTTCTCTGGATGGAGGAAGCGGGGAAAAAATGTATGCTGGGAGCCCCTAAAGCTACCCAAGTGTCATCCTAGATATCTTGAAAGATGCAATATCTCGCTGCTTGGCAAGTGGATGCTGCGCCTCTTTTTGAGCCCCTCCCCGTGGGTGGAATTTGTAGTTCACTTCATCGAAGCAGGCGGTTCCAAGTCAGCAGGTACCTGAAGGAGCTCCACTGGTACCACAGACTTATCTCAGGCTTCTCTCTTAAAATTGTTGGATCTGACCTCATTGCAGGTTTAGTGGCGGCCTGGAAGGAATGCAACAAAAGTTTAAGATGGAAGGGTAAGTAGGGGCTAAAAGGTGATGCCAGCTTAGAGCCGTGCATTTAGACGAGAGCCGTTCGCCCTCCATGACCTCTCAAGAGCCTATAGTATGTTCAAAAAAGGAATCAGAACGTGGGAGGACATATGGTCTCAAGTTCACACTGAGTCAAAGTGAAGGCGACTTGCTGGAAGCGGTTCTAGAATGCATCCTAGACGACTGGCCAACCAATTGCATCCGCGCAACGGATGGTTGTCAGAATCAGTGGATCCTGGGCAGGCTCAACCGTATTTTTGCAAAGACAATCTATAGGAACTTGGTGGCTCAAGAGCTACAGTTTTAATTCCTTAATAAGAAATGGTAGGTGAGAAGAGGACCAGTCTGGTGGCAGAACACATTTAGAGAAATCTAGAAGTATTGTTTGGCTTGGAAGGCTAGTTTCTTGCTATGGAAGGTCAGGGGTACATGGAAGGAGCTCCACTGGTACCACAAACTTATCTTAGTCTTCCCTCTTAAAATTGTTGGATTTGACCTCATTGCAGGTTTAGAGGCGTCCTGGAAAGAATGCAATGAAAGTTTTAGGTGGAAGGGCAAGCAGGTGCTGAAAGGTGATGCTAGCTTGGCATAATCCATTTGGTGGAGCCGTGCATTTAGACGAGAGCCGTTCGCCCTCCATGACCTCTTTAGAGCTCGCAGTATGTTCAAAAAAGGAATCAGAATGTGGGAGGACATATGGATTACTAGTGCAGCCGACCGGTACACTCTTGAGCATCTCCGTCTCAAGTTCACACTAAGTCAGAGTGAAGTCGACTTGCTAGAAGCGGTTCTAGAACGCATCTCGGACGACTGAACAACCAATTGCATCCATGCAACGGATGGTCATCAGAATCAGTGGATCCTGTGTAGGCTCAATCGTATTGCCGCGAAGACAATCTACAGGAACATGGTGGCTCAAGAGCCACAGTTTTCATTCCTTAACAAGAAATGGAAGGTGAGAAGAGGACCAGTCTGGTGGTGGAACACATTTAGAGAAATCTAGAAGCATTGTTTGGCTTGGAAGGCTAGTTTCCTACTGTGGAAGGTCATGAATCACTGGCTCCCGGTCTGTGGATCGCTAATGAATCTGAGGATGCCCATCTCCCCGATTTGTCCGTTTTGTGATAAGGCTGTGGAAGCCTTGAAGCATCTATTTTGGTCCTGTTTGGTCTCCAGGGAAGTCTGGTTCAAATTCGAAGCAACTATTAGAAAGGCGTGAGTAATGGCCCATTTTTACATCAAAGGCTGTTGGAGGATGGTCCTTCTTGGGGAAACATCAAGGCTTCCCTCCACCCTCATCGCTTATTTTGCTGGCTGTATGTCCGCCCGACGGTGTGTTTCTCCATTTAGGAGATGAGAAATCATCTGGCATTTAAAGTGCAGATCGGGTTGGGTCACAGGGAGTTTGCAATCATGGCCATGGTCAAATCAAACTTTAGAGACAAGTAGGATGGATGTTAGGAGAGAAATCACGTTGTCAGCCACAGCCTTCTCTGCATTGGATCTCAAATGTAATCGCAAGCTCTAGTCTTGCTCTATTAGCATGGGCCCCGGGTGCTTCCCACATAGTCAACCAAGTTTTGTATATGGTCCAGTTTGGCTTGATCAGCTACCTCGTAATATATATAACTTTTTTTGGAAAAAAAAAGTTGAATACAATTCATCAGGCCTGCCCGAGCAAATTAAAAGTTGAGAGAGAGAGAGAGAGAGAATGATGGGACCAAAATAGCAACAAGAGAGAAAGGGGGATGAAAAAGTGGAAATCGAATTTTGCTTCTTAACTCACGAACCATTAATAAGTCCATGCCAGGTGTAGGCCAAAAAGTACAATAGTCCATTTAGCATTATGCTTGGTTTGATTTTAGTTTACTAAGGACCATGCCTTAAAGGTGTTAGGAATAAAGATGATACTATTATGTGGGTGGTCTAACTTCTTTATATTTTGTAACATCATTATATATTTAGCATTGATGAGGTTTACATATCCCACTCTCTTTTGGAGTTGTTGTTTGACATAAGGGTCATAATTGGCTCATGGGTAAGAAGTTATTTATTGGGCCTTTGCCTTCTTGTAACAAAATTGTTTGTGAATTCATCAAATACACCAAGGCAAAAGACCTGTATGGGAGGTAGGGACATGTAAGTCGTGCACTTCCACCTTTGCAAAAAGATTGCGAGCACTAAGTTACGGTCACAGTGAAAGGCTACGCATTTTCTGTAAACAGTGTGAGTCACTATAGGAAAGAAATAGTAGCATATAATACAAGTGTCATGCATGCTTAAGTTATAAATTTGAGAAGCGGATTCAAAAAGCGACATTGAAATGAAACGTGAATAGGCAGAGTGGCGAGCATACATTGGGCTTATGGCTGCTTGTGTGTGACACGAGCTGCACTGTGTCTGAACACAGCCGGTCACCAACGGCATCATGGTCTCCACGTTCCCGTCAATGCTTTGACCTTCCGCAAATACTTCCTTGCAATAAGCTCCGTGCTAGTAAAACGTATTTCTCTGCAAACAATCCAAACTAGGCTTGACGCCAGTTTGGATTGTTTGCACTGTGTCTGAACACAGCCGACCAACGGCATCATGGTCTCCACATTCCCATCAATGCTTCGACCTTCCACAAATACTTCCTTGCAATAAGCTCCGTGCTAGTAAAACATATTTCTCTGCAAACAATCCAAACCGTGCTAGTAAAACGTATTTCTCTGCAAACAATCCAAACTGGGCTTGACACCATAGCTAGAGGCTACGAAGCTGGCGTAAACACACATACTTTTTTTCCTAGTGAAAAAGGCTTACACTCATATACATCAGTATATTAATTAATTCATATTATATTTAATTAATTTAGTTCATATTATAAATCTCCTTATCTATTAATTAACTCATATTCTATCTCGTGACTTTCTTGTAACATTATATCATTTTGGGACCCCTACACTCGCATATCCATAATTCAAAAGACATGCCCACTACACCTTGAGTAAACCTCCTATTGTTACATCAAATTATGAAGAACCCTTACAATAAGTTTTATTTTCAAAGGCTTTCATTGCTCAACGCTACTAGAAGGTGTATGTCCTTGTTATTGTAACAAAGTAATGGCTACTAGGAGGTGCTTGTCCTTGTAATTGTAACATACTGTTTAAATACATTTAAAGGATCCAATGCTTCACCATTAGCTTTTACATCTTCATTGGTAGTGGTTTCCTTTAACAATTAAGTTCATGTGTATTCATGCCTTGATTTATCATTAAAGGTTATGATGAGTTCTATTTTTAAAGACAAGGGGCTACTCCACATGTGCATGGCCATTCATCATATGAGACCCCATCAAGGGATGACCATCAATATCTTATACATGTTGTATAGAACATGAATTATTCATTTCTACTATTTTGGACCCTACCTTCAAGACAACAACAAAAAGGTAAGGAAGTTTGAAGCTTCCAAACAAAGGAGCAAAACAAAGTTGTTTAGGTAAGGTAGAGCAATCCATGTGAACTTGTCACCCCTTGAAAGGGTTCATAATTCATAAAATATGTGGACCTAAGCCTCTCATGCTCAAGAATGTCGATGTGTGTCCTTGGGCCCACTTGTTGAGGATGAAAGTTTTCACTATAAGGTCATATCCCAAATTTGAAAAGACCTTAATGAATGATAGAATGTGTGTAAGTGATTGAGAGAGAGAGAGAGAGCTGAGAGAGAATATGTTTCTAAGGGCGAGCTCAGATGGAGCCACGTATTGGTCATTCTAGTCTGCCAAAGCTTTTAATTGGTTATCTAATTCTTGCTTGGTGCTTGAGTGAGGGAGACTTATCATTGGACATGTCCTTCGTGGAATGGGCATGTGCCACCTCATGAAACAAGGATGGCGTATGTCCCATTTGAACCCAACCTGGAGTTCACATGACCCGGTGTCCAACCAAGACCTCGCCCATAGATGTTTGCTTGCTCACAATGTTTATATGTAACTCCCAAGAGTTCACTTGAACTGGTGCCCCAATCGTCTAGAGCTGCAAATTTATGGCAATCCGTTGTACTATCTCGTCTCAAACGATCAAACGCAGAGTAGGTGATGAGTAGAGGACCAGTGCATGCAACGGAGGTGGGCAAGGCTACCAAGCCCACCTTGGTAGAGATACAGCTAAGCTTGAGGCATCGAACCATCTGAAAATGCACACAGGTTCTCAATGGCGAGAAGTGCGTCCAGGTTGGTGTGTAAGGCTTTTAGAGTGGTGCTAAAGCAAACTTTAGGCTAAAAAAGCCATGTTACTGCCTATTTGGACACTACCTATTTGGATTCCTCTCCGAGTGCTTCGAGCTAATTTGGTGTTGGCGTTGTTTTCAAAGTGCAACCCAAGCAACTCTCTTATGTGTTTCCCACCTTTGTCTCTCTGTCTCTGTCTCTCTCTCTCTCTCTCCGTCCTTTCTTTGCCTAAATGACCATGCAATCTTGAAATTTTTCACTGCAACTGCAAGCTCCAAGTGTGGAACTCCCTTAGGTCATGCACATGTTTGCAAGCTACAAGTGTGGAACTCCCTTAGTTCATGCACATGTATTGCTTGATCTTTTCTCCACGGATGGACCATGCTGGAGGAGAGGATTCTCCCCAATCTGCTCTTTACCGTAGAGCCTCGTCCTTGGCTGCCTTGTCTATGTCACCTTTCTGCTAGTTTTGCTCACATACACACACTATGGAGCTCTTCAACGGGGCACCCATATGTCGTTTTCTCTTCACGAGACAACCGACTATAGGAGAGACCACACAATGCCTCTTTTCACAGTTTATTCACTGGCATCATTGCAGCTTTTGCGAGCTTGCTCTACCGCAGTCACCAGCAGATGTGGGCTCTGGCGTAGGGCCATATCTTGCAAGGTTGAAACGATGCCCAGGATGGCTGCTTGAAGCCGGTTGTACTCTTTGTCTATGAGCACTCGAGGATTTGAGACTAAAAGTGAGAGACTGATGAGAAGGAGCTGGAGCCTTTGAGACTGAGATGGAGGGAGACGGAGAGAGGGAAAGACTACCCTCGTGTCTACTATGGCACGCCTTTGCTTCCATTTCAACCATTCTACGTCTTATGGCCCATAGTCCACAGCTTTTTTCTTGCAGTCTTCTCGACAGTTCGTGTGTCCTTGCCAAGCCTAGACTTTTCACATTCTACATCATATAGTGTCCATCCTAGCCACGGAATTCCTTCCTTTAATTTCTTGGATCTTCCTAAGGATCGTCCACAACAATTATAGGCGCCCACGAATCCGTTCTTTTCATTACAGAGACAGACTTTGCAACAATCTTTTTGGTTGCAATCCTCGAGGATCGTTCCCTTGTAGCTCCTGGCTCATTATAAATACCCCTTGCGGTCCGAATCGTCCTGTGTCCTTCCTCTGAAGCCAACCATTAGCTTGAATGTCATGCATAATCTATGAACAACCTTCTGTTCCTGTGCTACCTGTTAAGCTTTGAGGATCGTGATACCACGACACTTTAGTATTCCTGCAGTTCCTGGAGTGATTGGTAAAAGTTTCAGCCTAGACACTAGGCAAGGTAGAGTAAAGTTTGCTTTGCTCACCTAGCTATGGCACAAGCCGAAGGGAAGACGCAGTGCCTTCCAATCCGTTTTGCGATTGCAGCGATTATTCCTCTGCAAATACCATGCTTGAGTACATTAATGTCCAGCGCGGTAGAGACAGATGCTTCCCTGCTCCTCATGGCAGGGAAGCTTCAAATGTTTGTAGACAAGCTGCCCATGATGCCTATGATCAAGGGTTTCGACGAAAGAGACGGAAAGTTAGTACCAGCAAACCTCACGATTGGCATGTACATGAAAAGATGGGTAGGAACGAGAAAACTCTTTCTTCACTTTCATTTTCTCTTTCTTCACTAAAACCGTTTGAATAGGAACAGAGCTAGTCGTCTGGCATTTCATTCTTTCCTGAGCTCAGAAAAATGTTTCGTATCATGTCATTTATCCACTTATCAAGTTGATTCAATTCTTGACGAAGTCTTCTGATAGTTCAACATTTGGGCAATTGACTGATAACCGCATAATTTTATTGGAATTGCAGAAATTTCACAGACATGCGTCCATCCAAGGTCTTCGCATTTGGTACTTCCTCACAGAAAGCAACTGTTCCTGGACCGACTATATTGGCAATGAGTGGCGTGGAAACATACATCAAATGGGAGAATCATCTTCCTTCGAGCCACATTTTCACCGTAGATCAAAGCTTGGAAGCTGCAAAGCCGAGCTCCGGGATTCCCACAGTGGTACACTTGCATGGCAGCGTAAGCGAGCCTGAGAGCGATGGTAACGCACGCGCTTGGTACACAGCGGGCTTCAAGGAGAAGGGAGAAAACTGGAAGAAGGAGGTCTTCGTTTACCATAACGTTAGACACACAGGTGACATGTGGTACCACGACCACGCCCTGGGATACACGCGATTGAATCTATAGACTGGCTTGATCGGCGCTTACTCAGTACGCAATCCCTCTATCGAAGATGCGTTCGGTCTTCCAACGGGCAAGTACGATCGGCGTGTTCGACAGGAGCTTTACTCGGAGCGGTGAAATTTACATCAACTCGACAGGCGACAATCCATCCATACGTCCGGAATGGCAGGCAAGCTTTCTGTAGATGAATGGTTATGGTTTGGCATTGTTTGCTTGATTCTCTCTAGTCCTATAACGTCCTTCAGAAGGTTAAGATTTTGCATCGTTCGGGCGGGTTCTCGTCGGTATGTGCAACGTTTTGAAGGAGGCATCGTAAGCGTAGATCAGTGTTCGTTCTGGATGAGATTTTAGATGTTAGAAGGTTAAGATTTTGCATCGTTCGGGCCGATTCTCGTCGGAGTTTGCAATCCTTTGAGATGGAGAAAGAGATTTTGCGTGAGTTCCTTACGGTGAATTTGCAGCTGAGTTCTGGTGAATTTGCAGTTGACGTTCTTGTTGAACTGCAGCCCGAGTATTTCGGCGACGTAGTCATCGTCAACGGCAAGGCCTGGCCATACTTGAAGGTGGCCCGGAGGAAGTACCGCTTCCGTATCATCAACGCGAGCAACGCGCGCTTCTACCGCTTCGCGCTGGACAACGGCCTCAACTTCACGCAGATCGCATCGGACACCTTCTACTTCGACAAGCCCGTGGTGATGAAGGAGATACTGGTGGCGCCGTCGGAGATAGTGGACGTGGTGGTAGATATCGCGGAATCACCGATGAAGGAGGTGGTAATGACGAACAGCGCGGTGTATCCGTTTCCGGGCGGGGATGCACCCAACGAAATGAACGGAAAGGTGATGAAGTTCGTGGTGATGAAGAAGGAGGTGACGGACGAGAGCAGGGTGCCGGAGAAGCTTGCAGAGGTGGAGAAGCTGCAGATGAACGACGCCATAGCCAGGAGAAGCATCGTGCTTTACGAATTCGACAGTCCGACGGGAGATCCGACGCATTTGTTGCTTAATTTCAAGAAGTTTAGTGATCCGGTGACGGAGAAACCGACGGTAGGGACGACGGAATTGTGGGAAATCGTCAATCTGACGCCGGACAACCATCCATTGCACGTTCATTTGGCCGGATTCCAGGTGGTGCAGCACCAGCAGCTCAACCGTACGGACCAGCTCGCCAGGTGTGCCCTCAAGCACCTCGGCGTCAACGCCTGCCGCGTGTCCGACTACACCATCGACCCGCCCGTCCCGTCGCCCGAGAATGAGCGTGGCTGGAAGAACGTGTTCAAGATGCAACCGTCCTACCTCACCTCCATCCTCATCCGCTTCTCCACCATCGACTTCCGCCCCTTCCTATTCGACGCCGCTGTCGATCCCGGCTACGCCTACCACTGCCATGTCAGTACTCTCTCTCTCTCTCTCTCTCTTATCCGTTCCATTAGCACTATTGATAGTTCTAGCTTGAAGTCTCTTTTAACCTGCACAATCGAAAAAACCCTCTAGTTGCAGAGCAAGGGCAGGTCAAACGGTAGGGTGTTTGCCTACTGGAGCTGGCTGCCCACATTCAAGTCCTCTAGGTGTAGCATTGGTCTTTGGCTAGGGCGCCCCTCGTCATGAGTGGGTGGTGAGTCCAGAAAAAAAAAACTGCCATTTGAGGATGTATATATATATATATATATGTCTTTTTATTTCCACACACACACATGGCCAACTTTGAGCAGCCAATATCATGTGGCCTACATTGACAGGCAGCAGAGGAGCATCCCAATGGGCAAACACCCAAACTGCTTGAGCCATCTAACATTTTCTATCATAAATGTTGCCGCTGCTTAATGCTACTGCCTCTTAAGTTGTGTACTAGAGGGGACATCATAATTGTTGCTTCATGTCAAACTCACTCCCATAAGATCTTGGTGGTCTAAAACACATGAACACTCCCATTTGCACACTTTGCATGCTCTCTCTCTCTCTCTCTCTCTCTCTCTCTCTCTCTCCACGTGCATGTGTGCGTGTGCACACACGTCCCCCTACCTTTTAAGTCTTCTAAATATCATATAAAAGAGAATCACAATATCTAGACGAACATTATGCTTGATCTTTGCATGACATTGCTTATCTACTTTCATCTCTCTCTTATTGCTCCAAGCTAATACTCACTTTTACATTGTGCAGATCCTTGACCACGAGGATAATTCTATGATGAGACCTTTTCATCTTGTTCCTTGATAGAGCATTTATGAACACATGTGTAGAGAGTAATTATTAAGTTTTTGCCATGGCATCTCCCATAGTTTATGATTTAAATCCCAATTTAGCATGCATGCTTGCATGTTTTAGGTTTTGTTGTTCTAACTTGACATCATTCATGTGTAGAGATCACATAGGTCTATTAAAGGAGAAGAAATTGCATGCAAAGAGGTATTATTTGGTGTAAGATAAACATTTCATGTACTATTCTTTAGACACAATGTTATTTAGGTGCATAGAATCTTTTATTTTAGCCTACGCTACATACAACAAGGATGAAGACATGTGTTAAGATTTATACTCTTGTTGTGGTTTAAGAAATAAATTTACTAAAATGCCAGTCTTTGAAATTTGTGGATATTTCTAATTTCGGATGACGTTTTTAGTTTTAGATGACTTCAATGATCAAAGTATCATTAGAACCATCATAAACACCGTACTAGTAATTTTGGGAAAATCTCGATATTTTGGAAAAATGAAATAAGGAGAGAGAACCTTACACTCTCCCATTTTAGGATCCCTTCCTCATACTCTTCTCATCTTTCTAGCCTTACACTCTCCCATCTTAGGATCCCTTCTTCATACTCTTCTCATCTTCGCTCTAGTAGAGTGGATCTCTTGTTTCATACACAGTCACTGTGGATCTTTGGTTTGTTGCTATATAAATTGTTTCATTAATTTTGGGAATCTCTTGTTGCATTTATAGAGGCCCTTATACTAAGACTGCCAAATTCAATTAATTTTGGTTTTGTTGTTTTAGACAACTTAATTTAGAGTGTTTCATTAATTTTGGGAACGATGCATATGATATTTATTTATGTCTTTGATATCATTTTAATAAAATAATTGAGATATTTCATTAACTTTGGGAATGAGCTATTTGTTATGTAAACTCAAAAATTTTGCTCAATTGCAACATTGCACAAGCCACCTACTCACCTTAAATTATTGAGTATTTGGCAATGAAAACCTGAAAATTTATTGCAATGCCATAGAAGAGAGTTACTTTTATTGAATTATCAACACATCTATATAATAGATGGAGAAAAAGTATAATGCCATTTGTTTAAAGCAGTGTCTTGAGTTAAGCTAACCTTGTTATTCATCATGACATTGTCAATGGCCATTGTTACACATTCAACCAACAGGAAGACAATGATCTTAACTACTCAATACAAGCCAAAATTTAAAGACAACACCTTAAGACTATTCAGTGTTATCTCAATCTACACTCTTGTCAATTACCTTATCGATTCCTACTAGGCCTGCTTCTGCTTTCTCACACACAGACGGTGGAATTTTGATCTTCTTGAGATTTCCCCCCCCCTTTTGGTGTCCAGCTCCATACTATTAAGTCTGCTTGCTCCCAACGTGTAGGATCCTTGTCATTGTAAATCCAAAACTTCTCCCAACAATTTGCATACACTTTCTCCTCGCTGGCATTCTTCTTACGGGAACATGGGACCCAATTTTGTATCAATACCATATTGTATTCTTTAGAGAAAGTGCCAGATTCAATGTTCGACTTGGCTACACCCAACCAAATTGTATATATATTGTCGCTTGGCCTCACAATAACAAAATCACCCTTTTTTACATCTATCAGAGGTTGAAATGTATCTTTGGGCTTGTTACGTTGTGGACCATAGTAGTGGTCTTCTAGTGCCTTTAAACCCATGAAACCTTCTTTGTCGATGTTGGTGTTCAGCTCTACTACATGTGTTGTTTTAGGCCAAAAGCCTAACATATATTTTGACTTTGCATAGTTGGTGTAGGTTCTGACAATGCCTTGATCATGTTTTCCCAATATTGTATCACTGGCATTACGTATATCGAATAAGGATCTAGTGAGCCTTTGCCAATACGACACTTGTCCCAATATTTTATATAGTCCTTTATGCCATTCACCACTTGAGCACTAGGCTTTTAAGTACTCACACATTGGAAGCACTATCCGCATCTGGCAACAAAGGTTTTCTAAGATTATCTCTTTACGCAACTCTATGCTACCACCCTTTGGCATCCAATAACCTTGTGTGTGATTCATTTTGTAGTGCATTACTGGAATGTCATCTTGCATGAAAAAACGAAAATGCAGTGGCTTTGAATGCCCAATAAGCTTATCCTATTCTTCACATAAGTAACCATCAATAAACCCTTTGAAGTCTGTAACCTCTGTCATCATAAAAGTTGCAGGCCTTGAGCTTGTGCACTCATTGAAGGTTTCCATAAGATGTGCTAGAATGAGAGAATGACGTCCTCAATTGCTCTAAAAAATGACTAAACAATGCATCAATATCTTCATGGGTATGAATAACCATTAAGAAACCCATCTCTATCATTAAGAAAACCCGCCTAGCAACCAATAGAGATAGGTATGTAAAAAGATATCTGTTTTTGTTCAGAATCCACTGTTGTCTAATTGCAACAAGAGGCAAGGTGGAAGATTTTTGAAAGCTGAAGTGGATGTGTTATGCATACTTATAAGTATCTATTGAGCATTAGGATTTGACTTTTCATCCATCGATAGATGAGTATCCATGGCTATCCTCAAGGTTACACAATTTAGGAGCTGGCTCGAAGTACTATAAAGCACTGTCTACAAGATCACCATACTCATGTATATCTTCTCTTTCCAAGTTTCAAAGGCACAATGCTAATGATCCCACGGTAAAGTTTGGGTCTGCAGGCCAAAGACCTAGGGAAAAATGTCTGTATGCTTCTTGTCCATGTCCCATGTGTTAGCATTCCAGTCAGTGATATTGGCAACTGATATGACTTATTGATATCTTTTGCTCTCACTTTGAGCCTCGGTATGGCTATCTTCTACTGATCCATCTTATCATGTATGATGCATAAGACTTGCTGAGGGTCCTTCTATGATTTGTAATTATGCCATGAATAGTATACGTGTTGACAACTCATTTGTTGTTTCATATGCTCTCTCCTCTCTTGAAATAGCTTTTCACATTCCACTGGCATCTTAGTTGCACCCAATTTCAACTTGATTGCACTGCAAAGGCTACACTTTGAGAATGTGATTGTTTGAGAAATCGAGTCATGCTCGAATTGAAGGTTGATTTTGGAACTTCCTTGTGCCCTAGAGTTTTCATGGTCAAATTGCTCTCAGCATTATGTCCACTTGTTTGTACATATTCTGAATGACGAGTTGTGTCTCTCTCTTGCCATCAATTGTTGTTCGATCTTTATGGGGCATCCTTTCAACACCGTTATTCACAAAGTCATGTAACACAGCTCTTGCCATCTCCACGTGATTCCATCCTTTTCTAATGATGCCTTTGTTTCCATGCATGGCATTTTTGCATCCAGCATTATGTTGTTCCTTGTACCTGTAGTATGAAGTTTTAGAAATTGCATGCAATTCATACCATGCCCTGCAACATATTTCCCTCCGTCAAAGCTAAACAAGTGTGACACAACACCTGTTGAATCAATCCGCATAGCATTAAAGAAGCTATTGAAGATATAGGTCATTTGATTCTCCAAGTTCATGCTCTAAAACTCCACTCTCATTTGCAAAACCAACCACGATCCGCAATCTGGCAACACTTCAACTTGCAACAATCTATAAGTACCACTTGTTGTACATCTTCGTACATACACCGCTTCTTCAAATTGCATTCAATCTCCTCTCTACCCTTGCGATTAACCATGTGATATTTTCTTTTTGTGTGAAGTGGTTCAACATTCAGGCAAGTACTACCACTCCCATCTTGTGCTTTGGAATTTCCCAACAAATCATCCATGCATGCTTCATAGACAATGGGTTGTAACAGTGAGCCATCCTCAAATGTGATTTGATCTATAGGCCATGTCTCTAGAAGTGGAACAGAAATTTTAACCTTGTCACTACTCAAATTCTCTGAGTGTGGTATGATATCTTCAACTATCAGTCCTATATCATTTTCACCCAACTGTTGGAAGTTTACAACCTCATAAGGTTGTACTAGAAACACCACCCCTATTTTAGGTGTTTGTGTCTTATCCCTTGCGGCCCACAAAAGTACTTTTCGCTCTCTCCATGTCTCCCGTACATCATATCCATCTGATCTGCTAAGTTGCATACTGATATTTTGTACATCCACCTCATCCTCCTCTATAGTGCTATCTTTATCATAGATATTGAATTCTTTCATTTCCCACCTAATCGTGCTTCCCGCCGCATCTCCAAGTTTGCATGTATCCATTGTTGGAAATGGAAGTTCAATGTCCGCATTAAAATAAACATCAACTGACACAAATACACATGAAGAAACCATTTGCACACCTTGACATAAGCCACATGCATCATTGTTGAATACTGTACCGTGTGCAACAATAGTGCCCCTAATCCTAAGCTCCACCATTTCACCATTGTTGAGCACATTGCCTACAAAATGTTCATGTGTCCAAAATCATTCTCTCGACAGGGAACAAAAGTGCAACACTGGTTTTAAAATCGATCTTTATCTTTCCTCCCCGATGGTGGAGGATGAAAGTTTAAGATCAAATTTAAAATCGATCTTTATCTCTCATACGATGTGGATTTCAAAATTCCTAGATTGATTCAAAATAGATCTTGTGCTCTCATGCCTGATGCCGGTTGAAAGTTTAAGAGTAGTTTCAAAACCGAACATGATCTCTCATGCACGGTGGATGATTTTAAACCGAGCTTCATCTCTCATGTCCGATGGAGGATAAAACTGATGAACATTGCTATCTTATACCTCATGGAGGATGAAAGTTCAACAATAGTTTTAAAACTGATTTCAGTCCCTTATGTCTAATAAAGGATAAAATTTCTAGAACGGTTTTAAAACCGATCATAGTCCCTCATGCCCGATGGAGGATGAGAGTTTAAGATCGGTATCAAAATCAATCTTGGCCTTTCCTATCCTATATGGAGGATGAGAGGCCAAGATCGGTTCTAAAACCTGATGCAGGACTCCCATGCGTGCTGAAGGATAAAAGTCAAAGATCAGTTTTAAAACCGATCTTGGTCTCACTTTTAAAATCGATCATGGCCTCTATCATGTCCTGTAGAGGATGAAGTCAAGATAGGTTTTAAAACCGATCATGGTCTCTCTTCAGGGATGAAAGATTTTATTTTATTTCTTTATTTAGTATTTTATTACGATCATGGTCTCTCTTCAAGGATGAAAGATTTTATTTATTTCTTTATTTAGTATTTTATTATGAAAGCTAAAGTATATTATCAGTTTAGTGCTAGGTATATAGAATACTAAAATTTTAATAATAGATTTTAGAAGATCGTCGTATTTTAATATATTAGTAAAATACATATTAAAATATATTTATTTAAAGATATTTTAGTAATAGACTTTAGAAGATTTATACATTATAAATCTATTTATTTAATATTTTATTTTAGAGTACATGATACTAAAAATGTAATAAAATATTAAAAATATGTTTAGCATATATCTCCATATCATCATTATTTTTAAATTAAAAACTATAATACTAAATTTTTTTATAAACTTATTCATATAAATATTTGTTATTAATATTTTAATATATTAGTAAAGTATATGTCAAAATATATTTTATTAAAAGATATTGTAGTAGATTTTAGAAGAGTTCACTCTATAAATCTGTATAATTCATATTTTATTTAAAAGAACTTACTAAAAATGTAATAACATATCTTATTATACTAAAAAATGTTTGAAATATATCTCCATATAATCATATATTTTCATAATTAAAATATAATCAATACGATTTAATAAATAAAATATTAATACATATTTTAAATATATTCTATATTTATATACTTACACATTTAAATATTTGTTATTTATTTATTTTTTAATATATTAGTAAACTATATATTTAAATATATTTTATTTGACAATATTTTAGACGAGTTATTAATTAACGTTTTAAAATGACCTAGTGTTACTAACCTTAACGTTATAAACTAACCTAAACATTTAGAACTAACCTAACCGTTATAAACCAACCTTAACTACAACCTCCATGATAGATTTTAAAACTGATCTTGGGTGGAGGGATGAAGAGCAAAGGCTAGGCTCTTTACCTCCCAACCAAGATCTTACTTGGACATGAAAGGCCTTGCATTTGCTCTTCATCCCCCAACCATGATTGGTTTTGAAACCAATCTTTTGCGGTCTTGAAAGATCTTGCCCTTGCTCTTTAGCTTCCCATCAAAGATCGGTTTTGAAACCGATCTTGATTAGAATGATAAAGGAAAAAGGCCAAGCCTTCCATCTCCTAACCAAGACCTATTTCAAAACTGATCTGGGTGAAATTGAACTTGAATTTGGGGGCTAACATTCACCTCCTATTCCAAGATTGGGTTCTAAAACCGATATTTGTTGGAGGGATGAAGAGCAAACACCGGGTCTATCAATTGCCCTTCTTCACTCAACCATGATTAATTTTGAAACCATTCTTGTTCAGAGTTGAAAGACCTTGCCCTTGCTCTTTATCTCCTCCTAATCCAGGATCGGGTTCTAAAATCGAACTTGATCGGAGGGATGTAGAGGAAACAGTAGGTCTAGCAATTTCCCTTCATCCCTCAACCATGCTTGGTTCTAAAATCAATCTTGTTCAAACTTGAAAGACCGTCGAGGGATACCAAATCAAAAGGGTGGGGTATCGATCAAGGAAATGAGCATAGCGCAAGTTCCCACGTTTGGTAAAGTCGGAGAAATCATTCAAGAAAAGGGCACTAAAAGACTAGGACCGACAATGTTCCGTTGTTAATTGGGCTTGGAGGACTCCATGATATTGTCTTTGCAGCATGAAATCTTAGAGAGAAAGGTGATATTATTTGGTTCCAAGGCAACAAGCATCAAAACCATGGAAGAAAGGTGCTGGGAAATGAAAAGTGATAAAGTCCTTCAGCCAGAGATTGTTACTTACCTTAAGGCAAAGTCACAAGTCAATATGGGTAGAGTTGGTAGGAGCTAAAGCTTTTTAATGATATCAGTGATGATAGGTATCATAGTATATTTAGGTATTGCAATGAGTGGTTGAAAGACTGCTTCAATCCTAGCAAGCGGACATATATGATGTTACCTCAAACTGCATTGACATTCCTTTCTTCGATACATAACTCTAAATTGGGTACCTCCGGTCAGAGTGTGAAAGAAATGCCATGGAAGACTATAAATGCTGGAGGCAAGTTAGAGGGACTAGAGAGTGTGAATAGATACATAGAACAACGAAGAATTGGAGGAGTTTGCTCTTGATATGCAAGCACCTCTAGAGCAGGACTGGAACGTGTCTCTCTTTGAAAATTTCTTTAGAATGCTAAATGAAATAACACACGAAGCACCCAATTATGGATTATTCGCCTTTGTTTCAATATATTTGTTAGAAGTAATCCAAGGCCTAGACTTGCAATAGGCTTGCAATTCAAGTATCAGGTGGGTGCGTATGACACAGTCTTCAAAAGGTGCTTTGTTTAAAGATGCCCTTGGAGATTTGGTTGTTTCTGGCATAGTTTGCAGCAAAGGATCTTGTGATGCAATGATAAATCAATTAAAGGAGAATTCGACCCAGCCATCTATAAGTTTTGGCTTATTTGACGAGGATTTTGAGGACGATGAAGACAATGATCAGGACAAAGCTCCCAATTACATGCGGAATGCAAACTTTTTCTCCTCTTTCATTCAGTACTTCTATCGGCCAGATCAATGTGTTGTGGATGCACTCATAGAGGGAGTTTCTGCCATAGAGTCATTGAAGCTAAAAAGAAAGGCACTTACGTTTATCACCGGGAGTCAAGATGAGATTGAAGTGAATGGAAAGTGCTCAAATCTAGTCTCCACATCTAAAGAATTGAGAGTATGGGCAAACCTAGAGGATGAAACTACAAAAAACCAAGAGGAATCACATGGTGTAGAAATGCAAACTTCAACTGAGCTATTATTGGCAGCACCGACAGGTGTACATGACCAACAAACCCTTGAGAGTCTTGAGAAAATGGCCCAGCAGATACTTGCACCCAAAGAAGCAGGTCAGAAGTCATAAATCTTCAGTGATTTCAGAGGCATTTATGTAAATTTATCTTTTGGATTGTAATGAATCATTGAAACTAATTAAGTCTTTCATAATTGAATTGTTCATGTAAATTTTGCAAGTAATATATTATTATGTAACTAAGAACTATTATTGAACTTAGTCCATCATCCCCTACCAACGATGAGAGGATATGATTGGTTTTATATCCGATATTGGATTTCAACCTCGGTACAGAGGCTAAGATCGGTTTTAGAACCGATCTTATGGACTGCCCACACAATAGAGCATGAGAGTGAGATGAAAGACTGTAATTGATTTATAATCGATCTTAACATCTCTCACTTGGTGGACTATGAGATCTTGAAAACCGATCTTCTATTTGGAAATGTAACAAGGAATTCATTTTTTATTAGACATCTTCATAGTTTTATGTGATATTTATGTTGATATGAATTTAGATTTGGGTATGGAATTTGCATTTGGGATATGATCAATGCCTTTTCAAATTAAAATACAAATTGGAGATGAGACCCTTGTGAAGATTGGAGATATAAACTAATACACAAAAATAGTTAGATTACCATTGAAAATGCGAATGAGAAAATAGAATGTAGATTTAAGATTACATTTTTAAATGTAAGCATGGACAACATCCATTGAATTCTAACTTCACAACTTGATACTTTTGCATGCCATGACACAAATGGAGATCCCCTGCATATAGAAATAACACAAAGAGAAAAATCAGATGAGTCAATGGAACACATTCAATGTTCTCCATCTGTGAGAACAAAGAAATTACTTGTACTTGATCTTAATGGAATTTTGGTCCTCAAGTCCAATAAGCCTTCTGATCAACACAAAAGCATACATAATTTTAGGAGAACATGGATTGTGCTTTGAAATGGATGTGTTCAATTCTTGGATAGATTGTTTGAGCACTTTCATGTCAGCATATGGTCAACTGCGTTAATCAAGAATGTGAATTACAAGGTTCATTTGATGGAGAAGCTTGCAGAGAAACAATTTCCATTCTACAAAATTATGCGGCAAGAGCAATGCTACAAAGGTCCACTTACAGAGATGTTATATAGACCAGACAAGCCAGGTGTTCAATGCATGTTTAAGCCCTTGCTTGCCATTTGGGCAAATGATAAAGAGTTTAATCCTACTAACACCTTGCTTATTGATGATTGTCCATTTAAGAGGTGTGTAAACCTAGGGGAAAATGGTATATATCCAAATACTTTTGACATAGGTGACACTGATGATTCGTTAAATATTGAACTTCTCCCTTATCTCCTTCAATTGAGAGATGTGTCAAATATAAGAAATATTATCAAGCTTGACCGTTATGGCAATGAACCATTACATACCAATCATCATCAGTTTATGTATTTCAAAGAAGTGACTTTGGAATGGGAGGAGTTCACTAGAAAGACATAAAACACTATTTGGAGGAATCTTCTCCAAGCCAAAAGATTAGTTCTACCAGCTCAAGTCATTTTGAGATCATAAAACATAGTAATCGAAGTGGAGGTGCTTCTGACCACCCAGATAAGGAAAAATCATCAATATTTGAAAAGCAAGAGCTTGAAACAGGCCCACAGCTACTTTGGATTCTTCTAAACTGGACCCCTTGAAGAGGATAAAGCACCCAAATTCTTTGAGTGATATGCAAGCTTGTTTATATGCCCTGAAATTGGGTTACAATCAGCCATATATCACTGGAACTTCTGCCAAAGCATACATAACAAGACTACAAGCTTCACTTGGATTAAACATGCGATAAAGCTTTGAGAATGGTAATTACTCATATTAATTTCTTTTTTGTGATGCATCATTTTTTACATTTCCTTTACTTTTTATTATTGTGTGTAACTATTCAATAACTCATCATTCTTCTTCTTTTATGCACAGGGTTTGATGACTTGCTGGAAGAAGTGAAGAATAAAATAATTCTTCACTTTGATTCTAAGTTGAATGGCTTGTGGGATCAAGATCTACCGATACCAATTGCTTCTGCATTCAAGCTCAATGGTGTTCAATTTGAAGTAAAGACATCATCGATGGGGCAAGAGCAGGTTATGGCTTGTTTGTACATACGGATGTAGAAGCAAAGAAAGACCTTTTGATATACAATGGCCCAAAGTATGATTACAATAGTTGGATTACTCTTTGCTCTTACCTTCCAAGGTTTAGGACCTATGGCCTCCTCGAAGATCCAAATGTTACACCAAAAGAGCATACATTACATCGTGGGAGATGTGTTGTATGGGAATGTAGTTGGATACATCAATATCTCTATTCATTGTAAGGATAGAACAAATGTTATGTATGTACATGACCCTCAAGTACCACCTTGGATTGAAGACAAACGGGATGTTTTACATACCGATATGTTAGGGTTTATTGTTGTCTACTCTCTTAGAGATATCCATGCAAGAGGAGATGAGTTGTTTTGTGAGTATGAGTTTTAAGATGTAAGACCATTGTCATGCTGTTGGTATACTCCCAATTTAATTTCCATGCCATATGTTTTAAAAATCAATGAATCACTTGAATATCAAAAGACTTGTTGCTTAATATTATATTTTTCTTGAGAAAATTCACAATGGTTGGGTTCACAATGCATGGCAATTATATGAGCATGTTTGGAATATTTCAATGGAATTATGTAGTATTTAGCTAGAAAACTCAAATACATCTTTGAATATAAGATTTTTCTATTGACTTCATTCCCAAATCAAACAAAATGCCTTTGATATTTGAATAGAATGATATAATATTGTCAATATTTCAATGGAATGATATAATATTTAGCCAAATAAAAACTCAAATACATCTTTAAATATATGATTTTTCATATTGATTTCCTTCCAAAACAACCAAAATGCCTTTGATTTTTGGGATTTTAAAAAAAATAAGAATTGGGATTTTCCCACAATTACTAATACGGTGTTCATACTTTTGTACTTCACATTGATTGATTCTTGCCTTGCTATTTTATGGCTCTTATTTACTTGCTTATGTTCTTCTATGAAGTCAATGTTTGCTTGGGTGTAGCCAATTGCGGAACTATTTTTGGGGCCATTTTGGGGCCGCGATGCAATGTGCTCCTGGGTGAAATTTTGAATTTTGCGCAAACACGCGCTCTTGTCAAAAATTTTCCCAACATCATGATGCTTCACTAGCATAATAATGAGACACAATCTATTTATTCTGAACACTGTAGAGCTCGACACACTGCAGCTCTACATTACATCATGCATCTCTGCACCAGTCTCTGGCCTAACCACTTATCATTACATAGCCTTTTGTCGCAGCTTTGCCACCTGTCACTGGGCACCGCACCCATGCAGATAATTAAAATTCAAGGTTGGCTTGGAGAGACCTCCATGCTAGTTCTTGATGTAATAATGAGACACAATCTATCATTCTGAACACCGCCATAGCATAGATCACCTGTCATCGCGTAGCCTTTTGCCATAGTTTTGCCCATGCAAATCATAGGTTGGCTTGGAGATATCACCGCATTGGTTTTGGTGTAATAATAAGATGCAATCTATCATTCTGAGCATCATCTCACCCTATAGACGACCTGCCATCATCCAGATTTCAAAGTTGTCTTGGAGCGACCACCGCATTGGTTCTTGGAGTTATAGCTTTGTTACCTATTTTTATGCATTACAGGAGGTCTATGATGACCAGCACACTAGCAAACAAAAGGAGATCTATGACAGCCACCACACTTGTGTACCAAGGAAAATGTATTTCCTTGTGCAACCAAGCAAAATGCAATTCACGATATGTCCCTTGAGGGGTCCCCTTTAGGGGCAAGGTCCATATCAACATGCCATATTTGTCCAATGGCATCCTGGATATTGTATAATGCATGTCGATATGGCCTTGCCCCTAGAGGGGACCCCTCAAGGGCCATATCGTCATTTGCATTTTTAAAAGCTTAATTGTATTTTTCTAGATATATCTCCATGCAACCACAACAGTGGGTCATTAAAGCTATTTTAGTGCTATTTTGATCCTAAACTAAGGAAATTGTAGTCCTACTTTACTGGTATATTAGTCCTTGTTGTAGTAAATATAAATGAGGGCAAAAGTATTCCGAGCCACTTTCTTCACACTAAATGGGAAGATAGTAAGAAGGCAACTCGAAGGAACGTCAATGCTTGAGAAATGGAAGCCTCCTTGTAACTTGTCCATTCATACTGGTATTGAATAAATGTAATAGTTTTTGAAGTGTGATGTCATTTGTACTGGCAATGAGTATACTTAATAAAATTAGTAGTTTTTGATGTGTGTTGTAATAGTTTCGAAAATATGATATAGTTTTTGAAGTGTGTTGTAATAGCACTTGAATAAATGTAAAAGTTTTGAAACTGTGTTGTAATAGTTTTTGACTAAATGTAATATTTTTTGTTAAGTGTGATGTCATTTGTACTAACATAGGGCCCCCTAAATTCCAAAAAAAAAATCCATTATTTTGGGTGATGGCGGAAGGCGGGAGTGGAATATGATGGAAAATAGGCCAATATATTACATTGTCCAATATTTTATTACCTAAATTGTAGTCGGACCTCTAAGGTATTTAAAGAGTCTGAAGTCAACTATATAAAGGGCCATTAGGTATGGCATAGCCTTTATTGTCCTCACCTACTACACAGCAGCCTACTCTTGCCATCTTTCACAAACCTCCAATGGCCACACCCCGCGAGGCATACCATGACTTTGTCGCTTCTACTCGTCATTCGAGTAGAGAGGCAGAGTTGTATGACATTTTTGATCGTTAGATAGATATCATCGGCATAGTCCACAAGCATCTAGATCTCTTTAGAGATGTGGTAGATTACGTGAGAGAGAAAATCAAGCCTTACCTGATCCGGCTAGACATAGATAGAGTACAGTGGGTTCCTATGAATCTCCTCATTGACTATCGCCGAGCTGATAGCACTTTCAAGTTTAGGTTGTAAAGAGTTTGCAAATCCCTTAGTCCAAAAAGTTTTAGAAGGATTTCCAAGGATGAAGAATTGGATCTGCAAGCGGGTCCTATAGGAACTCGTTTTGTATTCCTGGAAATAGCCTATTGTGTAATTCTTTTGGAAATGGAGGACACAGATGCAACTCCATTCATCAATGTAGAGCCACCTCTTCTTCTAGCAGTAGCAGGGCAAGATGTGGACGTTGAGGAGAATCCCGATGTGGTTGCGGAAGCCACCGTTGCTCTAGATTGGTCTAGTGCAACTTTGGACAAGGGAAAGCACACAATAGAAATAGAGCAGACGACAGAGTTGGTTGTGGTTCTTGAAGCCGGTGGGACATCATCCCCTACAGGATAGCCAGAAGAGGAAGAGGAGGAAGGAGAGCAAAAAGAGGAGGAAGAAGGTATGATGGATGAGGTTTTGATGCAAACCCTTCTAGAGAATATTTATTTTTTATCAACATTCAATACATTAAAAATTTGAGAGAAAATTGAAGTACTGGGGGACTCTCCACGTGGGAGAGTAGTAGTAGCTTAGGTTACCCAGAAGAGGGGTTGGATAGGTGCACAAATTTGGCACCTGCAAACAATTTGGAGCATCCGATCTTAACTGTGTGGGAGGAAATGCATGACTCTACTAATGCAGCGGTTACAAAGACACAGTTCCATGAGGTCCAAGAAAGATTGGAGGTAGAGAGGGTGCAGAAACGCCAAAGACTTGAGAATATTGAAGAGACATCATCATCTGCACCACCTTGAGCAATGGATGAGAGCAAAATCTCCATCGATATAACTCAGCCAGGAATGGATGAACAAGATGCTGCCCACATTGTAAGTTCATGATATTTTGTCAATATGAATGAATTTATGTTCTTAGTTTGGCATTGAGAAGATTATTGATGTTATCTCAATTTTCAAGACATCGAAGTTGATCAGTTTGCAACATGTAAAGGGGGTCGAGGTGACAACATCGGTGTGGATTCAGCACTAGGACACTACATGGGAATGTTCGAGCACCATAGCTTAGTGTGCTTCCATACTTTGTTCTCCCCTTATGGGAAGGAGGAGATGATAAAGTGTAGGGCACTTTCAAAGCTAGTCTCCCTTGTGCCTTTACCCCCTTCTGCATTTTGGTGAGGCGGGACTTGGCACTATCTACTTTTTGAGAGAAACTAGTAGGAAGAATCATGGCAGTTGCTACTATGGGTGCTTCGGTAGGTGTTTATGATGCTGGGCAGCTTGTAGAATCTTTCAGTGAACCCATCATTTTGTCAACTCAGAGGAGAGAAGCAATAGTAGCTAAAGCTAAGCAAGAAAATATTTTGTAAAAAGTGCATCTATTGGATGCAATATACAAGAAATATTGTATAGACATCAAAATTTAATATATATTTCTCTTGATTTCTAGATGGGTGGTGTTTTGCATTATAATTTTCATTTCATTTCTTGGATTTTAGTGTATCCTTAATTTAAATATACGGTTTTGAAGAAAAGTACATTCCCTTATCAAAGGTTTCAAGAATTCTTCAAGATACTAGGTGTATGAATAGACAAGATCAAGATTGCCGATGAACTCTAATCATGATAGCAACAAAAGGTTAAACTGGATGCACAATCTCAAACCCTTCCATATTTAGATTCATCTTGGGACTAGGAATGTTTTGCATCCCAAACCTAGGAGGAAAATAGAACAATAATATGGTGGCTAATTTAGTTATGTGCATGGTTAGTTGGAAGGATTAATGTAAAATAAGAGGATATATGCTCCATGATTGAGATGAAAAGCTCTCACTTATGCCAATGGTTCCACATGGAGATGGCAATAATCCACATGTATACTTGGTTGGTGTTTGTGTATTATCAAATTCGGATAGGGAACAAGCATATGACTGACTCAATCCTAGCATAGGAGATTGGGTTTTGACTTTTATGGAAATTGTGGCTAAGCGGTGCTACCACAATTGAAGATGTAAGCCCTTATGGTGTAAAATGTTGTAAAGTATGCTAGGAATGGCCAAAATCGCTTTAGAAGTCTGCCTTGATATTCTAAAGGCGTTGGTGATGACTGCAACAAAGTTTGATACAAAATGGTAAGGTATGCTCATATATGTTGACAAATGCACTGATAGCTATGAGCAACAATGGATTAAAATGGTTGTAATGGCATCAAAATGATGTGAATAACATGACATATGAAACCATGATTCAAAATGGGTCCCAACTTTGAATGCTAATGATCAAGATATGGGTATATAAATTGGGACACATTTCAAGCATGAAGAAGCAAATTGATTTAGGCAAAAATTTTGCCTCTTTGATTGGAAGGTGGCCATGACATAGGTCTCCTTGTTAATATGTTTGAAGAGAGTTTGAATTCCAAATTCATGTATGGGTATGCTTAATTAACATATGAGAAATTTTTAACTTTTAATCAAGCTTTACAAGTAAAGCGTAATAAAAAATATGGCATGGGATGTGCTGATGTGCAACATGCATGTATGTGCTTGGTATGAATTGACAATTGCATGCGGAGGTGGCACTCAATTTTGGGGAGGTGGCACTATGGTGGGTGGATGCGATTGACCTATGACTATGCACTAATGATTGAGATGTACTTTGCGAACCATCCTAGACACGGAATACGAAAGAAAAGAATGCTAAAGAGAAGCCTTGAACTATGCGGTCGGCATTGTGATGTGTGTGTGTGATGGGGGATGCATCCCCCCCAAAAAAAAAAAACATAAAAAAGGCCCCGAGAGGCCCTGGTGTGCACAGGCGTGACTTTGGGCCAGCCAAGGTCCCCGTGTGGCCCAAAGTCACGTCGGGGGCTTTCTAATGTTTTTTTTTTTGTATCTCTTTCGTTTTTGGGCATATCTTTCCCTCATCACACACACACACACACCCATCACACACACAAGCATCCCCCAAAAAAAAAAAACAAAAAAAAAGCCCTCGAGGGGCCTTGGTGCACGCAGGTGTGACTTTGGGCTAAACGGGGCCCTCGTCTAGCCCAAAGTCGCGCCTGTGCACACCAGGGCCCCTCGGGGGCTTTTTTTTGTTTTTTTTTGGGGGGGGATGCATCCCCCATCACATACTAGTGTCTAATCACATTCTACCATGATTATTGTGACTAATTACATTCTACCATGATAATTTGCCATCAACAATCAATTACATTATGTACATACATCATATATGGAAGTATATAATACACTGTAAGATTCCACTTGAAAATGAAAGCTCAAAGTTGAAAATCTACAAGAAACATAGTTTCCAAAGGATTCTATTACAAAAAATATTTACAACTATCTTTGCACAAAATTGCTTTTGACAACCAAAATTAGTGTCCACAGTGAATACAATAAAAAATCTGATCTATGGCCTAAGTTGTGGGTCTTCTCTGATCCACCTTGTCAGCTGCATGTATTTTTCCATGATTGTAACCCTCTTGGCATGGATTGCACACAAGTTTGTGTCCTCAAGAAGGATTACGATCGCCAATTCTGATGCTTCTTGTATGGCGGCCAGTGTGATTGATTGAATACGGTAGTCATCCATGTAGGACTGCATAATCTCTTTCACCAATCGAGCGAATGGAGCTCTTCGGATTAGAAGGTTCATGCTACTTTGATACTTTCTTATCTCTTGAAGCGCCTTCATTCCAGGCTTTCTGCGGTGTCTTCTAGGGATGACACATCCTCCTCCACCTACACCTCCACCTCCACCTCTGCCTCTGCCTCCACCTCCACCTCGCCTACTGCGAGCTTTGCCTTTTCCTTTTGTTGTGCAATGCAATTCTGGTAAAGATTTTCCACCCTGTCTAGAATGTGGAAAGTCCTGAGTAGCATTGTGCCATGCGGGTCGTCGTTGTTGGCTCTCCATTTGTTCCCTTTTTTGTTGAGCCAATTGATACCGCATTTTCCTGGCATCTTCTTGTCCTCTGGCCCATTCTTCCAATCTGTGTCTTTTGCGCTCCTATTATTCTGGTCTGTTTTCTGGCTCTTGAGGTGCCTCGGGTTGACTCTGAGGATTTGATTGCTCCCCATGATCTTCTTCATTGTCATCTGTTTGCTCATTGGTTTTTGTCCTCTCCTCCTACTCCTACCTCCTCTTCCTTCTCTCTTCAATCATTGCATTGTATACATCGGGAGGGATTGGGAGCTTTGTTCTGGAATCAACCGGTCTTCCAGTTTTCTTTCTTCTTGCCATGTCGGTGATGGTGGGGCTATGGGAGATGTGAGGGTAGGAAGGAATGTACTAGTATGAAAGAGTACTAGTGGTACTGAGAAAATGAAGGTATTTGCATATATATAGGGGTATATTTATTTTGTGCATCATTATTAGTTAGCTCCCCCACCCCCCCGCCCCCATTTCCCCCTTTACCCTCCCTCAACCCCTCCTCCTCCCCCCCTATTTGTCATCGTCCCCTCGGGGATTAACCTCATAAAATTTTAGTGTACCACGTGCATTGTAAAGAAGGGATATTTATCAAAAAAATTACTTAGTTCATTAAAACATTGGGTTTTTTCATTCAACTTTAGGAAAATTTTATGTAAAGAGGAGGGGTTTTTGTTTTGGGGAAAAAAACTTATTTAAGGGATTTTTGAAATTCCCCTTGAACTCTCGTGAGGTCGCTCCCCCAACCTTTTCTCATCGCCCGCCCTTGTTGGGTCCACAAGTACAAAATTTAATGCTTGTTTTTTTTTAAAAGAGCCAATTAATCAAATGTCCACAAGAAATATTGAAGTGCAATTTTAATTAACATCAAAGTACATTTGGTTTAGCGATCCAACGCTTTCCAACACGACTTCTAGTTGTTGCTATCCAACTTCTATGTTTTTGGGAAGCTTGCGAAGATATCCATGAATGCCTTCTTTTACTCGTTTGAGTTCGACAAACTGCTTGGACTAACTCCGTTTGCAAAGCTTTATTCCTTGCATAGGAGGAACCGACTAAACCACGATAGAACCACTCGAACATCTCATGAAGAGCATTACTTCCATTAATCCCCCCTCCATGTCATGTACTCTTGAAATAAGCACCTTGAACTCTATAATGAGACTTTTTCATCCCTTGGGCACTCCAAGCATTCAAGGAACCATATTGGCGAAGAAACCATGGACCATGAGCATAAAGAATGTGTTGCATACATAGAAAAAACACATGAGGTAAACAAGAATAAATTGATTGCAGTTATAATTTAAAAAAAAGAAAAGACCAAGTCCAAGGTTGAGGAGTGGAGAGCTAGTCTCCTTCACGGTTTTGAGGGGTAAGGGTTGAGGTGGAGGGACAAGGAAGGAGGATGAAGAGAGAGGATAGAGGAGGGAGGAGGAGGAGGAGGAGGGAGGAGGAAGGAGGAGGGAGGAGAGAGGAGTGAGAAGCAGGAGGAAGGAGGAGAGGGAGAAGGAGGAGGGAGGAGGAGGAGGAGGAGGAGGAGGGAGGAGGAGTAGGGAGGAGGAGGAGGGAGGAGGAGGAGGGAGGAGAAGGGTGGAGGAGGAGGAAGGAGGGTAGAGGAGGAGGGAGAAGGGAGGGAGTGTAGAGGAGGAGGGAGGAGGATGGAGGAGGAGGGTGGAGGAGGAGGGTGGAGGAGGGTGGGTAGAGGAAAAGGGAGGAAGGAGGAAAAGGGTGGTCTCTACACTTTTGAGGTCCCCCCACTATGTGTAGAGATCCAAAAGGTCCCCCCCAAAAGTGGAGGGACTCTTGTCCAAAAGGTCTCCTACGAAAGAGGTCCCACCACGGAGGTACCTATAGATTGTGTAGAGACCAACATGTATAAATATCTCTCAATGGAATGAAGCTCCCACTCTTTGGGGTTCAGTGTTCAAGCTCACTATTGTGCTCATATGATTGATCTCCATTGCGTCCACTCTCTCTTACACTATCGTGTTTCAGTATGCCCTTTCCCTTGCACTCCCAACCCTTGTACTCCCTCCTCCTCCTCCCTCCTCCTCCATCTCCTCTTCCCTCCTCCTCCCTCCTCCTCCCTCTTTCTCCACCCTCCTCCTCCTCCCTCCTCCCTCCTCCCTCCTCTTCCACCGTCCTCCTCCACCATCCTCCTCCCTCCTCCTCCTCCTCTCTCTTCCTCCTCCCCCTCCTCCTCCTTCCTCCTTCTCCTCCATCCCCTCTCATCCTCCACTCTCCTCCCTTTTCCTCCTCCCCCTCCTCCTCCTTCCTTCTCCTCCTCCCTCCTCTCTCCTCCTCCACTCTCCTCCCTCTTCCTCCTCCTTCCTTGTCCCTCCTCCTCAACCCTTACCCGTTGAATCTACGAAGGAGACTAGCTCTCCACTCGTCAACCTGGGACTCCTTCCAAACCCTGAAACCCCCTTTGAACCCTGGAACTCCTAGATAGAAATTTGCCATGCCACCCCCTTCTTGTTCTTTGCCTTCTTTGTTTGGCCGCTCTTCGAGCTCCTCTTGATGGCTTCTCCAAGTTTTGTAGTTGCTTCAACACAACTCATCTTCAAGCATTTGGGTCTCTATAGCAAGTTGACTATTGGAGCCTTCTCTCTTCTCCAAGCTTTCAAAGTTGTTGTTCATGCACAACAACAAACAAATGGTTGACTGCCTCTCAAGATCTTTGTCTCCATTCAAGCTACTTCCTTGCAAATTTTTCTTTAGTTGGTTGTAGCTTTCTTCTTTTCCACTTTCGCAACTACTCCTCACATTCTTCTTAAGCAGTTCGACCTACTGACAATTACCTTTGTGCAAGCTACTTTCTGCTATGAATGACTAGTGGTCGTGGAGCTGTTCTTCAACAAAATTATGCTCCCAATTTAGGATTTTGGTAGCCCATGATGCTTTGCTTGCAGTTGCTTCCACATGGCTTCTACTTCCTTTTTTGCTTCAGTAGCTCATCAATATCATCTAAGAGCTTACTACTTCACTACGGCTCTAATTGATGCCAAGGTTGCCATTGCAAGCCTTCATTTGAATTGCTTCTCTACAGTTCCACATAGAGTTGAGTCACTACCACTATTCCAACTACTAGTTGCCCTCTATTCAAAGCTCCTAAGGTTATTGCAAAAGAAACTTTGTAGCTCATTTGCCAGCACTTTGTTTCTTGCATGTCACCATTTGAGATCTTCTAGAGCTTTTGCTACTTGGTCATTTGTAAAAGGATACAAGTTGTTCAAATAGCTCTTTACATGCAATTTCCTCTCTCTGCTTCTACAATAGTTTGGGCTGCTTCGATTGCAGCTTCTACTTTGTGTTTGCACCTAGATCCTTTGTTCCAGCTTCAAAGCTTTGTAATCTTCTTAGGATGCCACTAATGGGACAAAACACTTGAAAAGAAATGGTCACTCAACAACACACTCAGCGAGCCTTTCTAACAACCTCAAAGAAAACTCTCACACTCAAACTCTTCAAGGGAATGAGCTACAACGTAGCTCTACTACCATGTCACAATTTCTAGAGGATTGATGCATGAAAGAGAGAGAGAGAGAGAGAGAGAGAGAGGATGTGGAGTTGGATGCTAAAGCATGAGAGAGAAGACTCAAGCATGGAGAAGATAGAGGGAGAGACCACACGTGATGAGACTTTGTGTATACAAAGTTTAGGCACCTTGTATTTCAGTCCATAAGAAGGGACTCTCTTGGGCCTCTTAAAATAGAAGCTAAGACTTCCACCAAGTCATAGACTTGGTTGTATTTACACCCACACATTATGTGTATAACCTATTCCATACACTTGATTACATCCATCACCACAAGTACAATAGGCATGCTCCATCTGACACCATTAATGAGGCCAGTGATTCTTCATGTGACCCTTCAAGAGAATCATGTGCACACTCACCTTTCACCTTTAGGGAGTGTTTCTAAACCGTGATTCTTTTAACCTACTCTACCTTTATAGAGCAGGTAGCCATCTTCAATAGTGTATTTTTTCCATTTGAGTCATTTATCACCAACATGTGGTGTGTCACCATTTCCATGTGATGCCTCAATGAAAGATCCTCCCTCTTCTTAATTTCTTTCCATATTTCAACAAGAAAATGAGGATCAAACTCACATTTTCCTTTTAAGACTCTAGGAAATCATTTTGGAATTGTATAAACCTCAATTCGTTAGCAATTGGCATTAAACTTAGGGAGTTTGCTACTACCACATTGAACTTCCTCTTTCAATCTGTCAATTGGATATCAAACTCTTGCATTATTTCAGTCCACCCAGCTTTTCTACCTTTAAACTCTTGCTGATTGTAAGTCCACTAATGCTTTCTTGATAAAAAATAATCTCAAATTTGGCACCATATAAATAGTGCCTCTATTTCTTCAAGCATAGACTATAGCATATAATTCCTTCTCATATGCCGATTAATTCTATTGGGAATGGTCTAACTTTTTGCTTTCAACAGCAATTGGTCAATGACCCTTTTGTGAAAGTACCACAAATCACTGGCATCTGTTTCAACCACAAATGGTTCATTGGGATCTACTATCATTAAGATAGGAGCAGATGCTACAACCACTTTTAATTTCTTAAATTCTTTTGAGGTCATCCCATATGAAGGTACTTCACTTTTCCTTAATCTGGTCCATCGTAGAAACAACAATCTTTGGATGAATCTTCTATAAAACCCAGATAAACCTAGGACTCAAAGCCATATGGTGTTAAAAAACACCTTCCATTAGCTCAGCTTAGAAGATCTCATCTTTGTCTCTCTTGTCTATTACAACTTTCCATTAGAGAACTAAAAAGTCTTTGTGGAACTATAGTTTCATTTCTTGTCTATTACAGTTACTTTAGAAAACACATAAGTCTTTATGGAATTAAATTTCTATGGAATCAAATTTCCATCACTTGACTATTAAGTCATTAGAGAGAGCATATGTCCTCGAAAGTGCCTACTATGGCATTGGCTTCATGAAAATAAGCAGACTTTAAACTTGCAGGCCATGCGTAACCAGGACTGGCATTGCAAATCTCCTCACAGACTCTCCTCACAACTTGTTTCGAATCTTCCACCGACTTGTAAGCATTCAACAACTCTTCTTTTCTCTCTTGGCTTTCCTCATCTTCACCATTTTTTTCAATACAGCTTCTAGCCACTGCCATAACTTTTAAACTAAGATTGTATCATCATCTTTATCGTCATTTTGGATGGTCGTAAGAAACAATATCCTGTCGTCGACCTTCTGGTGTCCACATCACCTACCCAATCACTGTCACAGAACCCGCCTAGTTCGATGCCTTTGGTGTAGCTGATCCCAAAGGTGCAAGTACCCTTCGGATACCTCAGCACTCGTAAACCTGCATCCCAATGATTCTTCCTGGGAGAAGCAGAGAACTGGCATAATAGCCCAACTGCATAACAAATATCAGGGCGAGTATTGGTAAGGTAAAGCAAACTTCCTACCAATCGTCGATACAAAAGAGTATCAACCGACTGAGATGTGTCGTGAACACTTAGCTTAAGCCCGACCTCCATGGGAGTTAATGCTGTTCTGCAATCCTCCATCTGAAATCTCTTCAGAATTTCTCTGCAATATTTCTCCTGTGAAATGAAGATCCTGTCTTTGGCCTGCTTTACTTCAATCCCAAGGAAGTAATGTAATAACCCAAGGTCAGTCATCTCAAACTCAGACATGAGTAGCTCCTTGACCTGTGAAATCTTCTTGACATGATCACCTGTCAAGATAAGATCATCAACATAGAGGATGAGTACTAATCGCAATCCCTTCTCAATGAACAAGTAAAGGTTTGCCTCAGAAGGACTCCGACTGAGCCCTATCTTCTGAAAGAATATATCAATCCTTTGGTACCAAGCTCTAGGGGCCTGTTTCAGCCCGTATAACGCCTTCTTCAACCTGCAAACCTTTAATGGGGACACTGGATCTTAAAAGTCCGGTGGCTGCTCCACGTATACCTCCTCCTCCAGGGTTCCATTAAGGAATGCGGACTTCACATCTATTTGAAAAATAGGCCACTGGAATTGGGCAGCAAGGGCAATCACTGTCCGGATAGTAACCATGCGGGCTGTGGGAGCAAAAGTTTCATCAAAATCCATGCCTTCAGTTTGAGCAAAACCTTTCACTACCAACCTTGCTTTATACTTATCCAAGCTGCCATCGGATTTGTATGTAAGTTTGTATACCCACTTAGTGCCGATGACTTTCCGTCGAAGGGGCCTAGCCACTAAGTCCCATGTATGGTTCTTCAGGATAGCATCCATCTCTGCCTGCATGGCAGCCTGCCATTCGGGATTGTCCTTCGCCTCCTCGAAGGTTCTTGGCTCAACAATCTGAGCCACCAAAGCAAAATTCACGGATGGGGCCTTTTGAAGACGTTGAGACCGTCGCAATCCGGAACTGCTACTCTCAGGTAATGAGGTGACCCGAGACTCTTCCAATGTCCGGAGGTACCATTGGGGTAACTTTTTCTGCTTCTCTGTGGGAGGAGGAACGGGAACTTCTTCTGGAACATCCTGCTCTTCCTGAGTATCGGGTGGAATATCAGCTTTTGATTGGGTAACCTCTTGAATGGTCAACCTGGGATGGGTCGGGGGTTGAACAATCTCCTCCTCAATCTGAGGCTCCTCCTGGGGTTCAGGTTCTTTTTCCGCGAAGACAACGTCCCGACTGATGAGTATTTGCTTCTTTACTAGGTCAAAGAGGCGGTAGGCCTTGGATTCTTCACTATACCCAACAAAGATACATTGTCTACTTCGGGAATCAAGCTTGGTCCTGTCTTCCTTGTGCACATGCACCCACGCGTTAGAACCAAAAATGCGGAGATGAGTAATAGAGGGCTTCTTACCATAAAATGCCTCATATGGAGTCTTGTCCTTGACGGCCTTCGTCTTGGTCCGGTTAAGAATGTGTACGGCTGTATTGATAGCTTCACTCCAATAGGCTTTAGAAAGATTCCTCCCTCGGAGCATAGCAAGCCCTGTCTCGGTGGTGGTTCTATGCTTTCTCTCGGCTACCCCGTTTTGCTGAGAAGTATGTGCCGTGGTGAGTTGTCGCCGCTTGATCCCATGCTTGCGACAAAATGTGTTAAACTCACTTGAGGTGAATTCTCCCCCCCTGTCTGTGCGAAATGTCTTGACATCCTCCCCTGTCTCCTTTTCAACTCTAGCCTTCCAGTCTTTGAATTTCTCAAAAGCCTGAGACTTTTTAGCCAAACAATATACCCAAGTCATTCTACTGAAATCATCCACAAAGAGAAGTGAATACCTGGATCCTGTCCATGATGCTGTAGACATTGGACCACAAATGTCGGCGTGAACCAACTCAAGTGGTTTGCTGGCCCGAAACGAAGCCTCTTGTGGGAACTTATATCCCTGTGCTGCTTGCCTTCTAGACAAGCCCTACAGACATCATCCTTGCCTGTAATGGGTGGAAGTCCATCCACCATCTTCGACTTTGACATTTCAGCCAAGATTCCATAGCTGACGTGACCGAAGCGCTCATGCCAAAGTTTGGACTTTCCGTGATCGTCATGAACCAACATTGCACTGAGACGGTACAGTCCATTCTCTTCAACACCCTGTGCCACCACCTGCCCACTCCCTTTGGATGTCACGGTGACCTTGCCATCTTGAAAAAGAACTGCCATGTTGTTTTTGTCCATCTGACTTACAGATAGTAAACTCTTGCAAAGGTCGGGTACATAAAGTACTCCATAGATATCCTTCTCCTCACCTGCCGTGGTAATGAAAGGAATGCTACCGATGCCCTTCACAGGACATGTCCGGCTATCCCCGACAGAAACTTTGAAGACGTCTCTGCCAATTGGATATGAGGAATCACAGCATCTGCTGTCGTGCCTATAAGCATTGCTAAGGCTTGAGCATCCCTCTCCTCCCATGCACAGAGTTCATCCGCCTCTGCTTCAGCTAGAACTTCACCTCTTTTGTCCACAATGTCCTCCGGCTTTTCTTCGGTCCCATTCACAATCTTCCACAACCTCCGTGCCAACAAATGGCTTCGGATCTTGACTTTCCAGATTGGAAAGTTCGTACCATCGAGCTTTCCAGCTTCACCGAAATTAGTAATAAATGAAGAAGGAAGATGACTGGAGAAGGAGGAAGGACGAGCAATGGACGTAGAGGCTTCTGATCGCTGTTCCATCTCGGTGAATAGCTAAAAACTGAATAACTGAAACAGAAATAAATGAACTGACCTTCTGTACTAGACTGAGCTGAAAACAGAGTTGCCTTACTGCCAAGGAACTCCTTCCTTCAGAGAGTGTTTTTGATGAGGAAGAGTCGAGAGCCTATGGCTCTGATACCATGTAAGAAAACAGAAGGAAAGAATCACTCTAACCTCCAGCCAAGATCTCTCCCGCTCTAGCAACACTCAACTCAGATAACTGATCACAGATACAATACTCACTCAGAGAAAACTTAGACAGAGAGAGAATATATTCATCCACCAGATGGTGGGCAGAAAACTGGCTCCAGGGGAGCAACACAAAACTCAGCCAAGTGCTGAGGCGAACTGAAGAAACTCTCTCTGTCAGAAGATACCAGATCTGAGTGCACAGCACAGCCTATAACTGAGGCTTTCTGTCCTGCACTGGATGCCAGAATGGAGGGAAGTGTGGGCCTTTTATAGGCACTGCCCAGGCCTTTTGGTCTGGCCGACCAGCAGGGTCGGTCCCCTGACTGGTGACCGACCAGAACAGTCTGGAAAACCGACCAGGGACGGCCCTGGTCGGTGGCCCTGGTTGGGCCGACTGGCCCTGCCACAGGCCCCTATAAAAGGGTGCCCTGTGCAGCCAGTCCATGCTTCTAGGAAGGCAAAGGGCCCCCCCCAAATCTCTGCTGTTTGCAGACAGCAGCCAGTCCGTGTGCTGGTTGCCAACTCTGTTTGCCTGGGTCTCTCTTTCCCATCCCTCCTTACTCGCACTGCCCCTTGTCCCCACAAAAAGGGGGCTCACAGGTGGGTACAGTGAGTCTCTAACAAAAGGCGCCTACATGGCGGGGATTGTGGACAGGCTGATGTGTGGTGGATATATATATATATATATATATATATAGAGAGAGAGAGAGAGAGAGAGAGAAGGTTAGGGTGTGTCGAAATGATACTCAAATGAAGACATGAAGAAGGATTTCATTAATTCATCAAGTATGACATGACAAGTGAAGTACAAGCATTATATAATGAATGTGTACAACAGCCAGGAACCCCCCCAATTTATAGGTTTGGGTCCAGCAACAATAGCAACATGACTTATGGCACAGCCTCCCTAAGATGCCACATGGCAACATTTGGCTGCCCACTTAAATGCTACTCAATTACAAGCCCTTTCTAAAAGAACCTACTAGGCTAAAATAACTAAGTAAGGGTCACCTTTGTTACAAGTCCTCCCTGCCCAAAAGAAAATTTGCCCTCAAATTTGCAAGGGAAATGTAACAAAATTACAGCTCATAAAAAGAAACTCATATGTGGTCATCCATTGGAGAAAACAGTGAATTCCAGCAGCCAATGATTCCCTCAAGGTACGCTGCACTGCAGCAGCATCATAGGTGGAATAAGAAGAATTCATCACAGCTCCATGTAGCAAGGAAATTGACCCTTTTAAAACAAGTCTTCAGCTGAACAAATATGGATATTGTTCTATGATAGAACCTGGCTGCCAAGATGACTCCTCATCTGGTAATCCTTGCCATTTAATGAAGTACTCAGTATAGGATCTATTCCTGAGAACTTTGTCCCTGAATCCAATGATTCTCTCACTGTGTTCGTCCTTCCTCATCCATGGGTGGAAGCTCCTCTATAACCTGGTCTAAGGGACCCAAATATTTCTTCAAGACAGACACATGAAAAACATTGTGAATTCTTGCTGAAGGAGGAAGCTCCCAATCTTTTGTAGCACCTTATAAGGACCATAATAACAATGAGCCACCTTACTATTGGTATTTCCCTTTAATGAAGCAAGCCTAGTCTTAGGAAGCCTGAGGAAAACATGATCTCCTTCTTCAAAGAATAGCTCCCTACGATGCTCATCTGCATACTCCTTCATTCGAGCTTGAGCTTTGACAATGTTGTCCTTACACAATTGGAGAATAGCTGCCATATGGGTCCAATCATCAATAGCTTGTTGATCAGTAGATGGAATATGCACCTTATAGCCATACAAAGCCTCAAAAGGGCTCATCCCAATAGAAGAATGTTTGGTGCTGTTATAGCAGAATTCAGCCAGATGCAGCCATTTGTCCCATGTGGACTGGGCATCAAAACAGTAATGCCTGAGATACTCTATTAACTCTCACTGTTTGTCCATCAGTTTGGGGATAGTAGGCTGTGCTAGGAGAGAGAGGAGTACCCATAGCTGTGAATAATTGTTGCCAAAACTGTCCCATAAATTTGGCATCACGATCACTTACTATCTCTTTGTTTTTTTTTTTCAAGAAATAGACTTCTATTAAGTAAGAGAAAAAACCCGCAAGAGCAAGCTCTAAGCAGAATACATCATGAAATCATGAGGATAAATAAACCCCCTCAAAGTGAGGTGGAAAACAACCAAGGTTGAGGCTGAAAGTGCCACCTCAACCCTGTAGGAGTCTCAGAGAAGAAAGGAAAATCCTTCCATTCCCTGAAGGAAGCAGCCCTCCTAGCTGAGGCTGCACAGGAGTCTCCCTGCATACTCGTCCATACGGCCATCAAGGTATGTACATTGACTCTCTCATAGAATACCTGAGGCCTTGCACAGGAGCAAACTGTTGTGGCCAAGAGGACCTGGTTGACCACCACAACTCTAGAGACACGATCCAGCTTGGCTGAGCTCCAAAAAAGGAGCTTCCTCCTGATGCTCTCCAACATAGGAGCAAACTGCTGCGTGGAAGAAATATCCAAGCCAGCCTGGCAGCCCAAATACCTGACAGGCACACCCAAGTGAATCCTATGTCAAGCCCCCAAACTGGAGTGTCCTCATCACTGATCCAAAAGCCATTGGATTTATGCCAATTTATCTGCGCCCTCGCCGCCAAGCAAAATAAATCCAATGCTGTCCTGAAAGAAGTGAGCGTCTGTGGTGTGGCATCCAAGTAAACTGCTGTGTCATCTGCCAACTCACTGTCAAGTAGCTCCTCTTCCCTTCTGACACTTGCTCCATAAACTGAGCAGCCACCATAGATGCTGAATATTGTGTCTTAGTGGGAATGAAGTGTGCTTGCTTAGTCAGTCTGTCCACCACCACAAATATACTATTCCATCCCTTTGCTGTGACAGGTAAGCTTGTTATGAAGTCCATAGTAATGTGGGACCATTTACCCTCAAGAATGGGTAAGGGCTGCAATAGTCTTGCTGGTCTGAGATTTAAGTCCCTGTTTTGTTGGCATGGCTTGCAACATTGGACAAATCTGTAAACATCTCTCCATAGCCCCTTCCATATGAAACTATGCCTAGCTGTCATATGTTTTGTACAGCCTTATGTGCCCCGCCATTGGAGAAGAGTGCATCTCCTGTAAAACCAGTAGTTTCTAGGCTGAATGTTCCACGAGAAAATTTTCCCCTTTATACCACAGCAACCCATTGTGTAGCTTGTAGTTGGGATGGTCCTCACAAGAGGAATTTCGTTGGTCCTGAAATATGACTGCGGCTTCATTATCTGAAAGATATTCTTCTTGTATACCATGGATCCATTCTTTATAAACCTCTGAAATGGAACTCAAAGTACATGCCCACATTCTTGAAAGTGAATCAGCGACAATCTTCTCCTTCCCTGCCTTGTATTCAATCTCAAATTCGTAACTGTGAACTTTGGAAAGCCATCTCTTTTGCTTTGGGGAGAGACTAGCTTGGGACAGGAAATATTTGAGGGTCCTATGGTCTGTCCTTACCTTGAAATGACTCCCATAAACATAGTGGTGCCACTTTTCTATAGCATGGAGTATAGCCAGCATCTCTTGGTCATAGATGTGGTAGGATAACTCCTTGTCATCCAATTTCCTGCTCTCAAAAGCAATTACTCCATGAGGCTTCTTTAGGACAGCACCAATTCCTCTCCCACTGGCATCAGCTTCAATAGTGAAAGGAAGAGAGAAGTCTGGGCATACCAAAATAGGAGCTGAAGATAGGGCAAGCTTCAAGTGCTGGAAACTCTTTTCTGCCTTAAGAGTCCATCTAAAAGAATCCTTCTTTGGCAAGTCCATAAGAGGTGCAGCTATCTTGGCAAAATGCTTTATAAACCTTATATAGAATGAAGCAGACCAAGAAATCCTCTGAGCTGAGTCACATTGGCTGGCTGAGACCACTCCACAATGCATCTCACTTTGTTAGGGTCCATCTTTATCCCCTTGCTGCGCACAATATGACCCAAATACTCCACCTCACTAGCCATGAAAGTACACTTGCTCATCTTGGCAAAGAGTTGATGGAATCTGGGAACTTCCAGAATCTGTTTCACATGTGCAAGGTGTTCCTCCTTGGATTTTCTGTAGATAAGTATGTCATCAAAGAATACCAAGGCATATTTATAAAGGTATGGCTGTAGTATCTTGTTCATCAAGGCTTGAAAGGTAGCTGGGGCATTGGTGAGCCCAAATGGCATCACCTTAAATTGATACAACCCCCTCAGTTCTGAAAGCTGTCTTTGGCTCATCTCCTTCCCTCATCCTTATTTGATGGTACCCAGATCTTAAGTCAATCTTGGTGAAGAACTTTGCCCCCTTTAATTCATCCAATAGGTCATCTATTCTAGGAATAGGGAACTCGTTCTTTATAGTAATTTTAATGAGATCCCTATAATCAATGCATAACCTATAAGACCCATCCTTCTTCTTCACCAATAGGACAGGAGATGCAAATGGAGATTGGCTGTGTGAAATGAAGTTCCTGTCCAATAACTCCTGGACCTACTTAGCAAACTCCTCCCTTTCCACCTTAGACAACCTGTAAGGAGCCTTATTCACTGGTTTAGAACCAGCTTCAAGGTTAATGGCATGATCAATGTCTCTTTTAGGGTGGAAGGTGATGTGGCAAGTCAGCAAATACATCTGAGTACTGCTGTAACAGTTCTTGCATATCACGATCTTCAACCAAGAATTCATTGGAACCCTCAGACTTGGAAAAATGGATAGCATATATGGCGCACATGTTTCTGAGGTCCCTTTCCAATTTCCTGGAAGATATGATAGCCAATCTAGGTGCTTCATAGCCCTTCATATATATCTCCTTACCCTTATGGAAAAATCTCATAAACCTCTGATGGAAGTCCATGGTAATCTCCCCAAGTGATTGCAACCAATCACAACCAAGACAATATCAATGGGCCCCATGTCCAGCACAAACAAATCTCCTTGGAAGACGTATTCTGATGACAAGTGTATTTTAGTACCTTGACAACAAGACTTGCTGATAGAATACTCTCCATTAGCCACTTGTACCTACAAGCCATGGTCAATAGTGGTGGGCTGTAATCTTACTGCCTCAACAGATTTGGAATTAATGAAGCTGTGAGTACTCCCACTGTCAACCAGTATGTGGACTGATCTGCCTTTGATTGTCCCTTGTAGCCTAAGTGTATGGGCATTATGAGACCCCATAAATGCATCTGGAGAGATGCTGTAAGTAGCAGATTGGGTATCCCAAAACAACTCATCATCATCCAAATAAGAGTTCCCATCTCATTCTCTGATCATCAATTACTTCAACCCTCCATCGATGGCATTTACGTGAATATTTGTACTGCAATTCACCATCAGTCATGGTATTAGAAACAATACACCCGCCTGGGTCGAATGGAAAAGAGGGTTCACGTTTGGAATCATGAGAAACATCATTGTCTCCATGATCATCACCTACACAGTCATGTAATTCAACCTCTGCAGTAGTGTCTTCATAAGAAGGGTCATCATCAAGCTCTAAGATCATACTCAGTTTGGCACCTGATTTGGCTTTACACACATTCTTATGGTCTGGAGTCCATTTCTCTTCACATAGGTGGCATAAATTTCTGTCCTCTATAATAGCTTGTGACAATTGCTTGACCACTCTATCCTTCCTGTCCTTTGGGTCCTCCTTAGAACTAGGTGTAGTAGAGGTATGCATATCTCCTAACCTGAGAGATTTCTCCTTGCCCCCATTGCTGCCATAAACAGTAGGATATCTTGGGATAGGAATGGATGCTGTAGTAGGTGGTACTTGCTTGGGAACCAACGGAAAATCGCTCTTGTTGATAGGCCTACTGTCCATGTGCCCAATGCCCAATCCTTTCTCCTTCAAACTGTACTTAGGTTCAAAAAGTTCTACCAAATGCATTGCTTCCTTGAGAGTACTAGGTTTGAGGGCTGTCACATCAGCAGCAATGCTTGGATGAAGTCCATAGATGAATTTGAGCAGCCTACTTCTCTCATCAATACCATGAACGAACAAGGACAAATTCCAAAACTGTTTACAAAACCTTGCTGAGATAAGTCATACCATTGGCAAACAAGCTTATCTCTAGCAATGGAGCATACAAATGTCTGAAACATCTGCTCCTTAAATTCCTCCCAAGATTGAATAGTGATCCCCTCATTTTGAAGATTCCTCCACCAGGAATGAGCATAATCCTCCATGTGTAGGGCTACAAATCTAATTTTGCTTTGATCACTTTTAGGGTAGAGCAGGAAATAGTCTTCCATCTTGCTCAACCATTCCTCCAGTTCATTAGGAGTGCAGGTATCCCCCTTGAACTTTGATAGAATAATTTTATCCTTGATATCCTTGTCCTGATGAGAAAGACCCAACACACAAAGAGTAGACCGATCCCCCCTCCACCACAATACTGCAAAGAACAAGTTCTATCCAACACCTCCCATGTGATAGCTACTTCTCAATCAGCTTGCGACTGGCAAGGGCAAACCATCACTCGTCACCCCCCCCCCCCCAAAACTCTCAACTGGGTGGTCAATACCATCAAGCCAGAGTTTAAAAAAATATATTCATTTTTGCGGGACAACCCAAGCCAAAGTACCTCTTATTGACTCCAAATACATTCAATTTAGAGGGACAATTCAAGGCTCAGAATCTTTATTTGACGCACCACAAACGCACATAGCATAGAGAGCCTAGAAAGCCCAATCTTGGTCGTAAGGGTCCTCGTCCTCGAGAGAGGCCGTGAACTTCTTCTGTAGCTGCATGGATCTCCTTAGGGGGCTTTTCAAGATCAGCTTGTTCTTCAACAAGGAGATTGTCATGGTGCTTCTCTTGTTCCTATTCCTTCTTCTTGAAGCAGTGAGCTTCAACGTGTCCTTTCCTCTTGCAAAACTTGCAAATAATGTTCTTGTTGGTCTTCCAATTGCTTGTGGAGGAAAAATGCTTGATCACCAGGAGAGGCAAGAGAGGCTTCCTTATTGCGAAGGTCCTTCTCAATAACTAGTGCCACCATATCATCAAACGTGGTGGTGGCAAGGCGAAGGACTTCAAGAATTTGCTCAAAATGAGAAATTCCATGCATAACCTTCATAAGGATAACTATCTTATCTTGATCATCAGGTGGTCTCTTCAAACTTGAAAGTTGTTGAACAAGATATTGAAACCGTGCTAGATGATCACTCACTCATCACTCTCTTCCATTTTCAAATCATAAAACTTGAGCTTCAAAAAGACTTTAGAGTTGGTGATTTTATTACCAAATAATGTCTCCAGGCGATCCCAAATCTCCTAAGCTATCGACTTAAAGTCCACATGATGCATGAGAGAGTCGACCAAGCAAAGACCAATGAGGGCAAAGCATTCTGCTGCTTCCAAATCCTTTGGTGTTGCTGATCAAGTAACTCAACCTTGTCATCCTCAACAACATCCCAAACACCTTCGCGCATAAGAAGCAACTGCATCTTGGTTTGCCATGTGGGAAAACCTTCTCCTTTGAATTTCTCCATGAGCAAAGAGCTGGAGGACAATGAAGTCATGATGGCCAGGAGCTTGATGAAAGCGGACAGCAAGCCCGAGATGCAAGAAGGAGGCTAAAGGGGGCCGAAGGAATGCTCCAAAATGCAAAGCAGTGACCTAGAGCAGCCCTGGGATAAATAAGAGGCAAGAAGCAGCTTCGAAAAAGAGTGTGAAGGAGGTGGCTCTGCAACAGCAATCCCGAAACAGCTCGCAAATGCAAGCAGCTGCTCCAAAATAGGTCAAAGAGGCCTCCAAATCATGCAACCACGTGCATGAATGAACAGCTCTGCTGCAGCGTCCTGGAAACCCTAAAAATGAGAATGTAAATGCTTGGAAATGGCTCGAATCTCCACACATGCAAGCCTGGTGTGCTCCAAAATGCACACCACGAGAAGAATGCTCCGAAATGTGGAGCATGGCCTCCACACAGCACTGGCAGGGACTGGAACTGGATGGAACTGCTCAGAGGTGGTCTCAAACACCTCGAAATGCTCGAAAAGGTGGCCAAAAGTGTACTGCCACAAGGTGGCCATGTAGCAACATCAAGGTGGCAGGAGGGGTGCTCAAAACGGGTGCAGACAGCAGGGAAGAGGAGGCGAAATGAGCACAAAGTTGACGGCTATGGAGAGGCAGGCTATGGTGAAGCTGAGTGGGCACAAAGGAGAGCAAATGGCTGCAAGACAAAGACGAAAATGAGCAGGGCTGAGGTGGAAAAGAGTAGGGCTGAGGCGGCTGCAGAAAGAAAAGCTGGAACAAAATTAGGGTTTCGAGTTAGGGTTAGGTCTAGAAAGACGTGGCAGCTATGGCAAGGTGAACCTGCTCTAATACCATGTTAGAAACATGAGAGAGAGAGAGAGAGAGAGAGAGAGAGAGAGAGAGGGGGGGAGGGGGGGGCGGGGGGGGGGGAAATGATACTCAAATGAAGACATGAAGAAGGCTTTCATTCATTCATCAAGTATGACATGACAAGTGAAGTACAAGCCTTATATAGACACACACATACCAGGTATATATGGGATAACTCCCAAAGTGACACGTGGCACTCACACATGACACACACATGAACTAGTACTAGAACTATTAGTACTACACACCAACACAACACATCACCACACTCTTTGGCTATCATATCTCCAACATGATGGCCTGCAACATTCCCAGTAACATGGCGCCACAACATAGCAGGGTCCGCCAAATAGAGGGCTGGTGGGACTGGTTGGAGCCAGGCAACGAGGCCCTACTTGAAGCAAACCTCCCTACATTGAAGTGTAGTCCAAGGGCCGTGTTTCGAGAGCCCCACAAAGTCAGTGGGGGGCAGAGTAAAAGTCGACCAAAGGTGTCAGTACAAACCCCCTGCTGGTCGGCCATTTTGGAAGACATCCCAACCCTGTAAAAGCATAGGCTATTGGCCTCATTTTGGCATCCAGCACTGTGGCACTTGGGTGCAATGTGTTCCCTAATAGGAGACTTTGTTGTATGATGTGACCCCTTTGTGAGTCCTTATCCAGGGACGGTCAGGCACAAGCTGTTGGGGTAAAGGGCAGTGTGCCCACCCACTTGTACAGTGCCCATGTATACTCATATATATATGATAGAGGAATAAGCTGGAGTAGCTTTTGCTCCACCACTTTTGGTGTCTCCTATCCCTTTGTGTGTGCTCTCCTCTCCCACAACTGGTATCAGAGCAGTCTACTGTCTATTTGTGACCAATGTGCAGGAAGCTGTTTTTCAGGTGAGAATATCTGAGAATCCACAAGGATTTGGCTCTTGAGGTCAACTGACAAGTTGTAGATTTTTCTACAAGCTACAACTTTGCTGTTTACAGCTTTGGCATCCGGTCTTTCAGTGAAAAGATATCGCTGTTCAAAAACAGGGACAGCGTGTTGATACGCAGCCATAATGTCTATTTCAGAGAGGATGCTATGTTTAGACAGCCCAGGACTGTGGATAGCAGGAGAGTGGTGTTCCAGGAGGGTGTCAGTGCACTGATACCTCCGAATTCTATGCAGGGACAGCTCATATCCCTTGGAGTGGGAGGTTTTTCCCACGGTGAGCAGGTTATAAAGTTGGGACAGCCATGATAACTTCCTGATTTTGGTCAGAGATGGTCAGATGTCTCTAGTATTCCACAGGTTTATACTCCTATGGAGATTGTTGATGCATCTTCTATGGACAGTTATAGTTTACTCCCAGGATGCAGAGTGCCTCTTGCAGATGAGGATGAGGCTATGCATGGTGAGGAGGATACCTTGGCTAATGATGCCCGGTATGATCCATTAGCTGGTTATGCCAGGACAGATGTGGTTTCTGCAGTTATTGACTCAGGTCATATTGCGCATGGACAGGAATCATTGATATGTTTACTTCGTAAGTGCCTCCATGGCCAGAAGCAATCCCCTCGAGCTTGGCTTCATAGGTTTGATACCGTTATGAGAGCTCAGGATGTGATGCACAGTGAGACAGGTTATGGTCTCAGTATTCAGGAGGTCACTATCCTTCTGAGGTTACTTGCCATATGGTTCCTTAAGGATAGGGATGCTTTGCAGTGCGAGCTGCATGGTCTTGATGACGTTTGTCAGATACTTGGTTGTTTCAGTATGGAGAGGGGGAAGTTATTGAGTACTCCATTGCTTGTATTGGCTCCATACTTGAAACACAGTAGGTTTGACGATCACAGATCAGTTGAGCAGCAAGTTATGGTTGATATGGCAGCCATAGTACTTCATGCATCCATGACTGTGTTGAGACTTGGTTCTCACATGTTTGCCATTGGGGCTACACTTCCAGTTCTTGCTTCCGTTGCAGTGGGAGTTGGTAGCATGATTATGGTAGATTTTGGCAGTAGGGAAGCGGTTGTGGACATCAGGTCCTTATGCTTCCAGGAGCAGCATGCAAGTGATGCAGGTTGGGTAGACCAGCAGAGGTCTATTGTAGGGCATGTGCTTATGGTCACAGGTGGTACAGAGACATTTTCTTTACACAGTGACAATTCAGGTGCTATGGACTTAGCACAGGAGCACGTGGTGGTGAGAGTTCACTCTCCAAGTGAGATCTGGCATGAGATCTTGGTTGACAGGCAGGCATCTACAGCTTGTCATTTTCTATCCTGCAAACCCGATGTCTGCTAGCAGCTTATCCTCTATGCACTTTGCACATTGCAAAGTGCCGATGGGCATAGGATGATGATGTGGTCATCTTGTTTTTCAACCTATGGCTGATTGTATTATATGTGTACTATACTCCCTTAAAGGCACACTGCCTTTAAGTGGGAGATTGTTGAGGTAAAAAAGGGCAGTGTGCCCACCCACTTGTACAGTGCCCATGTATACTCATATATATATGATAAAGGAATAAGCTGGAGTAGCTTTTGCTCCACCACTTTTGGTGTCTCCTATCCCTTTGTGTGTGCTCTCCTCTCCCACACAAGCTACGCAGGTCAATCTCTCAGCCTTAGGTAAAGTCAGTCCTTGTTCACTGGTACCCAATGGAGAACAATAGGTCAGTGTAAGTCCATCTTAGGTTTAGTTAGGGCAAATGTTAGCCATGATAGGAGCCCCAGAAGGGGCCACTTAGGAAGGGGAGGGTTAGGGGAGGCACCTATGTCCGGCAGCCCCCATTCAGTGGCTCCAAAAACGGCCTAACGGCCTAGTTTCCATAGGCCAAGCCCAGCAAGCTAGTCGGCTAAAACCGACCTGCTGGGTCAGCTATTGTTGCTGGTTGGCTAGGGGATCCAGCCCTATAAATAGGGCCTCGGCTGGCCCTTCTCCTCGTTCCGTTTCTGATTACTCCATGTTAATGTTCCTGCATCTGATATTGCAGCCCGTCTCGCTCATCTACAAGCAATCTCCACACCATTCATTGAGGCTGCTATCCTGGTCTTTTCTCTTTGCACAGCTGTCCAGCATCGTCATGGTCTGGATTGACTCATAATGCTGCTTATGGAATGTTGTTCCTAGCCTTTCAACATTGCTATCCACGCAGTACAAGTTAATCCTACGCCGAGCCTTTAAGCAAGACACCTAGTAGACCCAACCTGCTGGTCGGGTTACCAAGCCCAACAAGCGGATAGTTTGCAAGGAGGACCAACGTGCTAGTTAGCCACCTAGGCTGCCTGGTCAGCCCCTCATATGTTAGGGAGGGGTCAGCCCCATGGAGCAGGTATCAGCCAGTCAGATCAACCAACTAGGGGAGGAGGTGAGGGTATATATAGGCCCCCCCGTTGTCTCATCTCATTCATTGGAGGTTTTGCCCAGTAGATCATAGGGCTTTTCCCTAAGATCCCTTGCAGTCTCTCTCCTTATTCAGTTCAGTTTGTGTGGTTTGGTTTGCTCTCCTTTTCTCTTCAGTTTCCGTTGCACCCTCACAAGAGCAAGGCCACACAAGGAGGGCTGGCCTAGGTGGCCAGCGTAGAGGCAGCCGACCAAATGTCGGCCACCCTATAGGCTTGGCCAACCCTCTCCTGGGGGACTGGCCAACCTTGGCCTTGGGGCTGCCCCATTGGAAATATAGAGGTCACCTCCCTATCTATGAACCCCCATATGAGGAGAGCATTGGGGGGGGTGAACCTGGGGTTTGTGAGAGTGCCACATGGGCAGCATCATGGCTGCCGTGTGGGCAAGGATTAGACAAAGAAAAGAGGAATACCTAGAACCTTCTAGGAGCCTAGAACAGCACAGTGGATACGGTGACCGATAGAGGCAACTCCAAGAACAGATCTGTGGCCGAGTGGAGCTCCATAGAAAGACAATAGAGGCTAGGTGCCCCGGGATCACCCCGCCTTGCTCCTGCTCTTGAATCGCAGGCTAGATCTAGGGCTTGATACCCCGCCATATGCTCCTGTACAATTGCGCCATCTGATGCACATGGCGGGGATTTTGGGCAAGCTGATGGCCTGTAACAGTCCGAGAAACATGGCGGGAATAGCAGCAGCAGGGTCGGCCAGATAAGGGGGTGGTTCGGCTGGTTCGGCTGGCCAACCAAGCCCTAGTTGGAAGAGCCCTTACATTCAAGTGTGGGCCAAATGCCCTGTTTTAAGAGCCCAACAAAGTCGGTGGGGGGCAGAGTTAAAGTCGGCAAGAGGGTTCGGTAAACCCCCTGCTGGTCTGCCATTTTGAGGGGCATCCCAATGAAGGAGAGTCACAAAAGCTGCAGACTTAGCTCATCATTAGCTGAAGCCGATGCTTCCCTCCAAGGCAGTAAGGTGCTGAGATCTCGACAGAGAGTCTACATAACCTCAAGGCGAAGCATTCGGGCTCAGAGATCTAGATGACCTACCCAAGTACTACTTTCTTACAAAATACGCACACATGGGACTTGTCACAATGAGACTCGGAACTAAGCCCATTGTGAGGCTAGGTTCAAATGAGCTAACCAAGATACGCTCCTAGTCTATATACTCTTCCAAATCCTAAATCCAGCACCTATATGCGTCCTCCTGTGAAAGGGGAGGCAGACATATGGAGCCCCCTTCCTGTTCTTGGACGATTGTGAAGCCAGCATAAAATAAAATTAAGGACGATGAAGAGGTTCAGTAAGGATGACAATTTCAAGATGACTTACACTTTAGAAGATTAATCAATCTGTTACAGAAAATCAGAAGTGAAACCTTCAGAGCTAAGGTAACATCAACTCTCTTAATTGCACCTACGTTTTGATACGGACACACATTTAGAGGGAAACAAAGCCACAACCAGCTTTTATGGGACGCTCTTTTCAAGAGGGATTGGCTTTGGTCGCTAACATGTTCCACAACTAAGGCAACGAGTTTGCCAACTATTTTTTACAACACGTTAGGCAAATTTTTCCCTGCACATCCCAACAGCCAAACATGTCTACAGGAAATGGAGAGAAACAAAGCTACAACCACAAGTTTATGTAAAGATCTTTACACCCATTTCTTTTAGTATTTTAAGAGCTAAAGCAACCAGTCTGCAAAGCGCCCCTCATTAGAAGCGACTGTAACAGAGTTCGAAATATAGTACTAAAACGTAATATCATATGATAGAAGAGAAGACTACCACAATCTATATAACGATTAAGGTATTCAAGTTCTCCACATAGCTCTTATGTCATGTTGCATCTTCAATACATCTTGTGATTAGTGAGCTACTTGGTTCATTTGTTCTCTTCAAGCTCCGTATACTTCGCACTTTTCCATATGTGCAAATCACCATCATTGTCCCTCCACTTTATCAGCAACACTTCAAGCTGGAAAAACACCCAAAAAAAGCTATTATTTTTTTGGAGAAAAAAGAAGAAAACGAAAAATTATTACTTTTTTGGAGAAAAAAAGTGGATGGATTCTTACCTTTGAGGGATCGACATATGCTTGCGCTCGCACATCCATGGGATCACCTACCCATGTCCATTCAGGACAGTCGTCGTCCAACATCCTCTCGTCTGCAAGACTGGACGTACTGTCCTCCTCTGTACAGTAAGGAGACCTTCCACAAGCGCTTTCACTTTCTATGAAGTATATAAGCTTCTTGAGTGCATCATCGATAGCCTCCTGAGGAATCGAGCCGTCTCCATCGAACCCTCGCGTGCGGGCTACCATAGCTAGGTACATTGGATAGATCACTTTTCTCATGTCATCAGCTTTATAGGCCCTGCAACGGACTAGGTATTCAAAATTAAGAAAAATTTTCAGCCGCTCTTCGTTCACCTTTCCTATGTGAAATTCTGCATCAGGACCAGTCTGAGAGCCGGACCTCAAGAAAACCATGGTACCAGAGAATGAGGAGATGTTGGCAAGCCTGTATATATGGAAAAGGTGTGTCTCAGTAATAGATTTTATACAGTGTGAACATCATTGGATTAAGTTATTTAATTAATTAGAAAATGCGCCCCAAGCTTAATTCTTTGGCGCAGGGAGCAATTTAACGTAAGGCGCTGCAAAAATTAAGAGACGATTAGCCTAAGGCGCAAGCACTGCGAAGGAGAAGATTCTAGAGTAGGGAGCTTCGAGAAGCTTCTACTCCCTACCTGTTGCTATAAAAGTAGGGCAGGTTGAAGGGAGGAGGCGCTTCTTTTATTCGTGGCAGACACTAGGGGAGGGGGAGCGGAAATCTACAGGGGGCTAACCTACAGGGCTGGTCTCATTGGGATGTGCTTACCAAATCCACTAGGGGAGGGGGAGCGGAAATCATACCTGAATTGAGAGCAGGGGGAGGAGTCGGTTTTCGAGTGTAGGAGAGGCGAATAGGAGGCTTTCTCCTCTCAACACATTAGTGTGTGTCCTAAAAAGGCATGCTCATCGAGGTCTGCAAATATGAGACAAGTTCTATGTATAAAGTGAACCGTTAGAAGAAATATCACATATTTCGAGACTAGAAACTGTGAGCTTTCCTTTCTACTAAGCAAAGCAAAACGTTCATGTACACAGGTCACGTATGTTACACGCACCACACACTCTCCATAAAAGCCAACGTACACTAGAAACTATGAGCTTTCCTTTCTACTAAGCAAAGCAAAACCTTCATGTACACACGTAACGTATGTTACATGCACCACGCACTCTCCATTAAAGCTAGCAGCTTTCCATGCATAATGTGTAGTGCTAATAAAGCTAAAGGTTGATCTAAAACCTGAATTTATTCACTAAACCATCCTAGCACATCATGGATTTCTTGTAATCAATATATTTTACTTCCATGGAGGAGGCTTTGTGGTGCTCTCTTCCCACGTCATTTACATGACGTTTGCTAGATAGCCATATGAGCTATTAGCAACAACAATCAGCAATAAAATCTCTTTGGGAGAAGTTACCGAATCTCTTTGCCAATAAAATCAAATAACTCCAAAGTATTTCTCAAGCAAAAATTGAAAATGAAAGAAGGTGACTCACTCAATGAGCATCTAAGCACACTGGGTTCCATGTTGAACTTTCAGCCATGCGAGTGCTTGGTTTGACCTCTAATTCATGCATCACACTAGCTCCGCACGCAAATGGAAAATGCTAGAATGTCCTACGTTGTGTGGTGTGAAGAGTCATTGGGCCACTTGTGTGTGCAAACCAAGTCTAGATTCGTTTTGACTCTTTCTATGTGTGATTCCTCCAATAACCTCCCCTATGATGTAGAAGATAAGCCCGGCCTATAAATGAGGTCCCCATTGTACTTGCATCATCTATCTATCATTTCACTCCTTGTGCCTCAACCTCAAGTCTCCATCATGTAATTTTGTGGTTCCATCTCCCTCTCACCATGGTTTCTAACGAAAATCCCCACCCAAGTACTACTTTCTTGCAAAATACGCACACATGGGACTTGTCACAATGAGACTTGGAACTAAGCCCATTGTCAGGCCAGGTTCAAATGAGCTAACCAAGATACGCTCCTAGTCTATATACTCTTCCAAATCCTGGATCCAGCACCTATATGTGTCCTCCTGTGAAAGGGGAGGTAGACATATGGAGCCCCCTTCCTGTTCCTGGACAATTGTGAAGCCAGCATAAAATAAAATTAAGGACGATGAAGAGGTTCAGTAAGGATGACAATTTCAAGATGACTTACACTTTAGAAGATTAATCAATCTGTTACAGAAAATCAGAAGTGAAACCTTCAGAGCTAAGGTAACATCAACTCTCTTAATTGCACCTACGTTTTGATACGGACACACATTTAGAGGGAAACAAAGCCACAACCAGCTTTTATGGGATGCTCTTTTCAAGAGGGATTGGTTTTGGTCGCTAACATGTTCCACAACTAAGGCAACGAGTTTGCCAACTGTTTTTCACAACATGTTAGGAAAATTTTCCCTGCACATCCCAACAGCCAAACACGTCTACAACAAATGGAGAGAAACAAAGCTACATCCACAAGTTTATGTAAAGATCTTTACACCCATTTCTTTTAGTATTTTAAGAGCTAAAGCAACCAGTCTGCAAAGCGCCCCTCATTAGAAGCGACTGTAACAGAGTTCGAAATATAGTAATAAAACGTAATATCATATGATAGAAGAGAAGACTACCACAATCGATCTAACGACTAAGGTATTCAAGTTCTGCACATAGCTCTTATGTCATGTTGCATCTTCAATACATCTTGTGATTAGTGAGCTACTTGGTTCATTTGTTCTCTTCAAGCTCCATATACTTCGCACTTTTCCATATGTGCAAATCACCATCATTGTCCCTCCACTTTATCAACAACACTTCAGGCTGGAAAAACACCCAAAAAAAGCTATTATTTTTTTGGAGAGAAAAGAAGAAAACGAAAAGTTATTACTTTTTTGGAGAAAAAAAGTGGATGGATTCTTACCTTTGAGGGATCGACATATGCTTGCGCTCGCACATCCATGCGATCACCTACCCATGTCCATTCAGGACAGTCGTCGTCCAGCATCCTCTCGTCTGCAAGACTGGATGTACCGTCCTCCTCTGTACAGTAAGGAAACCTTCCACAAGCGCTTTCACTTTCTATGAAGTATATAAGCTTCTTGAGTGCATCATCGATAGCCTCCTGAGGAATCGAGCCGTCCACATCGAACCCTCGCGTGCGGGCTACCATAGCGAGGTACATTGGATAGGTCACTTTTCTCATGTCATCAGCTTTATAGGCCCTGCAATGGACTAGGTATTCAAAATTAAGAAAGGTTTTCAGCCGCTCTTCGTTCACCTTTCCTATGTGAAATTCTGCATCAGGACCAGTCTGAGAGCCGGACCTCAAGAAAACCATGGTACCAGAGAATGTGCTGAGAGGAGATGTTGGCAAGCCTGTATCTATGGAAAAGGTGTGTCTCAGTAATAGATTTTATACAGTGTGAAAATCATTGGATTAAGTTATTTAATTAATTAGAAAATGCACCCCAAGCTTAATTCTTTGGCGCAGGGAGCAATTTAACGTAAGGCTGCAAAAATTAAGAGACGATTAGCCTAAGGCGCAAGCACTGCAAAGAAGAAGATTCTAGAGTAGGGAGCTTCTTCGAGAAGCTTCTACTCCCTGCCTGTTGCTATAAAAGTAATGCAAGTTGAAGGGAGGAGGCACTTCTTTTATTCGTGGCAAACACTACGAGAGCGGGAGCGGAAATCTATAGGGGGCTAACCTACAGGGCTGGTCTCATTGGGATGTGCTTACCAAATCCACTAGGGGAGGGGGAGCGAAAATCATACCTGAATTGAGAGCAGGGGGAGGAGTCCGTTTTCGAGTGTAGGAGCGAATAGGAGGCTTTCTCCTCTCAACACATTAGTGTGTGTCCTAAACAGGCATGCTCATCGCAGTCTACAAATATGAGACAAGTTCTGTGTATAAAGTGAACTGTTAGAAGAAATATCACATATTTTCGGGACTAGAAACTGTGAGCTTTCCTTTCTACTAAGCAAAGCAAAACGTTTATGCACACAGGTCACGTATGTTACACGCACCACACACTCTCCATAAAAGCCAACGTACACTAGAAACTATGAGCTTTCCTTTCTACTAAGCAAAGCAAAACCTTCATGTACACACGTAACGTATGTTATACGCACCACGCACTCTCCATTAAAGCTAGCAGCTTTCCATGCATAATGTGTAGTGCTAATAAAGCTAAAGGTTTATCTAAAACCTGAATTTATTCACTAAACCATCCTAGCACATCATGGATTTCTTGTAATCAATATATTTCACTTCCATGGAGGAGGCTTTGTGGTGCTCTCTTCCCACGTCATTTACATGACGTTTGCTAGATTGCCATATGAGCTATCAGCAACAACAATCAGCAATAAAATCTCTTTGGGAGAAGTTACCGAATCTCTTTGCCAATAAAATCAAATAACTCCAAAGTATTTCTCAAGCAAAAATTGAAGATGAAAGAAGGTGACTCACTCAATGAGCATCTAAGCACACTGGGTTCCATGTTGAACTTTCAGCCATGTGAGTGCTTGGTTTGACCTCTGATTCATGCATCACACTAGCTACGCACGCAAATGGAAAATTCTAGAATGTCCTACGTTGTGTGGTGTGAAGAGTCATTGGGCCACTTGTGTGTGCAAACCAAGTCTAGATTCATTTTGACTCTTTCTGTGTGTGATTCCTCCAATAACCTCCCCTATGATGCAGAAGATAAGCCCGGCCTATAAATGAGGCCCCCATTGTACTTGCATCATCTATCTATCATTTCACTCCTTGTGCCTCAACCTCAAGTCTCCATCATGTAATTTTGTGGTTCCATCTCCCTCTCACCATGGTTTCTAACAAAAATCCCCACCCAAGTACTACTTTCTTGCAAAATACGCACACATGGGACTTGTCACAATGAGACTCGGAACTAAGCCCATTGTGAGGCTAGGTTCAAATGAGCTAACCAAGATACGCTCCTAGTCTATATACTCTTCCAAATCCTGGATCCATCACCTATATGCATCCTCCTGTGAAAGGGGAGGCAGACGTATAGAGCCCCCTTCCTGTTCCTGGATGATTGTGAAGCCAGCATAAAATAAAATTAAGGACGATAAAGAGGTTCAGTAAGGATGACAATTTCAAGATGACTTACACTTTAGAAGATTAATCAATCTGTTACAGAAAATCAGAAGTGAAACCTTCAGAGCTAAGATAACATCAACTCTCTTAATTGCACCTACGTTTTGATACGGACACACATTTAGAGGGAAACAAAGCCACAACCAGCTTTTATGGGACGCTCTTTTCAAGAGGGATTGGTTTTGGTCGCTAACATGTTCCACAACTAAGGCAACGAGTTTGCCAACTGTTTTATACAACACGTTAGGCAAATTTTCCCTGCACATCCCAACAGCCAAACACGTCTACAGCAAATGGAGAGAAACAAAGCTACATCCACAAGTTTATGTAAAGATCTTTACACCCATTTCTTTTAGTATTTTAAGAGCTAAAGCAACCAGTCTGCAAAGCGCCCCTCATAAGAAGCGACTGTAACAGAGTTCGAAATATAGTAATAAAACGTAATATCATATGATAGAAGAGAAGACTACCACAATCTATATAACGATTAAGGTATTCAAGTTCTGCACATAGCTCTTATGTCATGTTGCATCTTCAATACATCTTGTGATTAGTGAGCTACTTGGTTCATTTGTTCTCTTCAAGCTCTGTATACTTTGCACTTTTCCATATGTGCAAATCACCATCATTGTCCCTCCACTTTATCAGCAACACTTCAAGCTGGAAAAACACCCAAAAAAAGCTATTATTTTTTTGGAGAAAAAAGAAGAAAACGAAAAGTTATTACTTTTTTGGAGAAAAAAAGTGGATGGATTCTTACCTTTGAGGGATCGACATATGCTTGCGCTCGCACATCCATGGGATCACCTACCCATGTCCATTCAGGACAGTCGTCGTCCAGCATCCTCTCGTCTGCAAGACTGGACGTACCGTCCTCCTCTGTACAGTAAGGAGACCTTCCACAAGCGCTTTCACTTTCTATGAAGTATATAAGCTTCTTGAGTGCATCATCGATAGCCTCCTGAGGAATCGAGCCGTCCACATCGAACCCTCGCGTGCGGGCTACCATAGCTAGGTACATTGGATAGGTCACTTTTCTCATGTCATCGGCTTTATAGGCCCTGCAATGGACTAGGTATTCAAGATTAAGAAAGGTTTTCAGCCGCTCTTCGTTCACCTTTCCTATGTGAAATTCTGCATCAGGACCAGTCTGAGAGCCGGACCTCAAGAAAACCATGGTACCAGAGAATGTGCTGAGAGGAGATGTTGGCAAGCCTGTATCTATGGAAAAGGTGTGTCTCAGTAATAGATTTATACAGTGTGAATATCATTGGATTAAGTTATTTAATTAATTAGAAAATGCGCCCCAAGCTTAATTCTTTGGCACAGGGAGCAATTTAATGTAAGGCTGCAAAAATTATGAGACAATTAGCCTAAGGCACAAGCACTGCGAAGGAGAAGATTCTAGAGTAGGGAGCTTCTTCGAGAAGCTTCTACTCCCTGCCTGTTGCTATAAAAGTAGGGCAAGTTGAAGGGAGGAGGCACTTCTTTTATTCGTGGCAAACACTAGGGGAGGGGGAGCAGAAATCTATAGGGGGCTAACCTACGTGGCTGGTCTCATTGGGATGTGCTTACCAAATCCACTAGGGGAGGGGGAGCGGAAATCATACCTGAATTGAGAGCAGGGGGAGGAGTCAGTTTTCGAGTGTAGGAGAGGCGAATAGGAGGCTTTCTCCTCTCAACACATTAGTGTGTGTCCTAAAAAGGCATGCTCATCGCGGTCTGCAAATATGAGACAAGTTCTGTGTATAAAGTGAACCGTTAGAAGAAATATTACATATTTCAGGACTAGAAACTGTGAGCTTTCCTTTCTACTAAGCAAAGCAAAACGTTCATGTACACAGGTCACGTATGTTACACGCACCACACACTCTCCATAGAAGCCAACGTACACTAGAAACTATGAGCTTTCCTTTCTACTAAGCAAAGCAAAACCTTCATGTAAATCATGTACACACGTAACGTATGTTACACGCACCACGCACTCTCCATTAAAGCTAGCAGCTTTCCATGCATAATGTGTAGTGCTAATAAAGCTAAAGGTTTATCTAAAACCTGAATTTATTCACTAAACCATCCCAGCACATCATGGATTTCTTGTAATCAATATATTTTACTTCCATGGAGGAGGCTTTGTGGTGCTCTCTTCCCACATCATTTACATGACGTTTGCTAGATAGCCATATGAGCTATCAGCAACAATAATAATCATATCAATACCCACCCAAGCTTTCTTTTGGCATGTTCATCATGCGTCCAGGAAGGCTTAATTTTAGTAATCTAACAATGAGTGGGGAAGGGATCATAGAAGGATCGGTCTGGCATAGTAGCAAATGGGATGTTGTTCTAGCAAGGGTTGGTTTTGACAAGCTAACCTAACCTTCAAAAGGATGGGAATCAGCTAAGATCCATATATTATTGCAAAGGACACATTGACCAACCTTTTCACTCCTAATCGTTAATCTAACCAAAAGTATTAATTTATTATCTATCACCTCCCCCTTGATCTCAATTAAGATAAGCTTATTGTTTTAATCAATCTAATCTAACGAATTAGCTTAGCTCTCTACCCTTGTCGTCACCCTCGCCTTGCCTCTTCGCTCAGAACCTCTCCACTCTCCACTCAGAACCTCTGCCCTACCTCTCCCCAAAACCTCTCCACTCAAAGCACCCTCTCACGTCTCAGCCTCTCAGCCTCCTCCGCTCCCTCCCCTCTCCCTCTCCTTCCGCTCAGCCCTCCCCTCTCCTTCTCCCTCTCCCTCCGATCTCTCCTCTTCCTCTCCATCCGCTCCCTTCGCTCAGCCCTCCCCTCTCCCTGCACTCAGCTCCTCCCCCCTCTCCCTTCACTCCCTCGCTCAGCCTCCCTTCGCCCCTCTACCCTCCACTCACCAGTTTCTCTCCCTCAACTCCCTACATCCCCGTCCCTCACCTCACTCATATATTGGCTGAGGGCAGCTCACGCCGAATGTTCTGGAACCAAAATTCCAGAACGAACATTCTAGAACTTGTATGCTTACCTGACGTTAATCACGCCCGCTTAATTTTTCGAAAGGCCTTAGCTTAATTCGTGTAGGCACCTCCCAAAACACACAGACAAAATAATTAATAGCACGAGTATTTCTCGCTAGAGGGCCCTATTGTCAAGCATTCTGCTTGATTTTTTAATATAAGCACCTTGCCCTTCTTTAAACAACCAAGACATGTCATCCTTCCACATTTAAGAAAAGGGGGAGGTTTTCCTAGCTAACTACACTCTGTCATTGCCTCTTGGGCACCTTAGACCTAATTACAAATTGACTTGACACATGCCCATGCCAAGCAGATATATGGCCCTTATATCTTCCAAGCATATACAATGATGAGGAGAATGAAACCAAATAGATGCTAGATTGGCTACTGGGAAAGAGAATCCCTAGGATCATAAAAACTCATCGTTTGGTATTTCTGAGCTTTAGGATTCATAGCACATAGCTCTACCCAATCATGATGCAAATACTTTAGTCCTTTGTAGTGAAGCAATGTCATTCCAAATGGCACATTTGGTTGAATGAATAATAGTATGGCTCTTGGCATAGATCATCTTTATTGATATTGTATGTGCATAAAGGGGATAACCTCAAACTCACCAATGTACCTATGATAAAACACAAAAACAAATAGTATTAGCAACCCATAAAAACAAACATGAGCAATTCGAGAGCCTTTAGATGTAGTGGAGTCAAAATAAACCTAGCTTTTATTTCACTGACATTGATGGTACTCTTGAAGTTGTAAAATAAAAAAATCAGCTCTAGCTCTTGTGATGAGCTTGTTACTATAACCTAGCTGTTGGGCATAATGCATCGCTTCCATTTCTTTTAGTGTAGAAACTTGTGCTTGGCAATCTAGAAATGCCATAAATATTGTCATAAATCTTTCAAGATATTGTCCTATTAATCAACATTGAATCTTATTGTCAATAAAATGAAATCTGTCACCTAATTCAACATCATTGTTAACTCTTCCATGACTTTTGCAGGAAGAGCAGGGTGTTCTAGTTATGCAGGGTTCCAAGGCTTTTTGTCACCTACAGATATATTGGTGTCGTCGTTTGTAGTATAAGTGTAGCTTAGGACCTCGGGTCGTATTCCGGTGAGAGACGCAGGCTTAAGTGTGGTAAGAAAACATCACGAATGTTTGTATGAAAGGAACGTGCATCATCATGGTTGGGGTAATGAAGGTTTTTGCCTCCATTGGGGGTTGAAAGGTTTAGAAAGAGTTTAAGGGTCAGAGGGAGGTTCAGGGTTCATAAGGAGTGTAAGGGTTAGAAGGAGGATCCAAGGTTTAGAAGAGGTTCCAGGATTTAGAAGAGGTTCCAAGGTTTAGAAGAGGTTCCAGGATTTAGAAGAGGTTCCAAGGTTTAGAAGAGGTTCTAGGGCTAGAAGGAGGATTCAAGGTTCAGAGTAGAGTACATGGTGGAGAACCCGTCTCCCTCGTAGATCATGGAGGTTAAGGGTTGAGGGACTAATCTAAGAGAGAAGGGTTTAGGGGGAGCATAGGAGTGGGTGAGGAAGAAGGTGTAAGAGCATGGGGGAGGAGGAGAGGGAGGAGAAGGGAGAAGGAGAGGGAGAGGAGAAGTTGCAAGGTTGGAGGAGAGTAGAGTAGGAGGCAAGATTAGGACATGCTTTTGGACGTGGAGTGCAAGGGTGCATGGACACTCGGAGACAATTGCATGGAACACCAAAGTAGACTCAACATAATGGCCCAAAGAGTATGGGCTTCATTCCATTATGGGGTATTTATACAAGTTGGAGAGCTTCTCTCTCTGCATGTAGGAATTGTAAGACATTCTCTCTCTACATGTAGAACTTGCATATAGAAGTTGCATATAGGAGTTGCAAGTTGCATGTAGGAGTTGCATGTAGAACATGCATGTTTGCAAGTTACATGTAGGAGTTGCATGTAGAACATGCATGTAGGAGCTCCATGTAGGAATTGCATGTAGAAATCATATATGGACCTTGCATATAGAACATTTATGTATTAGTTACAGGTAGGACTTGCATGTAGAACATGCATGTAGGAGTTGTATGTAGGAATCATATGTAGAACTTGCATGTAGAACATGCATGTTGGATTCCTAAGGGAGATTATTCCTAGTCTTATGCAAGTACAAGCGGAGCATTGCCGCTACTCTACACACACATTATGTGCTACTTAAGTCCATGTTGACACAGGGCCTACATACTCCCAGATCCATTTTGTTACCCGTCCTCGGGTTATGGCTATGTAACCCAGTGGCTATGGAGCTTGTGGCATGCCAGTTGATCATGTTGTAATGTCTTCGTGCCATACAATGTATGCTCTATTTTCATGAAGCTGTAACTACTTGAGGAGAGGAAGACAGTTGCAAATTTTGGAGGGGATCTCATTTTGCTGAGGCTGCAAACTCTGTCATTAAATCCTCTTGAGAAGAAGTTTGGCGGGGGTCTCATTGATGAGGCTGTCGAATCTTTTTTGTCTTTGACATTTCTTGCTATCTTGCATTCATGCAAGATGGGATTGCAATCGGATCATTGAACTTGTAGATCAATTTTAATGCTGGTATGATATTTGTGCAAGAAGAGATGGTTATGATGATTGGCAAGGTCTCGTTTGCTGAGGCTACAGACTCTTTTGTCGAATCATCTTGAGATTTGGCATAGCTTCTTGTCCTACTTCTGAATTCATTGCAAGCTTTGAGAGTGTGGAATGAAAGTGTGTGATACTATTGTTGATGCAATCTACTATGTGCCTATGCAAAATCATGTGAGTGCACGTGACCTGTTGACTAGGTAGGGACTAACTATATGCTTAGTTTTGGGATTTCATAGGGCAACTAAGACTCAATCATCCCTAAGTTGAAATCGATTAGGTCTACCTATATGTGCAAAAGCATGCATATGCGAGTGAGTGTGCATGTACCAATCTAGTGCAAACTATATGTGTGAAATGCCAGTGAGTGAACATGATACAATCTAAAGCTAACTATGGAAGACTTGAGGCTCACAATCTTCATTATTGTTTGGGATATCTTCTTCTTTTGTTTCCTTTTTTTTTCATAGGCCAAATAACTGCACACCTTTGGAATTTGTAGGAGGAGGCAATTCCATGATGATTTTGATTTTGTCCATGTCAGTTTTGCAATCTCATGTTGAGAAATGATGCGTTCCAATACAACTTTGTGGGTGACCATGAACTGGTATTTTGTTGGATTGAGGGAGATGCCACACTCCTTGCATTTGATTACAACTGCTTCAAGACATGTTTAGTGGTCTTGCTTGTTGGAGTGGATGCACGAATCATCCAAGAATACCTATAGGAACTTATTTTGCAACTTGAATGCGATGAACTTGACTCTCTGGAATGTGGCCATGGCATTACATAGGTCAAAGAACATGACTCTATAGACAAAGATGCCCCATTCCGTAGCAAATGCTATTTTGAACCCGGGGGGGGGGCACTATGTAAAACCCCCATATAGCACGGGGTATTAAAAAGAACCCCTACCTACAGATTTTTATAACCTATATACACCCCTTCTCTAAATTTTGAGTTGATTAAAGTATCCCTTATGTATGAAAATTTTCACTTTTTGAATTGAAAAACCCCTTATGTATGTATATTTTCTATAACTCCATAAAAATATAAAACCCCTTTCATTGATCACACGTGCTATCTTACATATTTCTTAGTGACCCCCCTGGGATTTTGGATTGATCGTCAAGAGCAATTTGCACTTGGTTATAGCCACTAAGGCCATCCAAGAAGGTGTAAATCTCTGATCCAGCCACCTTTTCCAACCCTGTTTCTATTAGTGGTAGGGGATAGTGATCCCTGATTGTGGTAGCATTCACATTCTCAACTTAACACATATCCTTAGCTTCTTGTTGCATTTAGGCACAATGACGATGGGTGAAACCCAATTAGTGTGCTCTATCTCATAGATGAATCTTGCATCTAAGAGTTTTTCTAGTTCGCCATATTTTGGATTTGTTCTAGATGGTCCACTTTCCTTAGGGTGGGCACCTTCCCTAATAGGTATCACATGTACCGCTACTTTTGGTGAAATTCCCTTCATTTCCTTGTATGACTATGCTGGCAATCTCGGTATTCCATTAGGAGTGCTTTGAGCATTGTTTCAACTTCTTGTGTGAAATGTTTCCCAATAAATACCAATTTCTCTTCCTCCCCTTCAAGGGCAAGTTTTACTGTGCAAGTTTTGGCCAGTCCCTCATAGATTGGAGTCTCTCCAATGTTATCGGTTTCTTGCACTTTAGATTCTCTTACTGGCCTTGACATTGCTATGGGGACACTACCCACTGATGTAGTTCTTGAAGTACTTTGGTACTTCACGAAGATTAGTCTCTGATGGTGTTGAACTAGCCGTACATGTGCTATGGTCACTTGGGGGTGTAGTATCATTAACCAGTTTTGAAGGATCTTGTGGACTTTCTTTTTCTAGAGCTTCATCCACACATGCGGCTTAAACTTTTGAAACTTTTTTCGTCAGGAATTGTGGGGTAACTTTTCCATTGGCAAAGTTCATTTGCTGTGCATACTGCTTCAAGTCCATCAGGGGACCATTCAAGAGGAGGTGGCTCAAATTTTGGGGGAGATGGCTTGGTAAGATACAACTCAACGATACTATTTTGGACTTGTTTGAACTCATTAAGTGGTTGGCCTTGCCTTTGCGACGATGTCGTCCTTTGGTTTTCTTGCGAGATCTTCTACTATTATTCAGCATTGGAGTCTCGACTTTGGGAAGTTCAATAGCCATTAGGGCATGGAGAATGGCTAAATCATTGTAAAAAACATGGTCCTCTAATTGAGCATTTTCAGCCTCTATTTCAAGGTCCCAAGGAAAATCTGAGTCACTTAAGGTCAACCATAAAGAATGGCACTTTTGGATCGATTGTTCACATGTGAGTGGAGGTTTTGCTTGCATGACCTAAGCATCGATTGTTTATTCACGTGTGAGTGGAGGTTTTACTTGCATGACCTTAGCATCAATTTGTGAGAAAATGGGATCTAGTATATGGCAGTTGTCAATTATTGCGAATGCTTAGATCCAATTGTTGACATTGCTTTGTGTATCTCCTGCTAAGGCATGTTGTTGTTAGGGGGCTGATTTGTTTGAGATCGTTGTTGAAGAGGTTTCATCCAATGCTCTAGGCACAATGGGTTTAATTGCTCTTGTCCCCACATTGACCCTTACTATTGTGTCACACTTTTGCATTGTCAATCTATCAGGTCCCCAATCATGGAGGACGGATGCTTCACACAACCAAGGACGTCCAAGCAAGATTTGATAAGATTTCTTGGGGAGACTCAAGATTGTGAACTGAAGAGTAAAGTAGACTCCTACTTTTGTGGATACTCCATTCACTATCCCCAAGGTCTTTGGACATGAATCATCCAAGGTGTGTGTTAAAATCATCCTTTTGCATTGGTGGGGGACCCCATTCATCATAGAGATCCTTGGTTAGGACATTCACACCTGCTCCACCATCCACAATGGCTTGGATTTCATCATATGCTTTATGGATCAAAGGCAAGATGATGTTGTGTATGTCATCTCCCTCACCCATCTGCACAGGGATATCTTCTATGTCTTCAATAGGTGGAGGAGGATTTGTTAATTCAATCCATCCTTTGAAAATCTCCCAGAGATTGGGACGATTTCGTAAGAGGATTCCAATGGGAATGGACACAGGGCAACTTAGAATGCTAGAGAGTGTGGCACCTTCAGGTTGGCATGGTGGCACATTATATTGTGGATCTTGTTGCTAGAATAGAGGCTCGAGTACAATGTCGATACTTGGTGGGGTCAAGTCAGGTATTGGATCTTGTGCTTGCTTCTCAACCTCGAATTGAGCTTGTTCTTTTTCCACCTATTGTTGAAGTGCTTGAAATCGAGCCTTCTCCACTTCTACATTAGGGTATGGAACGTCTTCTATTTTAGGATCGAGAGCTAATTTTGATGTGCTTTGCTGCTCATTGCTTGGCAGAGGTATAGGCACTTGTGCTTTCTTTTGATTCATCTATAGAGGCAGAGTACAGAGCCGCGTGTACAGCAGCTTGTGAGACACTGTGGTTGAGGTGGATTCTGGAGGACATGGACGCGTGTCAGGAGAATGCGACAGTGCTGATGTGCGACAATCAGAGTTGCATAGCTATTGCCAAGAATCCAGTGTACCATGCGCGGACCAAACACATCGAAGTTCATTACCATTTTGTTCGAGAGCTCATCATCGACGACGTGATCGAGCTTATCTACTGCCTGACCGCCGACAACTTGTCCGACCTCTTCACGAAGGCACTCCCTCGAGAACAGATGGAGCACCTCATCAAACGCATGGGGATTGGCCCACAGTTGTGACATTGAGGGGGGGTATTAGAGACTCACTGTACCCACCTGTGAGCCCCCGTTTTGTGGGGACAAGGGGCAGTGAGAGTAAGGAGGGATAGGAAAGAGAGACCTAGGCAAACAGAGTTGGCAACCAGCACACGAGTTGGCTGTTGTCTGCAAATAGCAGAGATTTGGGGGGGGCCCTTTGCCTTCCTAGAAGCATGGACTGGCTGCACAGGGCACCCTTTTATAGGGGCCTGTGGCAGGGCCAGTCGGCCCAACCAGGGCCACCGACCAGGGCCGGGTTTTCCAGACTGTTCTGGTCGGTCACCAATCAGGGGACCGACCCTGCTGGTCGGCCAGACCAGAAGGCCTGGGCAGTGCCTATAAAAGGCCCACACTTCCCTCCATTCTGGCATCCAGTGCAGGATAGAAAGCCTCAGTTATAGGCTGTGCTGTGCACTCAGATCTGGTATCTTCTGATAGAGAGAGTTTTTTCAGTTCGCCTCAGCACTTGGCTGAGTTTTGTATTGCTCCTTGGAGCCAGTTTTCTGCCCACCATCCGGTGGATGAATATATTCTCTCTCTGTCTAAGTTTTCTGTGAGTGAGTATTGTATCTGTGATCAGTTATCTGAGTTGAGTGTTGCTAGAGCGGGAGAGATCTTGGCTGGAGGTTAGAGTGATTGTTTCCTTCTGTTTTCTAACACCTTTGCCTCGTGATTGTTAGCTTTTGATGGGTTAGTTAACCTCTAAGGATGTAGAGGTCTTTGCTAGGTTGTGAAGGGGATGGAGGTAGTGTGCCATGTGGCGCAATTTGTGAGGAAAAGGTGGCAGTCACCTTCTCTGAGGCGTGTGCAAGCATGGAAGGGTCGTGAGCCCTTTAGCTCTCATGGACGTCGACCTTCACGAGTCTCTAAGGGCAACCAACGGGTCGCACCTCTTCAAGCTACTGGCTAGCTGAGCCTTCGGCTCTTCACAACTGCATGCAGATCACCGTGCGGGGGATCAGTGGCTTGGCTCACTCTTTTAGGGCCCTTGGTTTTCTTCAAGAGACATGACTCGTCTTGGGCTCTACACATCTGACGACACTTTGTGGAGTTGTACTCTTTAGAGGATATTTCGGCCACTCTCTTCAGGGCTACTCATTCCTCGGTTGACTCTCCATGGGAGGTTTTAGCTAGCATTACAGCATGGCACATTTGGATAGCCAGACGCACTGAGGCTATGGAGGGTTCTCAGGCTCACTCACCCTTCTCAGATCTTGACTAGTACTTGGACAGATACGGTACACACTCTGATGGCCATATGGGCGACCATGCAAGGATCCTCTCGAGCAGCCTCCTCCATGAGAGTTACTTCTCTCAGGGATTGGAGAGACTCTCCATTCCTTGCTGAGACTTCTACAAGGTTGAGTTGGCATTTCCAGCCTCAGCCTTGGTTTCTTTCTACCTCATTTTTCTGACGTGTTTTTATTACATGCTTAGCATGATGTATTTCCGCTCAGAGCTTGCTCTAACGAGTTTCCTTCTTACTTAATAGAAGTCTCTTTTTTGCCCCAAAAAAAAAAAAGAACAACTCTAATGTGTTTTCCACCAGCTGGATCCTTGAAAGGTATCATTAAGAGGATGCTTGTTGAGTACGAATTCACAGACTCAGCTATGTGTTTTTTTCTTTCTTACGTGAATCCATCCTTACAAAGAGAGGAGAGAACAGCCCTCCATACTTGGCAAACTACCAATTAGCTACCTTTTCAAGGCCGTTTCTAATAGAGGCAGATGCATGTTGGTTCTGGGCCCTAATGTGCCTGTGAATGAAGAGAGAGAAAAAAGAAAGAAAGATAGAAAGATATATTAACGTCCCTAGAAGCCCTCGCGGGACTATGAGACAAAGCACACACATCAAAAGGGTAAACGCCAAACATCAGTTATAGAGTTTCTTGGGAGTTCCAAAGTTATTATAGATAAGCTACATTATACTAGGTGAGATAGTCAGCCTATATCACATCAGTTTAAGACTGAGAGTCCTTGGGTTTCGATTTAAAATCTTTGATAAGTGCTTTTCCATCTCTACCCATTTCCCTTCTTCGGTCCTTCACTTTGTTCAATTTTATGGAGTTCATCTTGAGCTGAATTGGGTAAACTCCTCTGATATCCATAGCTTGGTGCCTCTCAACTTTTTTGTTTGCATGAGAATCTTGATTCTTGCTTTCCTGTCATTGAGTACCACTTTAGCTTGTGTCCCAATAGGAGCCACAATAGTTATATCCTTTAAGTCCCACTCAATCTGAGGGGTTGCGGCTATGATATTCCCTTCATGCCAATATTCAGGTAATCCTCCAATGCGTAGACATTGAGCATTAGCCGCCCTTTTTTTTTCGTTCTTGTACCTCTCCATATACTTCACTTTTGTTGATTTTCTTGTCCATTGTTGCTGAGATTTCCTCTTTGATCGATTTGACCTCATTGGTAACCATGTCATGGACTTTGGTTACCAATTGTGGTGCAGGTGCTGCTTCCCTGTGTATTTGTAGTACTTCCTGTATGACGTCTTGTTTGCCATTGTTCTCCATCTCCTTCACTTTCTTCCCGAGAGCGGCAACCATAAGTCTAAGCTCCCTTACCTCCTGCTATAGAAAATAAAATTGCTCCTATGGGTCTAAGCTAACCCTCTGCTTATGGGCTAGGTGTTGCTGCGATGTTGGCGTAGGAGAGTTTACTAATAGGGGTTGAAACAAAGGTCTTCACCCTTGGGCGCTCCATGATGGCTTGTGAATAACTGGGGGCCCTCTTGCTATCTCTAACACCCCAGGCTGAGCCAAGGGCTCAGCTCAGCCTAGGGGCTGAAGATAGGTTGCTCTTGTAACCTCTCTTAGGCTGATGATGTGCGAAAAGAACGCTGCCCCCTCCTACCTCGGTTCGAGACGTGCTGCTGCTGCTGACGCTTCCGCTGCTGCAAGTTGGTTCTGGGGGCCGCTCCTTGCTGGTGTACTGTTGCTGTGTGTTGTGCTGCTGTGATTACAGCAGCCCTGCTGGAAAGGAGACGGGAGGAGCTAGGTGCTAGGGGAGAGGTGCAGGTGAGATAGGCAAGAGGAGAAACGACGGACGGGGAACGGGAGGGATGAAGAGAGAGAGAGAGAGAGAGAGAGAGAGAGAGAGGGGGCAAAAAGAAAAAGAGAGAATTGTAGAGATTGTTTCGACTGTCTACTTCTTGCGCCAGTGTCACGTAAGGGGCAGAGAATTCCAGAGCAAGGAGCATCGTTTTTGGTTTGCAATGGTATCAGAGCAAGGCCTTCTCTTTTCCTCAAGAGAGATTGGGATGAAATGATTTTGGGAAAACATATGCGTGCAAAGCGAATGGAAGCGTTACTAGCTTGCAAGGCAGACCGTTGTTTGGGTTCTGCACAAGGTGTCACCAAGCTGTAAATATTCCAAGTCAAATGTTGAGTTGCCTTGTAATTCGACCACACTTAATGAGTTTTTGGCTTATTTATTTTATGGTAAAAGAGTTCTTTAATGGGTCAAAGGATTGAGCGCTTGATTGGTTCTCCATGTCGACTGTGTAGCTTGCTAGTATGCAGATATGAGTTCTATTCGTGGCGTATTAGCAGTGTCTGCGTTGAGGCGGGTATAGAAGTAAATTCAAGGGAAAATTTTGTGAAGTGACCAAGAATTCAATGAATTTCAAAAGTGGAATTGGGAGACCAGTCTGAAGGAATCGTTACAAATTCGCTTGTAAATGCAATTGCCAAGGTCTTGATTGATGATCAACGTCAGACTAGCATCATATATATATATGATTTGCACATGTAATTGCATCCGACTGTTGCCAACAAATATGCTCACACCTAACCAGTATGATCAGTTAACCAGACCACAGCTAACTAGCCTTGTTAGTTTAACCGGAATGCAATTAGTTAACCATCCTATCTTTTAAAAAAAAGAGTCTGATAGATAGCAGATCAGAGTGACTTGATGCTTTTTTTGTAAAACAAATAGGGAAATATGGGGAAATATGCCTTAATTTAACAACCAATTATTGAAGCAATCACACATAAATTACGAGAGTCGCAAATAAAAATTCCCATAAATTCACGTGCTCATGGCATACCCCCCCTCTAGAAAGAAGACAAACTTTCGCGATTTCTTGCAAACAAAAACAACACCAAAAGAAAAAGAAAATAGCAAAGATAAAAACCAAATCTGAAAGGACAGCCAACCATGTTGCCAATAGATCAACCAACAATGTATACATATTTGTAGAGCCATGGATAACAAATAGATATACCATTGCACATCAGAAACATTATAACCAAATGACTAGTACACCAATCATAGAGGCCCCATGGCAAAAATAATGTCAACAACCAGTACCTCGGGTGAGACATACTATAACATTAAGCCACCTCTCGATACTTGAGCATGTATGTACATAGGGAGTGGAGGTGCCCCCCCCCCCCCCTTGAGCATTAGGCAATGCTCCAGATGCCCATCTCTCTGCTGAAACTAAAGTTGGCTCTAATCGGAAAGCCTCAAGGTAAAGCTGCAACACCTGAGGAGTATCTGCTAGTTCTCCCTCTTCCAACCACTTTGCATGCAATGATGAATAATTGAAAAATGTCACCCAATAGCATCGGGTAACTTTACCTCTTACCTTACTTTCCTTATGTTCCTTTCCTCTTGCCTCTTACCTTCCTTTCCTTATGTTCTATAACTTGCTCGGGTAGAAGAACATCTAATTCCTCCATCTTTGGCTGCATCTCCCAAGGTAGATCCTCAGGCACCACCCTGAAAAGGCTTGAGAAGACTTACATGGAAAGCATTGTGAATCCTCCAATGATTAGGCAACTATAACTGGAATGCTACATCATTCATCTTCTCAATTACCTTTAAAGGCCCATAATACCTCATACTCAACTTAGGAAAAAGCCGAGTAAAATCGTGAGTACTTTTCAACCTTGCCTTTTGAAAATGCAGTAAGACATAATCACCTCATTAATTGGATTTGGCATTAGAGTCAGAAAGAAAGCAGGGAAGAAGCTTTGCTACTCGCACCCCTCGAGCAAAGAAGCATACTTCATACTTCAAGCAGGAGGGTGTAAGAGGTAAAGTTGGTAGATATGATGGTAAGTCTAATTGGAAACCTGCTAAGTCACGTATTAATCGAAGAACCAAAGAACTTGTCACATGTTACGAATGCAAAGAGAAGGGACACTACTCTTATCAATGTCCAAAGAATCCACTTGCTACACACAAGACAGGTACCTAAGCAAAGAATGCTACCAACAACAACGGAGGCAATGGAGGGAGAACCAATGGACAATTTACCTCCTTTGTCCACAAAAACGATCTTTTTTCTTTGACAGTGCATGCATAGGAGTTGCAATATCTGCTTAAGCAGCAGTAGTATGAACACAAGACCAAGAAACTGTGAACTTCATGCAAGTTCTTTGGTTGTGGCCAACTCTTTATGGCCTCCACTTTAGCCAAATGCATTTGGATCGTCTTTGTGGAGAAGGTTTTGTTGAGGGGGTCATCAATTTCAAAGGAGAAGATACGAACACTTTGAAAAGCCTAGTAAAGGGGATCTTACTATGAGCTTGATAGCCCATGTGCTCATTGATCAGGTACATCAAGTTCACAATAAACATAGGCAAGTCACTTTGCTAGTAGGCACTGTATGGCCAATGGAACCATAACATGCAATTGTCTTGGTTGAATCGCTAGTAAGCTCCATTTATTGTGCTCTTTGCACTTTGCAACAAGAATGCTTGCTCCGTGCACTCTACCCACTAGTTTTAATGCCTGGATGAAGATGATTACAAACTAGGTGCCTTTGATCGCTAGGTGCCTTTGATGGCGAGATGCCTTGATGAAGTTGATTACAAATCAGTTGCCTTCAGTGGCGAGATGCCTAGATGAAGCTAATTACAAATCAGCTGCATTTAGCGGTAAGATGAGTATACCACTAAGGCCTTGAATATTCCAACTAACAATCCTCAACGGTGGGAGGAAGTAGGCTAGAAAACATTACCTGATCTAGTGTTGGAAACATCTCCCTTCTATGAAGAAGAGCTCCTGGAGTAGTGAAAACGACAAAAATCCATAGAGTAAAGGACCATGGAAGAGGATCACTATTGATAGGAAAACCAAGAACAATGTCGCCAAAGGTAGACAGAACAAACTCTGCCGGTTCATCCAAAGGAGAGAAAGAGCTCCTTTGAACCAAGAACAGCGCCAGAATACGTAAGATTCCCATCTACAAGAAAGTAGAAGAGGCACAAGCTACATCCTTCCCTAGATTAATGATAGGTATCCGGAGAACTAAAGTGGAAGGGGTTTCTTGGGATCTAGAGAAGGATCTAAAAGACATCATCATTGGCTACAACTAAAGTTGGATGAGGAGCATGAATGGCTACAACTAAAACTAGGTCATCACTAGCCATGACCAAAGCTAAGTCACGGATGAGAGAAGGGGCCTCTTGATATATAGGCAATGGAGGAGCACTAGCTCTAACTGCAACCCAATGGGGCCAGCACGTGTGGGACACAAGCAAGTGTTGGGCATGTAGGAGTGCTGAATGGAACACTCTGACAAGGATAGGTCGCATCAAAAGACTTCTTGGTCAAAATGTCCAAAGGTCTTGCATACCTGACACTGATCCTGCCTACCCGTAACCTTGACTCTCTGCCGAAGAAGAGAGCCATCTGGACCCTAGAGCATAATGTGGTCATCTAAAATGTCAGGGTCACACACAATGACTAACTCTAGGAACCCCATCAAATGTAATCATCTTTGTTGTGGAAGAGGGTAAACCAGGAAGAATGGGGATCTCTGCGACTAGCTTAAAAGAAGCTCCAATCATGGTGAGCAGTCGATGATAAACCTAAGGTAGACAAATAAATCTGATGAAAAGTGAAGTCACGTGCCTATCCTCCTTTACAGTGTTGAAGACTAAAGAGAAGGGTTTGAAAAAGATCTTCTTGGAACCAAATGCCAAGGGGCTAGCCTTGAGCACTGGGCTTGCAGGTCGAATAGAGTCAGGGGAGACACCAATACTGAGGAAATGTGTGATGAAGAATTAGAAAGAGAAATTATCAAAAGACATTAATATGAATTGAACGGGGGCAGGTTCGACCCCTCCCTCCCCCCTACTCCCCTTAGCAACACATCGTCCTAATAATAGGCAATCCCATGAGCCCAGAGAATTACAAGACCATTATGATTGGACATGTCATGTCCAAGATCTATGCATCAGTGCTTGATTCCAAGGTCAGCCGATTTGCGGAGTGTCAAGGACCTAGAGCAGCAGGATAGGCTGGGTTCCGGCGTGATCATGGAACCATGGATCACATTCTCATGCTCAGATGTATCATCGAGGAGGTGAGGGCATGGAAGCAGAGGGTTTACTGTTGCTTTGTGGATTTCCGCAAAGCATTTGATATGGTTCCAAGAGCCCGCCTCATCCGGCGCCTACAGGATTTAAGTTATGACCAGGAGATCATTTGGGCTGTCATGGCACTTTATAAGAGAGTCTCAGTCAGAGTACGGGTAGGGTTGTACGGGTAGGGTCTGGGTGGAAAGATGAGATCATGAGCACTCTTGGGGTCAAACAAGGGTGTCCCTTATCACCTACCCTGTTTGGCCTCTACATAGACGAGCTCGAGATATTGATGCAAACACAGGGGGAGATGGATGCTCTCTCGTTGACACGTTGATCCAGATATTGCTGTATGCAAATGATGTGGCTCTTTTTTCTTCCTCAACAGAGGGACTCCAGAGATACCTTGACGCATTACAGTCTTTTTGTGAGTCCCATGATTGGAAGGTCAACCTAGGTGAAACCAGGGTTATGATCTTCAACACATCTCGAGCCGTCATGCACCAAGAGCAGTTCACGTTTGATTGGTCTCTTGTTGAGATAGTCTCTTCATACACTTATCTTGGGGTTTCTTCTCTGGACCCATCTTCACTATGAGATCGGCGATTCATGCCTATTTGGGCAGAGGATACGCTTCATTGGCCAGACTAGATGGGCCACTTGATGACCAAGTAATATAAATCCATGCTAAAGATGTACATCTGTGAGTATGCAGAGTGCCCCATGCTAAGCAAGCTTCAGCTGACACTATGTACTATTATCAAAGAGGGAAGACATCGACATGCAAGAGTTTATTGCTGCTTTGTGGACTTCTGCAAGGTCTTTCATTCAATGCCACAAGCTTATCTCATCATGGGACACCAGAATCCAAGCATGCCATATGGGCAGTCATGGCTTTATCACAAGGAGGTATCTTACAATACACTTTGACGATGCCTACAAGCCCACAAAAAAAGTAGATGTTAGCATGGGTGATACACTTTGACGATGCCTACAAGCCCACAACAAAAGTAGATGGAGCTAGATTATCTTTACTCTCTCCTGACGGGGTGCACTTCCAGTATAGCAGTCCTATGGCCGCCAACACATGTAATCAAGCTAAATATTTGGCCCTTTTATCTTTGGTTTGCAGAAAGCTAAGGACCCTCAAATCACCTAGCTCAAAGTGCGGGGGGATTCTCAGTTGGTGTGCCGACAAGTCAGTGGTGATTGGGAAGGTACGAAGCAAGTCCTTGGTCCCACATCATCAGCACGCCATGCAACTCTACCAAGAATTCCAAGAGATCCAATTACATCACATCTCGAGGTCCGAGAACAGTGTGGCCGATACACCTACTTAGGCCCTTTGCAAGTTCCAAGGAGATACCATTTCCAAAGGAGTTTTGTGCCCACACAATTCAAAGTAATTTATGAAGCCTAGACCTAATCCATGGAGGCGAACCGAAGTCATATACTGTTACTATTGTGGGGAATGTGGCCACCACCAAACAAAGTGTCCCAACTACATCATTTGGGTCCTTCGGCTTAAGGCCATCATTTAGAAAGTACTCCATCGACTTGCAATGCCAGACCACATGTCGCTAGAAGAAATCTCTTGGAGATTGCAAGAGTTATAGGAAGTTGAAGGTGATGTGTAGACCTTGCATCTTCTTACCCTAATAATGGCCCTCCTCTTTTCTCTCATGAACAACTTGATGTAGTGTCGAGGCCCCAATCTCCCACAATAATGGCCCGACCATGAAGGTTGTTATGAGCTTTTCTTTGCTTTGATTCTTCTCGCACCACGTTTTGCTCATTTCCTGAATCTCCATTTTCGGCTTACATATGTTTCTAGAAGTTTCATCTCTTGAGTTTTATTTCAAAATACAACTCTCAATTGTTAGTAATTAGCCAATAGTTTTTCTTCCCTCCCCACTGCCCTACAATCTCCTTTCCTTTTTTTTCCCTCAATGGCAGACATCCCAGTGTTCTATGGTCAGATGGGCGAGAACCAAAAGAATACCTAGTTGCATTCAAATGCCGATGTGTGTCCCTTAATTTCCTGACAAAAGATCGCTGATTGTTGGTATTACCCACATTCTTGGAAGGATTGGCTCAGGTATGGTATGAGAAGAAGATAGAGGTGGTCCATCAAAGTTGGCCAAGGCTGACTACAGAAATGATCAAATATTTTGGCAAGGATGAAGAGCAAGAAAATGTGCAGTTGGAGGTGGCAAATTTGAAGTAGTTTTAGAAGGGTTGATGGTGCATCGGTATGTGGATCGAGTGGCAGTACTTCTTGATCGCTTGATTGCCACGCAAGAAGACAATGCTGGATTCCAAACCGAGATGACTCAACATGTGCTGAGTTACTTGATTGCTGGTGCTGAAAACGGTTTTCATCTCAAGCTTAAGTGGAAGGATCCAGATACCATGGAGCGGGCACAAGAGATTGCTCACAAGTTTGACAAAGTTCAGTCGAACCCTGCTTCCAGGAAATACTTTTCTCCACCCCAGTCTTCCAGAGCCTCACTGTGTTCATTGGGGACATTTCCTCATCCTCTTCCACTAGGAATGTATCCACAACCTCCTCGTGGGATGTATGCACCTCCCCCGCTAGGGGCATATCCCCACCTTCCACCTGGGGGGTTTCCCCAACCTCATCCACAAGCGGGCCACAAGCTCCCCTCCTTCCTACACCTTTTGCCCTACCAACAGAAGAACCTAGTGTCAATGATCTTGCTAAAGCACTCAATGATGTACGACTTGAGATGGTGGGAATCAGGAAGCAAGCCAAACACTTTCCAAGGGAGCATGCAAACATTGTGTGGTTTGATTGTCATTAGAAGGGTCACTACCACACCAAATGTCTGAATGGTCCGTGTGTAAACTTACTAGGTGAATCTAATGTAGGAGAGTCTGATGTGGAAGTCCTTAATCTTGGAAAGAGAAGTAAAGTTGCGGGACATTCTTCCAGCCGGGGACTTGGTCGACCAAGGAAGAAGGTATCCTTTTCAAAGACTCTAGATGTTGAGATGGCAAGTCCCCTTGTAGAGAAGAGCAAAGTTCCCAGATCCCGTATAAGTAAGTGGTCTTTGTCTGATTTCCCCATTGAATCAGGGCAAGAAGACTACTCAGGGGTTCAAGACATTGCCAACCAGTTTTTGAATATCACACTCCCACAACTATTAGCATCAAGCCCTAAGGTAAGGCGTGAATTGCAGCAAGGGCTTTCTATAAGGAGGTCTAAGAGAAAGGAAAAGGTGCGGGAGATCTCGTCTATCTCATAAGATATCGATCACATTGTGGATGTCATCGTAGATAATTGCCGCATCAAGAATGTGTGCATTGATGGTGGTGCTGCATGCAACATCATGGTGCCCTGCATCATGAAAAAGTTAAATCTAAAATGCACTAGGCGCTCCTCTACTCATATCAAGGTAGCAAATGGAAGACGATTCGGTATCACAATCAATGGGCTAACCACCACCATCAATTTCTACGTGGTTGACATAGAAGATATAGGAAGAAGTTATCCAACCATACTTGGGCAAATATGGCTCAGGAAGAGTGATGCAGTCAGCTACTAGAAAACCAAACATATGTCTTTTGACACTTCAAAGGAGAAGATTCCAATTCAGTCTGATGCAGCGGAACCAAAAGAAGAAGAAGAGCTAGGAAGTGACACTACCTTATCCACAATATCTGAGTCTCTTGAAGATTTAGATGGGAGGAAGAGGTCTCCAAAGAAGAAATCTATATGATGGAAGTGTCTCCTACTCCACTTCCAACAAAGAAGGTAACTACCACACCCCAACAACTAGCACAAAAGTTTCGAAGCTTAGGCCCAATGCAAACTCATGCGCTACGCATAGAGGTGTAGAAGCTGGTAGAAGCTGGATTCATTGTTCCAGCCACCAACACCGAATGGGTTTCACCAATGGTTATCATTCCCAAGAAGAACAAGTGGCTCGTTTGCATTGACTACAAGAAACTCAATGCGGCCACGAAAAGAGAGCATCATCCTTTGCCATTTCAAGACATCATTCTAGAGAAGGTGAGCACACTTTTTGTGATGGCTACTCAGGGATTTATCAAATCAGAATTGTAGAAGAAGATGTGTCCAAGACTACATTTGCCATATCATGGGGCAATTTTTCTTTCAAAGTGATGCCATTTGGTCTTACCAATGTCTAGCTACATTCCAACAGTTCATGCAGATGGTCTTTGCCCCTTATTTGGGTATTTTCTTAGAAGTGTTTTTATATGATTTTTGCATATTTTCAACACTGCTCACTCATGGGATATCTCAAGGTGTATGCCTCAGGCACACCTTGGGTTTTATGTGTGTGTGCTAGAGGCACAATTAGGTGCCCATAAGCACTGTTAGGTGGTGGTAGATGCCACATAGGATGATTGAGAGATTCTAGGAGCTGATTGAGGAGATGATTGAGGAGATGATTGTGGAGCTTGGTGGCTCATGTAGAGGTGCCTACATATGGACCTCACCTTTCTTCATTCCATAAGCAAGCAAGCATTCTCATTTCGTGTTCAGCTTCATGCTTTCCTTTCACTTCTTCAACATGGTATCAGAGCACTATGATCCTCCTTGAGCCCATTTATGCCATGTCATCTTCTTCTTCTTCTTCACCTTCCTCTCCATTTTGCCCCTTTCTGCCCAAACACTTGGAGGGCTGAGTTCTCTACCTACAAGCAACCATTCCCAGGGTCCTTCTAGCTGAAGAGACCCTTCATATGGGCAACCTTCCATGTCATAGGAATTAGACAATGGTGCCCACGAAACCACGCAACAGTCGCCTTCTTCCTGATGCCATTGCGTGCAATTCGACTTGCTGGAGCAGCCATTCCAAAATTCCTCTAAGCCAAGCTTGCACAATAGCATGAGCTAGCCCCTCTTCAAATTTGAAGTGAAATGGTCGACTAGGGAGGGAGAAATAGGCAAAAAACCAGTCGACATTCAAGCTCCTGGCTATGGCGATATGACACGGCATTTCACTCTCCTCTTCAGTGGCTCTTCTTTGGTATACCAGCTTTATTTCTACCTAGAAAGCCCTCTTTTCTTTCCTTTGAAGAGTGAGATACAAGCCCTCCAAGATCAGGCCTCTATTTTGGACAGTTTTGACAATGTTGTGAGTTTGGTGCTACATTAGATGCTACTTTAGCATTTCTGATGTTTTAAAGTGTTGAATAGCATCAGTACAATTGTGGCTACAGCTTTCCTTTAGGTTGCTATACTTGGATTTGCTGGGATATCTCAAGGTGTATGCCTCAGGCACACCTTGGGTTCTATGTGTGTGTGCTAGAGGCACAATTAGGTGCCCATAAGCACTATTAGGTGGTGGTAGATGCCACATAGGATGATTGAGAGATTCTAGGAGCTGATTGAGGAGATGATTGAGGAGATGATTGTGGAGCTTGGTGGCTCATGTAGAGGTGCCTACATATGGACCTCACCTTTCTTCATTCCATAAGCAAGCAAGCATTCTCATTTCGTGTTCAGCTTCATGCTTTCCTTTCACTTCTTCAACACTCACATCATGAAGGTTCGCATGGCTTTCCAAAGGATTAATGAAGCAAATAGCAGATGATCTATCCTTGCTATTTTACATTGAAAACTTTAAGCATTATGTGGCTTATAGAGCTTTTGTCATTATTTCAAGCAATGGTCTTGCAAAGTAGGTTTTGTAGTTGCCTAATCCCCTTGGCCGGTTGGCTAAGTGGTTAGCAATCCTTCAAGAGTATGATTTTACCTTTAAAATTGTAAAAGGGGGTTGTTCTAATTTGAAGAATGCCTTAATTGATTTGAAAGAAAGTCCTAAAGTGAACCTTGTAGCAACCCATGGAAGCAGATGATCCATGGTATGGAGGTATCTACAAGTTTCTGGCTACCTTTTCTTTTCCACTTGATTGCACCAGTTATGAGCGAAAGAAGATATGCAAAAATAGTAGGCGCTATACACACTTTGATGGGTTTTTGTATCGCCAACGCATGGATGGAGTATTAAGAAGAGCTATTGATGTAGAAGAAGTACCCAAAGTGTTGCAACAATACCATGATGGTTTTTGTGGTGGACACTATGCACTAGATTACACCTCCAAGAAGATTCTACACGCAGGATATTACTGGCCAACTATGTTCAAAGATGTAGCTATGTATTGCAAGACCTGTGAGCCCCACTAGTTCTTTGGTAAGAAGGGTTTACGGCCTGGGCAACATCATCTTGTGATGTCCATTCATCCATTTCAAAAATGGGGTATTGATTTTGTGGGCCCTCTACCAATGATAGCCCGCAAGAAGAAGTACCTTTTGGTGGCTACACAATATGTCACCAAGTGGGACGAAGCTGTAGTTCTCTCAATAGCAAATGGTAAGGTAGCCTCAAATTCCTCTTTGAGTGCATATGTACGCATTTTGGGACACCCATGGAGATTGTGTCCGATCATGGGAGTCCATTCTTGAATGAAGCCGTGAAGTCGCTCACAAAACGTATGGGTATCGATCGTCACACTTCCAACATTTATTATCCGCAATCCATGGTTCAAGTGGAGCGGGTCAATGGCCTCTTGTGCAAGTCCATAGGAAAAATGTCCTCTTGTGTCAATGGGTCAATGGCCTCTTGTGCACGGCCATAGGAAAAATGGCGGACAAACATCGGGGCCAGTCGGATCAGAAAGTTGCTGAGGCACTTTGAGCATACAATGTTACTCACAAGACATCCACTGGACACACCCCATTTGAATTAGTATATGGTAACGAAGTAGTTCTGCCAAGAAGTACCTGCACTGAGGTTGGCACGGGAACAAAAGATGCCAAAAGTTGAACAAGTTGATTCAACTTGAAAAATTGAATGAGACCCGACGCATGCTTTACATCATGCAAAGATTCAAAATAATTTATAGAAAGCCCACTTGGATACCAAGATCTGCAAGGGGGGCAATTACGTTGTGTTTTTGTACGTACCATCATAGAGGAAGCACGGGCAAAAACATGGAAATGTTCATTCTTGACCATGCAAATGGGACCCGATGGCCATGATACTTTGTATAGGCCTCAAACTCACCTAGTTTGAGGCTTTTGAAAAGTATTATGGCCATCAGTTCCCATTTTCACGGTGATATTACCTTCGAGGCATGTTTTTGTACCATCATAGAAGAAGAATGAGCAAAAACATGGAAATGTTCATTCTTGACCATGAAAATGGGACCCGATGCCCATGATACTTTGAACGGGTCTTAAACTCACCTATTTTGAGGCCCCATGCAAAGTATCATGGCCATCCAAGATTATTTTCCTCATTTGCAAATTCCAACTCCTTATTTTTTAATCTAAGGAGCATTACGCACTTATAAAAACAAGGGTTTGGGGTTTGCAAATGGGTAAAATGATGTTGTATGGCCATAATAATTTTCATGGGACTTAAACTAACCTATTTTGAGGCCTATACAAAGTATCATGGCCATCCAACATCATTTGCCCCATTTGCAAAGCCCAACTCCTTGTTTTTTAGTCTAAGGAGATTACATAGTTATAAAAACAAGCGTTTGAGCGAGCCTTAAACTCATCTATTTTGATGCCCATGCAAAGTATCATAACCATGCAACATGATTTGACCCAACCCTAAACCCTAAACCCTTGTGCACACCTAACTATATTCACACTGACACACACCCTAAAAGAAGGCATAATGATAATCCAAATGGAATAACACCTTGCTAGAATATTTGCACCATAATTATGTAAAGTCTTTTCAAGTTTGGTCCCATAACAACCATCAGCACCCAACTTTTCCATGATGGGGCATTGACCCAAACCGCACAATATTTTAGATTCGTTGAAGGTGCGATTAAAAAACAATACAAGCGCTCACATTCGAAGGTCCCCTACATCCCAAAATTGCATTGACCCATGTTTGATTATGCCATTTACCACTTTCTCATGAACAGCAAACTGAATCAAGCACAAAGCTAATTTTAAAATAAAAAAAGGTTATGGTAGATTTTTTTAAAAATGTAATTAGTATTTTCAATGCTTATATCGACGCTTCTATCCACGCTACTATCGATGCTGTCAGGACCAAAAACACCCACTCCCCCTATTCTGCATCACTTTTACCACTCAAAAACCAAGCTTTTCTCATGCTCTCTCCCCTTCATACTTTGCAACCTCCTCCCTTCCACTTCTTACGTCAGATGCACTACGGCCAGCAACAAGGAGAAAGGCAGGAGACTCTTTAAAGAACTTGCATTTCTAGTTCTAGGAATGATTGTACCTATTTTCTCTCCTTTCAAATCTTATTTTCTGTGGGTTTTTTCCTTGTTTTCTACATGCAAGAGGAAAAGAAGGGAAGGAGGAGGTTAGGGGGAAGAGAGGGGCTTGGGATAGAAAACAAAATTCTCTCCCTCTCCCCTTTCTCTTCCTTTTCCCTCTCTTCTGTTTCCTCCCTCTTTCACCTTCCTCTCTTCCCCTTCCAAGCCCTTCCCTTTCCTCCCTTTCCTCTCTTTCTCTACGTCTCCCATTTCCTTGTCTCTACCTTTTCCTCCCTTTCCTCTACATCTCTCCCCTTTCCTCTTCTCATGGGTTCTTTTGTGGAGTGATTTGTGCAGGCTTCCTTTTGAATGTGGTTCATAGAACAAGCCCCACATAACCTTTGAGGTAAGTGCCCCTTTCCCCTTTCCCTTTTCTCTTCCCCTTTCCCTTTTCCCTTTCCCCTTCCCCTACCCCTTTCCATTTCATGTATCTAGAGGTGGATGTTCACAATGAGAGGGAGACTTGTGTTATTAACTAGAAAAGAATTCAAGACAAGAGGCTAGACACTAGGCATGGCGATGCTTGAGGGCCATATAGGAAAAGGGAACGTGAGGGGAGAAGCATTAACATGGGTGGGGAAAGGGGATTAAGAGGGGTCAGAATGAAGAGGGAGACTATGGCACAAGGGGAGAGGGAGAGGGGAAAGAGGAACATGTACATAATGGGACGAGGAATGTAGAGATGGAGACATCAAGGGAGGAGGTCATGCTTTATTTGAAAGGAAGGATGGGGGGAAGAAATCAAAGTACTAGGTAGGTGGCTTTACAAGAATGAGCCTGTCCCATCAAGGAATAACCCCCTCCTTTTATAGCCAAGAGAGGGGGCTCCCAATAAATGCATCCTCCCACATGCATGGTACGTGTGGAAGAGTCTCCCACATGGGCTAGGTAGTGTGCAACAACCCTTTGCCTCATTTTTCCACATAAATCAACCCCCATATCCCAAGTCTAAGATACTCCCTTGGTCTCTTCCCAATTTTATAATACGTTCAAACATCTAGGAGGACAAGTGGAGGGTTGGCACAAGGAATCTTGCCACCTCATCCTACTTTCCCATTATTTAACTTGCATTCTTGGACTTTCTATAAACCCCCCCCACATGGGCCTATGCTACATGGAGGGAATGATCCAATATAATATCCATCTCCACCTATTTCATATTACTTCTCCCATGGTCCTTGGGCCATATCTCACTAAATGCAGGTGTGGGACCACCTAGGTGGAGGGGTGGTACATGGAGGACCCATGCCACCTTATCATTTTATATTATTACTACCATGGATTATGTACAACACACCTTATGGGTGCTCTTACGTGGAAGGTGCCACATGGTCATGCCCTACCACCTCAACCCTAGGCCTTATGCACACCATATTTTATTATACTATTGCCACACATACATATTTATGCCTTTTACTTTGGTCAAATTTATCCATAACAGTTCCCCCCCCAGGCAGGGAATGCATAGCATTTCCATGCCTGGGACCATCATGCACAAAGAAGGGCTTGAGATAACGCTTCTTGATCACCTTCTTGCCATATGGCTCATGCAGCTCCTGAACTTGTACCATAGCACAACATCCCCCTCAGCAAAGTGTCTTTCCCATCCCTTGCAAATTTTAGCATCCGAGCGGGCCTTTTGTCGATTCTTTTGGATCTCTATTTGATGTAGTGCAAGGCATCGGGTTTCATCTAACTTCTCAAGTTGTACCAACCTGGCCTCTACATGTTCATCTTCTATCATCCTCTGTTCTTGTGCCAACCAGAATCTCTATCTCTAGGGGTAAAACTGCCTCAATACTGTACACCAACTCAAAAGGAGTGTGATCTGCAGACGTTTTATGAGTGATGTTGTAAGCCCACATAGCTTCAGTGACCTGATCGCACTGGCTCCTATTCCCCGTGGCCATTTTTCCCATGGATTTACAAAGGAGGCCATTGGTCCACTCCATTTTCCAAGAGATGATGCTCAGTGGATGCTTGAGTGGTTCTTTCAGACTTTTCCAAACCTCATTAGTTCCTATAATCAAACACATAACTGAGGTCAGTTGCAATCCAAGCAAGAGGGATGTTGTGGAAATTATATTTTCTGATATATCTTGCTTTGGATATTATTATTTTAGTCAAGTGTGACTATGGCAAAGTACTCCATAGGAGCGCACCGAACGTGGCGGGGGTCCTAGTGGATACTCTGTGTGGTTAGTTGGAGATGCCTGACTAGCTTGTGTATTGCCATGCTAGATGGTCCGTATTGTGGGTGATTCCATGTTAATATTGATGTCGCTAATGTTATTGGTGTTGTGCTTGATTATTGTGCTTTGAGCACGGTTATGTTGGGATCGGTTGATTCAGTGATTCGTTCAAACGATTGCTAATAACTAATGTAATTGGCGGCTTGAGTACAAGTGATGGAACTCATAGCGAGGATTGGAGTTAGTGTGAGGGTAATGATCGAGGTGTCACATAGCGCATTATATATGGCTATGGGCCAATTTTATATTTGTTTTATTATTGCAAGTTTGAGCAATATATTTTAGTGGACATAATTCATTTTTGGGCCCTAAGATGGCTATGTAAAGCAAATCCCTCATTTATGGATGAGAGGGATAATTTTGGCTCCTTGGTGCTTTTATGGAATATCATAAATACTCTAGATGAGGAAGCATGAGCCACTCATCTGGGGGGGAGATTGTACCCATTCTGCTATAGCTTTCATGGTGTGATTGTGTTTCTTCTTCTCTGATTGATTATATGGTGAACTTGTGTGTTGAAAAGATTACCTTTTGGTTTCAGTCCCCAGCCTTAGTACAACCTCAGTAGCCCACCTTCATTCCAACCCCTCTCAAGATCTAGTTCCCACCTGGGACCAGGACATCTTAGGCCCCCACCACATGATTGGGACTCCCTATTGGCTGAGATACACAGCATCCGGGCCCGTCAGGAAGAGCTAATACATTACACTCAGGAGCAAGCCTGATACACCCAAGAGTAGGCCCGCATTATACACGAGCAGGGCACCCTTATCCAGGGGCTCAGGCATGACATCACATAGCTTCGAGAGGAGCTCAAGACCCTTAGAGCAGTGCCTAGAGGGCTGCAGAGAAGTTCTCCTTGTTGGGGACTTCAATGCCAGGATGAGCACCTGCCATGCACCACTCCTAGAGTTCCGAGATGACTCTATCATGCTACCAGACATGGACCTAGACGGAGCAGGGATGACCAGGACCTCATTGAACCGACATGGGCCTATTACACCATATGGACATGTGCTCCTTGATCTGGGCAGGATGCATGATCTCATCATCTACAATGGGCTTGACCTATGGCCCTCCTTAGGTGGTTTTACTTGCTTCCCACACGGGGGGGGCACTAGTGTAGTAGATTACATCATGGGATCCCCTACCTTCACTTCATGTATCACCGACTTCACCGTAGCGCCACTCCCTCCAAGAGCTGATCACACATACCTATTCTTCACTATCACCACCCCACGCTTAGCCACACCACATAGGAAGCACGACACCTACCACGACATACACTTTGATCACAACCTCTCACCGGCCTACTCTGGATGCCTAAACAGACTCCTAACCTACATCGATCACATACCACTCATAGAGTACCGTGCTGCCCTCACACCACACAGTCCACTAGACCACCACCTCTTGGTTCTGTACCCTGCAACAACTGGTACGATGCAGAGTGCAAGGCTTGTCATCGATAGCTTTGACGTGAAACCAGATGTCACCTCTCGAACACACTAGACACGGTACGCAAGTATCGACATCTTGTACATCGAAAGAAGCAGGCATTTCTTCGTCGAAATGAGGAGGAGCTGCTGCACATCTTGTATAGCAACAACTCTAAGGATTTTTGGTGGAGATTCCTTGAGTGTAGGTCTCCATTACCCCTCACCACCACGAAAGTCTGGCACACGTATGCACACCATCTTTATGATGTCCCACACCAACCCACCACTCCAGATCTCATACACACACCTCACCCCACCACTTGCATGTTGTTCACCAAAGGGGGAGTGAAGGACACGACATTGAAACTGCATAATGGCCGAGCTAAGGATCACGAGGGGCTATGCACTGAGTTTATCGCATATGGGATCGACACATTAGCCCCGATCCTGGCAAAGCTATTTAATGACATTGTTTGCCTTGGCTTCCCCCGCACTTGGACACTCAACACCATCACCCCCATCCACAAGGTAGGGGATCCCATGGATCCGAGTAACTATAGGACTATCATGATTGGACATGTAATGTCCAAGATCTATGCAACTGTATTGGATGCATCGGTCAGCCTATTCGCAGAGATGAGAGGGCTCAGAGTAGAGGGTCAGGCCGGTTTCAGGTGAGACCATGGGACTATGGATCACATACTCACACTCAAGAGTGTCATTGAGGAGGCCAGATCACGGAAGGAGAGGGTATATTGCTGCTTTGTGGATTTTCGCAAAGCCTTTGACACAGTACCTCGAGCTCATCTCATCACATGCCTATAGACATTGGGATTTGATCAAGGGATCATCTGGGCAGTCATGGCACTTTATGAGAGAGTCTCAGGCCGAGTTCGGATAGGTGCAAGTTGGATAGATGAGATCTTAAGTACCTTAGGGGTCAAACAGGGTTGTCCCTTATCACCAGCCCTATTTGGCCTCTACATCGATGAGTTTGAGACTTTCATGGGGGTGTTCGGAGGGACCAGTTGCTCACTTGCCGAGATCATCATCAGGATTCTTCTTTATGCAGATGACATGGCACTCTTGTTGTCCACACCCGAGGGGCTCTAGCAACACTTGGATGCATTGTAGGCTTTTTGTTTATCCCATGATTTGGAGGTCAACCTTGGCAAGACCAAGATCATGATCTTTAACACCTCTCGAGCAAACATGCAATGGAAGCAGTTCACTTTCGGTAGGTCACTAGTTGAGATCATATCCTCATACACTTACTTGGCGGTCATCTTCTCCGGCCCGCCGATCTTCATGATGAGACCAGTGATGCAGGCCAGATTGAGTAGGGGATACACCTCACTGGCTCAGCTAGAGAGAGAATGCTTCCACTCCCACTTCCAGGACCCTCAGACCAAGGCTCTTCTCTTCGACTCCTTGGTCTGACCAGCCGGTATGTATGGCAGCCCTTGTTGGGGGCTTGACATGTCAGAGATAGAGTGGACACGGGTCGAGCGCCTGCAGATCCTCATGCTCTCACGGATGATCCGGGGGAAACCATCACATATCTACACCGGGTTAGATCATATGGGGACTACATATCAAGGAGACAGAGGTTGCCATGGTTGGCTCTCGATTCCTTCATGAGGTTGGCAGTAGAGGGAGACGAGTGATGCTGGTATGCACGGACTTACAGATGGTTTGTGAGACTAGGGTTTCACATCGATAGGATACCTCCTTTTTAGTACAGTTTAGATGCCCCTCCGATACTCCCACCCACCATCCCGATCGGCAACCAGGTCATTCGAGAGGATCTCCTACAGCTACACACCTTTCGGACCTGGTTGGAGCCGAGGGAGCTCGCAGTGAAGCTGAGTTTCTATATAGAGATTACTGTCTTCGTATTTCAGAGGAGGGATTCATCACACCACCGGGGTACACTGAGCTTCATATGCCTCACTCACTATAGATCTCCATCGGACATTTTCGGGTATCATCACACTGCCTCCACATAGAGAGCGATAGAGCAGAGGGGATTCCTAGGGAGCATCGCTTATGCATATTGTGCGACTGTTAGGAGGTTGAGTCAGAGGAGCATTTTATTTTCAGGTGCCCAGTGTACTACGAGATCCGAGGTCACTACCACTGCCTCTTCAGAGATGGCTCCGGGCTCCTTTCCAGATTCCTCACCTACCCAAATCAGAGATGCCTCACGGCCTTCATTCACGAGGGGGTCCGACACAGAGAGTACTTACTCAAGCGACGGGGCTTGGCCACATCATCAGACACCTCTCACAGCAAGATCACAGAGTTCTTCCCAATGAGTGACATTGATTGTCCAGTCTCTAGCTACAGACATGATAGAGACCCTGACTCGACGACCACAGCACGACACAGAAGACATCGAGGAGACACACAGATCACTCTGGGGGACCTCCTGTCATTGCTTAGACCCGGGATACATCCCATGGGAGTTACAATGGCTTTGGTCTTGTGTCGAGCCTTGTCCAAGAGATCGAGATGCACGACACCCCTTGACAGGTGCCAGCGTCCCATCACTGGCTATGCACCAGCCAGGGCAACATGACATACGGAGGATTCTGTTCCACTCCAGTCTTTTTCTTTTCATTGTCACATCCAAATGTATTTGATTATGTATGATCAAACTTAGAATTTAGCATGGGTGATGATGCTCATTTCAGTAGCTCCACCCTTACTATGATTTGTATCAGGTTTTCTTTTAGTCTCATAGACCCATCAGTCTTCTGAAGACTCTAATAAAATTTCTTTCTTTCTTTCTCCCTCATCCTCCCTCTCAGCCCCTCCTCTCTTAGCCTCTCTCCCTCATCTGCTCCCCCCTCTCAGCCTCTCCTTTCTTTATTTTTCTCTCGTGTGATGAATGAATCTTCATTGTGTTTGAATCGGCCTTCCATTTTCTATTGACGAATGGCTTCCTGTTCAACCAATCCTCGATCACGTCCGTAAGCAGCGAGAACATGCATTTTCTCAAAAGATGATTTACTGCAACTTCAAAAGGATGTGGAGACCACACTTTGCATTCATCCACAGGTCTCACCCTTCCAGGGCCGCGGGCCATGGAATGGATACTTGTTGCCTTACCTCCTAACCTTACTCCTCACCTTTTTTATGTTCTATTATTGGGACGATGTGTTGCTAAGGGGAGTAGGGGGGGAGAGAGGGGTCGAACCTGCCCCCGTTCAATTCATATTAATCTCTTTTGATAATTTCTCTTTCTAATTCTTCATCACACATTTCCTCAGTATTGGTTTCTCCCTTGACTCTCTTAGAGCTGCAAGCCCAGTGCTCAAGGCTAGCCCCTTGGCATTTGGTTCCAAGAAGATCTTTTTCAAACCCTTCTCTTTAGTCTTTGACACTGTCAAGGAGGATAGGCACGTGACTTCACTTTTCATCAGATTTATTTGTCTACCTTAGGTTTATCATCGACTGCTCACCACGATTGGAGCTTCTTTTAAGCTGGTCGCAGAGATCCCCATTCTTCTTAGTTTACCCTCTTCCACAACAAAGACGATTACATTTGATGGGGTTCCCAGAGTTAGTCATTGTGTGTGACCCTGACATTTTAGATGACCACATTATGCTGTAGGGTCCAGATGGCTCTCTTCTTTGGCAGAGAGTCAAGGTTACGGGTAGGCAGGATCAGTGTCAGGTATGCAAGACCCTTTGGACATTTCGACCAAGAAGTCTTTTGATGCGACCTATCCTTGTCAGAGTGTTCCATTCGGCACTCCTACACGCCCAACACTTGCTTGTGTCCCACACGTGCTGGCCCCATTGGGATGCAGTTAGAGCTAGTGCTCCACCACTGCCTATAAATCAAGAGGCCCCTTCTCTCATCCGTGACTTAGCTTTGGTCATGGTCAGTGATGACCTAGTTTTAGTTGTAGCCATTCATGCTCCTCATCCAACTTTAGTTGTAGCCAATGATGATGTCTTTCAGATCCTTCTCTAGATCCCAGGAAACCATGGTGATCATTGAAGGCCACAATAGGCTGAAGATCATGCTTAACCAAAAAGGCTACCCCAGAGAAAGAGTGCTCTCTAGCATAGAGTGTCATAACTAGCGAAATGTCCAGATTTGCCAGCATACATATGCGGATTATGCTCTTGTAAAGCCACTATATCAGGTTGCAATTGGCATATATACAGCTAGACCAGTTTCCATTTTTGACCATCACACAAACCCTGTACATTCAAAGTGACACATTGAGATGATCAAGCATATTTACAGGTATATGATAGGTATGTACAGTAGCAAAAATGCCTCCTATGTCTGCATTTCCACCTCAGTATCCGAGCCTCGACCTTGAGAAGAAAACTCAGCCTGAGGAGAAGACAATAAGGCAGCAACTTCCTCTTCTAGAAAGAGGGTACAATTGGCAGTCACCTCAGCCCAAGTCAAACCACTACCAGAATTTTCAGCTAGTGCCTTGAGAGGAAGCACCATTCCAAGTTCGGGAGGGCAAAGGTCTCCTAGGCGAGAAGACTTTTCTTGGGGTTTGCCCAGCATCATTCAAATTTTTCTCCTTTTCCTGAGGATGAGAGGCCGAAGGCACAGAAGGAGGAACTTCACCATTTAAAGCAACCGGTGCTTTCCCTTTGTAAAACTGTTTCACCCCCTTAGTCTTCATCAAAGAGGGGGTAGTAGAAGTCTTGCTCAGAGGCAGTGAGAAATCAGCCTGCACTGGCATTTTTGGGGTATGTGAAGGGCATTGTGAAGCCATATGCCAAACTTCTTGCATTCAAAGCAAGCACCTGCAAAGAGACCCCATTTCAGTTTATAAAAGCCACTACCCATCGAAACATTATTCACATGACCGAATAAGAATCTGGAGTTAGATTATCTGTGTCCCACAAAATACAAAATCAATTTGAATTGCCATTAGGCCATGGTGGACAAACCACTTTGCCAAGAGATGCTACAATTTTTGGCAAAAGAGAAGCCGAGGCAAGTCCACAACTTCCACCCAGACAGGGCATCTGTGTCAGATCACACACTTTTTTTTTTGTGAAATCTTTTATTTCTGTGTGGGAAACCCCAAAAAGAAGTAAAAACCCACCAATAGGTACAAAGAAAAAATTTACAAGTAAAGCCTCAGAGAAAAAATCATGAGGCAGCCTAGTAAAAAGTTACATATCCACTGGAGGAGAATCAAACAAAAGATCTCCAATTTCAGATTGTTGCTTTGTAAAAAGTGATGCAGTGGAGTAACTGCACCATCAATAAAAACTAGCTATCTTTTGCCCTTGTGAGTCTTCTTAATATAAGCTGGCAGCCAGAATTTTTGAATCACAGGGTCAAAAACCTATTGTAACCAAAGATGAAAAGAATCCAGAGAAAAAGAAACATCTGCTTCCTAAATAGAAATAGCCTCTGGCAAGATCATCACAGGCAAAGGAGCTAGATCAACATTAGTACCATCTGAAGAAGGAGCTGCATCAAATAAATCACAACTCATCGTTTCAACTTCACTCCGGGTATCAACTTGAGATAAAACATGTACAACATCCTGTATAATCCCGTCTTCAAGAGGAACATCCATATCCTAAGAAGGAGGCTGTTGGTGCTCAACAGGAGACTGAGCCTGAGCTTCTTTAGCAACAGAAAGATTGGCGTGTGATTTATCTACCTTCCTCCAGTAATGCTTCGGAGCAATGAATGAAGGCTTATCCAGTGAAGCCATAGCAGAGACCGGAGGAGAAGGGGGAGTAATCTTGACTGCTGAGGAAGGAGTAGGAGGAGTGGTCTTGGAAGCAGAAGGGCAAGCACGTGCAAAATGACCAACCTGGCGGCACCAATAACAGGCTGTAGGAAAAGAGGCAAAATGCAACCGAATGTGCATCGGATGGGCAAAACCCAGATCAAGATCCGAAGTAGAAGGCACTGGCTGCATCATATCCCATAGAACACAAATATGAATTTCTCGAGTGGCCTACAAAAACTCTTGACTTGGAACATGAAGAGGCCTCCCCAAGAGCAACAGGTAGTGCTTTGAGTATGAAGATAGTGGGAGAGAGGAAGGAGTCTCACTTGCGGCTTTCTCACATACAAAGTGGGGGAATACACACAAAGGTGGAGGCTGAAAACAGTTTTCCTCTTCTTAGTTATAAAAGCCAAAAGAACTCTAGTATAAAGAAATAGAAGAACCCTATATGTGGGTCTCAAACCAAACTCAGCTAACTAAGGTGGCATACTAAGTGAGCCACGAACTAGAGTACATAAGGATAGCTGTCATCCAGCTATTATTCGTGGGCGGTGTACCAACCACATCTGCAGCTAACAAGTCGGTGACATAAGTGCACAACGGTCACCCTGGCATATCATGAGTGGAGCTCGATATCTCAACACTCCCCCTCGAGCTCAATCCCAATTCATGCACACCAAGTAGGTCTCTAAACTTGCGCAGCTTCTCTGTGCCCAATGCCTTCGTGAATATGTCAGCTACCTGATCCTCTGTGCTGACATAAACTAGATCAATAAGACCTAGTAAAATCTTCTCCCGCACATAGTGATAATGCACCTCAATGTGCTTTTTTCTAGCATGATAGACTGGGTTATTTGCCAAGTGTATACTGCTCATGTTATCACAATAAATGACAACTGGCCCATCTATAGACTGATGGATATCATAGAGTAGCTTATGCAACCAAGCTACCTCACATGTAGCCTTTGCTGCACCCCTGTACTCAACCTCTGTGCTCGACAAGGCAACTGTAGGCTGTTTCTTGCTACTCCAAGTGACTACAGCACTCCCAAAAGAGAACACATATCCACTGGTAGATCATCTATCAGAAATACTACCAGCCGAATCAGCATTAATGTATCCATGCAACTGTATCTGAACCCCAGTCTCATAAAATAGTCCATACTGCAATGTGGACTTCGAAAACTAAATCATCATCTTCCACTGGTGACCCAATGGAAGCAAGTGCATCTGCAATCTTCTTCACCTTCATGTGGTAGTCATTGATGCTCATATTCTCTCTTTGCACATTGTGCAACTCCTGCTTGAGGTGCATTTTCCTGGCTTGCATATTTGTGTTGTACATTTTTGCCAAAGTATCCCATGTCTCCTTTGGCATACTTGCATCCTGAATATGCACAATCATAGAATCCGAGATACTAATAGACAGCCAGTACATAACTTTTCTGGCTCTCTCATGCCATCCTTTAAATGCTTGCATTTTGTGTTGATTGGGAACATTAGGAAGAACTGGTTCTTCTTCATTTCCTGTAATGAACTCCCAATAGCCTTTTCCCATAAGGAAATTCGTCATTCTAAACTTCCATGCTTGGAAGTTGTTCTTGTCAAGCTTTTCAGTGATAATTTGTGAAAGAGAATCAAACGCCATTACAAAACACTGCAAAAAATTATGTCACTGCAAAAAACACAGCTTCTGCCTCACACAAGCAAATCTGAAAAACTGACGAAAGTGGTATTTGACGACACAGTCACTTCCTAGTGACGATTTTGCATGAACAGGCAATAAGGATGATTTTGTAACTCCTAATATCTCTGCGCACAGGCATACGATGCAAATTCTGCAGCAACTTTTCACTGATCTGTAGAGCAGTGGTCGCACAGCAAAAACAGAGCCTTTTTCTGAGTGCCTGCGGAGAACTTCCGCCTTCAAAACGAATGGCCTCGAATCAAAAAAATAAAGTCACCTAGGGCTTTGCCCTATCCCGCAGCATATACTGCCCTCTTGCCACACCACGAAGGGCGTCAATGCACTCTTGCACTTCCGGCTGTGCTACCTGCGGAGATTTGCTCCCAAACTCGAAAAAGGAAAGCAACACTAGTCCTCTTACCAGGACACCGCGAACTTGGTTTGCTTTCTTGAGCTCCTTACCACGAACCAGGCTCTGATACCATGTGAAGATAGTGGGAGAGTGGAAGGAGTCTCACTTGCGGCTTTCTCACATACACAATGGGGGAATACACACAAAGGTGGAGGCTGAAAACAATTTTCCTCTTCTTAGTTGTGAAAGCCAAAAGAACTCTAGTACAAAGAAATAGAAGAACCCTATATGTGGGTCTCAAACCAAACTCAGCTAACTAAGGTGGCATACTAACTGAGCCACGAACTAGAGTACATAAGGATAGCTGTCATCCAGCTATTATTCGTGGGCAGTGTACCAACCGCATCTGCAGCTAACAAGTCGGTGACATAAGTGCACAACGGTCACCCTGGCATATCACGAGTGGAGCTCGATATCTCAACATTGAGGGTGATCCATACTGGGCAATGAGTCAAAAGAGAAGCTACCGGATCAAAAAGAGAATCCCAGGGCATGACATAAGCAAAGAAACCTGCCCTAGGAACCCCAACACAACTAACAAGGCACTCCACCACCTCCGTTGAAGAACAGTGGCCATAATAAAACCCTTTGCCCATAAAGACAAAGGAGGAAATGAGATCCGGACCCATGGCAGTTTCAGCCCAACGATGAAGGTGAGCTGCAAAAAGAACCCTGCCCATAAAGTAGAGACAGATCCCAAGTTGCTAATCCTATCGAAGATCAGAGATTACAAGGGTAGAATCCAAAGAACAAACCAAAGGAGAACCCGAAGAAGGAACTTCTCTAACGGAGGTAGCAAATATCTGGCGAAGAAGATCCAATTGGAGAGGAGAGAAAGGTCCATCTGCAGCATCCATCTTCACCGATTTGAAAGAGCACGAAGGAAGCAAAACACCTCTCTTTTGCTGAATGAAAACATGTGTGGGAGTAGAGGCAGAAAGAGGAGTTGAAGTAGAGAACAAGAACGAGGCATCTGTCGAAGCAACAGGAAAAGCGGAAGAAGAGGCATCAAGAAAAGAGCAAGACGAAGAGGACTACTTCAGAAGAGGTACGGACTGCACAAAAGGAGCAGAATCAGGTTTATGGTCATACTATGCAAAGGGGCTATACAAAAATCAGAGGCGACAGGAGGTTGGGACTATATGGACGACCGTACAGTCTGTACGGAATATAGAGAGGGTACGGCCGAGTGCAGGAAAGGCATGGATGAAGATGGGCAGGGTATGGATGCGGGCTAGAAAAGTACAGCTGCAGGCTGCAAAGGTACGGGGATGTATGGAGCAGGGACAAAGGATAACGGAGCAGGCACGGGAGGCTGCGAGCAGGAAATCGAGGTAGGTTGGGGCTATACGGGCGAGGGGGAGGCTCCATCGCTCCTCCAACACACCACACACCACACACACACACACTATCAGATCACACACTTTTTTAGTGAAATCTTTTATTTCTGTGTGAGAAACCCCAAAAAGAGGTAAAACCCACCAATAAGTACAAAGGAAAAATTTACAAGTAAAGCCTCAAAGCAAAATTCATGAGGCAGCCAAGTAAAAAGTTACAAGATCAAATTGGAGGGGGATCAAACTAAACATCCTCTAGTTTCAGATTGGTGCTTTGTAAAAATTGTAGTGAAGAAACTACACCGTCAATAAAAACCACTTGTTTTTTGCCCTTGTGATTCTTCTTAATATAAGCTAGAAGCTTGAATTTTTGAATCACAGGGTCAAAAACCTATTGCAACATAGGAAGAAAAGACTCCATAGAAAAAGAAACATCTGCATCTTGAACAGAAAGAGACTCTGGCATAGTCTTCACAGGCATAGGAACTGGATCAATATCTGCACTCTCTGACAAAGGAGCTGCATTTGATAAATCAGGACTGATCATATCAGCTCCACTTCGAGTATCAACCGGAGAAATAGCATGCATAGCATCATGTATGATCCAAGGCTGGTGGTGCTCAACAAGAGTCCGATCCTGAACTTCTTTAGCAACAGAAAGATTGACCATTGATTTATCTACCTTCCTCCAGTAATGCTTTGGAGCAGTGAAAGAGGGCTTATCTAGTGAAGCCATAGCAGAAATCGGAGGAGAAGGAAGAGTAGTCTTGATAGTTGAAGAAGGAGCAGGAAGAGTGATCCTAGAAGTAGAAGGGCAGTCACATGCAAAATGACCAACCTGGCAGCACCGATAACATGCTGTAGGAAAAGAGGCAAAATGCAGCCTGATACGCATCAGATGGGCAAATCCCAAATCAAGATCCAGAGAAGAAGGCACAGGCTACATCATATCCCATAAAATACAAAGTCGAACATCTCGGGTAGTCTTCAAAAACTCCTATCTCGGAATATGTAAAGGCCTCCCCAAAAGCGCTGCAAGAGTAGGAAGATGCTAGAGAAGAGGCAGAGGCAACTCTTTGAGGGTAATCCAGACAAGACAATGAGTCAGAAGAGAGGCAGACGGATCGAAAAGCGGATCCTAGGGCATCACATAGGCAAAGAAACCAACCCCATGAATACTAGCACGACTGACCACTTGCTCCACCACATTAGTCAAGGAGCAGGGGGCATAATAAAAACCTTTGCCCAGATTGACAGAGGAGGAAATGCAATCCTAACCCACTGCAACTTCAGCCCAATGATTAAGTTCAGCTACAAATAAAATCCTGCCCATAAAATAAAGATAGACGCCAAACTACTGAGCTTGTCGAAGACCAGATACCAAAAGGGCAGGATCCAGAGAACAAACAAACGGGGAACCCGATGGGGGAACGTCTCTGCAAGAAACAGAACATAGCTGGTGAAGAAGATCCAATTGGAATGAAGAAGAAGGACCATCTGCAAGATCCAACTTCGCCGATTTGAGAAAACGCGAAGGAAGCAAACCACCATGTTTTCTCCGAATGAAAACACACACACACTTTTTTTATAGTGAAATCTTTTATTTTTGCGTGGGAAACCTCAAAAAGAGGTGAAAACCCACCAATAAGTACAAAGATAAAATTTACAAAGTAAGACCTTAGAGAAAAAAACTCATGAGGCAACCAAGTAAAATTTACATATCAGTTGGAGTAGAATCCAATAGAATATCATCCACTTTCAAATTATTGACTTGTAAAAAGTGATGGAATGGAGTAACATCCCCATCAATAAAACAAAGTTGTTTTTTCCCCTTGTGATTCTTCTTAATGTAAGCTGGAAGCCGAAACTTCTGAACCACAGGATCAAAAACCTGCTGCAACCAAGGATGAAAAGATTCTAGGGAAAAAGGGACAATAGTATCCGATACTGAGGGGCTTTGTAAAGGGGCAGGCATATCAACAAGCTTCTTAGGGGAAGGAACATGAAACTCCAAAGAAATATCTACATCCGGAATACTAGTATCCAGAACTGAAGGAGACTGTAGATTTTCTTCCACATCTTGCATATCAGCAGCATTTTGCATCAGTGAAGAAGAATCTAACAGAACAACTTCAGGCCTCGAAGTAGCAATAGGAACCGGATCACAAGAAACCTGACAATCTGACACTCTAGGAACTGACAAAACAACAAAAGGATTAGAATCCTTAACCAACGTAGCATCCTAAACTTTCCTCCAGACTTTAGAACGCTTGAAAAAATGCCGGATTTCCTATATGCTGGAGGAAGAAAGAGGAACTGCATGAGCCGCTACAGAAGGAGTAGAAGTCTGCAGAGCAGGAGCTGGAGAAGAAGACGATGGGCATGCTCTAGCAAAATGGCCTAACTGGCGACATTTATAGCAAGCATTAGGAAAGGAGGCAAAGCGAAGAGGAATCCAGAGAGGATGAGGCAATCCAAAGTCCGCGTCCAGACATGAAGGTATAAGCTACTCCATATCCCAAAGAACACATACCCGAATATCTCCACTTGTGACCAAGAAGTCCTGCTTTGGAATGAAAAGAACACGGCCTACCAGGACTGCAAGAGAAGGAACATGCTGAAGAAGCGGGACCAGAAAATCTTTGAGGGTAACCCAGATAGGACAAAAGTGGAGGAGGGAGCAGGCTAGATCAAAAAGAGGATCCCAAGAAATAACAACTGCAAAGTGACCTGCTCCATGAACTCCACCCAAAGTAAGAGGCACAAAGAGCAAAATAGAACCCCTTGCCCATGAACACAAAAGAAGTAATCTTCCCGACACCCACTGCAGCGGAGGATCAAGCTTGCAAAGAAGCCACCGTCATAACTCTTCCCATAAAATAAAGGCAAACACCAAGTTGTTGTTCCTGGCGAATACTCTAAAGGAAAGATTCAGGGGAAAGAATTCTTTGTAATGGCAGGACAGGTACGGATGCAGACGGGATAGGTACGGAGGTTGACACTGGCTGTACGGGAGAAAACGGGGGCATTACGACAGGCAAAATGTGTACGGATTGAAAAGGAGGCTGTATGGACAGGTATGGGGAGGGATCAGAGGAAAGATGAGGAGGTACAGGGGGGGACAAGGGTATGGGTAGGGAGTAGGAGAGCTCTCCATCTCCATCACACCACACCAAACACACACATTTTTTTTGGGTGAAATCTTTGATTGCTTATATTATATGTGTAGCAACCTAAAAACAAGGTGCTACAATTATATCAACTGAAAATTTCAGTATATGCCAAAAAGACCTCATGATCTATGCAGCAAGTCTACAAGCAATCAAAGAAAGATTGCTGCAGAGAATGCCTAAAAAAGCCAAACAGAGAGAAAGCAAGATCACCAAAGACTTTATAATTCCTATATGTCCATAAAGTCCATAGTGCCCAGTAGCGAACCCAAATGAAGAAAAGATGAAACTCCGATCTGGATGGATGAAACCCAAATAGCCAGAAGAACTTCCCAAACGAAACAGATGGGAATCTCGCTCACAGGCGCTATCGAAGCAAATCAAAAAGTTCACAAGAGCACGGACAATGCCATTTCTGTGTCACTACGATGTCTATGGATTCACCCATCATAATTCTAAAAAAAGAAGATCGTTGTATCCTTTTAACGTGGTCTATAAGCATAGACTCACTAATGTAATGCACAAACATGGTGCATGATTTATCATTATGATACATCTCAATAGGTAATGGAGGGCATTTAGCAAATAAAAGTAACTTTAAGACCGATTAATATTTATGGAAAGGAAGATATTCCTTTGCAACATGGTAGGTTGCTGCAAAAAGATTCATGGTTGCAAGATCTACTTTATCTTTGTTCTTACCCAAACACTTGTAATTGCAACCTTCTCCTTCCCATATGAATATGTTGCCAATTTATGCGATTTGGACTTTGCATGATCAGAGAGGGCACTACTTTGACTGTTGCAAGATCCTAGCTTTCCAAATTTGCTCTTGCTATCTTTGTCTTGCTTGCAAAATTTGCAAAACATTCGGCCTAGGTCCATATCAAAATAAGCTTAATCGCAAATCTTGGTCCACCCTATGGTTAGCCTCATCAGGTCTAAGGCTCTCATCTATCTCCGCCTTCTCTAAATTTTCGACCTCGATTACTTCATTTTCAATCAGAGTTGATATGGATTTATTTGTCTTTCTCTTTTTATTAGATTTTGAACATGAATCCTTTTTAGTAAATCCCCGCATACTGAATAACGTCAATTGCACAAAACCTGACATGGCGGTATTCATTCATAAAAGAAATAACAAAGTATTAAAACGAAATACTTAATGCTCTTTGGTTTGATAAATCATTAAAGATAAAAACTTTAATAAAGTATTAAAAAATGCTTAAATCATTTGGTATTTCTAGCTTGACCACTTATGTTCTGATGGCCAATATATCTAAGGCTAGTTTTGAAATTCAATATGTGCTATGGCACATAAAAGAATGTCAAAAGCACACCTGCTCACAGTAGTGAGTTCAATTCCTTATAGCAACAAGCCAAAAAGGGCATTACCAACACCGACTAAAAACAAAGAAGAAAAGCTTAGGTAAAAGGATTGATATAGGTCATTCAACTGTCAAAGTTAGAAAAGTCAAAAACATGAAAAAAACACGTAGAACCTAGAACAGCCATGTAAATTCACAAATGAGAAGGAAATTCGAATGTTCCTCCGGTTTACTTCGAATTTTACAAGCTTTGTAAATTGCATCAAGGAATCGCAGGTGGAAGTATGTAGGCTTTTGGCCATTGTTTCAAGTAGACTTCAGCTGCCTCGAATCTATCCATGGCTTCCCATTTCTCAACCTACAAGAGCTCAGAGCTCGTAGCACATAGCTTGCTCCCACATTGGCGGAAAAGCCTTGTGATAAGGAGATAAGAGCTTAGAGGACTCTTATTCAACTACCACGTGTCCAAATGTTGGACCTTGTAATATTAGGAAAGCTAAAAATTAATGAAAATGCGTTGCAGATTCCACAATGTAGCAGAAAACAAAGGACTGCGTTGAGGGACGAGGCATTGATTCGCATTGTAGCAACAATCCCATGACTCGCCAGCGTCCTCAAGAAGAGTTTATTTGCTGCCACAAATGCTAAGGAAGCTATAGAAGGCTGAAAATCACAAGAGAAGTCTTTGTAGAAGCTCTGGAGAGAAACAACGATGAGCAACAGAGACTTCCAATCTCCTCAAAGATGAATCCAACAACTATTATGGCAATAAGAGGATGCGAACACCAGGAGCAGGTGCTGCGATGGAGGCAGGAGATGAGGCATGGAAGTGGGCACCAGCATCAGCACCAGCACAGAGAAAGGTGAGAAGGAAGACCACACCAGCGGCACACGCACAAAGACCCCTCATCCTCACAACATCAGCGCGCAATGGGCAAATTATAGATATGTGGAGAAATTTGTGGGGTGAAGATGAGGAAGTTGGAATAGGAAGTGGCTAGAAGCTCCCATGGAAAAGGAAATGGAAATGGAAATGGAAATGGAGGAGGAGGAGGTCAGGACGCCTCCCCTTAACAGCTTTTTCCCTCATAATTACGTATGCAATCGTTGGATACACGACTCTCGATTTTAGGATATCAAATTTGCAGTAGTATGCTCTCTGTAGGTCTTGAGGCGATGCGGCTTGCAGGCCCAGAGGCTAGGGGGATAATGGAATCAGGGTCGCCAAATTGTGGTCTGTTGACTCGCTTCAAAGTTTAGCAGTCAAAGTTCAGTAGCCAGCTTCTCGAATCTCAACTGCCAGCAGAGCCACTCTTCTTCTAGAATCTAAAATGATAACATGCACATTGCAAAGAGGAACATGACTAAAAGGAGGCTGGAGCCGTGTAGAGCTGGATCGAAAGATTACAGCCCAACCCTCAGCTGTGGAGTCTGGAGTCTGGACTCGAACACTACGTAGTACGCTAGGCCTTCGCAACGCAAGTCTCACAATCATATGCTTCAAAGTTCAAAGTTCAAATTGAAACTTGAAAGAAGCCAAAACCTACGTGATGGGTCTCCTCAATCCTTCTGACTCCTACGAGTCCAGACTTGTACAGAGTTGAATCTCCAACTTGAGCTTTGAAACTTGAAAGGGATTTTTTCCACTTGACGTAGACAAGCTCACACGTCACGAATCACGAGCAAGTACTAAGGAATCACAACTCAGATTCCAAAACTTAGAAGCAAAGGCTAGTACGCAATGGGCATTCAATGGGGATAGCGAATATATGTGATAGCATGAGGAGATTCCCGAGTCCACACTCCAAAGTTTCAATGAGAAAGAAGATGTTGGAAAAGAGACCTCAAACTAGAACCACACATGTGAGGAGCAATCAATGGTGAGGATTGAAATTTGATCCATTTGATCAACGACTATCATGCAAGCCACATGGATAAGTTTGTTTAAACTTTTATTAATATATATACAACCTTAAAACCTTTAGTTTACAAAGTCCTTAGGCAACATGAGCCGGTATACCAAAGACTATTTATTAATCTAACCTTGATTTTCAAGATATATCTTTCAAATACCCAGTCAAGAGTGCCATAAAATTTTATACCTTCTTCTCGCCACTTAAACGGTTCTTTTCCATTTTTACAGGTTTAAAATACAATAAAGGACAGTTTTTTTTTAAATAGTGAATACTCAGAGCTCCAGGCCACTACGGATTTATGTTGATTTTTTACGTTGCAAAGGTGAAAGAACATGAAATCGTTGCTCCCTTCGTTGACGTCCTAGAGCTCGGGAATATATACAACAAACGTTGCATTAATTCATGCAAGCAATGCGTCTACAGTTTAGCATAATCGTTTTTACAGTTGTTGGAGTCTCAGCCCGAGCTGTGAAACTTCGTCTGCCTAGCTATTGTGTTGTGATCCAAGAGGACCGAGTCTACGTTCATGTGTATTTGAATAGGGCAATCGCTGGCGATCGGCAAAACAAACTGGCCATCTTTGTGGTCAACATGTTTGGTGTAGCAAGAATGAACAAAATTGCTACACCTAACGTGCAATTGCTACCGTTCTGATGATGCATTTGCTTTCTCTCGCATAAGCATATCGAAGGAAGCGCTGATACATTTATAAGCCATTTTGAAAACGGTAATCGCAACACGCAGTTGCTGGTGAGGCTTGTGATGGGCTTCGAAGATAAAGGCGCTAAAGTCATGTTGAAAGTGGTGCTGGCACCTACGGCAACCACAACAAAGTTTCTCCGTGCTATTCCCGACGATTGAAGCGGAATCAAGGGACGATAATACAATTTGGACTCGATTTTCTACTCCAAAAATCTCTCGCGGGTCATTGGCAATCGCCCATACAGTCACAAGCACCCTGCAATAATCTGGATGACAAAGTTCGACCATCGACTATGTACAGATACTACAGAAGCACCCTGCAACAATCCAGGGATGACAAACTACGACCATCATTGTATATGAACGTTCAAGCTACATCTGCCTGATTTGAAATATATATCGAGTGGAGATTGATGAACGCTGCACACATGGTTATCCCTTCCAAGCACCAATATGGCACTCCTGCTACTCTACTGTATTGCTTTTGCTCATCACCAATAGCTTCCTAGCGCAACAGCAGCTGCTCTCTGCCCTCCCACCTTGCAAGATGACCCTTATGCCCCCGCCTTGCTCGCCTTCAAGAATGCCATTGTCTCCGACCCAGAGCACGCCCTCTCCTCTTGGCACGTTCCCCCAGGTAGTCACCTAGGAAATTAGAAGAGTGTGTTACATTATTCCTATATATATATGTAAGGAAAAGTTCTTTTATGTAAGAGATTAATTAGATGACATGGCATATAAAAAACCAAATGTGAATTGGATTCTATATATATTAGTCTTTATCTAGGAAATTAGCATCCGAGAATGTATCTTCTGCTATGCATGGTACAATAAGTCATTAATATTATAGTTGTTGCAGTCTACTACAGGAAATGAGTTGTTTATCATCTAAGAAATGAGCAAAATCATTGTATTCTAAATGTTGAAAAGCTTTTTTAATTTTAAAAATAATCATATTTTTTTTTTCATGAACAATAGTTTGCAATATACATAAGAAGCTTATATTTAAATTATAGGATAATTATCTTGATTCTATCTTTTAAACGTCAACGTGCCATCGATGCCATCCTCTATGAGTGGCAATGCTCTGTCAATTCACACAAGTGCATTGTTGAGGCTACCCTCTATGCTTTCATGAAAACTCAACGCAAAGATCTCTATCTGGTCCACCTCAAATGCATGTGGGAAATCTAATTCTAGCAATGGGGGAATGCATGAAATGGAGGATTACCAAAAGGCGAGCGACAAAAAGCGAGCGAGCCAAAAAAAGCGAGCAATAAAAAACAATAAAAGATTTATAAATCCCCCATTTCAGTAGCAAAAAATAATAACTTATTCAAAAGTCCATATGTTTCCTCAATGCTAGAAGGTTAAATATGCATATAACTTTCTGAGCCACTAACACTAATTTCACATTATCCATGAGATAGTTTGTATGTTCAATTTCCAATTCATTGTTTGTATTAAAGACAAACCCTACAGTAACTGCAATCAAGTTCTCTCTTTCCACTAGAGTAATTGAGATCATCAATGCAACCTTCCACACAGGTGGGGTGTTTCCAAGGACTCCTTGCATGGATTAGTTTAGATTCCATGCATATGTAAATGCTTAGCTTTTTTAACTCTGTTCACTCTTGGAATGAAACCCATGTTTCTTTGTTGCTGGAAAAATATCCTTTACTAATGATTTATTCTTAGCAATCTAACCAATGCAACAAATTAACGACAAATTCATATTTCGGTGCATTAAATTTTACTAGATCGTGCACAAAGACATGATAATCATCTAAAGTACACCTTGCCATTTGATTTGATATGTAACATGACCCTGTTTAGACTTGTAAATCAAAAGATACAAGGATGTGAAAATGTCCTAATGCGCTCCTTGTTTTGGCCCAAAAGAGGGCATTTTTACATCCCTGTATTTTTGCAAGATGTCAACATATGATTTTTTTGGCCCAAAAGATGAGTTTTTAACATCCCTACATCTTTTAATTGTCAAATATAAATGGCATAATGTTACATATCAAATCAAATGACAAGGCATGATTTAGATCAATATCATGCCTTTTTGCACCATCTAAAAAAATTGTGTGCATCAAAATATGAATTTTGTGAGATTCTGTCCAATTTTTTGCACCAAGTTTAAAGCAAGGTTTCCCATAGTGGGGAGCAAGAAGACACTGTCTATTTTGGCCAAAAAAAATCCCAAAATTTAACGTCCTCTACCTTTTAATTGCACTCTGGGGATCACTCTTCATAAACCCATAAAGCATGTGCAAGCAACATGTATTAAAAATTACCCCTATTCTTGCAATTTACATTTTGTCATGTAAATGGTTGAACCCATGTATGTGTTTACATTTTAAAATATCTATATATATAAATTACATTAAGTTGCTATTTTATAAATCCCCTCATGCACACAAACAACATGTACGTCCCCCCACTAAAAAATACCCCTCAATGCACAAAAGTGGTATGTTACATGTTTATGAGTGAGCCCCCAGGATAATTGCCAAACCCAAATGGGGCCATGTTACAATAGTCCTTAACTTTAGACTACTCAATTTCAAGAAATGTGACACATAACCACTCTTTTGAATACTTTATACTTCAAGCAATTATTTTATAAAAAACTTAGATTCTTTCTTTGCTTGCTTGATTTTCCAATCACTTTAACTAATTGTCGCTCGCTTTTTTGGGGTTGCTCGCTTTTTCTTGCTCGCTCTATTGACTACCTCCATGAAATGGCAAACATCTTCAAAACAATCCCCTCATTATTTACTATAATCAAGGAACAAACATGTGTTTCCCTGCTTCCTTGGCTTGTAACTCTACCAAGTGATCAAGATGATGCTAGAGCATAACTTGTACTTGGCAGATGTGTTCTCTTTAGGGTGGACCTGCATTACTCAAGTGTGTACACATTAAGTTCGGTCCAATGCAATAAGCATTATCACTGTTCCTAGTATTTATAAATGAAAGAATCTTTCAAGTCACCTCATCTTCATTGGTTGAATTAAAAATCTACTACTTCTTCCTATTTTGATTATACATATATCTTTCTAAATTTTAGAATCATGCATGTGCTACCCTTTAGTATATTCTTTATTCATAACAATCACACCATGCACTCATTTATTGCAATTTTATTTGTGATAGCTGGTTTGATCATCCACCTCTAATATTTTGTTAAAGGGCAGAACTCAAGAGGGGTTGGCGAGGCAACAAGAGGGGCTCACCGTATTTTTCAAGACATGGGCCGTATCAATGCAGATGCCATCCAAGGGCTTAACCCAAAGATCTCTATTTGGTCCACCTCAAATGCATGTGGAGGATCTAATTCTAGCAATGGGATGCATGAAATGGCAAACATCTTCAAAACAATTCTCCCACTATTTACCACAATCAAGGAACAAATGGGTGCAGTCTCTCCACTTCCTTGCAGGCTTGCAACTCTACCAACTCATTATCATTAAGATGATGCTAGAGCATAACCTTTACTTATCATGTGTGTGCCCCTTTTTTTTTTCAGCAAATAGACTTCTATTAAGTAGGAGAAAAAACCCGCGAGAGTAAGCTCAAAGCGGAATACATCATGAAATCATGAGGATAAATAAAACCCCCTCAAAGTGAGGTGGAAAACAACCAAGGCTGAGGCTGAAAGTGCCACCTCAACCCTGTAGGAGTCTCAAAGAAGAAAGGAGAATCCTTCCATTCCCTGAAGAAAGAAGCCCTCCTAGCTGAGGCTGCATGGGAGTCTCCCTGCATACTCATCCATACGGCCATCAAAGTATATACAGTGTCTGTCCAGATATGTCTGTCCAGATACTAGCCAAAGTGTGCGAGGGATGAACCTAAGTACCCTCCATAGCCTCTGTGCATCTAGCCCTCCAGATATGCCAGGATGCTATGCTGGCTAAAATCTCCCAAGAAGTATCCACAAAGGCATGTACATCTGTAAAAGGAAGGTGTGGTACCACATCCAATGAACAGGACTCAATCTGATGACGTCGAACCAAAATGGCCCGAGAGGAGTCAAGTCTCTCATAGAATACCTGAGGCCCTGTAAGAGAAAGCCAAGCCACTTAGCCCCATGTCATAAAGAATGGGGAGTGGGCAAAGTGACTGAAAATCCTGGCTACCCCCATCCAAATCATCCTCGCCTGTCTGTAATCCCATAAACAATGCTGAATAGTCTCCAAAGTAGAGAGACAATGAGGGCAAGTAGGGTCTCCAAAGGTTCACTGCAATCCCACCATGGATAGAAAGCCAAAAGAAGAGAGTGATCTTTCTATTCCTGTGGGATTTCCAGAGTCTCCTCTAGAAGCACCTCTACAGATCTGCAGTGATATCAAATGTCTCCCAATGAGGAACTCTGGAAGGTCTCCAACCTCTACTACTGAGCTAAAATCTCTTGGCATTATTGACCGTGTAACAAAAGAAGGGGATGCTCATCTCTCGATGCCCTGCATCAATCCACTCCCACTCTCTAGGGTCCCACTGCAAATACCTAATGGGAACTCCCCCGTAGAGCCAAAGCCTCCAAGACCCGGTGGAGAGTAGCTGGGGGTCTGGATCGAGGAACCACTCTGAATCTAATCCCTGAACCAAAAGACCTACAACCCTGATAGGCTGAAAACCAGACTCAAGCAAGATGTCCTTTGTGGATCTGAGCAATCTGCCACCATCCTGCACACTAAAAACTAAAGCATCCTCCTGTGCATCTTGAAAGGCCAAAACCTGAAGCGGAACACCGCCTCTCATAAAAGTACCTACCCAAGTGGAGCAAGTGAGTGGCATATCATCTGTGTCTACCCAATCCTTTGGAAGGGCTGCCTCAATCTGCAAGATCCTCCATGCACTCCCTCTGAGATGTCCTATCAACTGAGACTTGGTCTCCTCTAGAAGCCTGCGGAAAGCTTTCCAAGACCGAAAGATGATGCAAGTCCCCTCTCCCACCTGGACCACTGCATGTAGAGTGAGGCACCAAGTGGTCTGTCATGATCATCTAAAATACTGTCATTCCACATGATGGGTTGCCTATCAATCTCTTCACAAGAGGAAGGAGGAATCCTCGGAAGAGTGCTTTTGAAACTGGCCCATGCTTTCAGAATGGCAACCAGGAGAGGGGACGTGTGTGCACCCTTTAGGGAGGCCTACTTACAAAATTGGTGTTCTCCTAGCTTTCTCATTATGCTCGGTGCATCGGAATAAAACTTATCACTATAGGTAAGTATTTACACATGAGATAATCTTTCAAGTCTCATCTCCACAGGTTGAATTAAAAGTATACTACTTATTCCTACTTTGATTGTACATAATCTTTTTAAAATTTAGAATCATGTTTGTGCTACCCTTAAGTCTATTCTTTCTTTAGAACTAGCACACCATGCAATCATTTATTACATTTTTATTTGTAATAGCTAGTTTGATAATCCAGCTCTAATATTCTGTTAAAGGGCATGCACCTCGCTCTTTATGCATCCATGTAGAACTCATTTTAGTTGCACTACCATATAAGCGAATCCACATGCCATCCCACTCACACCTCTTGTCCACTTTTTGTTCCTCGCTCCTCAGTCATTCACTGACCTTTCCTTTCAACTTGTTCTAACTATATTTCTTGAGGTGTTTTCCAACACACCCCATGAAACACTTGCACTACATTCAAAATTTGGTTTCCCCTCTTTCTCACATTGCAATGTACATCCATTATTGTTGTGATGCAATGTGCATCCATTGTTATGACAATATTTATTTTTCATGTTCTATTTATATTTACATTCCTTCATGTAGAAAAGTTGTGTGAAGAACTAGTGGAGATTTTTAAAAGTGTTACATGAGAAGCATGATCTCCTCAGATATGTTATGTGTGCTGGCATTTATATAGTCTAGATTATGCCTAAACAAAGAGGACATCGACTCAATGAGTATAGCTAGCTAAGTGGCATTAATCCACTCGTCAAAAGAGGAAAAACAAAATGTAAAAAAATTTCAAATTAAAATGAATTCAAACTTTCATCCCAATTGATTCATAAGAATAATTTCATACAAATAAGTTGTTCATAAAAGTAAAGCCTTAGTCAAGTTTTATTCATATGAAGAAGACAATGTATATATAGAAATTGGGCCCCTCCTTATTATTCTTACAAATACCTATTAGCCTTAGGCTACCCTTCTTAGTATTGTAGCTTTGTTTTTTGAGCTACGTATTGTTTAGTGTTTTTTAATGATTAATGTTTTAATATCTCAAGTGACACCAGTCCTATTTTGGATAATGCATTGTAGTTTTTAGATATTGTGCTGCTTAACCTATGTTTGTGTCGTGCACACTACAAAGATGGCACTCTCCATTATTTCTTGTTTAGGATTGTTCGTGATCTTAAATGGGCATTCTACCATATCTTGGATAGTGTGCTAGCTTAGATTGTGTTATGTATAGTCTCAAGCTTGCAATCTATCCTATTATGTGCTACAAATATGGAAGTTGTGATTAGTTGGACACTTTATCTTAAGGAAAGATAGGGTTCCTAAGTAGTGTGTAACAAAACTAGGGGATACATCCCTCTGGGTAATCTTTGTTCCTTTTTTGTGTTCGTCCGCTCTCTCTCTCTCTCTCAGTCACACGCTCACGAGTCACAAGAGACAGTATCTTTTGCTTTTGGAAGCATTAAATTGCTTGCCAGTGCTAGGTTTGTCTGATGCGCATTGAGTCATGCAGAGTATGCATACACAATGCAAGTGAGTACCGCTGGAGATGCATATATCTACGAGATCATCATGTTGAAGGTTCTAACTGGCAACAAGGAACCTCTTCTCCATGCAAGTGAATCGAACCTCTTCTCCATGCAAGTGAATCAAACGACGAGCACCGGACGCTTGTGGCATTGGTTCAAGCTGTATATCCTAACTAGGTCTTGTCCATATTTGACACCCCAGAGTTGAGCGACTACGAGGCCATGGCATTGGCTAAGTTGGCACTGTCGTGCACTACCCACCTGCCCAATCAACACTCCTCCATGCTTGAGATTTCAAAGTTCTTGAATGAGTTGGCCAATCCAAATTTCTGTCGATAGTATCCCACCTCACTTGAGCTTCTAAATCCGCAAACGAATTCTGATGAGATTTCGGTTTCAGAATAAGATCTAATGAATGCTTTTCGTTTTTGGCTTGCCCTTAGAGGGTAGCCTTAGCAATGGTTCTACTTTTGGCAAAGCTAAAATAGGGGAGTTTTTGGCCTACCCTCTCGGTAGCCTTAGCAACCATGCAATTTTGGCAAAGCAGAAATTAGGTATTTTTTGAATTCTTTGGAAGTGCATTTTTTCCTATTGGCTCTTCTTCATTGGACTTCAATGGAGACTTTAAAGTGGTTGGCTTTCTGTCTCTCACCTCTCTCTCTCTCTCTCTCTCTCTCTCTCTCTCTTCCCTTTTTATCTCCTCAAGTCTTCTTACAGAGGATCTCCACCTTTTCTCCCACACCCTCCCTTCTCTCTCTCTCTCTCTCTCTCTCTCTCTCTCTCTCTCTCTCTCTCTCCCCTTTATCTCCTCAAGTCTTCCTCCACACCATTTTGAGTGGAGTCCTTTTTTTATACTTTTTTGATCTTGAGCAAGCCTTATGAATGATTGAATATCATTCACCTTGTTAAATTTCATAAATTCTAGATTTTTCTCATTGGCCTTTGTTAAAGCTGTCAGCCCAATAAATGGGGCAATTATTCACAACTAACGACTTTGGGTTCCTCTCTCTCTCTCTCTCTCTCTCTCTCTCTCTCTCTCTCTCTCTCTCTCTCTCACACACACACACACAGAGCTAGGCCTTACTCCACCACTCGTCGACCCACCCTTTGCCTCCCCATTCTCTCTCTTAGCTTCCCTCACTCCACCACTAGTCTCTCTCTTTCTCTGTCTCTTAGCTTCCCTCACTCCACCACTCATCCCTAGCCCCCCCCCTTTGTCTCCCTATTTATTTTGGGTAGGCCTATTGAGTGACATGTGTCATTCATCTTTTTTCAATTGTTAAGTTTATCATCCTAGTTATCAACGGGTTTTTTTGCTTACCCTCTAGGTAGCCTTAGCAACGGTTTGAGTTTTGCAAAGCTAAAAATCCTTATTTTTTGGGGTGAGAATTTCCTATTGGTTGCTAGCAGCTTTGGCAAGCTGGTATTTATGACTTTGGTATAAAGATGATTGGTCCAAGTATGCTCCTTCTAAGAGGCTTTAATGCATGCATTTAGTGACTTTGTCCTCTCTCTCTCTCTCTCTCTCTCTCTCTCTCTCTCTCTCTCTCTCTCTCTCTCTCTCTCTCTAGGCAAGCCCTCCCCCCCCCCCCTCTCTCTCTCTCTCTCTCTCTCTCTCTCTCTCTCTCTCTCTCTCAATGAAATTCATCTTGTTGACTTTTGGACCATTTGCATTTACTACTCTTTGTACACTCTTTCCTTTTCATGCCTCCAATTTTATGCTCTCTCTTAAGCATTTCACTCACCCACAGGCAGGCCTAATGAATGATAGATATATATCATTCACCTTTTTTTGTGTCCACCATTTCCTCATCTTGAATTGTATCCATCCTTTGAGCTAAAATTTTGTGGTTACAACTTTAAATTGGAATGGGCCTTATAATGTGCACTATCGTTATATCTAAATTTGATCCATATTTAGGCCATCCTAGCCCTTAGAAAAATTTATTCCACATAGAAGCTTGGGCAAACTGGATATTATAAGCAAATCTAACATGTTTATTTAAGGTAAATTCAACTCCATCTATGTATTTACGTAGCTTGTGGTGGATGCTAGATATCAAGGTTGAGAGGCACAAAATGCCACATTCAAAGACCAATTCCCATCTTTGTAGGAACATGGATTGGGCTTCAAGTTCAACTTCAAATTTTCATAGGAGAAATGTTTTTTCAATGGAAGAATACTACCATCCAAGACGACCAGAGGACATGTGCCAATTGTAGCCCTTCATTTCATAGGCTTCATGTGGCATTGAGTATACTTCTATTGGTTGATGAATTTCCTCTAGGCTCTAGAGTGTAAATGTGGTATTGAATCCTACTAGTACTTTCATAACTCTTTCGTCCCATGAAGGAGATCCTAATGAAGAAGTTGTCACTTTGTTTACTTCCATACCTAATGACTCTACAAGATTTCATCGAGAGTGTTCTTGAATTTACTTTGAGGTACTTGTATGAAGGCCACATGATCGAGTCTTTTGTTGATCATCGTGCCAAGAATCCATGTAAATTATTTCTTCAAGTCTTTATGCTATAGACTATGCTTAGCTGGAGGCTATCGATACCATTACTAGAGTCATAAGTGAAGATCCAAAGCCTATAAAGTGGTAGACTATCTAGCAAGGAATTGCAGGGCTTTCAGATTATATGTGCCAACAAATTATTGCATGAAATCCATATGTAAAACAACATCCACCATTTCATAGGCGTTGAAAGTATCTTTGTGTATAACTTGGATATAGTGTGATTATATTTTATAGCCATATATTTATGTAAATAAAAATGTTTCTCTTTGCATACATGGTACCTTAGGGTAGCCAAACTCTCGACCTGGAGATATCCCTAGCCAATAGGTATGCACTTTAAAATGTTGTTGTGAGATCGTATACTTCTACATTAAAAAATAATGTTTCTTATCACCATTTTTGACCTTTCTATGAGAAGATGAAAGCTAGTCCATCTGGGTGGTAGGTGGTTGGAGAGGCGCAAGGTAGCTCCCATTATAATGTACCTAATCCAAACCAACAAACCAAGAACTCTCCCTAATCAGTGTTAGCACATTCACATCCTACACCAGTCTATGCTAATTTATATTAACCTCAGAGGTCTAGGGCACATTCACATCCTACACTTGTATATGGTAATCTGCATCATCCTCAATAGTCTGGATCTAGCTCGAGTGCACATCCAAATCTAGGACCCCAAGGAACACAAGCTAGATTCTACAAGCAAGCTCAAAGTTCTCTACATACATCAAGAGATAAACATTTATGATTTTAACTAGCCCAAAAAAATAGGTATTCATGCTTTGGCCTTTGCTACCATGTTATTAACAATGCAACCTTCATACACAAGTGCTTAAATAAAACAGAGGACATTGGACTCCTTATCAGCTATGTAACTTTGTTTTGGTTGGATCTTTTCTAATGACCAACCCCATTCATCTGCACAAGCTTTTGTCTCTAGTTCCTACATAATCCTCAAAATTCTGGTTTCTCAAAACCATTCTTTAGCATCTGCTCATTTAATACTTCTCTAAATTGCACTTGTGCATTTGAGTTCTATACTTTAAACTCACATGTTGCTATTACCAAGACGTCAGGCACATATGGGTCATAGACATGATGTGGAGCCATAGTAGCCCAGCCTATAACACCTTGTATGTGATCTAAATGCACCCACATATCTCCAAGATTTTTTGTCGGGATAACCTTGACAAAATCTATAGATAGACCTTCCCATTAGCATCGAGAATGTGCAAAGGATACCCGATTTGATTACCGTCCTCGGGTTATGGTTGGGTCTTCCGATGATGTTGTGATGTGGTTGTCTTTACCCAATGAGTATGGTAAAGATGGTGGCAGTGATAGATGGAGTGAGCTTCTTGTTCATTTTTTCCTTGTAATCCACGAACACTATAGATTGCTTGCTTAGTTTTTAAGAAGCCAGTTTCAACCATTTCTTCAAACAAACACACATAATGCCCTTGAAGAGATATGGCTCTTTGAAAGAGGCAACTTGTTTTTTGAGCATCTATCTGTTGATTTGGATTGAAGCTGAGGTTGAGCAAATGGTCGTCAATGGTGAGGGACACCTCCAAAATGGCTGTTAAGGCTTCACTGTATCTTGCACTTTCCTTGAGTGTTTTGTCATAACTGTTTTGCATAATTGATGCGTGTCTTTGTCCAAGGCTCTGATGAGTGTTTCTTGGCTTGTCCATTTGATTTTAGAGTTTCTATTGATTAATGGCCAATTGCAAGGAGCATCTACATTATCTGGATCATGATGATTGGCATCCCACCGATAGCGATGGGGCACTGCATCAAATGTGGGATGCGTGCGAAAGGAAGATGTGGAGCCTACATATATTCAAGGAGGTACTTCTCATTGAGCAGCTTTGGTCTACACCAAGCAGGATGTGGCTCCAATTTCATGCTAATGTTGGGAGTGATTTGTGCTTGGCAGATACTTATTGAAATTCCCGAGAGGTCCCATCCTCCTCTTGACTGTATGTTTGGGTATTGTCTCCAAAAACTACCGATGGGATTATCAAGCATGGGAATCCTATCTGTATCTTGTTGCAACTCCCTTGTGGGTGTGCGAATTGGATTATCCAATTCTTGAAGCTCATTGATGGAATCATTAATGGGGTCTTCCATAGAAAATTCAAGCGAGAATGGAGGGACATGTGGTCTTGGGGGAGAGGAAGATGTTATAGGGGAAAAGCTTGAGGTCGAAGGAAGTAGTGAATTCGACAATTTAGAAGTAGGGATGTTGGAGGAAAGTGGAGGGAGAGCAGGAAAAATTGACTTAGCAACTTGATAATCCTCAAGGGATAGATTGTCGTGTTGGAAAAAAGTTAGGTGTAACTAGATGATAGGAATTAGATTCTTGGATTAGGCGATAGTGTTGAGATACATGGGAAAAGAGGCATGGCAAGGAATATGGATTAGCATGGATTTCTGGAAAGGTATGGAGGATAGTACTGGAGTTAGGTAGGGATGTCAGTAGATGAGAATAGAGAGTAGCAAGATAGGGGAGATTAGATTGAAGGCAAACCACATATTCCTCTGGCACATCCGATGCAGTAAAGGTAGGAGTCTAGCTATTACTCAAAGAGGGGGCTTCCCATTAAGCATTCATAATGTAGTATTGCATCAGCCTTTACCCATATGAGATTTGCATGTACTGAGAGACAAAACACATTCCTCTCATCTTCATCCATGTGCTGGCATAGATCTCGGAGATTCTTTGTGCTTACTGGTCTGGTCCAATCAAGACCAGATACTGCATGTAACATTTTGATTTGTAAGTGTTTCCAAAGTATGCGTATTCTTCCTTCAAGGTGATCCTCTTGCTGGAGGACTGCAACAAGCTCTTGGTATAATGTAGTGATGCCTTGTATCAAAAGATCTTCTACTAACCCCTCCGCATCATCATCGGCTTGACCTAGTAGTTGAATTTCCAACTTGGAAATTAAAGCTTTTTTATTTTGCCACTCCATGCATTTATCTTTATACTTACCCAATGTGGAGGTGTATGCAAGCTTTAGACTATTGAATTGTTGAGCTACTTTTGGACGCCCTAGAACTTGATCATTAAGCACGTGGAGTTCGAGTATCTCTTGTTCTTGAGTGTCTAGTTCTGCTTTGGTGTGCACAAGTTCTCCCTTGATTCCATGCCTTCCTTCTCTAGTGCTTGAATTTGATGTTCACCCTCTTTGAGGCTATTTTGCAACTCATTGTTTGTGTCTAATGTGGCATGGAGCTGATCCTCTTTAAGTAACAATCTTTCATTTAATTGCACCAATTCCTTTTTGATATCATCACAAGTGGCTTGCATATGGGAGAGGGATAACTCGACTTTTTCCTTTTGGTTCAAGGCCTTAGATAGCTGTAGGTGTTTATCTTGGAGAGAAACCGTGTGCTTGTAGGGCATCCTCTCTACTTTCTGCTTGAGCATTATGTGCAAGGAGTTGTTGCTACATTTGTTCTACCATGCTTTTCTTGAGCTTCCTAATTTTAGTCCTGGCACTTTGTACTTTGGATTGATGGGAGCATTTGTCTTTCCATTTCTCTTTCCTGCTCATCTGACACCATGGTAGCAAATAATTGAGACCATTGTTGTAATTGTTGGCTATGATGTTGTATGATCTAGAATGTGCTATGGCCTTGCTTGTATTGGTCATACAATTGATTCCCATGTGCCCATGTGGAATTTCGATCTATGACTTGAACAACAGTCTGTTGTATGGTGCCACTAGAGACTTTTGGGGGTTGTGACTCTAGAGGCGTGGAGTTGTCAATATTGGTGACTTGTGATTCCTAGAGAGGTATGTTAATTGGCTCTCTTGCAAAGTCATTATGTGGAATGGTATTCTCTTGGATTTCCATGTTTGAGTCCTTGTGTTGCGGGAGCAAGATTGAACTGAGTTGCAATATTCTTTGGCAAAGTTCCACATTGTCATTCTCTGGAGTCTGTTTGGATTGTTGCCCTTCCATGCTATCCTCATTGAGAGTAGGTGGAGGGTCTAATTCCCATTCTGGTGATAATATCAATGCTTCAAAGTCCTCTATATCTTGTGTTGAGAGGGGTGTAGAGTCATCCTCTTGCATTGCAAACCCAATTATTATGGCCAATAGATGGGCAATGTAGCTTTTGCCATTATGGGTAGTGGATACATAATTGGTTAGCAGTAAGGACATGTGTTGAGCCCAATCTTGTAGTTTTGCTCTACCAAGGAGTGTACGAGTTTTTACTGACATATAGTTTTTTCTCACTCCTAAATGATTGAAAATGTCAGCCAAAAACTTAGCTACCTCTTTGCATATGGGTCCAGAATCATTTCATGGTGTATTCCCCCGCTTTGTGACTTTGTGTTAGGTGGGAATAAATCCTGAATTTCAGAGAATCTTGCATCCAAATCTTTCTTTGGATATTCTTCTTGTGCATCTGGAAATGAGAAACACTCCTACATAGTGGATCTACTCAGATAGATCTGTAAGGTCTTTTCTTTATATGTTATTGTTCCATACGTCTTTCTCCAACTCTCTGCTTTTATATGATGTTATGAATTAACAAATGTATTCGGTCATAGCAAGTGTTGGTGAGAAGGATTTTAGCTTCTTAAAAAGACTACCTAGTCCCTTTGACTGCAAGAAGTTGTAAGCATTGGGTGACATGGCGAACGTTGAGACTCGTGGCCATACAAGCTGTATTGTTCCATCTGTTGCTAGCTCTTTGTTGGCCTGGTCCTCAAGGTGTTCTACACCTGCATCTTGCATAGTCAATTGCTCTGGCTCAATTTTTCCTGCCTCTAGTATCCCTTGGTCCTGTGGCATTTCTTCTTGGCATGTTGCATTTATTTGCTCATCAATATCACTGTCTAGAACCACTAACCGTGGTCATTTTGGTGCTAACGTCTGGGTAGGTGAGTCTGCACCGTGTCCTTCTTCAGGTTGGTGATTTGAGGAGGGTTGTTGAGGTTGAGGCTTCTACTGTTTGGCATGGTGTTGCTTTGTCGATGGCATAGACCTTTTTCCCATCTTATTGGACTGTCTTCACCCTGGCATTGCACACATGAATCAAGTTGCAGTTTGACAGTGCCAATAGTGTCATGTGCCAAGAGTGCATGTTTCTTTTGTGAGTGGCTAATGCATTTTGCTCTTTTTGTGATGAGGGTGCTGTGTGTGTGGATTTACAACAAGTATCTCTTGGGGCTTTTATTTGTGCAATTTATTCGTGGTGCTCAAAATGTGTGGGTGCGCTATGCGTGACTAGTGAGGTAGGCATTCCTCCTATATGCTTAATTTGCTAAGGGAATCATAGGGCAACTAGGACACAGTCATCACCTTTGAGCCCTAGGTTGAAATCGATTGAAACTACCTATATGTGCGAAGGCATACATATGCTAGTGAGTGCTTGTGGAACAATCTAGTCCTAACTATGGAAGACTTGGGGCCCCCAATTCGTCATTATTGTCGGGGATGGCTTACATGTTGATGTAGTAGCACTTCAGTCGGCTCCTGTTTATTATTGTTGTGAACTGGATTCCATCCAGTGTTTCTAGCAGCATAGCTCCGATGGGATTCATTTTTTTGACTCTATAGGGTCCTTGACCTAGAAATTTGAGCTTGCCCTTATGGACTTTGGGATTGTACAGCAGAACAGGTCACCTTCTTTGATGTCTTTGTCTTTGACGTTTCTATCAAACCATGCCTTCCTTCTTTGTTTTTCTATTGTCATGGCATGGTAGGCAACTAATCTAGTCTCTGTATGCTTCTCTAATTGGTAGAGTCTTTCTTTCAGCGATTCATGATCTCCCATGCATTCTTGTACTGCCATGCATAGACTAGGTATTACAAATTCTAGTGGGACCACAACTTCAAGGCCATACACCAATTGAAAAGTTGTATCTCGTATACTGACCTTGAGTGTGGTTCTATATGCCCATAAGGTTGCATTTAGTTTCTCTGCCCAATCAGAACGCCTTGGTTCTACTACCTTAGTGAGGACAATACATAGAATTTTATTGGTGGATTCAGCTTGTCCATTCCCTTGGGGGTAGTAAGGTGTGCTCTTTCTATGGATCACCATAAAGCCAGACAAGAGTTCTTGGATGACCTCATTGACAAAATGTGTGCCTCTATTTGACACAATTTTAATGTGACATCCAAATTGGGTGATCACATTCTCGTACAAGAACTTTGCTGTGCTTTTGGCATCTGCCTTTCTGACGGCTTTAGCTTCAACCCACTTAGTAAAGTAATTTGTGGCCACAATGATGTAGCGTGCCTGTGTTCCTTTTGCTGCTAGATGGATGGGACCCACAAAATCAATCCCCCATTTCTCAAAAAGTTTTTGTGCAACGATTGTTGTTAGGGGATTGAAGTCTTTGTGTTGTGGTTTAGAAGTTTGTTGGCATACATCACAGCTTTTAACATATTCATAGGCATCTGACCAAAGTGTTGGCCACTAGTATGCTATGAGAAGAACTTTTCTTATGGTTGCTTCCCCTTGGAAATGTCCGCTTGCAATGCCTTCATGTGCTTCACTGAGGATTGGCATGATCTTATGTGACATCACACATCTCCTTAAAACCTGGTCCTTGCCCATGTTGTATAGTTGTCCTGCAATGAGTTGATAGGGTGCAGCTTTTAGAATTAGTTTCCTAGCATCCACTGCTTTCATTCAGGAGGTGGTCTTCTTGCCATTAAATACCCAATGATGTCTGCACACCAATCAGGCACAGCATCTATTTGAAATAATGCGGCATCTGGTAGATCATCTTCTATTCCTTTTGGCTCTTCTCCTGTCCTCAATTGTGACATGTGATTGGCAATGAAATGTTGAGCTCCTTTTCTCACCACGATTTTGAAATTGAATTCATGTAACAGTAGAAGCCATCGAGTGATCCGGCCTATGGTACATGGCTGATTCACAAGATATAATAAGGCTTGATGATTTGTGTACAAGATAAAGTTAGTAGCCAATAAATAGTGTCAAAATTTCTTCACACTGTAGATCATTGCTAGGGCTTCTCTTTCTATTGTGGTGTAATTCACCTCTGCATCATTTAGCTGTCTGCTTGCAAAGTATATTGGGTAGTCTTTGTTGTGTTTGCCAGGTTGACATAACACACTCCCCACTACATAATTGGAACCGTCAGTATGTACATGAAAGTCTACATCCCAATTTGGTGCCATTAGAACAGGGGCTGTGATCAATCTCCACTTGAGGGTTTCGAATGATTGTTCACATTCATCTATCCAAATGAATTTGACGAGGAGCTTGTATAGTGGCCTTGCAATCATGGCATACCTCAGTATGAATCATCTATAGTATCCGGCATGCCCCATGAAGACTTGAATTCCCTTGGCATTTAACGAGGGGGGAAGTTTTATGATGATCTTTATTTTGTCCATGTCAGTTTCCATCCCATGTTGAGAGACTATGTGTCCCAAGACTACTCCGTGTGTGACCAAGAATTGACATTTTAGAGGATTCAAAGAGATTCCACACTCCCTACATTTTTTAAGCACTTCTTCAAGGCATTTCAAGTGATCCTTTTTTCTTGAGTGTACGCACAAGTCATCGAGGAAGACTTGTAGGAACTTGTTGAGAAATTCCTTGATGGTAGTGTACATTACCCTTTGAAAAGTAGATGGGGCATTGCATAAGCAAAATGGCATGACTCTGTATGCAAAAATACCCCATTCTGTGGCAAATGCTATCTTTGCCTGATCTTGAGGTGCAATTTGTACTTGGTTGTACCCATTGGACCCATCCAAGAAGCTATACACTTCAAATCCTGCTACCCTTTCTAAAACTATTTCAGTTAATGGTAGGGGATAATGATTTCTAATTGTTGCTATATTGACATTCTTGAGATTCACATATATTCTGAGCTTCTTGTTTTTCTTAGGAACAATCACAATTGGTGACACCCAATCGGTATGCTCGATCTCATAAATGAAACCAGCCTCCAATAGTTTTTCTAGTTCTTCATAGACATGGGTGCCATACTTGGCATTTGTCCTATAAGGTCCACATACCTTTGGTTTGGATCCTTCCCTTATTGGTATGGTATGTACTGCAACTTCTAGGGAAATCCCTTTCATTTCTTTGTAGGACCAAGCCATGCAATCTCTATATTCCATTAGTAATGCTTTCAATTCATTTTCTTCTTCTAGATTGAGCTGTTCACTGATGTATACTGGTTTTTCTTCTTCACCGTCCAAGGCAAGATTCAGTTTATTTGTCTTGGCTGGTCCTTCATACATTGGGGTATCCTCAATATTCTATGTTTCTTTGAGCTTTGATTCCCTGACTACCCTAGACATTGCTATTGTTGCTTCTCCTCTAGTGTAGTTTTTGAAGTAATTGGGAACTTCCCTTAGGCCTTCATGGCACTTTGAGGTGCTTGCTTGGCTGCTAGCTTCACTAGAATATGTTTGGTCCAATTCACCTATGTTCCCTTGTTCTTCTTTTTTGTTACTATTGACCTTTTCACTCTTCATTCTCACATTGGGTTTGAACTTTCTAAGTCTTTTACTTAGTGAGACTAGTGATGGATTTTCAATAGGAGTTGCACTCTCAAGGAGTGGTTCTTCAGCCATACAAAGACCTTCAAGCCCTTCAGGATCCCATTTAAAATTTTGGGATTCAGGTGCTTTTATGGGCTTAGTTAAATACAATTCTACCACTCTTGTCTGCATTCTTTCGAATTCATTGTAATGCTCTATCTTGGCCTTGTGGCACTGTACACCCTCCTTCTTTTTCCTAGACTGGTTGCCTTTGGATTATGATGGAGGGTCGATCTTGGGGAATTCAATGGCCATGAGTGCCTATAGGATTTCCAAGTCATTGTCAAATACTTGTCCTTCCAAGGATGCATTATCAGCTTCTGTTTCTAGATCCCACTCTATGTTGGCACCGTAGCCTTCCATTATGGACTCTTCAAGGTCACTGTCCCATTCGACACCTGTCATGAAGACTGGCATTTCCATTACTTTTGATTCATCATCCCAGATTGGTGCTTCTAGTTGTATCATTTGGGCATCCACATCTGGCAACATTAGATGTGTTGTTTTACAATTATCTATTGTAGCCAACGCCTGTATCCAATTGTTGATGTCACTTTGTGTATCTCCTTTGATGGGCTTTTGTGCATTGGTAGGTTCAGGGGATGCATGACTGGTGGCTATAGTGGAAGAAGTGTCTTCAACATTTCTAGGAATAGTGGGTTTGATTTCCCCTCTTCCCAGATTTATCTTTACAATGGTTTCTCTATTTTGGATAGTGATCCTATCGATGCCCCAATCATGGAGTACTGATGCTTCTCGAAGCCATGGTCTTCCCAACAATATCTGGTATGTTGTGGCACCCTTGGGAAGATTCAAGATAGTAAACTGGAGTGTAAATCTTACTCCATCAATTTTTGTTGACACATTGTCAACGATACCTAATGGCTTCATTTTTGTGTGGTCAACTAGGTGGATGTTAAATGTGGCCTTCTGCATTAGAGGTAGACCCCATTCTTCATATAGCTCTCTTGCTAGAATTTTTACTCCGACTCCATTGTCCACTATTGCTAGGTATTGACCAAAGGCTTTATGCTCCAGCGGGATGGTTACATTTTTTATGTCATCTCGAGCACCGAATTTTACTGAAATTGCCTTTTCCTCTTCTTCAGGTGGGGGGAAGTATTGTGAAGATTCGATTCATCCCTTGAAACTTTCCCACATTATAGGGTGATTTCTTAGTAAGGTCCCAATTGGCATCATGACTGGGCAGCTTATCAAGCTTGCTAGTGCGGTGCCATCCAATTGGGGATGTTTTGCATGTTGCTCTATTACCTCTTTGAAGTTGTTGGGATCAATCACTATGTCAATGCTAGGTGCTGATGGTGCTCTATCCTCTACTGCTACCATCCTGTCTGCCTCAAATTTTTCTTGTTCTTGTTAAACCCATTGCTTCAAGGCTTAATAGAGGGTCTTTTCAGTTTCAGCATTGGGGTATGCTTCCTTGGCTCCTTGGGTGGCAATTTTCGTGGATGTGCTAGGCATGGTCTCACTGTGTTGTGGGATTGGCATGGCTTGTTTTGCCAGAGGGCTCTTTGTTTTTTGAGCTAAAAGGAGTTTTTGTTGTGCCCCTTCTTTCTGCTGTCTTTTTATGATCAAGATCGGTTGTGATGCCACACTTGGTGTTGCCACATTGTGATTTTCCACACTTATCATCCCTAGAGGTATTTACTTCCATGGTTGGCTGAGGCTTTGTTCTTAGTGGGCAATTAATGCAAGCATGCCCAACTCCGCGTTACCCTTGTGTGGGAATTCTGCTATGCAGTGGTTTTCTCCACAACCAAAACACTTGTTCGATATGTTGTGGGTCTTACTTGATTTGCATATACCGGGATGAGTCCTTCAGCACCATCCATGTAGTACATAGGGTATTCTGTTTCATACTCATAGTGAGGTTCCTGCCCTTCAGTTTGGAGTTGTTGCATCGAAACTACTCGAGCAAGATTGGGAGCTCATGGATATTGCGGGGGATTGGGATTCCTCATTAGTTGAGGCACTTGTGTTCTCACCGGAGTGGGTTGAGACGTGGCACTTGTGCATTAGGTGCCAGTCCTGATTGTTCGTACACTGGGATTTGCGACGGTTGTTGGTATTGTTGGGGCCGGGGTTGTGCTACCCTCATATTGTAGAAGCAAGTATTTACATCATGCCTTGCAGCATTGCAAATGGGGCACCATAAGCATGGGGGCTTAGCCACTTCTGGTGGGTTGAGTCTATTCCTCAAGATCGAGCATTCATTGGCTGTATGGTTGGCCATACAATGTGGGCACCAAATATTTTCTCTCCGTGGGTACTGTGGTGGTTGAGAGACACACAACTTTTGCTTGATGGACTACATCATTTCTTCTTTTACTCTCAGATCCATGGCTTCCATTCTATCTTTGATGGTGTGATCTTTGTGAGAAATGCTTCCCTTCTTTCTTGTCGCGATGACTTGATTTATAGCCATCACTGTTGCTGTCAGAATCGGTCATGCCATCCTCAATGTCAATTGTAGCTTCATGAACGTCACTGTAATGTGCATAGCCACTGACTTTTTTCATATCCTTGTGAATGGATTTTTTCAAGCCAGATATGAACCATGCTATGAGGTACTTATTGTTCGGATGGGGGTCACATTTTGCTATTAATATTTTCATTCTTCCTAGGTATGTTCTGACCTTTTCTTTCTTGTGCATGTCTATATTGTCGAGTTGCAATGCGGGGTAATCTTGTAGGCTTTCTGTTTGGAATCTTCTTCTGAACTGATCAAATAGCAGTGCCCATGTGGCTCTCTCCTCTACAAGAAGGTCGAGGTACCATTCCGAAGCCTCATCGGTTAGGGCCATTGAGAACCAAGCGGCTTTGGTTTCATTTGAATGGTCACCTCTAGCACAACATGCTGTGTCGAAGAGTTGAAGGAATAGATTCCAGATGTAATCCATCCAATTCCATTGTCCTGGGATAAGCCAAGGGTGACTGTAATATTGGACTTGAATCGCTTACTATTAACACGTTGCTTGTTCAAGTCACCACCAATACACACGTCTGTTATGTATGGCCAAATAGTTATAATTTTTAATCTCTGGTGCATTGAATTTCTAAGGATCTTGCTACAAAAATTTAATGTAGGTATTTGGTCAACATAATGGAGCATAATGTCATTGAAATGGTAGAAAATCTTCAAATATATGCAAAGGAAAACCTCCCTTTCTTTGTGATCTCGAATGGCATACTTCCTTCTCCCTCCAAGCATGATGAACTGCTATATCAATGCTATCAATTCAAGAAATGATGTGTTAAACTTGAACAAAATCGGGCCTCATTTAGTCTATGCCAACCTCTGTAAGTCAAACTATATAAACAGTAGAAAGTGATAAGAAGAAACTGCTTCCCTCAAGACTTTACCCTCTAGTTCAAGTGTGTTTGAGTCCTCACTGTGGGGAAATTTAAGTCATGAGCTGGACGATAGCGCAATAGCATAGATGGTGAATATGAAGGTCTTCAGCTTGTAGGAATGGTTGACAACACGATCAAGAGGGAACATAATTTTGTTGTTGAAATCTAAGAGCTACCCGAAACATCTCATCAATCTTTCAGTTACTTGA